>NC_133038.1:8146071-8805714 GCF_048771995.1 Taeniopygia guttata | reverse complement strand
CAGTGGTACAAAATACCCAGCTGAACTGGGCCAGAAATAGCAACTTTTGTTACAGCCACTGCACAAATGATTCACGCAGGTAACCGAGGAAGATTTTTCAGAGGTGCTAAGCTAAAAGCTGAATTTTTGGGTTTTCTCTTCGAGGGGCTTCTTTGGAGGTGCTGTGTTGTGGCAGGAGGGTGTTTTAGTGGACCAAGAGGCAGCACATGCACAGGAGCTGCACTGTGTGTCCTAAATGCTGCATGTTTGGAGTTTGGCTCCTGCTGCAGGCTGGGTTAGACCAGTAATCCCAGGTAATGCACCTGCTGCTGCCCTGTGGGAAACTCATCTTCTTGGGCATCCTAGAACCACTGTTCCTCTTCAGAAACTAAATATTAAATACAGGGGATCGTTTTTAATTAGGATTTGTCATTAGATTAATTAGGTGTTAACTCCACAGAACAAGCTTTGGTTCCTTGTTGATGGCTGATGGGATTTTAACCAATGTACATGTGCATGCCTCCATCAGTAGCACAGATTCCTAAATGTTAGAGGGACACATCTGTTCCCGAGATCACAGAATCATGGAATGGTTTGGGCTGGATGGCACCTTAAAGATTATTTCATTTTAACCCCCTGCCATGGGCAGGGACACCTTCCACTATCCCAGCTGGCTCCAAGCCCTGTCCAGCCCAGCCTGGAACACTTTCATGGATGGGGCAGCCACAGCTTCTCTGGGCGCTCTGTGCCAGGGCCTCACCACCCTCCCAGGGAGGAATTCCTTCCCAAAATCCCATCTGACCCTGCTCTCAGTCAGTTTGAAGCCATTCCCCTTGTCCTGTCAGCCCATCCCTTGTAGAGTCCCTCTCCGTGTGTGTTGCAGGCTGCCCTCAGGTGCTCTGCCCTTCCTCAGGCCCCAGAGAAGGCAGGAGCCTCCTCCCAGGAGCAGAGCTGGGCACTGATGTGACTCCAGACCCGGAGCCTCCTCCCAGGAGCAGAGCTGGGCACTGATGTGACTCCAGACCCGGAGCCTCCTCCCAGGAGCAGAGCTGGGCACTGATGTGACTCCAGACCCGGAGCCTCCTCCCAGGAGCAGAGCTGGGCACTGATGTGACTCCAGACCCGCAGACACAGAACCAGCTCCGGGCCTGGCTCCTTAATCACCTTAATCTGATTTCCCTGCAGGCTGTTGCCAGAGGAGCCAGCACCCTGCCTGCTGTTCGGGCTCTGTATTCCACCTGTGCCTCTGCATTTGGGAAGGGCTGATGGAAGGCATTAATGGTAATTGTCCTGAAGTAGAAATTCCTGCTATATTTATCTTCAGTAATTCTTCGTGCTGCTGTACTTGAGCTCTGCCACAGCACTTTTAGTTCATTCAGAACTGCATTCATTATAGATAACACAACAGCTGGACTATTCTTTTCTAATTCAGTCTTGGGCTGAAAGTGCCAGTAATGATAAATTCTGTAAGAATGGGATTTTAACTGCAGTCTACAAATTACTTTCCTTCACAGCAAGTTCCGATTTGACACCTGTGCTCCCATATGTGTCATTGATTTGTGCCTTAACATCTTTATTTACCAGTTTGTGAAGAAACACTGGTGGTTAGGTGTAAGCAGCAGGAGGCTTTTAATGATGACCTTGATCTTTCTGGGAAATTTAGAAAGCAGTTGGAAGCAGGGCTGCTTTGTTTGGAGCATGAAGGATATCTGGATTGTGCAGCTCCCTGAGGCAGTGTCTTTTCATGGCCTCACTGTGTTTTCCCCCTCCACAAAGCTGCTAAGAAAAATCCTACATTGTGGAATAGTTGACTAGATGCTACTGGGATTCAAGTCACATTTAAATATTAATATTATGAAATGTCAAGAATGAAATATAAAGAGAATTACGGGAATAATTGGGTTAGCTGATACACTGCTTTGACCTGAGAGGACATACACTGGCATTCTTAAATAGTGCAAGAAGTTATCACTCCAGTCTTGGAGATGGTAAAAGTATTCTGAGCCTCAAATGTTTGTTTTGAGGATTTGGAAGTGATCCCAAAGCTGGCACCTGGAAGTGTTGGCTGGTTGGTACTGAAATCAGTGTCAGTAGAGATGAAGTTTCACCCCCTTTGCTGGTTGTGTGTGGAACAGCTTGAGTCTCGTGTTCTGACAAAAAACATGACAAAGAATAGCCAGTGAAGAAACAGCAAATGTTTCCTTTCTTTGCCCTTTGTGTCATGGACAGCTCTGGCAGTCTCCTTGTGAATGCAGGAGGTGGTTTGGTGGTGATGTCAAAGTATTAATCTGATGAAAAAAGGCATCAATCTGCATGGAAAGAAAATGTTCAGGTATTAGAATCATAACCTTGCCTCTCTCTTTGTGTCTGAGAACATCCCAGTGTTTGTTTCAAAGAACCCTTTCTCCTAGCCCAGGTGAAGTGACTCAGTCATTCCTGCCACGTCCCCACCTGGGAAGGACCATCCTGCTGTGGTGTGGCCTTTGCTGGGTGAAGGGAGATGGGGCTTGCTGAGGTACAAACTTCACTTTAAATGTCACTTTTAAATAAGTAAAGGGTTCCCTGGAGGTTTTGGAACAGAAAGGAGCTTTTCTCACAAGGAACTGGCTCGTTCACCATAGGGCCCTGTGAGGAACGGCTGCCCTGGCCGGGGTGGCGAGGGTTCAGCTGAGAACTCCTGTGTAACTGGACCTGGAACTGTTGTTCTTTATATTCCAGCTGCTCTTTGCAAAGCAGGCTGTTTTGATAAGTAAAGGCTTCTTTGCATAGTGTCTGTTTTTACCACAGTCTGATAGTCCATATGCTAAAGAGGACAAACTATCTGAGATACCATCTGAAAGTGGGAATAATCACGGGGATGCTGTCATGTGCTGCTGGGGGAGGGTTCTGAGCTGTGGGAGAACACTTAGAGTTTACTATTTGTTTTTAGAAGAGGAGAATAAACACAGCCTGAGCAGATTGCACCAAAGTCTGACTTAGGAGCAATGCTGAGTGAGGGTTTTCCTTACACTGTTCAAAAAGCTCAGAAGAGTCATTAGACAAACATCTGAAGTAGAGCAGGTCAGTAGAAACTCTTAAACTGGTAAAACTACCAGTAGATAAATTGGTCTACTTTCAGCATATGCCTTACTTGAATTAATAGAGAAGGTATTTTATTGGACAGCTGTGAATTTGGCAGTTTTTAATTTGTTCTCTTGGGGAAATCTGTCTGTTCCACTCTGCTGCTGGATGGTTTCTGTGATCCTCTACCACTAGATGTTGCTGTGTGAGTGATTGATGTAATCTTATCTGATGCTGGATGGATTCATCCCTTAAAAAAGGAGGAGATACCACTGAAACAGCATTTCTGCCTGCTCTGAAATTTGTATTTTGAGACTTTTGCCTAAGACATTTTTAGAGTTTATTGGCTCTGTTACATTAGTCATAAAGGTTGTCTCTCTATTGGATACCCAGCAGTGTGCTGATTATTGTTCCAAATTTGGCAGGGTTTTCTCTTCAGGTGTGTCTGTAGAGCTGCTGGTCTCAGCAGAGAGGGAAAAAGATGACAAAATGTAACTTGGCCAAAAATGTTTTTGCAGCAGCTCTGTTCTGTAGCATCTGTGGCTTTTCATTCAGTGAAAGATGGCAGGCGAAGAACATTTCTATACATTCCAGCATGAGAAAAAAAAAAATCAATTTTCAGGGAAAATTCTTGCCTTTGGCTGTCTTTTAAGCATTCACCTTGTTGGTGAAGGATTACTCACCTCCTTGGGGGTTTGCTGTGTTTATTCTGCACAGAAGTCGACAAACAGAAAAGCTCCGTTGGGGTGAACTGAAGTTATCCTAAGGAAAAATTTCATTGCATGGACAGTGTAAACTCCCTAAGACTGAAGTAAAGCTGGAAAGGAATCTACAAGTGAATAAAACAAGAAGTTTGGAATTGGATTTGGGGAATCTGGGCTTGGAAATGCCTCAGGTAAGTCTGCTAGGATTTTATTCGCTTCTGTAAATAATTTTGCCTCTGTTTAAGAACAAATTGCACCAGCACCAGGAGGGGGGATGTGTAAGAGATTAAAGGATGTATATTTTGTAGGGTCCTGTAGTGTCTGTGGTAGAAGCTGTGGTGCTGCTCTTGGTGCTGTGTTTGTTGAAGCTTCAGCCACGTTGTCTGTGGGTGAGGGAGGATGCCTGGAGAGCAGAACAGCCTTTTATTACTGCAGTGATTCACACTCAGCACACTGAATGACTTTCAGCAGCACAGTGCTTCTGCCTTCCCAACCCTCAGGCTGAGAGTGTCTAGAAGCAAAATTGAGGTCTGGAATTAAATGTAGCAGAAGGCCTTGCTGCCCATTCCCTGCATGCCCAGTCATCCTGCATAATGCTTTTTTTGCCAAATTTCATTTTGTTCTTGAGAGAGAGGTAACAATCTAGATTTAGTTGTCATAAATTTTGCTTCCCTTACAATTTTATATGGAAGTTTTATGAGCTCTAATGGCTTTAAACACAGTCAACACTGCTTTAGTACAAAATGATTTGTATTAGAGAGACTCACAGATCTTGTCAGTACTGGCCCTCATCTTCTACAAAAGCCAACATATCCCAAAATTTGGCAAACATAAGACTTTCAAAACAACAGGCAAGAATGAAGGAGCAGTGAATGCTCTTGCAGCTCTGTGGTGGCTAGAAATGTGTCCTTTGATTGCTCCTGCATGTTGTCAGCTGCTCTGGAAGCATTTTCTGGCTCTGGGGAATGATGTGCTTATCTGTGGTGATAAAAACCTTCTGAGACAGGGAGGAATGGTGATCCTCTTTGTTGAAGATGAAAATGTGCCTTTTTATATCATGTTTGAAATGTCTGTCCGTTGTGTTGTAGCCCAGTGTGAGTGGAATGGACCCTCCTTTTGGGGATGCCTTTCGGAGCCACCTGTTTTCAGAGCAGACTCTGATGAGCACGGATCTCCTGGCGAGCAGCTCAGATCCAGACTTCATGTATGAGCTGGTAGGTTACCTGTGTGTGCCCAGAATTTCATCTCCTTGGCTGACACCAGTTCTTGTAGGAATAAAGGGCTGTTGGTTCAAGAATGCTGGAAAATTATCCATTATTGCTGGCTGCTGATTAGGGAAGAGCTGGACTGCTTGTCCAGCAAGTGTGATGCTTCTACAGCAGGCACTTCTTCAAACACAGTCAAATCCAGCTTCCAGTAGTGCTCCAAGCCCTGTCCAACCCAGCCTTGGACACTTCCAGGGATCCAGGGGCAGCCACAGCTTCTGTGGGCACCCTGTGCCAGGGCTGCCCACCCTCACAAGGAGGACTTTCCCCCTGCTTCCCCCAAGCTGTGAATGCAGGGGGAAGGAAAATAAAAGTTGACTCACAAGCTACTTATGTGAGCATTCCCTTTTTCATTTTCTCCCTGCTTCAAAGGAGAAAGGTCACTCGTGGTCATTAATCGGTCGTGTTAGAATGAGGTTTTCCAGGAACTGGTAAACTCAAGCATATTCTGTTAAGCACACAGCCTGACCTAGATTATAGAGATGCCTGTGATGTCTTTCATATTTTAAATATATGGATATTGGTCCTGGTTTAGTTCCTGATGAGCAGATGGATTTGCAATAGCAGGGAAACAGTGTTATAGGAAGAGCTGTGTCTTCAGAAAGACCTGTTGCTGAAGCACACAGGAGCTGAACTTCATTCTGACCTTCAAAAGAAACTTTTATTGTAATTTGAGGTTTCTTCCTATGTCACCACTATCTCATACTTCATTGGAGTTGAGTTGTCCTTACCAGACTAAGTAGAGGAAAGAGATGATGGATACTTTTCTTTATTAACTTTTAACTTATCTTACTGTGCACAGGACAGAGAAATGGACTATCAGCAAAGCTCCAGGGACAACTTGCTTTTCATGGAGGACTGCAAAGACCTTGAGAACTTGGAGTCTTTTACAGATGTCCTGGACAAAGAAGCTGCTTTCACCTCCAAGTGGGAGCAGTGGGATACCTACTGTGAAGACCTAACTAAGTACACTAAATTAACCAGCTGTGACATCTGGGGAACAAAAGAGGTGGATTACCTGGGCCTTGATGACTTTTCAAGCCCATACCAAGATGAAGAGGTGATAAGCAAAACACCCACACTGGCTCAGCTGAACAGCGAGGACTCCCAGCCTGTCTCAGATTCACTCTACTACCCTGATTTGCTCTTTAGTGTAAAACAAAACCCTTTAAACCCTTTGTTGCCTGGCAAAAAGATGGCGAGCAGAGCAGCGGCGCCGGTCTGCTCCTCCAAGAACGTTCAGGCCGAGGCCGCGCTGTCGGACTGTGCCCAGAAGGCCAGCAAGCCTGGCAGCCAGCCTGCTTCCAGTGCACAGATCATGGCCAAGACCAACGTGTACAGCAGCGAGAAGGTGAACCTTCACGTGGAATGTAAAGACTATGTTAAAAAAGCAAAAGTAAAGATCAACCCCTTGCCGCAGAGCAGGCCGGTGCTGAGCCAGGCGCACGCTGACGCAGCCAAGGAAAACACCTGCTACTGTGGGGCTGTAGCAAAGAGACAGGAGAGAAAAGGACTCGAGTCCCCCCATGGTCACAGTACAACTCCTGGTTTGCCTTTTAAAGAGACTCAAGAGCTGCTCCTCAGCCCTCCCCAGGAGAGCCCAGGGCTGGCCGTGGGGGAGAGCAGCCTTTCCGCCAGCGCCTCCGTGTCGGACTCCTCGCAGAAGAAAGAAGAGCACAATTATTCTCTTTTTGTAACAGACGCTTTGGGTGAGCAGTCAGTCAAAGCAGAGCCTGAGGAAGAGGAGGAGGATGAGGATGATATTGAAGATGAGGACCACGATGAAGGCTTTGGCAGTGAGCACGAGCTGTCTGAGAACGACGATGAGGAGGAAGATTACGAGGATGATAAGGATGATGACATCAGTGATACCTTCTCAGAACCAGGTACCAGCATGGCTGGGCTTTGGTAACGTGGGGGTTGATGGGTTTGTCCTCTGAGTGGGAAGGAAAGCTTCTGAACTGGTAGTTACAGATGAGCAGCACTGATCTTAAGTTGTGAATTCTCCTCCCACGTTTTCTAAGTGCTTTGCAAAATGCAATTTATTCAAAGTATGCAAAGTCTCTGTTGCCCTATTTCATGAAAAACTGCATAAAGTGTGGTTGTGCAACAAAAATAATAAGTACAGGAAGCCCAGCTGTAGCCTGAGGTTCGAGCAGCTGCCTGAACTGTGCCTTTCTTTTTTATTGTAGCTCTCTAGTAGGGTGTGCAGAGCTTCCTAGCACTTCTTGTATCTCTGAATTTATCCAGAGTTGGATCTGTCAGGATGAAATTGCATCCTGAGTGAAATTACTTCATAATTATTTAGGCCCTATTTTCAGGTACAGCTTTTCCACAGAATCCAAAGAATGACTGAAATTAATAGAAAAATTTCTAGGTGGTTTTCAGCAGTAGCAGTGGGGCTTCAGAGGATACTGAATTCCTCTCTCCTACCTTTAAAAATGGAGTTCTAAGAGCAGGAATAAGAACTAACCTTCACCTAGAAGGTAACAAAACAGTAACACTGTGTAAAAATAAAATCTGCACAGGATTGTAACCAAGTATTAATTTGACTTCAGAAAGTATTACAATATTCACATCTTATAAATGCCCTGTAGTAGAGAATAAAAATTAAAGTATTCAGACATTTGGCAATATGAAACTTCAGGGGAATAAAGCAGCTGAAATTTTTCCTTGTTGAGAACAGCAGCTTCCCTAAAGCTTGTCAGTGTTTGTCATAATGAACTCTCAGATGAAATTATTTTCTAATTAGATTTCCTGCGTTGGCATTAAACTCGTTAAGCATTCTGCCCTTTATGCTACTTTCACATGCACACAACACATTTTTATTAACATTTTGAAGCTTCTTCCTCCCTTCTGGAGTGAACTCCCTCTGCTTTCTGGGGCCCTGAGCAGCTGTTCCAGCTCTGCAGCCCATGGGGGATGTGTTGCACTGGGAGCCTGGGATCCCTGAAAAAGAGAGCTTGTGTTAAATGATGTGGGTGGAATTAATTAATTACTGATTTTACTGACCAGCAATCCACATTCTGCAGCAGTAGCTGAGGATCTGGGCTTACCCAAGCTTCCATGAATGAAGCCTAAAACCATTCACCTCACATGTGGTGATATTAAAAATTTTATCATATATTTTGTCTGTTTTAGGAAATAGTATATCCAGGTATTCTAATTCTGTCACTCTTGTATTTTGTGTTGCTTTTTTACCTCTAAAGGTAAATGCTATGGGTAAAGTATCTAAAAATAGACACAGCACAGAAAAATTAAACCTTCCACAGGTCTGAAAGCAAAATCAGTTGGTATTTTAAGTGAGGATATAATTTACTGAAAGGACAAAAATCTGCAAGTTATTGCTGACCTTCTGTTGGCTTTTTATACATTATCTGCTTTTGGTTATTCTTCATGTATCCTTTTAGTGAATGAAATGCTTTCTTCAGGTGTTATCTGAGAAAATATTTAGTTATAGTGAAGGAGAAACAGCTAAAAATATGACTGGCTCTCAGGCAAGTTTGGACAACAGTGTTTTTATTATCACCATGACACAGATTTAGCAATTTTGGTCCCCTGCAAAGGTAGTTTATTATGGGAATTACCAGCCCAGGCCTTTCCTAGCATTATATGTGGTAGTTTTGCTATTACTGAGTTTATTTTTCCTATCTCATTTAGTAGAAGGACTTCTAAATTATTTTTCCTGCCATTGAGTTGTCAGGAGATTCCAGAAATGGGAAATGCAGCAATTTATTCCATTGTCAGTAGCACTGGAGAAGAAATGAGTGAAAAAGTGCTCCTAGAGACACAGATTGTTTTAAGAAGCTGCATTAGGTCAGTCTGAGCAGCTGGAGCATCAGCTGGGGGAAAACCCTGGGACTGATTTGCCAGAAGCCTCTGTGGTGAAGAGGAGGAGTTCTCTGGGGTTGTTTCACTGGGGCTATTTTTGGGTTTCACCTGGTGAGATGCAGGAGTCACGTTCTCTGTTCTGCTTCATTTAACCCCGGTGAATTAAACCCAAACCACAGGGAGGGATGTGAAGGAGCACTTTTAGGAGGGGGTTGTGAAGGGCTTCAGAGTTAATCACAAGAACCCTTTCAGGTTTCTTAGAAGCCTGCCCTGCTGTGTGATCTTTGCTAAGAGGAGGAATAAATCCAGTGCAGAGCAGCTGAACAAGTTTGTGTGTTAGGTTAGGACACTGCACTGGGTTCTTTTATGTAACTTTATAATGGCAGCAGGTCAGTGTTGGGCTTGCAAGGCAGGATGTATTAAGTTAATGTAATTGAACTTGCTAACTTAATTACAGTTTGAATAAGCAAACAGGAAGTCCTGATTTTAACCTTGTTGTACATTTGTACCCTTCAGCTCTTACAGAGATTTGTTTTCATTGGTTGGATTAATTCTGTGTTATCATGAAGATGGGTTCAATTTATGTATTTCTGTAGAATGAGTTACACAGCTTTTTTTAGGTGGAAAGTCAGTGGGCTTTTTGAGTGCATTTTGATACTTATGTCAAACAGCCTTGAGTAAAATGGAGCTACAGTTACAAATATTTATGGTATTCAAAACTGTATTTAATATAAATTGTCAATAATTTTGGCTATACAGCACAAATGTTTTAAAAAGCATGTTTCATTGTTTGGTTTGCCTTTAAAATCCTGCCTTTCCAACAAACCAGAGAACCCAAGTAAGTGAATTGATGAAATTGTGAGAAACAGAACTTCAGGATGGATTTCATCTTTCTGCATACCTGACTTGTATTCCTGCTTTGGGTTATGATGTGAGAGTCAAACCAAAGCAAGAAAGTTTGTTTTTCCTCTTTCAACTGCTTTTTCAAGTGCAAACAGACTAATTGAATGGAGTGTTTTAAAAGGAAGAAAGTGTTCTTTGTGCTGCTGAAAGATGAAGCAGAGCTGAAGCATATGGGGTCAAGGCTTGCTAAGCCTGCAGTCCATGCATGGGTGGCTTTTCCTTTAGCTCCATCATAGTATGTGATATTTAGAAATGTTCCTTTTTTGAGTAAATGTAAACTATTATTTAGCATTTTAGCACAAAAGGTCATCCAGTGGTTTGAGATTTTTTTTTTTTTTACCTTAGTATAGATTATTTTCTATAGCATATATGGGGTTTGAAAACCTGTGGTTTGGGTTTACATAGTTATGGTAAAATATTTTTGTGATGTGAGCAGTGGCATTACAATTTCCATGTCCTTCATGAGCAATTAATGATATCAAATGCATCATAATTCACCTCTAAAATACTGTACAGCTTTACTGAGGGTCATTTCTTCCCATCCCCCTAAAGAGGACGAAGAGGTTGAACAGTGGATCCAGATCCCTCCAGCTTAGATGGTCCTTTGGTCACTGTCCTGATAACTTCTCCAGCCTAGGAGGGTTCAGTGCTTGGATTTATTCCCTGCAGGTCTTTGGAGCCAAGGAGTGGCAGGAGTTGGACTCGATCCTGTGGACTTCTTCCAGCTCAGTGTTCTATAACTGAATTATTGTCTTTTGCTAATCCGTCTTTATTTAATCTGCTTCTCTTTCCATGCTTTTTGTCAAATGTGGAGGTGAGTTAGGATTGTGTTCCTGCCAATTCATGGAGGAAATTGTCAGGATGGGTGAACATGGTCCAACATCTGCTGTCTGTACTTGGCACTGCTGGGTTTGTGGAGGACTACAACTTAGGGGGTCAAAGAACATAAAGGGACTTTAAATGCATAAATAATTTCGTTTTTTTCAACTAATGAAGCCCCATCAGTGGCTCAGTGTCTATCCTGGACTTCAGGCAAGTACCCAGGAGCAGTTGATGCTGGGAACCAAGTGTTAGATAATGCAAACCAGAGCTGGCTGTGGTTTTGCTCTCAATGTGAATCCTCAGTTTGCTGCTAAAGGGCTACAAACAATTCTGTCACCAGCATATAAACAACCCCCTGCATCCTTTTAGGGTATGAAAACGATTCTGTGGAGGATTTAAAAGAAATGACTGCAATATCCTCTCGGAAAAGAGGCAAGCGGAGATACTTCTGGGAGTACAGCGAGCAGCTGACGCCGTCCCAGCAGGAGAGGATGCTGAGGCCATCCGAGTGGGACAGGGACACCCTGCCCAGCAACATGTACCAGAAGAATGGGCTCCACCATGGTAAGAAATCCTCAGCCTGGTCACAAATGGCTGTCTCCTCCTTGTGACACCTTCAGCAGCCAAAATCCCCTCCTTGCAAGTGCTGAGAAGTCTTGTTTTGGCTATGAAAACTCAAGCACTGTAGGTCTGTTACCCAGCAGTGCCCAGGGAAGGCACAGTGAGCACACAGTAGGGACTTTCAGTGTGGTTTCTTCCAGAGGAGTGTGGATGAATTGAGAATTGTGACTTCCAAGGGCTCTCAGTGGAAACCCCAAGAGTTCAAAGCTTTCTCAGTGGGATACTGTAAATATTGGATGGTGACTTGACAGATGTTTGCTGCTCGTGGCTGTTCTGTCAGTGCTGCCTGTGTTAGCAGGAGGCTGGGAGGGCTCTGGGTTGCCAAGTTCAGGGGACTGGTATGAGCTGAGGACAAACACTAAGGCACAACTGTCTCTCTCTGCTCCTCCCTCCTTGTTTTCCCCCTGTGAATGCAGCACAGTGAAGCAGTTACTCCTCTGGGAATAAACTATTTCCTTAAGATGCCCTCTTAGAAACTTAAACTAGTTGCTCTAATAACTGATTTATTCCCAGTGAGCAATTACTGCACCACAAACATGATTAACATCACCCAAAACAAACCACTCTTAGGGGTATTTTTGTTTTCTTCTCACAGGACCTCTTTTAGGCTGCTCCATTTGATTTTTGGCTTTGAAGGAGCAATTTAAACCAACTTCCCTGGTTATAAGGTTAATGTTCCCTTAGAGTTGAAAATTACTGCCTTTAACATGGCAGTTGGCCTTCTCTTAAATCAGACGGTTTTTTGTTGTTGTTGTTCTGTTACCTGTAGATTTATTCAGGGAAGAAAGCATTTCTTTCTTTGGATGTCCTTAGTTTTTAAAAGTTTCTTTATCCTGTAGTGAAATATCAGTACCTAAAGTTCTGTCACTGCTCTTTCTCATGATGGAGCTCTGAGCAGCCTGGTCTAGTGGAAGGTGTCCTTGCCCATGGCCAGGGGGAGAAAAAGAAGAGTTTTAGGTCCCTTCCAACCCCAACCATTCTGTGATTCCATTATTTTATATTTGTTATCCAACACCAAATAACCAAAACATGCTCTGAGGACTTAAACCTACCAGACACTTGGCCACTTGACCTTTAAGTCAAGTGCAAAACCAGGCCTTAAATCGCTTAAAATACATATAATAAAAGGGATTAACTAGCATTTATGTGGATCATTTCATCTCAGCATTGCTGAAGATTTTTTCAACACCAGGCCACAGCACTCTTTCTTAAAACAGGACTTTGACAGTAAGATTATTTAGGAGTTGAATCCACTGGAGTGTGCAGGAGGATATTTTGGCTTCATATGAGTTAACAGGTTTACAGCTGGAGCAAAACAACAGGGTTTGAACTTGTGACATACATTTTTCAGCAGAATTGTGTGTATGCTCTCTGTCACATCCAGTGGCCTTGCCAGCAGTATTTGCTCTTATCTGATCTGGATAGAATATGAATTGTACAAAGCTCTTTATGTGGAAATGCTCTTTCTATTGTGAGAGGCCACAGGGATCACCTGATTCCGGCCCATTCTTCTGCAATGAACAAAGGAACTTAAACTGCACCCAAAAAAATGCTATTTTAGAGTGTTTTCTCACAGGTTTGTGTATGTATTATGTCACTTCCCTACCCATTTTTCTACATGTTTAAAACAGGAAAATATGCAGCAAAGAAGTCACGGAGGACTGATGTAGAAGACCTGACTCCCAACCCCAGAAAACTCCTCCAGATTGGTAACGAGCTGAGGAAGCTGAATAAGGTGATCAGTGACCTGACACCTGTCAGTGAACTTCCCTTAACTGCCAGACCCAGGTCAAGGAAAGAAAAGAACAAGTTGGCTTCCAGGTATGCATTGGGTAGAGTTGCAGGGATGAGAAAATTTGGATTGCTACAAGTAAATGATGAAAATCTAAACAATTTTTAGTAGTTTAGCCTACAGAAATTCTGCTTCATGTGACAGCTCTTGCAATGGGAATTACCAGTTTATCAATCAAATGGGAATTACCAATTTATCAAAAAGGAGAGCAGCTGGCACCTTGGGAGCTGTGGTTTGGCTGTTTTCTAGATAAGGATGTGTTTCCACTGGAATTGGCTTCCTTAGCTGTGGGGCAAACAGCTGGGACAGTGGCAAATTACACAAGTGTTGAATGTGAGCAGATGCAGGTAGCAGAGTTTCAGTGCAGGTGAATGAGGAGGGGTGAGTTTGTGCATCACAGCCCTGGGAGTGTTGATTGATGAGTTCATGTGGCTCTTACTGCTCTGGAATTTCTGGCAGTGCTCTAATTCTTCCTCTCTTCTTGCCATAGGGCTTGTAGGCTAAAAAAGAAAGCCCAGTATGAAGCCAATAAAGTTAAACTCTGGGGTCTCAACACGGAATATGGTAAATACAACTCTTCACATCTTAATTTTTCTTTTGTTTGGGCAAACCCAGCAATTCTGTCCTACAAAACCAGCCCACTGAATAAACTGAATGTAAATTGGGTTACCTGCAATGTTGAGCTACTTTGCAGGTGTAAATTATGTAAATGTATGCATGTGCTGTAAATATTACTGAAAATATTGGTAATAGTTGATGTAAACTATTGCATTCAATTTTACAGTAAGTGTGATGTGACACCTGTGACACAGATAGCCGTGTGTGGGTAACTGTGAATCCCTTCCAGGAGAATGTGATGTAAAGCTAATGCTTTGTTGTTTTTGATTGCAGATAATTTACTATTTGTCATCAACTCCATTAAACAAGAAATAGTTAATCGGGTGCAGGTACCTAAAGATGACAGAGGAATCAACATGGAACAAAAGTTGAACATACTTATTAAAGACACTCTTGGTAAGCAGTGAACTTGGTGTATTCACCTGGGTATGAAGATACAGAATCATAAACACCCTGAGGAGCACCAAAGCTCATCCCATTCCACCAGAGACACCTTCCACTATCCCGGGTGGCTCCAGGTTCCATCCAGCCTGGCCTTGGACACTGCCAAGGATCCAGGGGCAGTCACAGCTTCTCTGGGCACCCTGTGCCAGGGCCTGCCCACCCTGCCAGGGAACAACTCCTTCCCAATATCCCACCTAACTCTGCTCTCTGGCAGTGTGAAGCCATTCCCTGTATCCTGCCCTCCATCCCTTGTAAAAATTCTCTCTCCATCTTGTCTTATTCGGGCACTGTGAAGCCACAATGAGGTCACTCCAAAGCTTCTCTTCTGCAGGCTGAACAATCCCAATTCTCCCAGCCTTTCCTCCCAGCCCTCTGATCATCCTGGTGCCTTCTCTGGGCTTTCTATATTTGATTGCAAACAATTTCTGATCTGGAGAAATGAACGAACCCTTTCCTGATTCCGTTTGTCCCAACCAAAGTGCCCCTGGTTTTGTGTCACACGTAGTGATGCCTTGGGAAGGCTGGCCTAGAACAGAGGCTGGGCAGAGCTAAGGAATAAAGCAGGGATTTATTAAAAGGATCTCCTCAATGGATCCACCTTGGGCAGCACAAGAGCCCAGCCAGGGCTGCACCCAAGATGAACCAAAATGGTCACAAAAATGAATGACTGGTCACGAGGTCTCACTTTTATAAGTTCTGCTCCATTTGCATATTGGAGTTAGGTTGCCCAATTATAGCTTTAGCTTATGAAGTCCCATCCTGCTTGTTTTTCTCTCTTCAGCCCACATTGTTTGTGCTCTTGGGCCTGTGATTTGGATCATTTGTCTTTGGTCCCCAGCTGGAGAAGGAATTGTTTTGTCCCCCTGCTCTGTGCAAGAGCTCACCATGCCCTGATATGAAGCTCACACCCACACACTAAAGCAGCACAGAATGTGAAAAATAGAAAAGCCAAAACCTGAGGCATCAGTGGGAATGTACCATGAGCAGTGACCTGAGAGCAGCTTCTCTTCCCTCCCTTTCAGGACTTCCTGTAGCTGGGCAGACGTCGGAGTTTGTGAACCAGGTGCTGGAGAAGACAGCGGAGGGAGACCCCACAGGCGGCCTGGTGGGGCTCCGGATACCCATGGCCAAGGTGTAGGACAGGACTGGAGCTGTCTGGGGCAGGTTCTGCCTGTGCTGCTGTTCCTCCTTGTAAATGGCATCCTGGTCTGCATGTCAGCTTAGCATTCTGTCAACACTCACCTGTAGGTTCCATTGCTTTCAATAACTGTAGGAAAACAAATCACGGCGTGGTAGGAAATGCCGCAGAGCATTTTTGGACCATAAACCAGATAGTTTCAAAGCTGCTTCAAGCTCAAGGGCAGAAATGAGAGTTCTCTTTCAAATGATCTAGGACCAGAATATATCACTTTTGTTTTCAAAGCAAAAACATGGGTTTGCTAGAGAAAATATTTTAGCATTTGCCAGACATTGTGACAGGTTTATGGTCCAAGTGAAGTAAGAGGAAGCATTTTTTTGGTGAAGCTGTCAGTGTAGGAAGTTTTTTGTTATTTTTTAATTTTATTTTTAAATAATTGGATTTTCTTTTCTTGTTCTTAAAAAAAAAAAAAACAGTAAGCTTTCTTTGCAACCATTAACTTGTACATAGCACACGCAGCATTAGAGCTAGTGTGCCATATAAGACTTTAATTTTCTGAGCTTAATAGAGTATTTAAATGTCTGTGCAAGCAAGAGAAAAAAAAAGTATATTCTTTGTGCCTTGTATTTTGTGAGGAGAGCTATCAGTATAAGCTGGTAAAGTTTTGTATGAAGAAAACCCTGAGGGGCAAAACCGAGCTGTATAGATGGCGAGATTTTAGGTTTTAATGTATTTGTTCCAGCTCTTAAAAAATTTTGAATGTATATAGGAATATGTTGAAAATGTAGATATATGCCACAGAGTCTATGTATTGTATAAAAGATGGCTCTAGAAAACTCAATTTCGGTACTTTGGCCGGAAGAAAACAAATACTTGCACATTAATGCGATTGTTTATTTTTGTACCAAAGACAAATGCAACTGATATGGCGAACTGCCAGTCTAAGTAAAGTTTTGCACAGCTTATATGATACTGTACTGAATGTAAAAACAAAAGAAAAAAAGAAAAAAAATTAAAGGTCAGGGTTAGGGATCTTACTGAACTGTGAATTTTTTTGTTTGGGTCCAATTATCTACAGAAGGAGCATTCATACATAACAATATTATTTTGCTGTTCTTGTAGTTCGCTTCCATGGTAGATAAGTTGGTGGCCGTCTTGGAGTCTTTAAATCTTTTTTCTCTGCACTTACTGTAGGAGATTTTAATATATTTGGATTTTAGTAAGCTATTGGTAAAATAGTTTTCGACTTTGAGAATTTAAAAAAAAAAGTATTTAGCTTGTTGTAGTATACTTCCACCAAACAACCAAAATAAAATTATTTTTATTGTAACGTGTATATATGTAAAGAGAAAAAAAAAGAGCTACAAATATCTAATTCCTTAGTTGCCACTTTTCCAGTTGATGTATTATTATGCATGTGATGTTTCCAAGGATCAACACAGGCTTCAAACAAAACAAAAAAATTTATAGACTTTTATATTTTTGTACAGGTATTTCGAAACTAGCTTCTTCAGACTTATATGTGACTTATTCTTGTTAATTCAGTAGTTTCTATGATTGAAGAATATTAACACAAAGTTCTTATTTGCTCTTCTGCTAATAAGAGTTGGCTTTGTAGTCAGTGTTAACGTACAGATTTAAAGCTTTAGCCTTTGATGAGAAAGTCCTTTATCTCAAGGCAAGATCATTCTCTGGTTTCATGGACCCCCCTCCTTTTCCTCCCTGTTCTTTCTCTCCCTATTTAAAGATGACAAAACACTGTTTACTGAAAATAGAAATACCAAATATTTTCAAATGTAGCTGCTGAAAAAAAGAAAATGCAAAAGTCCATGAAGGCTTTTCCCCCACTCCCTTTGGGGAACTTCTCCACTTCGTTTCTAGTTTGTCTGAGTTTGTTTGTACTGTGATTCCTTTTTGTTTATAAGTAGATTATTTTTATATCCGAGCTTGTACTATAAGAGAAAAAAAGCCTGAATTGGTAACAGTGCAGGAGGAGTGGCTGCTGAAAGTGCTGGCCCTGCCCCACTCACAGCTTCCTTTGTACCTAAATATTTTGGAAAACTCAAAAGGGAGGAAGAGGCCAAAATACCACTACTGAGCTGTACAGAAAGTCTTTCCTACAAGAGACTGAACAAATACCCAGGGCAATTCAGGCAAAACTTTGTAAATCCACTTAAGGCTTGCAAAATCTGAGTGGAATGTGAGTGTTTTTCTTTGTGGTGGTGGTGGTGTTCAGGTGAGGTGAGAGTTGGCTGCTGCTTTCCACAGTGGGTCTGGTGTATTCCTCTTGTTCTCGTGGAGCTGCCCAGGGCCCCAAAAACTCTGATCTAGAATGTGTCCTGTGAGGTGCAGGCTGTGCCTGAGCAGGGCTGGAGCTGCCCAGGGCCCCAAAAACTCTGATCTAGAATGTGTCCTGTGAGGTGCAGGCTGTGCCTGAGCAGGGCTGGCACACAGAGCTCGTCCCTGTGCTCCATCCAAACCCTGCAGGCGAGGCAGCATCTGAGCATTGAGAGAGAGCGGTTTCAAATCAGGTAAAAACTTCTGGGACAAATTCAACTGACAAGACATTTAAAAGCCCCCTCACTTTTTTTGCTGCCTGGGAATCCTGGGCAACACACAACTTTATAGCTTTTTATTTTTGTCTGAAAACCAGACTATGATTTTGGTCTCGCATTTCAAAGTAGACTTTGAATCTTTAGTGAGTTCCATACCCTTGCATTTCAGTGTTTCCTATGTATTATTTTAAGTTAAAGCTTTGAAATAGTTGAGCTTTTTAATGTTGACACTTTATTTTGTAACTATTTATATGTATGTATATCTTAGAAAAGCACTTTGTTTAAAAAAAAAAAGAGGAAAAAGAAAAAAAAAAAAAAGAAACTGCGTTTTATATGATTCCTGCCACTTGCTGCTAACTCTGGGCTGGTCAGAATGCTGCAGCGATACTTGAGATAAATAAAACCTGGCAGTAAAATGTAGAGTAAAGATAAGACCTTTTGCTGGTTTAACTTTATCATAAAGGTGACATAGGCAAGCTGTGCAGCTTTACATTTTAACCAGGGGACTCTGTGGCATTTAAACCGTCTAGAAATGGTTGTACTTTAATGCCAGTAACAATCTGCTTCCTCTAGTGTCATTAAAATATATACATTTAGTGTATACTTATCACAAACAAAAATCTTATAAGGGTATAAAAACCAACAAATGTACATGTTCTGTTTTTTGGCAATTGTGGCATGCGTTTTGGGGTGATCTTTAGAGAAGACCATTTTCTAAAGATTTTCAGTGTTCATACATAGTATGTGGATCTTAACGAAATCCTGGGTTTTTTGTTTGTTTTTGATTGTAGGCATTGTGAATATTCACTTTTAATCCTATATCCAAAAACAATGATCTATTTTTTGATTTAATACAACCAGAAAGCTCTTCCTTTTTCTGATACACTGGATTCTCTAGGATTTGTTTCCATATGAAAAGCATGCTGTCATAACTGCTCTTGTCGAGATCTCGTCAGTCTGAACGTAGGTGCCACACTTGGAATCGATGGGCTGCTTGTTCTGCTGTACCATGTATGACCCTCGTCCTTCCCCTCCCTCCATGACAGATGATGATGTGGCTTTATATTGTGCCTTACTTGTACATCTAGAACTAAGTGTTTCTCATTCCCTCTGAACTCATCAAAGCTTCTGAGGTGGAGTCAGAGCTGACTGAAGCGTGCTGGAGCGAGTGCAGACAGGGCTGATTTCAGTTTCTCTCACCAGTCCTTTTGTATTTCTATGGAAGACCAGTTTTTGAATGGCCTTGCAAAACGTGGGGGTGCTCCTGAAGGGTGTTTTTAAACCCAAAGCCCCTTTTGCTAATGCTTTTATGGTTTATTGAACACATTTACTGATATTTGGTGAGTGCTTTATGTTTTTTGGGATGAGAGAGACTTACTACTAAAGCTGTGTTTACGTGTGGATGGGCTGGATTGTCTTATCATACCAGTTGAAATCATTGTGATTTAATAAAGTTGTATTGCTGTAAAGCTGATGTGAGAGTCAGGCTCAGCTGTGTTCAGTTCCTAATTTATAGGTTGACTATTTTCCATACTAAGAGGGCCAGGGAAAAGTTGGGGTTTTTAAAAAAAAAAGCAAACAAACAAAAAACCAACCTAAAATGGATGAAAGGTCTTTTAACTAACCTAAAAGCAAACAGACACTTTGGAAATGTAGAGGTGTCAGTTTAAAATTTATTTTTAAAAGACACCCCCCAATATTTATCTAATATTTATCTTGCCTTCATTAATGAAACAGCTTATTCGCAGCTATAATGACTGGATGTGCTTTTCCATAAATCATTTAAACATAGCTATTTTATTTTAAAGAAGCTCTGAAGGGTTTTACTGGGAGAATTTCCAAGGGTTGTATCCAAGCTGCCTCCAGCAGAAATAGCAAATGCAGTCCTGTTCCTCAAACGTGCTTGCTTGTCTTCCTGAAATTCTGCTGAGGCACAACCCAGTTCTGGACCGTGAATGTCAGGATCTGTATTTGGCCTTGAGACCCGAGTTTCAAGAGTGCATCTAAGCGTGATTTGGTTTTCCTTTGAAGGTGGAATCACCTAGTGGAGTGTGCTGCTAGATGTGGTCTTGGCTTGTTGACACAGCCTTGCACACAGCTGAGGTTTATTTTGTTTACCCCAGGGATCGTGTGAAGTACATTTCAAACAGTTGCTGCCTCGGTGACTGATCCTTCTTGTAACTGTATTAAGGGCATTAGTCTGTTGAGAAAACACCACTCTTGAATATCTCCCAATGTAAATTGGGATTCTTCGATGTCATTAATCAAAGATGGCACTTTCAGACTGTATCTTCTTTGCAGCAAACAAAAATCTCTGTCTTTCTCCAACTTGCATTTCACGATATGCCATGTTTTCCCTCCAGTGCTTCAAGAAGGTGTCTTTGCACTCTGGATATAATCCTCAGCCTCTTAGACATCCGTGAACTTCCATGGGAGCAAATACTGACTCTGAATTTATTGTTTTTTAACAAGCTGTGGAGCTAAAAGTGGAACCAGAGCTCTTTGAAGCCACACTTGCATTTTTTTTTGTTTCCCCCATTTAAAAAAATCCAAAATTCCAAGCTTTTTATATAATATCATTGTTCAGAGTTTTTCTGGAGTTTAAAGTAATTTTTAGTTGAGTATATTTAAAGTCGAATTTGGGTGACTTAACTACTGCTGTAGAGAAAACTTATGGATTAGATTTGATACTGGAAAAAGCACATCCCACCCTATCAAAATCTGATTAGGAAACAGAACCTAGTAAGAAAACTTAATTTTAATTTATCTTGTAATGATGGATATTCATGCATTTTGATTGGAATCATCTACCTTACCAGAATATTATATATCCAAGGAAAACTTCTTGCTCAGTATTTGTAGTTGGGTGAACTCTTAAGGCTGATGGCACATGAAGATGCAAAAAAAAAAAAAGGCATTTTAAACAAAACATGGCATCCTGTTCTGCCTGTGCTTGGGGTCATGATTGTAATGCTGTCCTTGATATTCTATAATCAACTTCCAACTGGAGCTCAGTAAAACATACTGAAAGTCTTGTCTCTGTTAGAAAATAAATTTACCTTGTTCAAAGCATGATCTGTTAAGAGTTGCAATGTTAAATGTTGGTTAATAGTTGTGCAGTTTTTATTTTTTTGAAAAGAGGCACAATTAAACTATTGACTTTGTTTACTCTGTCACCCTTGATCCCTAGCACTTCTATTCAGATACAAATTCATCAATGTATGCAACATCCTTTGTAATTTAAAATAAAAATTGTGGAGGAAATACTGTCTGGAATCATTGTGTGTGTGGAATGATAGGGAGTGGCTTCTGCTGCCTTGAACTTAGTCCTAGGTCTCCTGGTATTTCCAGGAAGTTTCCTTTGGAATGGATGACAGGTGGGTAAGGAAAATCTGTTTTTTCCTTCCTCATGCTCAGAGCTGCCTGGCAGCACTGCTGGGTCGCTGGGGACATCTGGAGAACCTGGTTAGTGCCTGGGAAGCTGCTCCTGCAGTCCTGTGGCTCTGGGGGCACCGGGAAAAGCGAAGGGCATTGCTGTGGTGAGCATTTCTCTCTGTACACCTCTATGAAAAATCCTGCGAGGGAGAGAAATGTGCTTCCCGTTGTCTTGCTTCTCATTCTGGGGGTGCAGAGCTTGTGTTCCCCACCCTGCTCCTGCCCAGAGCCAGCCTGGCCTGTCCAGGAACCCGAGGAGGCTCTTGGATGTAAAGCTGGAACTTCTCCAGAGGAATCTTCTGGTTCTGCACAGCTCCTGCCAGGAGGGGACAGCCGGGAATTCGGGCTCTGCTCCAGGAACAGGGACAGGAGGAGAGGGAACGGCCTCAGGCTGGGCCAGGGCAGGCTCAGGGTGGGCATCAGCAGGAATTTCCCCATGGAAAGGGAGCTCGGGCACTGGAACTGCCCAGGGAGGTTTGGATCCCCATCCCTGGAGTGTCCCAGGAAGGGCTGGAGGTGGCACTCGGTGCTCTGGGCTGGGGACAGGGTGGGGATGGGGCACAGGTGGGACTCGGTGGGTTTCGGAGATGTTTTATAACCTCGGTGATCCTGGAATTCTGCTGTTCATCCATCCCCACGGAGCTGCAGCACACTCCCAGCGATGGGATCGGATGGGATGGGATGGGATGGGATGGGATGGGATGGGATGGGATGGGATGGGGCGGGATCGGGTCAGGTCAGATCGGGTCGGGTCGGATCGATCGGATCGGGTCGGGTCGGGTCGATCGGATCGGGTCGGGTCGGGTCGATCGGATCGGATCGGGTCAGGTCGGATCGGATCGGATCGGATCGAGTCGGGTCAATCGGATCGGATCGGGTCGGGTCGGATCGGATCGGATCGGATCGATATGATCAGGTCGGATCGGATCGGATAGATATGATCAGGTCGGATCGGATCGATATGATCGGACCGGACCGGACCGGACCCGCCCGGCCCCGCCACGTCCCCTCCGCCCGCGCGTCCCCTCCCGCCGCCCGCAGGGGGCGCCCGGCCCTGCCCGGCCCGGCCAAGATGGCGGCGGCGGCGGCCGCGGCGGTGCCGCTGCGGGTCTGTCACCAGGAGATCGTCAAGTTCGACCTGGAGATCAAAGCGGCCGTGCAGGTACCGCCGCCCGCCCCGGGACACCCCGGCACGGCCGCGGGGCGAGCCGGGCCCGCGCTGACCGCGCCCTTGTGTTCCAGGACATCCGGGACTGCCCCGGGCCGCTCAGCGCCCTCACGGTGCTCAACGCCGCCGTGAAGGAGAAGTTCCGACAGCTCCGCGGCCGCATCCAGGTGAGGGCCCGGCCGGGGCTGCTGAGGGCTCCGAGCTGTGCTCCGGGCCCCCGGCTGTGGCTTTGGGCCGGAGCATCCCGGCTGTGGGTTCCTGCCGGGCTTTGGGGGATCCCGGCCTTGGGTTTGGGGGTCCCGGCTGAGATTTGGGGAGTCGCAGTCCTGGGTTGGCGTTTATCAGCTAAATCTGCTCCGGGGCTGGGTTGTGCGGGTGGCTGGTGAGGTTCTGGTGTTTGTCTGTCCGCCGAAGGAGCTGGAGCAGATGGCGAAGGAGCAGGACAAGGAGTCGGAGAAGCAAGCCTTGCTGCGGGAGGTGGAGAGCCACAAGAAGCAAATGCTCAGGTGGGTCTGGCAGCTGGGGCTGCTCCCC
Organism: Taeniopygia guttata; assembly: GCF_048771995.1. Taxonomy (NCBI): domain Eukaryota; kingdom Metazoa; phylum Chordata; class Aves; order Passeriformes; family Estrildidae; genus Taeniopygia; species Taeniopygia guttata. The sequence goes on along the minus strand of NC_133038.1, from coordinate 8,782,845 downwards.
GGAGCTTGGCTGGCTTTGGGGCAGCCTCTCTCAGGCCGGTCTGGAAGCCCAGTCAGGGACAGAACGGGCATAACTAACTCTCTTCTCCTGCCCTGACTTCCTAACTCTGCTCTGTCCCTTCGAGCTCAAACAAGGTGCCTTAGGAGTCTGTTGTTTGACAGCTGGCACAGTTTTCTTCTTCCCTTGGTTCTTAAATGCTACACTGAGGAGTGGGAATGTCAGGATAGAATGTTTTTGTTGTGTGTAGGAATAGAGAAAGTGAGGAGCTGAGGGAGCTGGGAAGGGGTTCAGCCTGGAGAAAAGGAGGCTCAGGAGGGACCTTGTGGCTCTGCACAGCTCCTGACAGGAGGGGACAGCCAGGGGACATCCAGGATGAGAGGGAACAGCCTCAGGCTGGGCCAGGGCAGGCTCAGGGTGGGCATCAGCAGGAATTTCCCCATGGAAAGGGAGCTCAGGCACTGGAACTGCCCAGGGAGGTTTGGATCCCCATCCCTGGGGTGCCCCAGGAAGGGCTGGAGGTGGCACTGGGTGCTCTGGGCTGGGGGCAAGGTGGGGATAGGGCACAGCTGGGACTTGATGGTGTTGGAAGTATTTTCCAGCCCAAGTATTTCTTGGATTCTGAGGGCCCTTGCACCACTTACACTGGTGGCTGCTTTGTGAAAACTGTCTGTGCTTGCAAGGTGTTCCCATCATATTACAACACTCTGCTTTTGTGATTTCAGCAACCAGGCAGCCTGGAGAAAGGCAAATCTGGCCTGCAAAATTGCTATTGACAACTCTGAGAAAGATCAGCTGCTGCAGGGACGAGACGTCTTAAGACAAAGGTATTGGACTGTCCCACTGTACCGTGGGATTTAAGCAGTGTCTCCTATATTCACTCATTTTAAATGGAAGTGACATCCTATTTTAAATTTATTTAATTATATCACGTGTAGCTTTTCTTTTATGAGTGCATTTCTCATTTCTAGAGATTTGGGCTGTTAAGGATAGTGATGAATTCAGGTTCTCTTGTCATTGGCATGTCTAAGCAGAAAAGGGGATAAATTAACCTTCATAGCTTTACATATTGTCTTTCACATTAATTCCAGATAGGTTCTACACAAGAACTGGTCATTATCCAGGCTGTTTTCACATCCAGAACTGGGTGTGAGTGTGTGCAGGCTGTGTATTGTATTGAAAGCAACAGCTGGGATATTCAGGATGATAAAATGGGATTTGTGTTGGTGCTCCCATAATGGAGTTACACAGTCCTGGGAGGGCAAGTGGTGAACTACAGGCCCCTGTGAGATTCTGAGCTGTTATTTGGGCTTGAGACTTTCTTATCTAAAACATTTTTTATTGTTTAGTGAAAATAATCTGAATTTCTCATGCAGTGAAAACCAGTTGTGTCTCTTGTACCCTGCAGAGATCTTTAGTGCCAAGTATTGGTCTTACCTCCCTATCAGCAGCATTTTCCCAGAGCATCCAAAAAATTTATTTTACTTCTTCCTGCTTTTCTTTTTTCCTCTTTTCAGGAAGACCACAAAGGAAAGTCTGGCAGAGAGTGCAAGCAACATCACAGAGAGTCTGATGGGCATCAGCAGGATGATGTCCCAGCAGGTGCAGCAGAGCGAGGAGACTGTGCAGACCTTAGGTACAGCTGGAATTTGGGCATGGAGGGGTGATGGAGGCACCTTTGGTCAGCTCTGTCAGCCTGGGGAGAGGAGCAGAGTAGGAGAATGTGCTACAGTGGTGATGAAAGGACTGGCCAGCAGAACTCCTCTAACAGCTGGACATAAACAGGAAATATCAGTGTGCTTTGTGTGGAGTTTCTGTTTCATGATCATGAGAAGCAGAAGGGGTCAGGATGAGGTTGAGTTTCATGTAAAAGCAAATTGAGCTCACGCAGTGCCCAGAGTGTGTGTGGTGTTACTCTGTGCCACTGTCCTGGCACGGATTTGGGGACAGCAGAGGAAACAAAAGCATGGATACAAATCCCTGCATGGAGGAAGGAGTGTCTGGAGAGCTGCTCCAGCCAGGCTCCAGCTGGGATGGCTGAGACACTGAGATCAAGTGCCTTGAACCCGAGGTCACTTGCTCTGTCAGCAGTGCATCAGGGACTGTGAAACCAAGATTTCACCCAGTTCCTTGGCTTGGACTCCTACAACAATAAATCAAGGGACCTGTCAGAACTGGTGATTCATGGAGCATTCAGGAGCTGCTGCCTGGGCCTCTTCCTGGCTGTGCTTTTGGGCAGGAGGGAACTTTAAAGACGAGGACAAATAACACAAGTCTGCCCTCCTTGCTTTCTGCCCCATCTGAGGGTGGCAGCTGGGCACAGTTTGTTGCTGCATGTTCCTTCTCCCATTAAAAGGACAGTTTGGCAGGCACTTTTTCACCCTGTTCCTGAATGAACAGCACTTGGAATTCATCAAGGGAAAAACTACCAAAGGTCATTTACAGCTGCAAATTCTGAGTTAATAGTGGGAATTCCTGTTTCCTGAGCATTCCCTAGGATGCAGTGAGTGTTTGAGGCTGTGGAGCAGAGAAGCTCTGCTTTGTCATTAACTCTGGGAAACAAGTATACAGTTTTCACCTGGATCAAAATGCCTCTTGAAATGGGATGGGACGAAGTGTTTTGCAAAATCCTGCAGACCTGTTTCTGCTCTGTTTTTGTGAACCAGACAGTGCTGGATTTGACCTTTCTGTGGGCAACCAGGGCAGTGTAGGGTGATGCACTGTCCTGCAGGCTGTGCTTTCTGTAAAGCAGAAAAAAGGGCATTCCAGGGCTTTTGCTTTTGTTTAGCAATTTGAAAGGAGCAAGGCTGAGAACTTTGAGGGATGCGTTTGTTTTCTCACACACTTCTAGTTGACCCTTCTCATTTTTATTAGGCCAAAAATTGTGGTGTGTGTAAAAAATTACTATTACAAACTGTTTGAGCTGAATAATTCTGCAACCTTACACTGATTTACTGCTGGGGCTTGGGGGAACACTTTCAGTGGTACAATTAATATATCCAAATATTGCCTTGTCCCGCTGCTGCTGGTGATTTCTCTCTCTAGCACCATTCCTATTTCACTCTGCTTCTAAGCAGTGCTGAAAAACCTGAACTAGATTTGACCTGCTAACCCAAAAATTCAAAATTCAGGCTCTTTAAGCTTTCAGTTCTCTTATTTCACTTTGCACCCCTGAGCTGTGAGAACTCTCCGTGTCTGTCCCACCCACAAGTCAGCCTGACCCAGAAGAATCCCTCAGGCACTGTGTTACCAGATATCTCATTCTTATACACTTTGCTGGGTATTTTTAAAGCACAACATGCTGATTTAATTTTTTTTTTCCTGTTCCCCTTTCATTTCAGCCAATTCTTCCCGAACCATCCTGGAAGCAAATGAGGAGTTCAAGTCCATGTCTGGCACCATCCAGCTGGGGAGGAAGCTGATCACCAAGTACAACCGCCGGGAGCTGACGGACAAGCTGCTCATCTTCCTGGCCCTCGCCCTCTTCCTGGCCACAGTGCTCTACATCCTCAAAAAGAGACTCTTCCCATTTTTGTAAAATTCCAACAATCGCTGAACTATTAAAAAAAAAACAATCAGAGATGGTTGATAACAATGGGGCTTTTAAATGAAATAATAAAGGGATATTGCATTAGTTGGAGGAGCGTTAGAGTAGACAGGAATTTGTGCTGTCCCCATGGAGCAGGGGAGCTGCCTCAGAAGAGATTGATAAATCATGCTGTGGAAAGAAGAAATGCCAATTTTCCTGTGGGTTTGGGGAAGCAAACACTTGAGGGACTGGGCACTCGAAGGTGCCAGTCTGAACTTGCAGCCTCTCACTGATTTTTGCCTTGAAATGAAGTTTTGGCCTCAGCTTGGACTGGAAGCTGCTCTGACATCTCTGTGTAAGGTGCTGAGAGTAAGAGGAAGGATGGAAGAGAAGAACTCACACATTCCATTAATAAAATATTTATTGTATTCTTGTCAACAGAGTTTTCTTTAAAAACAAAGTCTGATGGCTTGAAAGAGCCTTTCAGTGTAAAAATTTTGCTTTTTCTTAAGTGGTTGCTTATGGATTGTTTTTCTGGGAGCTTAAGACAGCCTGGCTCTGTCCCTCTGGCCTTGGGAGGGCTCTAAGCAAAGCAAAAATGGGAACTATGTTTGTTACCATGAATTCACACAAAAGTTAAGAGAATTAGATTGGCGATCTGCTAAAACCAAAAACCCTTTTCCTCCTTTTCTTTATGTAATTTCTGTTCATGCCTTTATCTTTGCAAAGTTACTGCCAAGGTGTACATTTGGAAGTTGGAGGGCTTTATTCCTGTTTTGTGGCCCTGGAACAGCCAGGCTGGACAGAGTGGATGTGGTTTCCATATTGTTCATTTCTTGTATTTCAGGGCAGTTCTTCCAGCCTTTCCTGAGATTTGCACCAAGAACGAAATAAATTGATGATGGGCACACTGGGGGTTTGAATAAGAGAAATTACTCTGTTTCAAAAAATCTAATCTTGGTAAATGAGCCTACCTGCACAAACTGTCAATTTACAGAGAGACAATTAGAGACAAATGAATTAGGGAAAAAGTAGCAAGGATTACTGGATTTTTTGAGAGAGGGGAAGGGTAGAAATTCCAGGATGCAGCAGGTAGTTCACTTGGCACTTGAATAATTTCCTTCCACAGGCAGCCAGGGATCAGCCAGGCTCCTGATGGGCCACAGACCTGGCAGGGAATAATCAGTGGAGACAGCAAGATAAATGTTATTTCTCTTTGGGGTGAGAAGGGTGATGTGGTGCAGCACCTCGGGAGCAGAGCCCAGCTGGTGGTGATTCCCTGGTCCCTCCTGGCACCTGGGGTGCCACAATCAGCCTGACAGTGCCCAGCTGGGGCTGCCTGGGTGCTGCTGCAGTTCCTCCCTGCAGACTCACTCTGGTGTCTGCCTTGCTCCTGGTCACAGGTCGGGTTCCTGCAGTGAAGGTAGGGCTTCATTTCCTCATTTTTTAGCAAAGTGAGCACAAACAGTATTTTGGGAAGAGGGAGTGGTTGTTCCTAACTTTTTGTTGTCTGATCCAGGGAATGTGGAAAGTTGTGCCTGGGCAGTTTTTCTGTGTCTGCAGAGGGTTTTATATTTGCACTCAGGATGTTGTGTCTCAGGGTCTTGCTGCTGTGTGCCCAAGGTTGTGTTGTGAAGGGTAAAAAATTGTGCAGTGCTGCTTTTCTGAAAGGGAACAGCGTTTTCTTGAGTGTCTGCCTTGCCAAGTGCAGCAGAGCCATCAGAGATGGTGAGGGGGGAATTGCTTCTGTGTTTTTGGTCTTGGGTGTGACTTGGGGCTCAAGGGTTGGAGCTCTTCTGAGATAGGGGCTGCAGGAGCAGAAAGTGTTTGGGAAGGAAGGAATATGCCTTTGGAGAAGTGTTGAGGGCTCATACACAAGTGAAAGCAAACAGGAGTGCTCCTGTTACTCCTGGGCCATTCCTCTGCAAAAGACAGCAGGTACCCTCCCTACAAGCAGAGGATTTACTGTCACAAAACTGTTGTAGTAAAAGTATTTTTCCTTTGAAGAACAACACTTCTTTAAAACAAGGAGTAAGGAGCCACCAGGGGCTTAAAAAGGGCTGAAATCTTGCAGTGGGGCTAAGACACACAGCTGGCAGCAATCAAGTAGCTGTGGGTTAATGAACTCCTGCTCGTTAGCTGAGTGGTGGTTCATTAACTGTGTCCTGCAGGCAAAGGGGGCTGCAGCCCCTGAAGGGACTGTGCGTGTTTGGCTCTGCAGCTGGAGCCACTTAGGGGTGAGGACTGGGCAGCTCTGATGCCTCAGCACATTCAGAGCTTTGGAACTTGGAGCTTTGTGGTGAATTGAAGGTCCTGCTGGAGAGTCCAACCCACTGGCAGCAATTTGCTTTGTCTGAGCACCTGTGGGAAAAGGGGGAAATGCCTGGAAGCATTCCCACTGCCCCTGGGAGTGGCAGGAGCCAGGCAGTGCTGGTGGGTGTTGGGCTGTGGGTGTAGATCCAGTCCTGCTCTCCATTCCCACCTGGCCCCGATGAGAAACCTGTGGGCAGGAGCAGGTGCCATTACATCCCTGAAATGTGCAGCACGAGAGTTGATTCCAGAGCATTCACTTAGGTCTGTGTTTCCTTGGAAAGTTGCCTTTTAATGGTTGCAATAAACGTGGACCTGAGGAAAACTGGAAATTTAACATGCTCTGTAAATGTGCTGAGAAAGACTGACTTGATCTGACTCATTATTGATTGTGGTGTTATCAAATACAGAAACATTGCAGGATAACTCCTGGAAAACAAATGAAGAGGATAATGCTATTTATTCCCTCCTCTCCTCCAAGAATCAAAGGGAAATGAAGTTTGTATTTGAAGTCGTGCTTTTGAAATGCTTTCCACATAACTGACTTTACCGAAATGGAAAGGTGAATTCATAGCTTGGAGGTTTCTAAAAATGTCTCTGCCAAATGTGCGTGGCTGCTATCACATGCCAAGTGGCCCAGAGCAAGCCAGGCAAGTCAGGCTGGAATCTTTGGGGGCTGAGAATATCCAGGGGACATGTGCATGCTTGTCTGCAAATATGTGGAGCTCTCCTTTGGAAAAAGGGGAGGATGGAAATCAGCTTTAATATTGCTTTGCCACCCTGTTTGTAATGGTTTGTAATCAGCTTTAATATTGCTTTGCCACCCTGTAATGGTCTAATTCTCACAGAAGAGAATCTGAAGCAAATGTTTTCCCCAGATGTGGTGTCTTGGTGACTGTACATTGCTGCAAAGCCCTTTCTGTCACCCAGTGAATGCTTGTTGTGTTTCCTTCCCACAAAGGGGAGAATTGCTCTCCAAACAGGCTGCAGGTGCTTTGTACCACAACCCAATGCCAAATCCAGGCTCTCAAACCTCCTGCTGCTATTGAAAGCTGATTGTGGACTTGTTCAGGCTGAGGCTGTTGAATAAACACAACTTTATTATCTGCTGACTTATATAAAATGGTACAAACTCTGTGCCACAAAGGGAATGACAGTTCCACTGAGTTGAGGTTTGGTTTTTCTCACAGGAACAGGTGATGAAAACTCTGCCAGTTTCTGTGGGTGATGGATTGAGAGAAGTGGTGGCTCACTGCACCTGTGCCTTGAAATTTTGATCCTCTCCCATATAAAGAGCTGCAGTCTGAGGAAGGGCCTGGGATCTTCATTGACATAATTGGGTTTAAACCCTGGCTCTTCTTGTGTTCACTGAGGTCTCCACTTGGGTTAGCACCTCCAAGTGTTGGCTTGGGCACTGAAATGCTGAGTGAATCATGAGGCTCCTGCAGCCTTACAAAACCACTAAAAATAATTGGGCTGGAGCTGGTCGGTTGCTTGACTCAGCTGGTCAGTGTGTTGGCTCAGCTGGTGCTGATGACTGGGTCATTTCCTCAAGAGTTGGACTTGATGATCTGTGTGTGTCCCTTCCAACTTCGAATATTCTGTGACACTGAGTAGAGAAGCAAAACTGCTGAAGGTCAACAGGCGCTGCCCCAAAATCCATCCAGCCCTGTCTGGGCTCTGCTGCGGAGCCGCAGGGCTGGCAGTGACCCGGGACAGTGACACCCGTGAGCTCACAGCCTGCTGTGACACCTTGCCATGCCTCAGGCTGCTTCCACTTGTGCTTCCTTTTCTTTTTAACCTGCGAGGCTGTCGGAATCTGTGCTATTGATGATTCCAAGATTGTAGGAAGTCTCTGTCTTTCTGCCCTGCTGCCAAAGAAGAAGCCATAATTTGTCTGTGCTGGTTTCAAGGTTGTTTATTCTGTTTATCTCTAACATGTTCTGCTGCCCTGCCGCAGCTCTGTCCTGCAGGGCAGCGTGTGGGGCTCTGCCCTCAGTGGGATGGTACAAACATTAAATGCCACAAACTACCTGTGCTGGATTTACAATAACGTGCCAATATCTGTCACCTACGTTGGACAGTGTGTCCCCAGCCTGAACCAACAGAAAAATGCCAACACCACAGTGAAACATGGAGGGCATGAAGAAGGAGAAAAAGGACAAGGCACACCCAATTTCCTCCATCTTGTCCCCTTTGGGGCCCTAATCTAGAATCCTAAAATTTTACTTTTGCACCCATGCCACACTTAATTATTACTCATATCAAACACTCAGAGCTGGTAATTCATCCTGTAAGATTGAAAACTCTTTTCCATGGACAGAGATCAGAGACAGTGTCTCTGGGGGCTCTGTCCAGGGGGGTTCCTGACCCCTGCCAGGGTCCCAGACCTGCCAGGACAGCCAGAGGGATGCTCTGGACTCCCACACGAGGCTGACCCGATGCTGTCGCTGCCGCACTTGGTGCCCCTCTGCCGCATCCCGCTGGCCGGGCGGGCTGTGCGGGGCTCTGGGGAGGCTCTGCCCCGCTCCGGGTGTCGGGGGGCGGCATGAAAGGAAAATGCCACTCGGCTGCTCCGAGGCTGGCACGGCGATAAGGCGGCGATAAGGCGCGGAGGGCAGGCGGGGAGAGCGGCTCCGCGGGCATCAGCGCACACCAGCCCCGCAGATAGAGCCGCGTATATATAGAAGCACATGAAAGCTTTTCGCTTTCTCCTTTTCAACAGCGCCGGGGCTGAGTGTCACAGCTTTGGGACTGACCCCGCCGGGCTCTGGGCTCGCTGTCCCGCGGGTTCCGAGGGGATGGGGATGCGAGGGCGGTTCTGCCCTCTCGATAAAGCTCAAAGAGAGGAGGGGCGGCTCGCTGCCCTTTATCTCCCAAATGGGCAGCGGGACTGAGCTCTCCTGCTCCCCTTCTCGGCTTTTCCCGGGTGTCACCCGAGCCCCGAGCGGGTTCTGCCGCTGCTGATGGCAGATAACGCTGTCAGAGGCATCTGGGTGCTGACATTATGGCCAGCCAGCCTGAAAGCCAGATAAGATTTTTCTATATTCAGTAAGTCTATTGATCCGGTCGGCCTCCTGTCCTGTGTCTGATGATAACTTGATGTTTCCAAGACAAACAAAGCTCCCCTTGCTCAGTATACTCACAGAAATAGAGTATATATATATATATATATATATATATATATATATATATATATATATATTTCTTTTTCACTCTATTTCTGTGAAATAGAAATATTTCACAGAACTATATTTTTAAATATATATAGTATATATAAATATATGTTTATACATAAATATATATTTTAATATATATATTATATTTAAATATATATTTATATATAAATATATATATTTAAATATATATATTATATATTTAAATAGATATTATATTTTTAAATATATATATTATTTTAATATATATTATATATTTAAAATATATATTCTATATTATAATTAAATACATATATATTAAAAATAACTTCAAATATAAGTAAGCCTTCCCCTGTTCTGTATGTTGATATAAATGTATCTATAAATGTATCCGCCAATGCAGTGTTTGGATTAAATAATGAAGGATTCCTTTCTCAGCTGCGTTCTTAAAAGATGCTGCTTTTGCTGCTTCTCATTTGCATATTTTTAGCAGTGTTTGCTGTTTCTTCATCATATTATTCCCATTTGTTTAAATGACAGAGATGATGTTTGAAAGTAGCTACAGCAGAAATGAGAATAGTTTCATGTCAGTGGCTCCTGGCTTTCACTGACTGGCTTGTGCCAGTAACCTGCTTATTTGAAACAAACCAATAAAAAATATTTTTAAAAAAAAAAGAAGAGAAAAAAACCTAACCAACCATTCTCTTTATCTGTAGATTTGTTTAAAATAGTTTTGTCTTTGGTCTTTTTGACCCAAACTTTGTTCCTGATCTTTCACAGACTTCATGGTAAATAACTTTGTAAGCAATAAATAAGGTAATGTTCATACTGAGAGACAGCAAACGGTCATTTACATTCTCATTACTGAAAGTTAATTAATTTTTGTGGAGATGTGGGTTTATATTTAGCTCTTGCACATCTCAACGAGAGCTTCCTGGTCTTATCACCTTGTCAAAAAAAAAGTGTCTGTCAGAGGATTCCAGAAAAGATAGTGAGGAGAAAGCCTCACTCCAGCAACAACAAACAGCAAATATAGAAGGAGAAAAACCTTTAATGTCTTTTATGTGCAGCACTGAGATGCAAATACAAACTTTGCTGCTGCCCCTGCAAGAGGGGGATGGCAGCAGAGCAATTTTGGTGGGTTAAAGCCAAAGGATGGCAGCAGCTCTTGGTGCCCTGCCCGGGGCTCTGGATTCAGTGAACGGTGCAATAAGCGCCCGTGTGTTGTTAATTGTTGTTAATTCGCGTATCTCAACCTCCTTCCTGGCAATTCCTCATCCCTGACCCCCAGAGAAGTCCCTGGGCCGGGGTCCCTCGGAACGCGTCCATCAGCCCCAGGCGCTGCTGGTGACAAATGACATTTTCTGTGCCTTTGTACTCCGGGGCACAAGATGTGACGTTTACATCCAAGATCAATTATTTTTAACTGAAGAATGATAGCCCTGCGTCGGAATTATCTCGGGGCTTAATTCGCATCAGTTAAAGCTTTTCAAAGGCTTATTAAAATTCCTTAAGTGTGTCCAGCTTATCAGCAGTTGAGTGTCGATGGCATTATACAAATGCTGCTATTGGAAATAACTGTTAAGTATTGTTTGGCCATATTATTCTCATATATATATATTGTGCCTGGGACTATTAATACTACTTAGTACTTACATGATTCCTTTCATCTGGTGATCCCAGGGAAGCGAGGACTGCTCTCCCCCTTCTAAACAGAGGAAAGCTGTCGGGTCCAGCAGCTGTGCCTCAAGCTTGGATTTGGATTTTCCACTGGATCCTGTCAGATTTGAGCAGGACTTGGTTAATTTGGATTTTCCATTGGATCCTGTCAGATTTGAACAGGACTTGGTTAATTTGGATTTTCCACTGGATCCTGTCAGATTTGAACAGGACTTGGTTAATTTGGATTTTCCACTGGATCCTGTCAGATTTGAGCAGGATTTGGTTAATTTGTGCTGCTGTACCTTGTCTGCTGTGAGCAAATTGGGCAGCAGAGCTGCTTCTTGGAATATATATATATATATATATATAATTAATCCAGGAAGGAGAGGTGATGCTGAGCAGGAATTGGTGCAGCCACCCCAGTAATGGGGCAAAGGAAATGTCGAGAGGGGCGTGGAAGGGTTTTTGGAGGGGAGGAGGATTTGTTACTCGGAGTGTCCCTGTGCTGGCAGAAAATCGGAGCTCAGAGCTGGATTCCCACTGGTGCTGTGGGAGCAGGAGAGGGGCAGGGACAGGCTCTGGAGAGCTCCGGGTGCCACTTGCTCCGTGTCCCTGTGCCAATCCCTGGCAGTGGGGAGGCAGGAAAAATCCTGGTGGTTGCACAAATATAATAATTCATTTCCTGGCATCTGACAGAGCTGTGGGAGGTTGGGATGGGGCTGTTGATGTGCATGAATATCCAGTCAGAAACCTTTTGGATTAATTTTCAAGTGCATTCTCCTCTTTTTCCTACTTTTTTTTTTTTTTTCCTGCAATTTAACTCATTTCAGACAAAAATGGAAGTTTAGATTTTTATTGTCATCTGTATTTACTCCACACTGAGGAGGTTCTGTCTGGAGGAGCATTTTTGAGGAGCTGATCATTTATTGCAGGAACCACTAGGTAGCACTGTGAAATAAAGTTCTGCACCACATCCTCCTTCCCTGAACAAAGACCTGCCAATTCCAGCCTGGCTGGGCTCAAAATGGAATAGAGGCAGCAAGGGTGGGGTTAAAACTTTCTCCAGTCTTGGGTTCACAGTCAGGTGTGGGAGAAATGAAGCTCTCAGGGGTTTAGACTGGATTTTAGAATAAAAATCTTTACTCACAGTGCCTGACCACCCTCTGGGGAAGAATCTTTTCCTAAAATCCAGCCTAACCCTGCCCTGACACAGCTCCAGGCATTCCCTTGGGTCCTGTCACTGCTCACCAGAGAGGACATGCAAGGCACTGATCTTATCTTGGTTTAATATGTTAAAGGATTATTTTCCAAAGGAATAGAGTCAGGTAAAAATTTGGTTTTGATCATTAACTTGTTTTCATTGAAACAACTTCAGTCTTTGACTTATTAATCCCCCAAAATCACTCAAGACAACTTGTCAGGTTTATTTTGTCCCTTTTGGGCCTCAACAAGCTAGCAGGTTATCCTGCATTTTAACTCAGCTCCCCAGAGGCAGTGTCCACCCCCCAAGCTGCAGAGCAGTCTGTGCCCATTTCTATTCCAATTCCCAGCAGCCAACTGCAACGTGTGTTCCTGCAGCAGCCCCATATCGCTGCTTTTTAAAATTAGCCCTGGCTTTGGCTGCTGCAGGGAGAGGAGACATGATAAAGGGATTGAGCATCACGCTCTGCCAGAGCTGCTGGGCTTAAACCATCCAGTTACAGGAACCCTGGGCTGGATTTGCCCAGTCCCCGGCTCCAGGGGTCACAGGGGTGTGCTGGTCACTGTCAAACACTTTGGGGACCTCCAGTGCCTGAAAATTCAGAGGAGGGGGTTCTTTGTATGTGTCTGCTGCAGCTGTAGCTGATACAAGGAGTTTTCTATCTGCACAATCAAGGAATTGGAAGACATGGTCCCTTCCAACTGAGTTATCCCATTCTAAAATTATTCTAGAAGGGCATGGAATTGTTGGAGCAAGCCCAAGAGGAGGCCACGAGGCTGATAAGGGGACTGGAGCACCTTCCCTTTGGGGACAGGCTGGGAGAGCTGGGAATGTTCAGCCTGGGGGGGAGAAGGGTTTGTGGGGACCCCACAGCACCTCCCAGGACTGGAGAGGGAGAGGGAAAGGAACTCTGCATCAGGAGCTGGAGTGGCAGGACAAGGAGGAATGGGCTCAAATTGAAAGAGGGGAAATGTAGATCAGGTACATGGAAGAAATTGTTCCCTGTGAGGGTGGGCACACCCTGGCACAGGTGCCCAGAGCAGCTCTGGCTGCCCCTGCATCCCTGGCAGTGCCCAAGGCCAGGCTGGACAGGGCTGGGACAGTGGGAGGTGTCCCTGCCATGGCAGGGGTGGAATTAAATAATCTTCCAGGTCCCTTCCAACCTAAACCATTCTGTGCTTGTACAGAAAAGCACTTTTTGAGGTGGGTATAACTCCCCACTGCCAGGGAAATGAGGAGTGTGCTGACCAAAGAGGGCAAAGTGTCTGTACTGAGGCTGCCCCCAGTCCTGAGCAAGCCAAGACCATGCCAGCTCCAGCTAAAACAAAAATGCTTATTTGGCCCTGACAGGGGCCTGAATTGCTTGATGTCTTCACCTTTCTATAGGTTTGGCCACCCTGGCTTAGAGCAAATTAATGTTGTGGCCTCACCTGCTGCTCTGTTAACACTTGCTGGGCAGCTGCTTTCCTTTATCTGGCTCCTCCTGCAACATCTGCAAGAGACTTATTTGGGATTTTCATCCCCTGAGGATTTATGGTGACCTCTCGGGGACCTCCATCAGAGGATCAATACTCTCCTGACACCTGTAGATCAACATAAACTTGACCCTTGGTCTTGACAGATCCATCAGCACGGTGCCCTTCCTGGGCTGGGGGGATTTGGGGAGGAAGCAGCACTGGTGGCACAGCAGAGCCCCTCCAGCCCAAGGTCAAAAGTCAAAATGATAAAGGAAGGCCAAGCCGGTGGTACCCAGGCAGAAAATCAGGGTATGAACAAGGGAGAAGCTCAGGGAAGGTCCCTGCAGGACAATTCACCCTGTGGGTGATGCTGGAGTGGAGGAAAAGCTCAGTGGAGCTCCACATTCCGTGGAGGTGCTGCTCCCTCCCGGGCTCTGTGATAAGGAGGGATCTGCTGCTTTAAAAAGCTGCTGCTTGTGCTCATCCTATCTTTAGCTCAGGGCAGCAAAAGCCTTCTCTCTTGGAAAAAGTCAGTTCCTCTCTGTGCAAAGGCTTTTCCCCCCATTATTTATTTTCCCCCCATTATTTATTCCCCCCCCCCCATTATTTATTTCCCCCCATTATTTATTTTCCCCCTCTATTATTTTATTTTCCCCCTCCATTATTTTATTTCCCCCCCATTATTTTATTTCCCCCCCATTATTTTATTTTCCCCCATTATTTTATTTTCCCCCATTATTTTATTTCCCCTCATTATTTTATTTCCCCCCCATTATTTTATTTCCCCCCATTATTTTATTTTCCCCCATTATTTTATTTCCCACCATTATTTTATTTCCCCCCATTATTTTATTTTCATTTTCCCCCATTATTTTATTCCCCCCATTATTTTATTTCCCCCCACCTCAAGCACTCCAGAGCAGGAATTTCTCTCTGTCTTTGCAGCCTTTCCAGGTGATGGAGGATCTTTGTTCCTCACTTGAGCTCTGCCTCTGTAATGCCAAACATGAGGTGGAATGACCATCTCAACGTTCCACAAGTGTCAGAGCTACAATTAAAATTGACTTCTCGATTTCAAGACCTCAAAACTCTTGAGTTTATTAAAACAAAAAAAAAAAAAGCAAAGCAACAAGCAGTGGATGCTGCAGCAATGACAAGCACTCTGCAGAGCTGGATTTTTCCAGAATGATTTTTATTTAAGGGTTTTTTATTTTCCCCCAAAAAATTCCATAAAGTGTCAGTGACTCAAAGAAATCCAGTGATCAATTCTGTATTTAAGGAAAAAAAAAAAAATACAGAATGAAACCTGATGCCCACACTGTTTCTCTCAGCTGATTTTGAACCTCCTCTACTTTCATTCCCCTCAGAAGTGAATGGGATGTTGTTATCTTGGTTGATAAAACAGGAATGATCTCAAAGATGACTTTTTGAAAGCATTGGGCTAGGGAATTTTGAAAACCAAAATCTGCAAAATTTGTGCTCTTAATAACCAGATGGTGTAAACGGGAACGCATTAATTAATGGGAAATGAGTGGGTAAATGGGAATTAATTGCTCGAATGGCCTTTCCATTCCCAGCCTCAGTCTGAGCCCGACTCTGCCTTTACCTGGGCTCAGCTCCTGTTTCGGGATCTCCTTTCCCTGCGGTGTGAAATGCTGGTGCTGGAGCCTGCAGGGCTGGAAAAATAAGTTGTCCATAAAAAAAAAAAACAACGCCAAAAAAACCCTACAACCCCCCCACCCCAAAACAAAAACAGCAGAAAAACAAACAAAAACCCACAAACAACAAAGAAACCAACAAAAAAACCACACAAAACCCAAACGAACCCACAACACAACCCTTGTAAATGGAAATAAATCTTTTAGTGGTCAAAATAATTTTATTGCTTAGGGTTGGTTAAGGTTAATTTGTCTTGGGGAGACATCCTGGAGCTAAATTATTACTTGTGGACATGGAGTGTGGGGGTGCCTTAGAAAATCTGATCAGAAGGAACTGGAGATGCGCGGGTGGGAAATCACCCCTGCCAGGACCCAAAGCAGGTCCTGGTGGCTGCAGCTGTGGGATGCTGTTGGTGCCCAGCCCAGGACAGGGTTTTCTGCCCCACAGGAGGATTTTTGGTGGCTGTCATCTGGCCAGGCCCTGCCCAGAGCCATCCATCATCTCCCGCCGTGACCTTGCAGCACCTGCCTGTCCCCGGCAATTAAAATGTGAGCTAATGAAGCCAGCGGGACATGAAAGGGCTTGGCAGGAGCTGATCAAAGGGGCAGAGCACTGCCAGAATATTGGGGCCAACAGGACTAAAAGCGTGGTCAGGAAAAGAAGAAAATTGAAGAGGATATTTAGAAATTAACCTACAACTGTTCTTGTTCCATGTGCTGCATGGACGGGGGGGGTCATTCTCTCATGTGCTCTTACTTTTGGGGTTTTTGGTAAATACTGAGTGTTTATGATCACTTTGTTACATGGGAAATAATCCTTGTGCGTGCAGAAAATGAAATGCTGTAGATAATGTTACTGCTTAAGTGGAAAAGTTGATTTCCAGTTTGAACGCCTCTTGTATAAGAAGTTATTTAAGTTTCTGCTCTCAAGGTGAAATATTGGTGTCCAAACAGGCAAATGCTCACCTCTGGCCTGGCTCTCAGAGAAGCCAATAATCAGCAGCTCTCACTGTTTTTGGGGGGTTTTAAAATTAATTTTTCTCTGTGTGCATCTAAAAGGGAATTTCTGATCCCGGATGGACATGCTGGATGACTGTGAGTGCTGGATGGGTTGAACACCTCTTTTTACAGCAGCAATTATGCTTTAATTATGCTTCCATTTCTTCAGAACTATACCTAAATAAGCAATATTTTTTGGCATTGCTTGGAAAAGGCTGTTCCTAAAGCCAGCAGTGATGAACCTGCATTGTGAGCAGGGCTGGGTGTCCATGGCTCCAGGACTGGCACTCCTACAACCCCCAGGGATGCACTATGGATCATTTCCTGGGCATGGAATTGGCCTGTGGAAATCCAATAAAACCCAGAACAAGCAGGAAAACGCCTCTAACCCTCAGAACCAGCACTAAGCACAGGAGAGCACCGGAGCCTGGGCATGAGCAGGGTCAGTGTGCCCTGGGGAATCTCCAGGGGGATTAGCCAGGTCTGTAAAGTGAAGTGTGGGATTCTGCAGGCTGGAGCTGGAGCTGGCTCTGAGGGGTGGGCAGAGAGGGGAGCAGCAGCTGATGCTGCACAAGGCCTGGAGTCAAGTGAGATTTAACTTTTCCTGCTTTGAAGCAGCATAAATCATCTCCTTAACACCATTAAGTTTGCTGAAGTCGTGGCGGTGGGTTCTCATGCTAATTTTGTTGGTGCTTAAAAACATGAGAAGCTTGGTTTTTTTTGACTGAAACGAGTATGAATTGGTTTTTGTGACCTGATTTGGAATGGCTTCTCTTGCTCCCAGCCAGCACTGCCCCTGTCTGTGTGCTGCTCTGCCAGCAGCTTTTCTTCTCACTGAGAACAAAACCATCCTGGGCCAGCAGAGTGGGATCTGGGGACAATTTCTAGGAGTCAATATTGTGATTATTTCCAAGCTTATGCTGGAGGACAATACAATCTATTTAGGAAGTGTCTGCTGTGCTAAAATAAACTCTGGTGTGTCCTTGTGGCTGCAGGGCACCAAATCCTGCTCCAAATGCACAGAGCCCCTGGAGAATGTGTGAGAGCAGGTGTTCTGAACTGGGAAATTAATAACCTGTTCACCAACCACATTTGTTGGTTCTAGGGCTAAAACTCTAAAATGCCTTTCTAAATTCTCTGTTTCTTACTAGCTAGTTTCGAGAGCAGTTCACAGAATTTGAAATACTCAGCAAATCTGCTTTTCTTTTTCCCCCATTTGAGCCTGTTAACTCCTGGCCTTGCCCACTCCACAGCAGTGTCATTCATGCCTCCAGCTTACCCATGTCCACAAGTAATAATTTAGCTCCAGGATGTCTCCCCAAGATGAATTAACCTTAACCAACCCTAAGCAATAAAATTATTTTGACCACTAAAAGATTTATTTCCATTTACAAGGGTTGTGTTGTGGATTCGTTTGGGTTTTGTGTGGTTTTTTGTTGGTTTCTTTGTTGTTTGTGGGGTTTTGTTTGTTTTTCTGTTGTTTTTGTTTTGAGGTGGGGGGGTTGTGGGGTTTTTTTGGCGTTGTTTATTTTTTTGTGGACAACTTATTTTTCCAGCCCTCCAACCGGGCAGGTATTGAGCGAAATCTCCAATTTGTGTGGGAGAACCCCTGGGCTGCTGACAGTGGGCAGGACTGAGCTGAACCTGCTGCAAACACGATGTCCCTCTCTAATGGGGCTGGGAAAAATGCCCAATCTCCTGGCTCAGACCTGTGATATTTGACCACAATTCTTTGTTGACACCAAAAAATATGTTCTTTTAAGCAGGGCTGATATTAAGAGATGTATTACATCAGTGGGGTCGGTGCTCCAGCTGCTCACACACAGAGTTTTGCTCTTCTAATGTGGATTTCTCCTCCTGGGTGCTCCGGGAAGATTTTTTTTCTGTCTCAGCATCTTCATCCAGGCTCCGTTGAGATAATTTCTATTTAATTTGAAGTTCCAGCAGCTCCTTCATGCAAAGGCAGAGGAACTCACCCGGTTTTACCCATCTCAGCAGCCATCAGCTCCAGCCCAGCCTGTGCAGGACAATGGGAAATTGGGTGATGGGTTCTGAGGATCACCCTGTGTCTAAATGGGTCTTTTTGCTGCATGAAACGCTGGAGTGGCAGCGTTTAAAATGACTGCAGGAGACAGGTAGAGATCTTCAAGTATCGGATTCTGTGTCACTTCGCTCAGCCGTGATTGATGAACTTTCACAAATGCGCTGTCAGAGCTTGAGCTGCTGGGGGAAATCTCGCCTTGCCTTCTCTGCGCCAAAATGCAGCCTTAATTTCGTGTTTTGGGCAAAACCAAACCACCCAGGAATGAAAAATCGGACTCCAGCCTGAAAGCCCATCCTTTCTCTCTTTGGAGTGGCATTTTAAAGGTGTTGATTCTTCTTAATAATCCCCATTAACAAGAAATCACTTACTGCTGATACTGATCTAAACTGATGTCAGTGAGATGAATTAGGGGCTGGGGAGAGAGGCTTGTTGATCTGTTGTTTTCCTGCCGAGCTTCCCAGGAACATTGGAACACTTAATTCCTGCCAGCACCGTGTCTTGTTTTCAGACTCCAGAGAATAA
Source organism: Taeniopygia guttata (assembly GCF_048771995.1). Classification (NCBI taxonomy): domain Eukaryota; kingdom Metazoa; phylum Chordata; class Aves; order Passeriformes; family Estrildidae; genus Taeniopygia; species Taeniopygia guttata. The sequence goes on along the minus strand of NC_133038.1, from coordinate 8,764,311 downwards.
CTTCCGACGTGAAAACCCCTTGAATTTAAGTAATAAAATTCCGGCACTTTAGGAGCTGCACGGGTGGGGTTTGGTTTTATTTTGTTTTGCGGTTTTTGGTTTTTGGGGTTTTTTTTTTGTGTGTGTGTTTTTCTTTTTTGGTAGGTTTTTTTTTTTTTTGGGGGGGGGGGGGAGTTGTGTGGTTTTTTGTTTTTGTTTTTGTTTTTGAAAAACAGTAACTTCAGTTCCTACTGCCACAGGCAGGGGATTTGGTATCAGTCCTTTACAGCTGACAACTTGTTCCTGTACAAATTCTGTGAATTCCAAAGGGTTTGGATAAACTTGCCATGTGCAGTTTGTCTCAAGAAGACTGAGCTGCTCTCACCCTGTCACCTTCAGGTGGAGCTGGAGCACTGAATTCTCAAAAAAAAAAAAAAAAAAAAAAAAAAAAAACACAAAAAAAAACCAAAACTGGTTTTGAACAGAGCCGTGAACGCCAGTACCAGGCTGCGTAATCCCCAAAAAAAACCGAGGGAAGAGCGAGATCAAATCCAAGTGCAAATCTTATGAAAAGCTTTCCCCCTACACCCTCAGCATGCCCCCGGGCACTGGGAGGATCCCTGATTTCAGATTCCCTGGGGAAACGCCAGGATCCCGCACTTCCCTTTGGATCAACCTTTCCTCAGCACAGCCCCACAGGCTGATCTGGGGATGGGAAACGCTCCAGGCTCAGCCAGGACCGGGGCAGATTTGAGATGTGCGGTTTTTGGAGCTTTTCAGAGGGTTGGGCTCACAGAAGCACAGCCCCGGGGCGTCTGGAAGTCCTGGGGGGACCTTTTGCCCCTGCCTGACCCTGTGGGCTGAGCTGCTGTGGAGCTGCGGCTGGAAATGAGGTCGAGCTGGAATAGGAGAAATGGGGTCTGTGGGCACAGGGACCCCCCTGACCGGTATCAATGTCCTGATGCCTTGGGAAGGCTGGCCTAGAACAGAGGCTGGGCAGAGCTAAGGAATAAAGCAGGGATTTATTAAAAGGATCTCCTCAATGGATCCACCTTGGACAGCACAAGAGCCCAGCCAGGGCTGCACCCAAGATAAACCAAAATGGTCACAAAAAGTACCCAAGATCAACCAAAATGGTAAAAAATGAACCCAAGATGAACCAAAATGTCCCAAAATCCCCAACAGCTCCCAGGGGCTCTCACTTTAAGTTCTGCTCCATTTGTACATTGGAGTTCATTGTCCAATTCCAGCTTTAGCCCAGGCAGTCCCATCCTGCTTGTTTTTCTCTCTCCAGCCCACGGTGTTTGTTCTCTTGGGCTGAGGTTTGGATCATTTGTCCTTGGTGCCCAGCTGGAGCAGGAATTGTTTTGTCTCTGCTCTGTGCAGAGAGCTCAGCATCCCCTGATGTGAATCCCAGACCTACCCACTAAAGCAGCACAGAATGTGAAAAATAGAAAAGCCAAAACCTGAGGCATCAGGTCACTCCTGCTCTATCTCCTTGCACGTCCCATTCACCCAGCTAATGGAAGGTCTGTACCGTGGCTGCTGTGCCCTGGCAGCGCTGCCCGCTGGCCTCAGCCAGCTGTGCTCCTGTCCTCTCCTAAATCACTTTCTGAGCCGGCTCCAAGGCTCCAGCTGCTGCTCCGAGCCCCCTCTCACCCTGCCCTGCATCTGCTGAGATGCAATTCCCGCAGACCAGGGCAGCCTGGGGAGGAGGGGAGTGTGTGAGCAGGAGCTGTGGGACATCCATCCCTGCTGGGAATGAGCACAGGGCAGTCCTGGAAGTCACACCAGACCCAAAGCTGGTGCCCAGAGCAGCCACTGCAGGGAAAATCCCACCTGACAGTCAGATTTCTTGATAACTGTAGCTCCGAGTCATTACTAGAAGAAAATAAGCATGTGTGGGGAAAATAACGGTGTCTGAGGAGAGGAAAGGATGTGGGGCATGTGTGAAAAGGGTTCTGTGTTACTACGGGGAGTTACTTTTTCCTGTGGCTTTTTTCTGAAGTTTCACTGCTATGTTTTGTTTGCCCACTTACAGAAGGGCTCTGCTTAGGGCCAGTTTCTGAAAGTTTAGGTTTCAGTTAACTCTGAATGCCTGTCCCCATGTTAACTCAGGACTTGTCCTCCTTTTGAGGGCTCCCCATGTGCTCTGCCCCTGGCCGGGTTCTGCAGCGGTGACAGCAGGAGTGGCACGGTGGCACCCGTGTGACATTGGACAGCTCAGGCAGACTGTGGCCCCCAAGTGTGACTGCCCCACCATCATCACTTTAAACCCGGCTTCCTCCTGCCACACTCCAGATTTTCCTGGAGTTCTTGGGACACCCGTGGCTCTCTTCAGGCAGGGCGTTTCCCTGTTGCTCTGCTGCTTCTCTCCCATCTGGATGCTGTGTCCTCCTAAGGCAAAGCCCTCATGGAGCCTTGGATGGCTACAGCCGAGGTGAAGTGGCCTTTGCTTCCTCCTGGCCAGTCCATCTGCCCTGTCCCCCTGCTTCGGGTCCCCTTTGTCACAGAGCCCATGTCCCGGTGGCTGTGTGGGTGAGGGCCCGAGGCAGATTCCCCTCGAGATGAGGCTGAAGGTCCCTCTTTGCCCAGCCCTGAGCCCCAGTCGGGTGTCTACACTCCACCCTGCAGCAGGGGCTCGGTGGGCAGGGAGTGGAAGGAGGTGGGAGCTCCTTATCTGTGCAATCCCACCTCGGGGGCTGTGTGGGGTTGGGAGCGAGGGAGAGAGGCTGCAGGCAGCTTCCATTCCCCGGCAGCCTTTCATCCTCTGTCCCAGGGCCACAGCCACCCTGTCTCCATCCCTGTTTACTGATGGGGCCGATAGGGCCGAGGCAGGAGGGGTTGCAGGTCCCCCTAATCGCCCTGTCACCGGCCGGACAGCCTCAGACACTCTCAGAGGATGTTGTGACTGCGCTGAATTACAATGTTTGTTGTTTCTCACTCCCAATAATTGACATTTGATAGCGACTACCGTAAAAGCGGCCGAGGGGCTGGGGCTGAGGCAGAGGAGAGGCAGGACCCGGCGCTGGGGAGCCCCGCTCGCTGTCCCTGGGCAGTCTGGGGACAGGCGGGGTGTCCTTCGTGCCTCTCCCCATGGGGACAGGATATGCCGGAGCTGTGGAAACCTCCCGCGGATGGGTTGGGGGCAGTTTGGGGGCTTTGGGTTATGACTTGGGGTGTCGGTACTTCTTCTCGCAGTGACTTCTGCGCAGAAAATTACAAATCAGCCCCGCGCTCCCGGGAACGATGAGGTCGGTCCCGATCCCAGCCCGGGGGCACGGGCCAAGGCTGGGGGCTGGAAAAGCGGCTTTAAAATAATTTTAAAAATACCTTGAAATACAAACACCGTTTTCAGGCGGCAAAACGGGAAGGCCAAGCGCACGGGAGAGCCGCACAAACCCGCGTGGGGGTCCTGGGAGAGCCCCCGGGCCGGGCGACCCCGCTCCCGGCGTGTCCGGGATGCGCAAGAACGCCAGGGACGCCGAGGTTCAGCCACTCTCTTTAATGACAACTCGCTGATCTCCGTCAGCTTGTACAGCAAAGGGCAACACGTAGGAAGGGGCATTTCCATGCTAACTCACGTTTTAGTGCAGAACCCTAAGGGACCTGGCGGGCCGGAGTGTCTGTGTCCCTCGGGAGTCTGTCTGTCCTCATCCCTGCCCAGGCCGGCAGCAGCAGCCTCGCAAGGGACACCTGGGGGTGCCGAGATGCCGAACTGACCGAATAGCGGGAAGTGCAAAAATTAAATGTGGATGTCAATAATAATTAGTATAGAGTAGAAGTTAAAAAAAAAAAAAAAAAAAAAAAAAAAGAGAAAAAAGAGTTTCAGGGCTTGGCTGGGTGTTGTTGCGAACAAATCACGCTAAATTACCGGCTGGTTTGTAGGAAGGAAGGAGGGGAATTATCAGGGTGAAGGGGAGCCAGAGGGGCTGGGAAATACGGGCATCCCCCTCTGGTGCTTGCCTGGCCCCGCACAAAATACCGAAACCCGCCCGGTCCACGGCCACCACAGCGGTGAGATCCGCCGGGATGCTCCACTGAACCGAACACCGAACCGAACACTGAACCAACCGAGCACTGAACCGTCCCCAGGTCCCGCAGCCTGGAAATGTCCCGAGCCCGGCTCGCAGGCTGCGGGCGGGGCGGCTCTACCAGGCTCGGATGCCGTGCAAGGTGGAGATGCCCGCGTTGCCCTGCGGGATGGGCGTTTGCACCGAATTCAAGTCCCCCACGCCGAAGTTCATGAAGTTGTTGGCGGGCGCCGAGGGCTGCATGGGCTGCATGGAGGGGTAGTTGCAGTTGTAGTTGGCGTTGCTGTTGTAGTTGGTGTACGCGGGGTAGGCGTTGTAGCTGTAGGGGTTAATGCTGACATTGTAGGGCGAGCTGTAGGGGGAAGATTCCCCCAGGCAGGGCTTCCCATCGCGCACCAGCACCGGCACCGCGATCCGCCGCGGGGGAGGGATCCCCACCATTTCCAGCGTCTGGTCCTGTCTCTGCCTTTTGCATTTGTACCTTCGATTCTGGAACCAAATTTTCACCTGGGTGGAGGTGAGCTTTAGGACGTTCGCTAGATGGTCCCTCTCGGGGGCCGAGAGGTATTTCTGCTGCTTGAACCTTCTCTCCAGTTCGTACACTTGGGCTTGAGAAAAGAGGACGCGAGGTTTCCTCCTTTTCCTCTGTCTGGGGCGCTCGGGATCGTCCAGGTCTCTTTTCTCCTGCTCCAGGCTTTTGTGCAGGGAACACAGCTCTGCAGCAAAATAAACGGGCGAAGGAAAAAAGCAGAAGGAGAAAATTGTGGGAAAATATTATAAATCAGTATTTAATACAGGGGGTACAACGTGAGCGAGCCTTGGCTCTTGCTCAGCCTCACAGGCCGCTGCGGCCACCCGCTCCTGCAGCAACGGGACCGGCTCTGCCCCGCTCTTTAGGTACCTCTGCAGCAAATTTTCCATCTTTTTTTGTTTGAAAACAAAAAAAACCCGCGAGTCTCGCCCGCCTCTGCGGCCAGGCTCGCAGCTTTATGCCGAAACTCTCCGCAAGCCCCGAGCGAGTCAGGAATCGCATTTGTCACCCTGTTTCTATCCAAACTCGAGGCCTGGCGTGTCACCCTGCAGCTCTGCCCGTCCCCTTGGGGTCTCCGGGCTGGGCTCAGCGGGACCCTCCGGGACGGGACGAAGATGCTGCCCCGCACTGTCCCCTGTCCCCCGCAGCCCTGGGGACCCCCGGCCGAGCTGCCACCCCCGCTGGGTGTAATTACCCCCGTATTTCAAGGTATTTTAAAAATTATTTTAAAGCCGCTTTTCCAGCCCCCAGCCTTGGCCCGTGCCCCCGGGCTGGGATCGGGACCGACCTCATCGTTCCCGGGAGCGCGGGGCTGATTTGTAATTTTCTGCGCAGAAGTTACTGCGAGAAGAAGTATCGACACCCCAAGTCGTAACCCAAAGCCCCCAAACTGCCCCCAACCCATGTTCCCCTGGCCTGCCGTGCCCTCCCAGGCAGCAGCGCTTGGCTTTACCTTTCCTGTCCGTCTTGGCCTCCTTGGCCGAGTCCATCTCCGCGTAACTTTTCACGTAGAAGGAGCCGGGGAAGGCGGCCGCGGTTTTTGGGGGGGGCGGCTCGGGCAGCTCCTCCCGCAGGTCGGGCAGGGCCGGGGGGTCGGTGCCGAACCCCTCCTGCTTGAAGGCGGCCAGCATGCAGGACGGGGAGGCCAGAGCCGCCAGCTCCATGGAGCCCAGGCCGCTCTGCTGCTGCTGCTCCAGGTTCAGAATATCCTTCACCGAGAAGGGGGTGGTTGTCACAGGGCTAGGGAACATTGCGGAGGACAGCGGGGCAGCGGCCGCAGCCCAGGGTCATGGAAAAGAAGGTGGGCAGCGGGCAAGGTGGAGCGGCGGTGGAGGGTGGGCTCCCGGAGGGGGCACATAGCATTCCCCAGAGCGGCCCTGCCTGTGCCCTGCGCCAGGTAGGAGCGGACCATAAGGCGAGGGAAGGAGGGACTAGGCAGTTTTTGGGTGACTTTAGCTTTCTATTGGCCAACATTGCCGTGATGGTATGAGAGATGCAAAGTTCCATGTCACCTAATATAGTAATACATCTCAAAAACAGCTCCGCTCTTTTAAAGGGGCGGCACTGCATTTATCCAGCTTTGCAGAGGAGGGTTTGTTCATCCATTTGAAACAAAAAAAAAACAACAAAAAAAAAAACCCCAAAAAACACCCCAAAAAAAGAATAGCCTAATGCGTACAAACTCACTGTCTGATGCTATCTATCATACAGTCAGATTAAATAAACAGGCCGGGAGGAAACCATCAACCAAATATGTGCTGATTTAATTTTTTTTTTTTAGGCGAGAGAACGGAGGTTTCGTTTTTAGTAATCCGATGGCAGGAACTAAAAAACGGGAGTTCACTGCTGTGCGAAGCACGCTCAAGGGGAAATCCGCGCTCAGGGTTTATAGAGATTTTCTAAAGCAGCACAGTGATTGCAAAGTCCAGCTGAGAGCAGAGAGACCCTGAGCAGCCCCTGCCTGGCTTTGGAGAGGGAAATGCCGATTGGGTTTTCCTCTCGTTTGTTTGTAAAGTTTTCAAACAAAAAATGCAGCGCTGTCTGGGGAGAAAAAAAAAAATAAATTAAAAAGTCAATCCAAGACAAGCGCGGGTGAAGGTGTTGCAAAATCCACAGGGGTAAGAGAGAAGTAAAGCAAGGGGCCGGGTCCCCGCAGCTCGGGTGGGCGCACGGCCCCCGGTTCCTGCGGCTGCGGTGGGGCTCATTCAATTAACTCGCGTGGAGCCGCTAAAACAAACCTTCGGGGCTTTGTGGGTTAGAGGGGTGAGAAAACAATTAGAAATAAATGAAGAATCTCCTTTAACGCTCCAGCGCCCGGCTGAGAGAGGCACGGGACGCGCTCGGTGGGAGCAGGACAGAGAAACCCTAAAGGGCTGCGGTGATTTTGGGGGGCCGTGGCTGAGCAAATCCTTTCTCCTCCCGCAGGAAGGGACCCTCCGGGGCGGGTGGAGAGGTGAGCGCCTGCCCACCCCCAGCAGGACGGACCCGCCGCTGCCCCCCGGGATTTTGTGTCTTGGCACCCCGGCTCTTTTCCCAGGAGGTGAATTTGGGATGTTTTTGCGGGCGGTGCTGCCCGGAGCCGCAGCATCCCCGGCGCTGCAGCCGCTGGGCTGTGCTGGGAGCGCTTTGCTGGAGAAGCAGCCCCGGATCTGGCGCTGACAGTCGGAGCGATCCCTGGGAACGGGGGAGGCCTGAAATATTGCGATTTAATGAGGGGAGGGGTCGGCCATGCGGCCAGCTCCATCTTCGCGGCTGCGTTTCCTGCAGCCTTCCCTGGGAAATGATCCAGGGGATGGATGTGGATGCTCCCCTGCTGCAGGAGGAAGGGTGAAGTGGCCCGGGAATGTGGAGGCAGCCTCGGAGAGGGGCCTGTGAAGGTACTTTGCAGAGTGTTTGCGGCACCCCCGGCCCTCCGCGGGCTTTCTGAACCTCGTTACCTCCTTTTTATTACAAGCTTAGAGGGATAGGTTGGATAGGGGCTAAAATAACGAAGCGATCCCGATCCTCCCCAAACCCACTTCGCCTGGGCGTCATCCCCATCCTGCGGGATGGGAGAGGCGCCTTCCAGCGCTCCCTTCCTTTATCCCGGGCCAAAACGGAGGCAGAACTCCCTTCCCGGGTCAGGCTCGGAGCTCGCAGGGCAGTTCCTGCCCCGGAGGTTTCTCGGTGCCCGGGGACCCCGGCGGGGCCCGGAGCGCATCCCGGCGGGGCGGGAGCTGCCGCCGCCGGTCCGGGATGAATTGAGGATTGCCGGGCTCCCTCCAGCCCCCCGCTCACACGGCGGCTGCCGATCGATGTGGGCCCGGCTGCAGAGGGTGGAAGTGATTAATTGAACGATAAGCCGGAGCTATCATTTGGAATGTCATTAATGCGTCGGGGAGACATTCATTGGAGACAGACAGCGTTATCTCCGCTTTATCTTCAACAATGCATCACTTTTAATACTGCAGTTTAGAAACAAATGGGGGCTTTAGCCTTAGCCCTTCTCTTGGTGTTTATATTTTTGGAAGAATCACAACTAGTGGGAGTCCCGGGCTCGGCCCCCTGATAAATGAACATTAGCACTTTTTAGAACTACTGTATCAACAAAAAGAGCTGCAGGGCCGCAATAATTGGTGAAAAAGCAAACACTCGGCAAAGAGAGGCCAGCTCTGCTCTGTGTCCGGCTGATTGATGAATAAGTTACTGACGTACAGCAGCTCACGGACTTTCCGGGTCGGGGCTCAGCACCCATCCTCCCCCTTTCCCACCCCTCTCTCCCTTTCCAGCCCGCTGAAGGCAGGCTCCGGCTGTCCAGCGGAAGGGACAAAGGCGACAGCTTCCCCCAGCTCCGGACACTGCTCCCAGCCCGCAGGGTCCTGCCCAGCCCGGGGGGACCCACCCGGGTGTCCCCGCGGGTGGGGACCCCGAACTCGCCCGCATCACTTTTAACTTTTGCGGACTCGTTTTTGATCGCGTTTAAATAACATCAAACAAGAAGGAAAAAAAAAAAAAAAAAAAAAAAAAAAAAAAAGAGGAAAAAAAAAAAAAAAGGGGGGGTAAAGCGAGCCAGGACCCCGAGGAGCGCCCTAAAACACTTTCTGCAAACTCAGGCCCCAGGGGTGTAAGTGGGCGAAATAAAGGGAAAAAACCCGCTGCTATTTTTTCTGGCTGCCAGGGGAAAGTGGGGATGTCCTGTTCTGTCCCCCGCTGGCTTCACTCTGTTTGCAGGTTGCTCTCGCTGTCCCCTCGGGACTGAGCCTGCCCCGGCCTCTCGCAGGCAAGGGTTGTCGTCCACACCCGCTCGTTGCTTCTCTCCGGGATTGCTAAAAGAGATTAATGTTGGGTTTAGTGTGGGTTTTTTCCTTTCTATTTTTTCTTAAAAAAAAAAAAAAAAAAGACACCAAAAGCTTTTCTTGCTGAAACCAACCAAACAAAGAGAAAAAAATTCCCAACCCCGCAATTAGCTCCAGAGGGCACATCCTCTGTCCCTCGGAGCTTTTGACACCTCGGACTGTTTAGAGAGAGAGAGATGGTACCTTTTAAAAAAGTTTTCGTCTTAATCCCAGTCGGTTAAGATGTCCAGGGCCCCCTCCCGTTCTAATTCCCAGCTATCTCCCGAGGACTCTGTTTATACCTCGCCAGTAAACGCTGGGGTTTGAAACCTTGTCACTAATTGAGTGCTAACACTTCAGGTGCTATAGATTTGTTAAGAGCCAGTAGTCCAGAAATAGCCTATTAGGGTTTCCTTGCGAGAAGCGGTGCCAATCTCCCGCTTCCCACCGTGGCGCCGGGAGCCGCCGGGACCCCGGGATCTCTGCGGCCCCCCGAGGGCTCCCCCGGCTCCTCTGGGCACTAATTCTTTCCAAGCCATGGGGAAGGATGCTGTGAATGGGCCAGCCCTGGATAAATGGATGCTGCCGTGCGTGGCGGGGTCCCAGCGAGGCTCCAGGAGGGCCAGCGGGGGCGGCTGGGGCCAGGGAAGGTTTTGCTTTCACTCCTCTGGAATTCTGCAGAAAGAAAAAAATAGTTTCGGAGCTGTCCAGGCACTCCACCGCAGCTCAAACTTCCTTTCCTTCCTACCTTTTTTTTCCCCCTCTTTAATTTCCCCCATTTAAAAAATTGTTTTTTATTCTCTTCTTTTCCCTCGGTCCTTTCAAGCTCTAAGGAAACTCGCCTTTTCCGGCCGTCAAAAAAAAGAGTTTGGACCTTGAGGCGAAGCCGGCCTTGGAGAGGGGCCTCTCCTCTGCCCGGTGCTCGGGGATCCCTCCGGGACAGGGCCGGTACCGGGCGGCCCCTGCCGGGTCCCAGCCCACCCCGAAATGATCGCGCCCCTTCCCTCCGTGCAGACCGGGTGCCAGGGCACAGCCCGAAGCGCAGCAGCCGGACAGCAGCACGGAGCCTTCCCTTTATTCCCGGCGGATCGGGGCAGAGCCCCGCTAAAACCTCTCCGGTTTGGGCACCCCGGCCCCGCTCCCGGGGCTGACCCGGTCGCCTCTTTCCGCCCCCGTCGGTGACTCGGGTGGGGTGACTTGGGCAGCAGGACTTGGAGAGCAAATGCCTCCGTGGAGATTCCCCTCCTGCCCTGGGCTCCGTGCCTGGAATCTGACAATTCAGTGGTTCTTGCACCTCGGGCGCTGGAAGTGTTTTCCCCCCGCGGCTGAAGCGAAAGCAGGGAGCTGGGCAGATAAATTAAAAGCTTTCATTTTACCCTGCCTGTAACTTTTTTTTTTTTTTTTTTTTTTCCCTGCTTGTAACTGTGCTGGGTTCGCTGGTGAACAGAGAGCGATGGGGGAATTCTCCGACCTTCCCGTCGCCCTCTCCCCGTCCCCGGGCAGCGGCCGCGTTATTTGCTCTGGTTTCGGACCCGCCGGTTTTCTGCGCTCCAGTAAAAGCTTTTTTACGCGTCCAGGTAATCCCCAAAGCGCTTGTTCGTTACGTTTCCATGGGGAACACGCTCAGGGCAAGTGTTTTTTACCGTGTTTTTTAGGGACGAGGAATTAAACGACCGACGAGACTTTGATGTGACAATGCTTTGTCACACGCGTCCCGCGGCCGGGACGCACCGGCGTCCGGTGATGGACAGGAAAACAATTTGAAAAACGAAATACCTTCCGAGCACTGGAAGTCTGGGCTGCTTCGAAGGACAAAGCTCTAAACACGGCGGGGTTTGTTCCCATCCGCCTCCCCCGGGCAGAAGTGTCCCACCGGCTCCGGTGGGAGCGGGAGCGCTGCTTGGCCGGGAAGACTGAAATCGCAGCGAGATTTCAGGGTGTTTGCGGCTTGTCTGTCCGCACGATGTTTTCCAGAGGAGATAAAGGTCTGACTTCTCGGGTACTTCCTGCTGGCCGTGTAAAATCCGATCCGTCTTGCGATGTCACCGTGCGCTCTTGGCGCTGCTCGGGAGCCCCGGGGGGGCCGGGCCGGTCGGGGGGAGTCACGTTTAACACGAGAGGGTGTTCAGGCTTTAATTTGTCTTAAAAGTGTTCTGTCCTCGCCCGCACACACCCGCAGAGGTGAGGGAGCCGCGTCCCGGTATCGCCCTGCCCGGGGGTGCCGCCTCAGCCCCGCCGGTGTCACCCGGGGACAGACCGCGCGTTCCCCCGGGGCTCCCGCAGCCGGATCCATCCCGGCCCAGACCCTCTGGAAAAACCCCTTTTTGTGGGATCAGCCCCGCCGGGATGGATGGCAGGATGGACCCGTGTGACTCGAGTTACAGAGCCCTGACACCGGCTCCTCTCCGCCGTGTCCCCTTTGCTCCCAGCCTGTGACCCACAACCGGAGAGCCGTGAAATCGCCTGTCCTGGGGCAAGCCGCGGGCGGGAGGGCTGTGTGTCCCTGTCCCCTCCCCTGTCCCCTTCCCTGTCCCCATCCCCGTCCCGCCGAGCTGTCCCCGCCGCTCCCGGGATGGCCGCTCTGCCTTTCCTGCTCCAGAAAAGCGAATTTTCGCTTCGGCCCCGCTGCTTTTGCCGCACTTGGCGCTGGGCTGCCCCGAGGGAACCTCCCCGCTGTCCTGGGAAATGCTCCTCCGCTCCCCAGGGTGAGCTCCTGCCGCACCGCCGCGCCTCTTTCAGGTAATAATAAAGAATTAAAAAAAAAAAAACAACCCACAACAACCCCTCCTCAAAAACCGACATCCCCTCCAAATTCAATAAACCAACAACTATTAAAATAAAATTGAAAAAAATAAAAATAAAAATAAAAAAGGAAGAAAGGAATACCCTCCGCTACCACGGAGCTCTCGGACCCACGATTATTTTTGCCCTGAGATGCGTTTGCAGAGCCGGTTCCTCCTTCCCCACTCCTGAATCCCAAAAACGGAGACACCAGGAAAAGCTCAGTCCTGCCGCAGCAGCATCAGGACTTTGAGCCGGTTTTTTTTTGGGAAGCGAGGAAATTACCCGTTGTTGGGTTTTGTAAAGGTCTGACGGGGAATGGATCGGTTTCTCTGAATTGTTTCATTTTTGCATCTTTTCCCGAAAGCAAAAACTGCGGGTGCTCCCGCGGCTTCTTTTGTAGAAAACAAATGTTTGGGAAGAAATCCCTGCAAAATTAAAATATATAAGAAAGAAAAACTGCTAAAGACATGCAGGAGAAAGGGTTTTCATCAGCGTGATGAATCTATAAATTACCGTACATCAACCACAGATATTTCAAGTGCATGGCAAGAAGGAAAGGGTAGAAAGAAACGAAAATCTTGTAAAAGTTATGCTAAGTTTTTACCTTGGTTTTTTTTCACTTTCTATTTTTTTCCCTATTCTGAGTAAAGTTTTCAAGTTCTGGATATTTTCGCGAGTATTAGGTGGTATTATTATTATTATTATTATTATTATTATTATTATTATTATTATTATTATTATTATTATTATTATTATTAATTTTTATTATTATTATTATTTCTTCAAAGGAATGTCGCATAAATAAAACCAGACCTGAATTTTTATTCCCTAAATTTTGCTTTAATTATCAGCCCGTTTTTCAGCGGTAGAGGGGAAAACACCTTTTGAACGGCAGCCTTTTTAATTTTTTTTTCTATTGGAGTCCTGGAAAAAAAAAAAAAAAAAAAAACCAACCAAACCAACAAAACAAAATAAAAACCCCCCAAAAAAACCCCACAAAACTGGAGGAATAGAGGGAGAAGTGCCCGGGTGCCTCGGTGCTTTCCTCCCTCCCAGCCCTGTGCGATCCCTGCCCGGATAAAGCTCAGCCGCCGCCGCCTTTTCTATTTGTCAATTAAATAACAAAACCACCACCAACAACAAATTGGAAGTGAAAGGCACAAAACGTTAATCGCCCTTTAATTTCGCGGGCACGGTTTATTTGTCGTCGAATCGAAAGGATTTGGGGTTGGCTGTTGCCACTTTCTTACACTTTTGTCCACTCTTCTCCCGGGCTGTCCTTTGGAGTTACTTTTGGTTTTTGGTGACATCGTATCTGCCGTGCCTGAAATCTAAAATTAGTGCGAGGAGGTGGCGGGGGCGGTTTTGGGAAAGGAGGAATCCGAGGGAAGGGATCGATCCCGAGGAGCTGTCTGGGAGAATTTTGGATTTTGGCTTTGGGATGTGGGGTTTGTGTCACCCGGGGGCAGGGGGACAGCGGGGTGCCCTCAGAGCTGGTTTTTAGGGGATCTCCAGCCCTGGCTGGGTTCTTTGGGCTCAGTTTTGCTGGGCATCCCCAGGGTTTGTGTGCCCGCAGTGGTGCACATCCCCGGGCAGCACCTGCTGCCAGCGGAGGGAGCAGAGCACGGGGATGATGCTGCTGCTGCAGGAACACTCAGGCCCCACCGCCAGGCCCTGCCTTTCCAGCTCTCTGATTTGGGAAAAGTCCCTAGGGAGGGAGGCACTGCAGCTTTTTGGGCACCTTCACATTTAAGGTCAGAGCCAGAGTCAGAAAAGATCCTTTCCTCTGATTTCTCTTCTTGTTTTCCTGACCCTGGCCCAGCGCAGTTGTAATGTTCAGCCTTGATCAGAGCTCAAGAGGACATTTCCTCCTCCAGTGTTTCTCTGGGCAAAGAGGCACCACCAGATTTTTTCCATAATGATGAAAACATCTGGCCCTCTCGGAGCTGTCAGGCTCTGCTCTGCTTCTTCCCAGATGCCTTCCCTGCTCCAGCCCTGCAGCTGCCCCAGCACAGCCCCTCTGTGCCCAAGGAATTCCCGACCTCCAGCTCAGGGACACTCGACACTGTCCCCACAGGGAGACTGACTCCTCCAGGATCTTCATTCCCTGGGTTTGCATTTTAGGCACAGCCAACCCAGGGAGGTAGAAATCTCTACCCTGAATTATTTTCTGAGGTTTTTCCTTTCCCTGTGTCCAACAGAAGGCGTTTCCATCACTAGCTCTGTATGTGTAGTTCAGGATTAGCTGCTCCATGGCTTCCATCCTGGAATGAGGGGATACCTCCATGATTTCAGCCACTGATTTGCACTGTCAAAACATGCTTTAGTAATAATGTCCTCTTAATTTTGTGTGTCAGAGTTAGATCAGGCATCCACTTTCAAAAAAAGTAAAAAGATCATAAACTCCCCAAAGAGAAATAAAGAAATATTGAAGCACTGATTCAATAAGATCCTAAAGTGCTGATCAAATTTTAAATGTCTGAATTAAAGGGATCCCTCGTGTGCTTGAACTTTCATAACAGAACTGAGGTGAAAAATGAGAAATTTTATTGACATATTGTGATTTAAAAGAAAGAAAGTCACGAAACTGAACTGCCCCTGGAAAGGGAACAAAGGTACATCAAAGTGGAATGACTGAAAAAATAAATATGTTCTTAGGCCACAAGAAAACACTCTGAAAGATGCATTTGGCTCCATGTAGTCAGAGCAGCCTGAGCCCTGTCTAGAGCAACTCTCAGGATTTCAGCATATAAAAGGAAAAGGGGCGATGTCCTATGTTTAAAAATACGACTTTACTTAGTCCCAAGGAAGAATAAACAAAGCAAAGCCAAAATCCTCAATGTCTCTAGAGAAAAAAAAAGTGTTTAACCACAATTCTAAACTATCCTTTTCCTTGTCCCTCCCCACTTTTTAAAAAATGGACAAATAACAGCGCCAAGCCCCAAAGCCTTGTGTCATATTCCAGCCTCTCCAGCTTCACTCTCATTGATGCCAAAGTGCATGGAAGAACAATAATATTTACAAAATATGAACCTGATCCAGTAGTTCACATTCAGGCAGCGCTCTGCACTTAAGGTGGTGGAAGCTGTGGCAAAACAGAGCAGAAAATCCCAAAATTCTGTCCTGGGAACTGGAATTTCATCAGGGATGGGAAAGCTCTGCTGGCTGATCCTTGGCTGTGCTGGTGCAGAGGATTTTGGTGCTGTGCAGGAGGAGGATATCCATGGCAGGGATAACTCTATGGTGGAGATCTAATGGAAAGAGATTTCTGTCCTCATTCCCAGCACATTTATTCTGAACACTTGTTAGCATTGGCTGGATTAAAGTAACAGTGGGATAAAATGTCCTGCAATAGGGATTTCTTCTCTACGTTGTGAGGGCAGTAAATGATGTTGTCTCTGTGTACATTTTTATTGTAAACTCCACTGGCCCTAGACTAAATCCTCATTTTGCAAAAGCCCCTTGTATGACTGGAGTCACTCTGAGCTACTTTTTATATGTGTCACATGTGAGCAAAAGTGAGGGGAAAGGGTTGAGGTGTGAGCTGCAAAGCCAGGCCCTCAGCACTCAGAGCGTGACTCTGTTGGGTACATTCCCTGTCAGGTTTTTGGTTTATTTGGTTTATTTCAGCTCTGCCTGTCCCCCCTAAAGCCTGAGTCTCCCAAGTGCATGGGATGCACAGTGCTTGTCCAGCAAAGTAACAATTCAATATTTAGTTTTATCCCGGTTGTTGAGCTCCCAGCTTTGTTCCACAGCAAAATCCTAAACCTCAGATTTTTTCAGCTCCTCCTTCATTTCAGAGGTGTCCACGTGCTCTGAAGTTGTGAGGGGTTCTGCCTTTGCCTACCCCATGTGTGGAGAGGAAATAACCCAGGAGTTTTAGCCCTGGATTTAAGGTGCAGTGTGAGGTTAAAAGCATCCATGAATTTGGGGTACTCCGTGTGAGATTGTTTGAGTGCGAATGAAAAGAATTTTGGAGGTTAAAAGATGCTACAGCATTCCAGGCATGGAGAAAGCCTGGAGAAATTGCTATTAAAACTTGATTATGTTTAGATGATTCTCATGTAGATAAGAAAAATTCCTGGTCCTGGTGCAAAGGTGAAATATTTTCCTAAATGCACAGATGTGTTACAGTCACTCAAAGCAAAACAATCCTCAGGATTTTTCTGATGCATTGTTCCCCAGCCTTGCTCTCCCCTGAGGTTTTCCAAATAAAGCAGGATGATACAGGTTCCAAAAAGAGGCAGGTGCCTTTTGGCTGAGCTGCTAAAAAGTGTTCAGCAAGTGAAAATAATGGAAATATTGGTCAAGTCTCCATTAGGTGGAGAGCCAGGGATGAGAAGCTTCTCCAGCTGGCCAGTTTGGAAAGCTTTTGTGCATGAACAAGAAATGGGGGGAAAAAAGGGATCTTTTCTTGGGTAAATGCCCTGAAGTGATAGTTTACAAATTGTCCTCCTACTCAGGCAGCCCCTTCCTTTGGGATGAGAAAATCTGCGGCAGACAGGTGCCACCAACACCTGCATCTGCTCCACCTGCAGGCACTCGCATTGTTCTAAAGCTGGAAAAAGCAGAGCTCCTTGCTTGCTTTTTGTTTAATTTCCATTTTGTAAATTTAAATCCACTTAATTACAGTTCTTCAAGTGAACAGCCCATTTGTACAAACTTGCAGCATCCTGCCTTCCTGCTTTTTCCAGGGAATGCTATCACAGCCTGTTGGCATCAGCTCTGTCTGCTTGGGGACACCCCATCCTTGAGTGGCTTCACTTTTATCAGTGCTGCTGGGACATTTTTCTGCTGGGAAAGGCCATCCTTAGGAACAGAAGCTTTTACCTCATCAGAAAGGTGTGAGGTGGGCCTGGCTTTTGATCACTTGGTTGACTCAGACTCGATGCGAGTGCTGTGGCAACTCCACGGCCGGAGCACCAAGGCATCCTGTCAAACCCATCCCCTTCTCCTTCCTGCCATCCAAGGCTGGAGATAAGCAATAGTGAGATGTCTGTCTGGCTGATGGAACCAGCAATTTCTGGTCTAATCCACACTGGGCTGCAGCACAAGTGTCTACCAAGGATCACAGAGTATTATGTTTTATACAATACATACTGGTGGGTAAATTTAGAGTTGACAAGTCCCTTCCACAATTGGAGGATTCAAGGACAGTCCTATCAGGTGGCAACTGGCTGGGGGAGTATTTATAATCCATTTGCTGACTGGAATTAATATGAATCTGTCATCCCTTGTGCCACTTGGGAAGCCACGTAACCGAGGGCTGACGGTGCCAATAGCTGTGGGAGATCTTTTTTGGCAATAGCTGGACATGTTTTTCCCAACTGATTTCAGAAAAAGTTGTCAGTGAGATAAAGCCCTGTCTGGATCCTCTGTTTGCTGAGCCCTGCAGACTTGGGGAAACGGGACATTTGACACGGGCAGCAGATTGTGGTGTGGGGCAGCCAAGGCACGGCTGGTGTGTCCCAGGAGCTGACAGCTGTCTGGGGAGCAAACTCAGAGCTTCTGGCAGCGCAGAGCAGCATCTCCTGCTGCTGTCTGATTTTAGCAGGTAATGCTCCCTCTTATCTGTGCCCACAGAAAGGGAACTGAGGCTTCCTCTGCTCTAATCTGGTGAAATACAGCCAGGCCAGCTTCTCCAAGCAAGGGAGGTGCGTGGCTCTTTTCTTGTCAGCTGGAGCCACAGAGTCACTCAGTTTCCCCAACCTGTTTGATGTGAATGCCTTGATGGGGTTTCTTACCTCGACCATTTGATTTTTGTGTGTGTTAAAACAGGCTGTGAGTGTTATCCACGGGAGTTCTCTGCTCCTGCAAACGCCCAGGGGCTCCTGTTCCTCCACTGCTGGGCTGGAGCTGTGGCTCCCTTGGGAACAATGAAAGCTGTGTTTGGAGGTTTCCTGACAAATAACATCCCTTGGCTGTGCAGCTGGGTGGTGTAGATGTACTAAATGACAATAAAAGTGGGGACTGTTACAGCTGAAAGGAATTGTACAAAGTAATTAATTTTCCCCAGGTTTTGATGTTTATTTTTGCATTTCATTGTGTTCACAAAGGCACAGTTTCCCTCCTTCTTTTCCTCTACTCAGACACAAACCTCTTTCCTTGGAAATATTGTTTAGCTACATTTTATCTCCAAGCAATTAAAGCCAAATTATTTTTAATCCATTAAAATAACACACTCCAAGATCAGCCACCCAAATTTTCGACACAGAAAGACAAAACCTTTAAGAAAAAAAAAAAAAGTTTTATTCAGTCAGGGTTTCCTGGAGACTTTTCTGAGGAATAATGGGAAGCTGGTGGCATTCCCTAGGGATCCATGTGGCTGTCCTCTGCCTGATCCCACGGTGACCCTGAGCCTGCAGAGCCCAGCTCCCCCTCCTGCTGATGCTCTCCCAGGCCCTGGCTGTGCAGCTCCCTGCCCATCCCAGATGGACATGGCCAGGTTTCAGAGCTCTGTCATTTGGAAAAAAGATCAGAAATCTGGCCTGAAGTTTCCAAGCAGGGAATTAGGTTTCATTTCCTCTTTTCTGCCCCCTCACTGGGTGGAACTGGGGCTGGATGGTTACAGAGGCAGTGCAGGTCATTGCAGGAGCTTCTTTTTTCCCCTGCCTGTGTCTCCTCTGTGTGCACTGATGGCTGAGCTCAGGCACTACAGTTTAGCTCTTAAAAGTTTCAGATGTCTCTTCTAAAATGAGCACAGAGAGAATTGTTCTTCATTTAGGATAGTCCTTCTAGACTCCCACACCTCCTGAAATGGGAAGTTTTGCCCCTGAGACCTCTTGGCTTGTTGCCAGGGGGATTTTATTCTATTTTTAAAAAAAAAATATTTGACTGTAATTGTGCCTGCTAAATCTGAGGAGGATCTTGAATCTTATAGTTCCAAGTGAAAGATCCTTGGAGTTTTAAATGAGAGCTCAGTCAGGTTTGATGTGCTTAGGGCAGCCAAAATAACTGGGGATAATATCTAGAATTTACCATTTGGCCTGAGAGTGCAGGGAAAGGGATACAAATCTCCCTAGTTTGGCACATTGCATGCACAGAGAGAAAATTGTGCTGCAACCCACAGCTTGCTTCACACCAGATCTTTTCACTGTCTGAATTTGACTCCAAGCCCACGCACGCTTCAGAAGAGAACTATATTCTGCATCCCTAAATCACATGAACTGCTGGAAGTTGGCACAGGCTTGTCCCCAAACAGAAACCAGAGAAAAGGCTTCCTTCCAGAAAATCTGTTGCCAGATGGTCATTTTGAGCAGAAGGAAAAGAAGAAAATGTTAAATACTGCTCTGCTTTGAAGAGTGGTTTCATAAATGCAGCTTCATGCACAGCAATGTTATTGTCTGCTCCTTCCAAAGTAGTGTCAAGAAGTGGATGTGTGTAATTTATCAATGTGTCTGCTCCCTGAAATTAATGGAAAAGCCAAATTTAAAACCTTGGACTCTTAAATTCTTCTGTATTGCATCCCCTTTTGCTCTATTCCTCTGCACAAACCCCATCACTGCGTCCCACTCGCTCCTGACCATTTCACAGGCCCTGCTGCTCATTTTGGTTTCCTCAGGTATTTATTTCTCCCGGTGCTTTTTCCTGGCATCACAGACAGGTCTGTAATTGCTGGCTGCTCTCAGCCCCTGCTTTTGAGGACAGGCAGTGCCTTTGCCCTCTGCCCGCCTGCTGTATCTCACCTGTCCCTCACAAGTCCACTAATGGCCCAGATAAGCAGCTCCATGAGGATCCAGGGATAAAACTCCTCGGGGACAGCTGATTAGGAAATATCCCACTTTGCAGCTGGTTCTGGCCCCACTCAGAACTGAGCTGTCCCTGCTGTTTTGTCACTGTTGATGATTTAGGTGAAGAGAGGAGCCAAGGAAGGGGTTGTTTGTACCCCTATAGCTGCTGATCCTCTTCCTCTGTGGGCAGAGAGGGGTTAAACCACCTCCAGAGGAGTTACATGGCAAATCAGCAGTGTTCAAATATCGATTAATCAGATTTTACAAAACTAATTGAGCTGTTTTTCCCTGTGTCTGAGCCCTGTTACACCTGGGAGGGAGGGAGGGCTTCGGGCAGGGCTCAGCTCTGTGGGGCCCAGCAATGTGACAAGAGGAATGGGCAGGGACTGATCCCAGCAAATTCCACCTGCATATGAGGAAAATCCTTTTTCTTGGGCAGTGCCAGCCCTGACAGAGCCCAGAGGGGCTGTGGGGGCCCATTCCAGAGCGGTCTGGGCACACTCTGTGCCCTGTGCCCGGGGATGGCCCTGCTGGAGCATGGAGGTGGCACCAGGGACCCTCTGTGGTCCCCTCCAGCCTGGCCCGTCCTGGGATTTTGGGATCCCTGCTGTCAGATTATGCTTTTTGCTGACTTAGAGATGGGGCAACCGAGAGGTGTTTTAAAATATTTTATTCTAGTTTTAGTCTCATGTGAAGGGTGAGATACTACAGATGTTATAATTTACACTACCACAATCAGAAGCTAATTATTTTTTAATTACAACACATGATTTCTTGGCTTATCAGCTTTAGTCACAGCAAGTTGTAAATGCTTTAAAGCTAATAATTTAAAATTAGCCCTCATGGGTCTTACTACAATGCATCTTCCATGGGGCAGGCTGGGTGGAAACTCCTCACCCACCCTGGCCATATTGCTGTGCCTTTTCTCTAAAGTTCTATTTCTCTAAATTATCCCGTCTTTTTTGCAAAGCCACACTTTGAAACTTGCTTCTGGTTCAATTTCCCTCTCAACAATGTCTGTCCTATTCCCTGGCATTTCTAAGTCAGCATTTGTTATCTCCAGGTTTGCATACAGATGTGTGCTAATGGCAGCCTTGTGTCAGGCTCTGAGAATTTTTTATAAATCCATTTCCAGCACCCTGCGGTGCTTCCCCAGCCCCTTTCTCTGCCATGAGCAGCGCAAGGTTGCCTTCAAGTGAAAGCAGAAAGGAACTGCAGGGAGGGAGGGATGGGGCTGGGGGAGCTGCACTCCCAGCTGCAGCTCTGTGTGGCAGCACATTTCTCTCCCTCTCAAGATTTTTCATAGAAGTACACAGAAATAAATGAAAGAGAAAACAATTTCTATTTCTGCTCCTTGTTTTTCCTATGTGGAATGTGTTTGGAGAATTGTTTACCTGGGGTGATGCTTGGTTGGATTCTGGTGGGAATTGTTTGAGCCTGGTGGGCAATCCAACCCACCTGGGGCTGGGCTCTCAGAGAGGGTCACAAGTTGTGAGTGAGTTAGAGAAAGTAGTATGTAGTTTCAATATCTTCCTTTTAATATAGTATATTAATATATTTTAGCATAGTTATAATTAAAAAATCATTCAACCTTCTAAATTAAGTCAAACATCATAATTTCTTCCCATTAAGTTCACCTACATTTACAATAGTCCTGCATTTCAGAGGACAAGAGAATTTATGAATAAAAATGACACAGGAACAAACTCCCACCCCGATAATTTGACAAAATGTCCATAATTTTGGTAATCCCGACTCTCAGAATTCACAGAATTTGTACTCCTCTCCCACTGCTGCACCAAGTTTGAGCTGTGGCTGTGTGGGAAATGTTGGTGCTGCCAAAAGGAGTCAAAGCTTCACCTCTGAGAGTCAAAGCCTGACACGGGGGCTGTTCTCACCCTCCTCTGGTTTTCCTTCAGTAGAAATAAGTTTTTACGTCCACCCACTCTGCCTGCCACAAAGGGCCAGATTCTCCCTGAGTGTGCAAAAGAAAGGACAAACTTTGTTGTCCCTCCCAGCAGCCCATTGTTCTGCTTTCCATTAATGGAGAATTTAAAATATCTCATGTCTTAGTGACAGGTAATTTTGGCCCATTTGGATTATTTTTCTCCTAAAAAAAAAACCCCAAACAATTAACTTCAGAACTAATGACACGAGTGGTCTGAGTGTAGCTTTGCTGAAAATAGCCTTATTAAATTTTCCTTTTTTTTTACTGAAATAACTCTTGAAATAATATCTCAGAGTTTACTTATAGTTAATATCAACTTTGCACTGTTTCAGAGCCCAGCATCCATTTTTTGGAGGTTCTAAATTAATATTATGTTTATTTTAAGAATTTTAAGTCCTTGCAACTCTTCTGCTGTTACCCTCAGAGTTATATGAGAAACTGGATACTGACAGGAGAAAACCAAACTCCTCTCCAGAAATGAGGAGAACTAACCAGGAGTGTCATCAAACAAATTGCAAACCTCCAGCTGCTCTGTGTCCTCCCTGTGGCTGAAGCAGTTGGGAGGTAGAAGAGTGTGAAGGTTTTTTTTTTTTTTGTCCTTTCTGATGCTCTAAATCCACATGGGCGAGAGTGTGGGAATTCTGGGGCTGGGGAACAACACTGAGCCATATTTGACGTTTTAGGCTCTGGGTAAATCACGTTTATTTCACATTTCCTTCCTGTCGTAGATGTGGCTGTGCAGGACAGGCAGAGAATTTGGCGGATAATTCGATTTTAGGTGCACAGCAGCCCAACGCTGCATTTCTGTAGGCAGCAAAGGGGCCGTGAGAGCAGTGCAACAATAAAACACCAAATCCCACCGGCTATTCCCAAGTTTGGTGGTGCTGGGGTTTTTCTGGGATGGCAGATCTCCCCACCCCAGACCCAGAGCTCCCATCTGCTGCTGTTTGGAACGGCGGGTGCAGCAGAAGGGGTTTTCCTCCCTCTTGCTGAAGATGGTGCTGCAGAATAGGGAATTGTGGCTCTGGAAGGAGCGTGGGTGGGCAGCGCTGCTGGGGGGCAGGTCCTGCTCCTCTCCCAAACCTCTGCCCGGCTCTCGGGGCTGCTGGCACCGCTGGGCACCGCTGGGCACCGCTGGGCACAGCTGGGCACAGCTGGAGGATGCTCCTGCCCTTCCTCCCCGGGGAAACGCTGGGATCCTTCCACCTCCTGCCTGCCCCACACCCGTGGGGGTGTCAGGGGGGGAATTCTTCCCCCACTTTGGCCATATCGCTGTGCCCCTTCTGCACCGCCAGAGACAAGGGGTTCACTGACATGACCATGCTTTAAATCAAGATATTCGCGTTTCGAATCTCACTCCTGGCCCAGGCTGCTGTGGGATGCAGTTATTTCCTTGCAGGGATTCTGGTCTGTGATTTGAAGTCAGGTTTTCTGGCTGATGTGCTCTGGGGAATCTCATGGCAGCAATTTAGGATGTTACTGCCTCAGTTTCCCCACCTTGGGGACAGGACAAGCTGCTCTTGCAGTTCTCCAGTCTGAAAACTTGGTTCTTGTTTTTGGTTTGTTGTTTTTTTTTTTTTTTGTTTGTTGGTTTGGTTTTTTATTTTTAAATTTTTTTTGGTGGGTTTTTGTTTTGGGTTTTTTTTGGTTTTTTTTGGGGAGGGGTATTTTTTTTGTCTTTTTTTTTTTGTGAGGGACAAACTGACCTTTGCCAAAGGCTTCAGCTGATGTAGCAAACTCCTCCCGAGACGGAGATGTGGGTCTGATGGGGCAGGTTTTGCTCCAGGAGTGGTGACCCCCAGCAAAATCCTGTAGGGATCCTAAACTGGGCTGCTGTGGTTGACCAGAGAATGTCACTCAGAGCCCTGAATACTTAAAACATATTTGTTCTGGATTTGCCATACCTGTATACATTTACTTTGTTCCACTTATCAAGTATTTATTCAGATTTTTAGGAGGACAATTTAGTCCATAGTAAAATGTTGGTTGTTTTTTTTTTTTTGGTTTTTTTTTTTTTTTTTTTGGTGATTTATGAAATTTATCAGGATTGAAATGGGAAATCAGGAAAGACATGAGAAGGAATTATTATCTAAATTAAACTGTCTAATGTCTCAACTACAGATGAAAAAGAAAGAGTGTAAAGCCCTGTTCTGTGTATAAAGCTGATTTTTTGGGGGAATTTTTAAGTAGGGAGTGAAATGAGGTAATTTTGCTGGTCAAGGTTTTCACAGTTTTAGGAAAATAATATATTCTGGACTTCTTCATGGTTAGAAATGGAGAATAATCTTTCCTGCTTTTCAATTCATTAATTAACACTTGAATGATAAAGCACCCTAGTCAAACCGATTGAATAAATCAGAATGAACAATTCTGATAATTTTTTCTGTAACTGCAGTAAAAGTTATTTTCCTCAAAATTTCTTGAGTTTTTTTGCCATGTTCAGGTCATGGTGTGTGGCTCCCACCATTTCAGCAGTTTGACTTGCCTTTAAAAACCTTGTCATCATGTATAATTTGTGCCATTTTTCTCTGTAGCACAAAGGATTTCGAGACATGATGGCATAATTTTGATTCTATTTCTGATGCCATTTTAAATTCAAGTAGGCAAAATGAAAAAAAAAAAAAACCAAAAAACCAAAGTGTAATAATTCAATGGTGCATCTCCACCAAGGCCCCCGCTGGCTGCCCGTGGATCACCCAGCAGGTATTTTCAGGCTGGCATTGGTTTTGTTGGCATTGATCTTGGCTGGGGAGGATTTTTTATTTTCCGCTCTCACCCTCCAGACATTTATTCCTGAAGCACACAGCTCTAAGAGTTGTGGTGAGGGGTTTGGATTGTTTCCATCTGAGCCTAAAGGGTTCTGCTGGAGAGTTTTCCCAGTGCTCAGAGCTCTGCTCTGTGATCATTTTGGAAATCCAGGAGTCCTGCTTGGCCTGGAACCCCAGGTTTGTCCACCCACTCTGCCTGCCACAAAGGGCCAGATTCTCCCTGAGTGTGCAAAAGAACGAGTTTGTTCTCCCTCCCAGCAGCCCATTGTTCTGCTTTCCTATGAATGGAGAATTTAAAATATCTCATGTCTTAGTGACAGGGAATTTTGGTCAATTTGGATTATTTTTCTCCTAAAAAAAACCTGCAGAACTAGTGACATAAGTTGCCTGAGTGTAACTTTGCTGAAAACAGCCTTTTTAAATTTTATGTTCTTTTACTCTTGAAATAATATCTCAGAGTTTACTTATAGTTAATATCAACTTTTCACAGATATATGGATACGTTAATATCAACTTTCCATCCAGGTGGATGTCTTGGACAGCAAAACACATATCAGCTGGCTCCTGACACCTGTATTTTGGCAACAAACCCTTTCTGTGCTCTGCTCGGCGCTGCTGTTGTGCTCCGTGGTTTTGGGCCAGTCCCTCCTTTCATCCTTTGCTGTGGCTGTTCCCAGCGTCACCTCCTGGGCCCAGGGACTCTTGTGCTATGTATTTACTGGGCTGTCAGGAGGGTAATAATCCTCAGGGCCACCTGCAGCAGGTCTGACAGGTCCAGCTGGCTGAGCACGGGCACAGCACGTTCCCTCCTGCCCTGTGCTGGGCACCACGCAGGGCACTGCCCACAGCTCCTTCCTGCCCAAAATTTGGGAGCTGGGTGGGACAAGGGAACCAGAGAATGGGTGGAAGGGTGCAGGAATAGCAGGATGTGGTGGCTTTCCACCACACACAGAGTTAGGTGTGCTGGCTTTCCCCTCCTGCTGGACAGGCACATCCCTTGGCTCTTGGGGCAGATTTTGGGGACCAGAGCAGCCTCCCCTCTGCGCTGGGCTGTGTGCACAGGCTGAGCCTCAGCAGCAGCTCATTAATAGTCAGTGGAGAGGGAATGTCTCCAGAGTCATTTCTTCACTCCCTGTGCCTTCCACACAGTCCCAGCCCCTCCTTGCAGAGGATGGGTGTCCTCAGGGAAGGGTCGAGCTGAGTTTGCCTCTTGAAATACACCCACAGCAAGCAATTTGTCAGCTCCACTCCCTTGAAACCCCTGTAAGAGGGAATTGTGGAGCAGCTCAGAGTCCCCATTTGCCTTCTCATCTTTCCACATCTTCTCTGTTCCTCCCCTTTCTGTCTTGTCTGTTCTTACACTTTCCTTTCCGCTTGTTCCTTGCCTCTCTCTTTCTTTTTTTTCCTCTCTCCTTTTTACCCCCTTCCCTTCCTCTCTCTCTGTGCTGCTGGATATTCTGAGCAGTGACAGCAGCTGCTGGGAGCTGGAATCCAGGGAGATAACAGCACTGCCATGAGAATCAGCCTGCCCAGCCACAATTAGCCCTGCTGATATCTTTCACCTGGGCAGAGCTGCCTTATCATTGCTACTTCTTGGAAAATGAAGGGTCACAGATACTGATCGCAGGCTCCGGCATTTCCCTCTGGTTTTTGTGCTGCTGGAATCCCTTTCTGGCTCCCCTCTCCCCAGGATTAGTTCTGCATCCCTGTGGTTCAGCTGTGCTGCTGTCAGATGGAAAGCAGGCACCGGAGCTTCCCAGGAACAGAGACCCTGGCAAAGCCCACCTGGTGTGAGTGACACCGCATCCAGCAGCCCTGGCAGGTCCTGGAGTTCAAAGCCAGGAATAAAATAACACAGCAGTGCCCCAGGGCCTCTCTCTGCTGAATCCTTGCCCTGTCTCTGGGAGCTGTTGAAGGGCACGAGGCAGAGCTGGGATTGTTCCTGTGGGGCTGATGCAATCCCCCCCTGCTCCTGCCTCATTCTGCAGTTCCTCACTAGGGATATGGGGATATCAGCAAATACTCCCACAGTTTTTTTTCCCCACCCTGGATGGGCTTTAATGTCTGTTTCTAAAGCCTGTAGACAGCGGGGTTGTCCTTCCTGGCCTGTGTTTTGGTGGCAATTTCACCTATCTGATGAAGAGAAACCAGAGCCAACTTTGTGCTTTTGTGCTGTTGTTTCGTGGGTCATAAGAGTGCAATCAGTATAATTTTTGGTGTATGCCTATGACAGACTGGAGGCACCACTGGAGACATCGGCGTGGCCTTGCCAGTGCCACAGGAGGGTCCCTGGGTCTGGCCCTGCTGTTTTTCTGACCGAGGAGTAAACTGTGAGTGTGGGGGTGTGTGTGCTAGGGCAGAGATTGTGCAAGCCTTACTAGGGGTGCAGCAGCACCTGCGGCATGGCATTGGCAGCCAGGGCCTCGTGTGGGGCTGGGGCATCTCCTGAACTGAGCTGACCCTGCCTTTCATGTGCCGTGCCTCCAGCGAGGCGTGCGTCACCGCAGGGCTGCTGCTGCACACGCCGTGCCTGCTCCAGCCACAGCCCTGCAGGAGCCCTGAAAGAGCCCTGCAAGAGCCCTCCTCGCCCTGCTGATGTGCCTCCAAAGCCAGCCCTCAGCGGCTGTGGGAATCCAGGGCTTCCCTCTGGCTGCCCTGGGACCCTGGCAGGGGTCAGGAACCCCCCTGGACAGAGCCCCCAGAGACACTGGCTGTGATCTCTGTCCATGGAAAAGAGTTTTCAATCTTACAGGATGAATTACAAGCTCTGAGTGTTTGATATCAGGAATAATTAAGTGTGGCACGGGTGCAAAAGTAAAATTTTAGGATTCTAGATGAGGGGTCCAAAGGGGACAAGATGGAGGAAATTGGGTGTGCCTTGTCCTTTTTCTCCTTCTTCATGCCCTCCATGTTTCACTGTGGTGTTGGCATTTTTCTGTTGGTTCAGGCTGGGGACACACTGTCCAACGTAGGTGACAGATATTGGCACGTTATTGTAAATCCAGCACAGGTAGTTTGTGGTATTTAATGTTTGTACCATCCCACTGAGGGCAGAGCCCCACACGCTGCCCTGCAGGACAGAGCTGCGGCAGGGCAGCAGAACATGTTAGAGATAAACAGAATAAACAGCCTTGAAACCAGCAGACGAATTATGGCTTCTGCTTTGGCAGTGGGGCTGACAGACAGAGACTTTCTACAATCTCGGAATCATCAACAGCACCTGCCTTTGTGACCCCTGAAAGGTTTTAAGTTCACTCATTTTCTCGTCCTGTAGAGAATTGCTAAGTTAGGAAAATATTTGTGTTCTTCATTTGAAGATAAGGATGGGTGTTGCACTGGGGGTTTTGTTTTTCCTATAAAGTTTGGGCTTCCCATTTCATCCTCTGCCCTCTCTGTCCTGCCTGTGCCCCGTGCTGGTGGGGAACACGATCCTCCTGTGAGCTGCCCACAACCCTCTGTCGTGACAGAAGAAAACACAGGTGAATCGCCAGAGGAATGTGAATCCAATAAATTGCGACATTTGGATGTTTATCTGACCTTCAGTGCTTACAAGGTTGGCTGGCAGTGGCACGAGAGAGGGTTTGACCAGCTTGTTGGTCAATTTGACTGAAATTTGTTCTTGTCTGGTCAGTCTGGCAATGCCCTAAGAACAGCTTGTTCCAAGCAAGCTCCTAAATGAGTTTATGTGCAGAACTGGCACCATCTCATGTCCTCACTACTGTCTGTGCTCCTTTCTCACTCCACCCTTTCAGGTTTTAGATTTCTATGCTATTTCTCAGAATAATTACTGTATTTCTCCCCCCAAAATTGTCTCATCCTGCTACCATTTTCCTTGGGGAGGTACAGCTGTCTTTTCTCCTTTAAAGAGAGGGCCTGACCTTTTTTCCAGGCTGTGCAAAAGCTGTGATATGTGAGCAGCAAAAGGAAAGAGTAGGATGGCCAGAATTCAAGCAATAGGATATACAATGTCATAAACCTTAGTAAACTTTATTGCAGTTTTTAAAAGCAGTATTCAAGACTTATCTTTGTCATACTTCAAGCGTTGTACAGATCTGGATTACGTGGAAAGGCATGATGGATTTCCTGCTTTTCCATGGTTTGCAAATGCTCTGTGCTTTGGGAGTGCTGCATGAAAACCCTGTGCCTCGGATCAGGCATTTCTGAACGTGGGAAGTTTGAGGACAGATTATTTTCAGCCTTGTCTCTTTTCTGGGTCTGACAAGACTGTCCCTGATAAGCCTACAGAGTCAGGAAAGCTTCAGTGATTAGGAAAAAGCCTGATCCTAATGTCCTGCTATTATTATCAATGGGTTGTTAGAGGTTTTGAGGAACCCAAGACTGGGTTTTTAATTACTGTCCCAGACTCAGTGCCCAGCCCTGGGTTGTTGGCTGTGGCCAGCCTTCCCCAGCCCATGTCCCACACAGAACCACATCTCCTTTCCCAGGAATCTGCAGAGTCAGCTGCTGCTGCCATGGGCTGCTGGGACTCTCAGGAGCCCTTTCTTGATCTTTCTTGCTACAGAGCATTTCCAGCCTCCCTGGGCATCCCCTCCAAGCCTTCCTGGCTGCTTTAAATCGCTCTTTCTGCACAGGCTGGAGCGCTTTTAATGAGCTCCTGCAGACTCATCATCAGTTAGTGGCAGCTTTTGGGTCAGCAAGCGTAGGTGGGAGAAAACCACGTAATTCCTGTCATTGCTGTTGCAAAGCAGCTTGTGCAGGCAGCTAATGCTGAGTGCCCAGGCAGGCACTATTTCATTTTCTGCATGGGGAGGCAAGGAGCAATGTTTCCTTCTACCCATGGAATCTTTTTTTTGGCCAAGGTTCTCTCCTGTGATGCACGGATCAGTAGCCCCAAGGTTGGGGCTTGCTGACAGCCAGGAGCTACTGCAATCATAAATAATAATAATATTTTACAGAAGGCTTCAAGCATGTGCACTGCATCCCTCTGCAAACTGATTTTGTAGTGACTTGGTTTCATGTCAGTTTAGCAAAATGCTGAATGTGCATAGTTCCTCTTCATTTTATCTTAAAATAGGACATCTAAATAAGGAGCTCTGTAGGCCTTTCCCAGTCTCTCCTGGCTGTCAGCTTTCACTGAGCTTCCCCACACCTCCCACTGCATTTTTCTCCAGGGTAGGAAGAGACTCTGCAGTGTAAGTGGGATTATTCATGGGTGACAAATGTAGCCCGGTGTGACTGTGGGATATAGAAAAGCAGCTACAAACTGCAGAAAATCTGAGAAATGGAAGCAGGGTTTCTAGCAGGGATTTCGTGCCATAATGGCTCAGCTAGCAGAGGGCTGATCCTGTGCTGGGTTAAAATGCAGCCTGGTTTTAGCTTTTCCATGAGCTGCTGTTTCCAGTGGCACAGGGGAAGCTGGTGCTGCCTGTGCCACGGGGACGCTTTGCTCCTGCACTGTGTCAGCCAAGCCAGCCCTGCTCTCAACCCTGCTGAGGTTCCTCCTGCAGAACCACGTCAGGGCTGGGGTCTGTGGTGTCACCAGAGCCACTGAGATGTGTGGCAGCACATCCAGCACTGCCCCTATGGCGCTTCCTTCCAGCAGAATTCCTTAAAAAAGCCTCCATGCACATGGAGAACCTCACAGCAGACTTTACAAAGAACGGCTTCTTACTTGAAAAGAATTCCTAAATAAACTCCAAACCACGTTTTTATAGGGAAGGATGGTATTTGCAGAAAAGGTTAAAGGCTGTAACAGGCAGTATTCTCAGAGATAGGAATTCTCAGCCCCTGCAGCTTCCCAAAATTTGACATGTCTCTAACCCTCGAGTCCCCATTTCACATTCCCAATCAAGAAAGCCTCCGGGTTTTCATTTCCAAGTGCAGCGCTCCACTGGCTGGGAGGTTCTCCCCTTGTAGAAAACAAAAATGGTGAGGATTTCATTAATTATAAGGTTATGCTTAGCCCCAGCCCCGTGCCAGGACCTGTTGGTGCTGGTGCTGCAGGAAGGACCTGGGAAAGGCTTTGGGAGGCACCGGTGGAACTGCGGCCACTGGTGGGGGTCCGGCTGCACCCCCTGGCATCCCCTCTCCAAAATTCACTTTGTGCTGCTCACAGGGCAGCTGCCCAAGGCTGGAGATGTGCTGAACTCATCCCTGGGGGAACAGGCAGGAAAATGTGTGCCTCGAGCAGGTGTGAGAGAAGCCTTTCCTGCGAGAGTCTCCGAGGGGAGCATGGAAACACGAGCATAACCAGCAGTGAAAACTGAGTGGGATTGGTGTTTCTGGTGAGATGTCAGGAAATAGCTTTAAAAATGCTCTGCTGAGAGGCTTCCCAGCAAGCTTTTAACTATTCCCTCACCTGGGCAGATGGCTGGGATGGATTCCTCAGGCGTGACGCAGCACGGAGCTGCTCTGGAGCTGCCTGGGCTCTCCTGGCATCTCCAGGAGAAGGAGGAGAGGGAAAGGCAGCACCTGGGAACCTGGGAAGAGCAGCAGGAGCGCTGGCAGCAGCTCTGACTCAGCTCACCGTGTGGGCTGACATATGTAAATTGCCATATACATTTGTAAATGTTTTGGTATGCCTGAGCAAGCCAATATCTGGAATTAATTTTGTTCTTTTAGGAGGCAAGGCAGGGGAGCCCGTAAAGAGGATAAGTCCAAATGGATCACAAGTATGAATACTGAGGGGGTTTGTTCAGCTGGCTGTGGATGCGCATTTGCAGTTTGAATTTGCTGGATTTGGTTTTCCCCACCTCACTTGTAAAGGGACTTGGAGCAAATTGAACTAAGATCGCTCCAGCCTTGGAGCAGACTTGTAGCTGGTATTAAACATATTTTAGTGGGTTGTGCAATGCAGAATCCTTGCTCTGCAGTCTGTTTTAGTGTTTCTTTTTCTCCCTGTGCTTCTGCACTTTTTAATGTCAGCACTCTGTTACTGACTGTGCTATTTTGTGAGACGTGATGCCCTTAGGGGAGCTGGGGGTCGTTTCTCCATCACTAACATTTGCCTTTTGGGAGCAGCATGCAGGCTCACCATTTTACATGTTAGGAGATGAAAAATAACTTTTTTTTTTGGTTGACATTGTGGGGAGGATGGTAGAGGTAGAATGCAGCTACCTCAGCTGCACCAGAGCCATGGTGAGGAGCAGCTCCTGCAAAAAACAACAACAAAAAAAAACCAAATAAAAAAAAACCAAAAAAAGAAATGCAGTGGGATGTTGAATGCCAGCGGAGGGTCCAGCACAAGATATTCCTATTCCTTCCTTGGCTGTAGCCTGAGTGCAGGTTGGTCTGAGCTCACATCCCACCAAACTCTGACAGCTCTGCTGGCAGGCTGCACTCTCCCGATGGTGTTTGACAGTCCATGACAGGATTATAAAGAGCTGCTGCACCTACAGGCATAGAAATGCTACAGGTCCTACAGTGCTGCAAATCACATTCAGGCTTGTGAAGCCCATCTCATCCAAAGGCTTCAACTGGATTAGTTATTTTTAAACCCCACAGAAGGAGTGTTAAAAATGTGCTTTTTCATGCAAGCAGCCTTTTAAAAAAAAATAAAAAAATCCGTGCTTTATGTTCTCAGGTGCTTTCTCATAATTTCCCCATGCCTTTGCTGCCTACACCCTGACACAGTACAAAAATGACTTTGGAGACAACACAAAGGGCTGTTTTCTGCAGCTTGCTTTTTGTAAATCTTAGGATTTTGCTTTTCTCCTCTGCTGAAACTCCAGTAAGTGTCTAAGATTTCGATGTCTGATTTAAGAGAGAATTACAGCTCCTGTGATATCACTGTACAGAGCCACTGGCTGGCACTTACTGATAGGTTATTAATAGCTGCCAGTGGGGAATGAAAATGGATGTCCTCTGGTTTTAGAGTAAAATTTTGAAGGGGTAACTTGCTGTGTGTCATGAACCGAGTCTCTCATGCGTGCAGGACAAATCTTATCAGCTCTTGCAGCTTGCAGAAAGGCTGGCTGTTGTATTTGTTAATGGTCTGGCTGGAATCCAGCACTTGGGGCTTTGGGGGCTGCCAACACCTTGCCCACAGGCAGGTGCTGTGGTCAGCCACAGATCCCCTCCCTGGCTCCTCTGGGATGCACTTAGGGCTGCTGGGCTGTGCCTAAAGCCAGCCTGGCTGAGCTCGGTGTGCCAGCTCCCAGGGCTTTGGGAATCTGGGATCATCAGAGGAGAAACCCCCCTGGCTCCTTCCCTAACCTCAACCTGCAGATCCAAAGCCATGAGGTGGCTCTGACAAGCTGCAGCGATGCCAATCCATGGGAAAACCTCCTCAAGGGGCTTTGAGCTGCAGAACTGTAGGAGCTTCTGCTCCCAGTTTTCCACCCTGGAGTTGATTCTGCATCTCCCTTCCTCCTCAAACCCAACTTGCAGGTGCCAGATGAGCAGGGAGGTGTCCCTCTCCTGGGAATGCCACAGGAGGTGTGTGCCCTGCTCTAGAGGGAGGGTTGGCTCTGTCCCCATGTCCCTCTGCCACTGCCTGTGCAGCCAAACCACCTCAGCCCTCTTTGGCTGCAGCTGCTGGCTCAGCTTCACAGGGCTTTTCCTACCCCCCTTATCTCACAGCAGCCGAAATCCCAGCTAAACAAAACCCAGCCACAGACTTATTCAAAACATTTATTAGTGTTTAAGGAAAATAATAGTGTGTGAAAGGTACAGAGCTTTGTCCAAAGCCATATGCATTTTCTTTATTTACAAGCTTATTTGGCTGCAAACTCTACACGAGATAAAACTAGTATGTTTTTCTCCCAGAGATTTGGAATTAAGGACAGTTTGTCTTTTATTTATTTATTTTTTATTTTATTTTTCTCCTTTTAGTTCAGCACTGTAAGTTAGGACAGCATTTTCCAGGGTTTACTGCTATCTTTTTTCCTGTAGGCGTTTTGCTTCTCTCGCAGTATTTTCATTCCAGAACAAGGCTCATTCCAGATGCAAAGCATAAAGGAAACATTCATACCTTGGCTTTTAAGCTAAACCTCCTTCATGAACAGCAAGTTCATAAGGAATGTTAATTAAAGCATCATACAGTATCTAAATGGACTTTTTTTTTCTTCTTTTTTTTTTTTATAAAGAATTAAGGCTATGTAGATGTCACAATAAAATAATCTCAGGTAAAACACACCCTATCTGTTAGATATGAAAGAAAGGTTTAACAATAAATAAATGATTTATGCTGTCAATAACATTATGGAACTGTATAAAACTATATTTACGCAGCTTTAAACATAAAAAAAAAAACATACTAGTGGCATGAATATATACAACACAGGTCATGACATACGTTTAAATTATCATAGCCAGCAGTGTTCTTTTTTTAAATGGGGACACTATAATAAATAGAAATGTTAAATATTTACAATAATAGCATATGTGGAATCAGTAGATGAACACATAAAATCTTCACACACAGAGGAAAAAAAAAATGATGCCTTATACAAAAATCCCTCCCACCCACAGCTTGTCCCCCCCCATCCCAATTTTCATTGACTAAACAAGGGGAATACACAATTTTCCCCACAGAACCGATGAATACAAATAAAACTGTATGCATGCTGAGGTGATATGTTGACTGAGACATTCAAAGATGTAGATCTCTGTTTGGTTCCCATTGATGAATCAAGACCTCTAATGACAAGAGGGATCTTATTTTAGTTCAATGCAAGAACATTGGTAGCAAGTTGCTGTTTCTGTGGTTTGTGTTAGCCTTTTTTTTTTGTATTTTATTTTTTTTTTTTTTGTGCTAAAATGCTTGGATTGTCTTTTTGGTTTGAGCTTGTTCTTCGTGGTGGTTCTGTGCCACCAAGGGGGAGAGGACACTTGCAGGAAACCCACGGAGGCACATGCCAGAAACTTTCTTAGGGTGCCACCAGCAGGTTTTTGGAGCAGAGGAGGTGGCCAAGAGCCAGGCCCAAACCTGGGTGCTCTGTGGGGCAGCCTGGGTGCCCCAGGGGTGGCTGAGCTGTCACCAGCCCCATGGGGCAGATGCCACACTCCCTGTGCCACCACCGTGGTCTTTGCTGCTGCAGCACCTGGCCTGGTCCCAGCTCTTCCCACTGAAACCAAATGGAAATTTCATCACAGAACTTTGCTAAATCAGGCAGGATCCAGGCCACGTCTTGAAGCAAAGACCTGGTGATCACAGAGACACCTTTTCAACTCAACTGTCCCCTCTTGCCTCCTACGTGGTTGCTATTTAAAGCAGTGCCTCCAAGTTCTGCGGGTGGATCCCTGCATTAAACCCTGAATGTAGCTATTAGGAGCCGTGCTCACTTAGCAGGAACTGAAATCTGAGTTGGCAATTGTAGCCAAATTCCAACACCCTCCTCTCCTGTTTATGCAGCTCCTTCCCACCATGCAGCAAGACGCACGTTCGTTCACTGGGTACGTTCTGTCTCTGCTGAACTGCCTTCCTGCCCCCACAGCTTTCCTCCCAAACTTTCTAAATGAGAAGGCTCCAATCCCCGGTGTGATTCCCACTTTCTAAGAAAACCTCCCTTTTTCCGCCAGAGGAAGCTGAGAGCTCACCCTCCTGTCCCTGTGGGTGCTGCAGCCTCCACTTCCAGTACAATATCTGGGAATATAGGATTGCAGAGCTGCAACCTGAGAATAACAATTGCATAGGGGGTAGGAGAGATATGGCCAAACACCTAATTCACACCTGAAACTGCTTAAAGACAATAAGCTCTTGACACTCTTCACCTTTACTAACTCGTTCTGTGGAGATTGGTTGTCCTTACCTGCACAAGAATTAAAAAACCCAAGTCAATCCCCTCTCCTTGTCTTTGGCATTTGGATAAACCAAGCTATAGGCAGGTTAGAGTGGGGCTCCACATCCCAGCAAACCACACCATACTGCTAAGGAGAGGCAGGCTCCTGATGGGCCTCCAATGCAGCCCTAAGAAGAACTAAATAGATGGGGATTTATAAGGTCCTTTGCTGTCTGAGCCCACACCTGCCCCTTTAGGCTTGGGCTGTAAGGGTGGAAGACCTGTATCACTGAGGGGGCAGATGGAAGCAGACAATATGCACAGGGTTTTCAGAGGTCCATGAGAATACTTTTGGGGGTCCTCCACCCTGTGCAAGTCTTAACAGTCACATTGCCTTGTCTGGAAGCTGATTACTTGCCTTTGAAGTGACTGGGTATGGTTCTGTGATCAGCAAGTGTCAAGTTGTTAAAAACTAACAGGGGGCACTTAAAACCAGGCAGCGTCGCCCAGGTGGGAGCAATGGCTCAGAAGTTACTTCAGAGAAAGCGACGGAGCTCCAGACCACACGGTTCCTGTGCCAGAGACGGGGCAGCTCCTTCATTAGAGAGCTTCACATAGAGAGCCCTGAGCTCTGGCATTCCCAGCCACAGGCAGAAACCAAATCCCCCTGGAATTCAGCCATCTGCTGTAAGGCTGTGCCCTGAACCTTTGGAGGTGCTAAGCCACAAGCAGCCACATGCAGCCTGGCAGAGCCCGCTTGGAACCTTCTCCCCTGCCAAGGAGACCAAAGGGAAAAAAAAACCCCAAAAGAAAAAAAAAAACAAAACAAAAAAAAAAACCCAAAAAACAACCAAAACCAAACCCCAAAACCAAACCCAACCCAACAACCCCCAAACAAGATCCTAAATTTCAGATGATGTCCGTTTCGTAATAAAAAAAGGGGAAAGAATTTAGCTGGAGACATTTTGCCACCCGAGCGCCGAGTTTGCTGGATCGATAACCCATTGCCACTGCTCTCCCTTTTTGCTACTATATACACACTGATGCCGAGGTCCATAGATATCTTGCAATGCCCTGTGCTTGACCTCTGAATGGGAAATGCTTTGGAATGTCCATAGACAGGAGGATGGAACTCAACGGAGGAGCGGGGGGGAAGGGGGAGCCGGTGCCTCTTTTCACCTCCGGATGTCGGAGAAGTCGGACAGTTCGTCCGCCCGGTCCAGGATCCCGTGGGCCCCTTTGGGCCCGTGGCCCCCAGCTTTGACCCGGGCGTTGGAGTGGCCCTTGGTACCTCTCTCTGCCTTGGCTGCTCGCAGGCTCTCCCTGTGCTCGGGCTCGGCGTGGGCCACCATGTCCCCACGGCCGGCAGCGGCCCTGCTGCCTTCCCCCGCCTTCTTCTCGGCCCCCAGGACGGCGTCTCCGTGCACGGCCGAGGTGCAGAAGCTCAGGATGGAGCAGAGGCTTCCCCAGTTCTGTTCACACTGGGCCTGGACGCTCCTCGTTATTGCCTTTTTCACCTCCTCGCCACAGGTGAGCAGGATGTTCACTAGGTCAACGTAAGGCCTGGAGGGAAAGGGAGCAGTGAGAGGGAAGTTAAAATCCATCCCAGGGAATCGCTGAAGGAGCTGCCTCACCCTCCCTGGGCACAGCAAATCCAGTGGTGTGAGTCCCTGGCACACCCTGACTCAGCAGCAATTCTGCCCACGTTAATTATGGAAAATCCCATATTCTAATCAGCCATTTCGCTGCGGGAAATGCACAGTGGCATCCTGTCAAAGCCTCTCTGCATTGATCTTGCTCGCTCTCCCCCTGGAGATAGTCTGGGAGAACGGGAATGTTCACCAAAGAACAGATGAGGTTTTGCTTGGCAAGTGGAAGAGCTGTCTCACACTTTCTGCCTCCATCTCTTTCCATACCCTCCCATCTTTGTTACTCAGGACACAAGGCAAAGGACACTTGCTCCAGCCCAGAGCCATCAGCTTCACCAAACAGGCTCTGCCTCTGGGTGAATGGCAGTACAGAGCATTCACCAGCCCCCAGCCTGCAAGAGGGAGGCATTTTCTCACCTCTGTGAAAGCAACAAATACTCAGCTAGAGATTCTTTGGCTTTCCTCATCATCTCTGGAGCACTGGGTGTTGATCTCCATCACAGGCAAGATCCTATCTGGACCCAGGATCTGCCTGAACAGAGCTCAGACAAATGGAATCCACTTTGGTGGCACTTTTTTCTTCCCACACCAAGTTTTATTTCTTCATTTCCTTACAGAGCTTTCAGTATCCACCTTTTCCCAGCTGAAGAAGGCCTCAAAACATGTCCTGGCTCAATCCCCTCTGTGCTTCCCACCCACCCCTGAGTGCCCCCAAGGCACCAGCAGCTCGAGCACAGGCACTTGGGCTTCTCAGCCACAGGTCACTGAGTGCAGCAATTTTAAAATAGTTGTGGTCACAAGTTTTGTGGGTCAATATTGATGTTGTCTATTGACACAACAAGCTCAGCTGCTTGCAGGCCCAGAAGGACGTGCTTAAAAATCTTCCACGGCAGGAACCAGCCACAGCACAAGGGGAAAGCTGCCCGGGGTCAGCAGTCGTGGCTGTGTGGGGTGGGTGGTGGGGCTGCACCTCCTGGGCACCCCATCCTCCAGCTTTGGTGGCTGTGGACAAACCTAAATCTATTCTCATTAACTTAAGACAGAAGTGATGAGGAAAACCAACAGATTAAGATCAGTGTCTAACTTTACCAACCGCTTAAACTCATTTTGAATCACTAATCTTGGAGAGGCACCTATTCCTCCTATCTCAAAATATTTCCCATGGTTGGATTGTTCCTGCTGCTCAAAAAAAAAAAAAAAAAAGTTACTTGGAATGCAGCAGGGACCAATCTGCCAAGGCCTGTCACCACTTCCACCATAGCAAATCAGCCTGACCCCCACAGCTGACTCAGGAGGAGGCTTCACTGCCCGACCGCGACCGCGTTCCGAACACTCATCGGGAGAGAACAGTCAGAGCAAGAGAGAGAACAAGCCTGAGAGCTGCCACTTGCTTCTCTGCTCTTAGGTTTTTGTTTTAAATGTAAAGCAGGAGATAAGAGAGAGCTGAGCACGTTGCATACAAAGTGACCCAGCAAAAAGATATAAACCTCCCTCCCAAGAAATGAGTTCTTGAAATTGGGCATAACCTTTGCAGAAATCTTTGTAAGAAAAAAAGGTCGCTGGTATGACTAAAAAGTGGCTCAGCTGCCAAATATTTCAGGTATTCAGAGCCTGCCAGAGCCCTGTGGATTAATACTGGCCCATTTCTCCTTGCCTGTTTTACTTTCTGCATTTCAGCCGGCCTGACCAGAGTACCTGAACTGAGCACAAGGCTGCAAGTCAGCAGACGTGATTTTATTTCCAGCTCTGCCACACTTGCCTATTGATCTCGAACAAGTTCCTTAGTTCAAGAGCTTCAGAGATGGCCTCTAAATTTAGGGGAGGGGAGGAGGCTGGCTGGTTCTATTTGGGGAGTCCCGCATAGGAGAGCTGAGCTCCCACTCCGGGAGATGCTGGAGTGTAGGAAGCGCTAAATGAGCTCATGCAAATTATAGGTGTTCAGCTGAATGACCCTCTCTTCTCCAACCAACAACCCCCCAGCTCAGCTCCCCAGAAATAAGCGGCTGCCTCTGAGCATTCCTGCTTGAGCCTGTTCATAAAATAAGGATAACTCATTCCTCCTCAGACAGGCTTTTGGCTCACACGGTTCTTTTCATCCCCAAATGATGGGGGGGGGGGGGGGGGGGTTAATTGGTGCCAAGTACCCAATTTATAGCTGCTGACACAGCCCAGGCAGTGCTCAGAGAGGTGCTGCTGGGCAGGATGGAGCCCTGCTGCCCTTTTCCCTCAGCCCTGGGCACAGCAGCTCTGCCCCCAGCCACGCCTTTGATCCCAGCCTCAGGAATGTCCAAGGAAAGGGACTTGCTTTCGGGCCACCATGTCCAGCTTGAACAAACCACAGCACAAGGATTTATGTGAGCAAATTGGCATGGAAGCATCTCTCTGCAACTGCAGCTGAAATATTAGTTGGGGGTGGTTTTCAGCTGTAAAGGAATCAGAGCTCCTTTGGGCAGTGAGGAAAAGAAAATGCAAGGCTAAAATTCCCAAAGAAGTGATTCTGCAAAAAAAAAAATTTGTCTCTCATGACTGCTGGGATTTGGAGTTTCTGTGCTAATATCAAGGCACAGAGGTGTGGTAGGAAGATGCTCTAAGGTTAAGCCTGATGCCAGGCTGTGGCTCAGCCTTCTTGTTTCAGGAGTGAGACGTTCACCTGCAAGAAAAACAGGCTCTGATTTTTGCATTTGTGCACAAAGAGTCAGTGCAAACAGCTTGTGCTTGGTTTGTTGCTGTCATGTAGCAGCTTTGATCAATTCCAAGTAGGATTTGTGCCTGCCATTCCTTGGAGGACAGCTGTGCTCCCAGTCAGAGGAATGAAGTCCTCAAAAATCTGACTTGTGCCTTCATTTTGTGCAACCCCATGTTTTATTAAAAAGCATCTGAGATTAATAAAGAATAAGATGAATGGGAGATTACCTGGGGGACTGCAGCTCTTTCAGGGACAATAAACTACAAGACATTTCAAAGTATGTATTTAAAGAAGAAATTACCATCTTGCTGACAACTTTGCATAAACCCTCTTCCCCCTTCTCTAGTTGTCACCTATAATAGGATACTGAGGTCAAAATGATGTCTTTGAGCTCAGAAAATATACAAAAAAGCATTGTGAGATGCCTCGGGGAATGGCAGACGCTGATGGTCTATTTGCCAGAGCACCAAGTGGACTGGTACATCCAACTCCAACTCATTTCACCCCCTTCCACAGTCACATCTCACCCTTGGTACACAAACTTCAAGGGGCCCTGCAAAGAGAGCTTTACCTCGGTGCTGTACATGGGAAAACAAGAGGTGCTTAAGGCCAGAAGGAGGTGAAACAGCTCTTGGGCAGATGCACAGCCCACTGGCACTCCTGGAAGGAGCTCCCACGCTCTGACTGCACCAGCACGGAGGCACTTACTCATGCTGCAGCAGGTCTTTGAAGTGAATCATCTCCACAATGACCTGGACGTTCTCCTTGGCAGCAGAGCAGAGGTCATGCTTCAGGTAGCACTCCCGCTGTAACTGGAACACCATCTCTTTAATGGCAGGGCACTTACGGCTGATGCAGCTGAATTTATGCCTCAAGGCATGAGCCTTACACTTCAGAGCGTCTTTAATGAAGGATTTTCCCTGAGAAGGAAAGAAATGGAGTAGGTCTGTATTTTTGTCCATTAAGCACAGCAGCTGATTTATGCCCAGCCAGCTGCTTCTCTGCAGGACAATGTCAAGGGTTATTACAGTGCTAAGGATATCACTGCATGGCTTTCCTCTTCTTCTCTGTTTCTCTGCCCTTAAAGACCCTGCCAAGTCACCCAGCTTTGCTATCCCAGTGGACCTGAAACACCCGGGGCTTCCTCACTGCTGCTCTGGGTTTTCCTCTGCCCCACCGAGGGAAAGAGCAAAAGGAAACACCTTGAAGTAATTCAGCACTGGAGTTACTGGATTAATTTGCTTCTAGGGTGGAAGAACAAAAGGTTCACACCAAGGAGAGGGTATCCTGCCATGACTGAGCTCCTCAGGACCACAAGCAGATATCCAGTCAGTAACTCAGTAACTGAAGGTTTGTTTTTTTTTTTTTTTTTCATTTTAAAGTTAGTTTTCAAACTCAGAGACATGTATGGACAATCTATATGCACATGCTGTATTCCCCAGCTATCAGTAGTTTCTTCCTCAGAGAGGGACTCAAATCACCACTAATAATAATAATCATCATAATAAATCCTACAGTGTCTTCATGCAAGAAATTCTAAGTGAGATTAAGAAAATCACACCAAGAAGCTACAAATTAAGGTGGAGGAAAGCTGCTTTAGCAGCATCTCTTTACCCACTGTGATTCCTTCACTCAGTTGCTTGGTGGGCATCAAACCTCTCCCTTCCTTTCCTTTGTTATTGGAGCCTGCAGCTCCAGCTCTGCTCAGCCCCCTGTGCTTTGCTGAGAATAGGCCCATGGAGGTCTCCTGCACTGCCTCCACCTCTTCATCAGCCTCAGGTTCTTTTATGCAGGTACTCCATGAAGACCAAATCCTAGCTCCCCTTTATCCCAAGAGTGCACTGCCCCAGCTCCACTGACACTAAATAAGATTCACCCTGACCTGCAAGCAGATGTTGTCCCCAAATTGTTTCAAGCCAGAAATGTTTCTTGCTCATCAAAGAGCTGCTTCACCCCTTTCTGTTTCCCATACCAAAGGCACTCCCTTGCCCTTCCCTTTAGGAACAAACACACACAGCACAGTAGGCAAACAGGGGTGAAAAAGAGAATTCTTATATAAACCCAAACTGACATCAATTCTCAGGTTTCAGAGCAGAGAACAGAAAATGGCCAGTGTTAGTCTTGTCATTTAATACAGCTTGAAATAACTGGGGATGATACAGAGAGGAGCTGTGAAAAGCCATGTCATAGCAGAGGCTAAAGTCACCTTCATGTTAAATAAAGCTCCAGGGGTTTAAATCTTCTGCTCTGGGGACAGTCTGGATGTGAGACGGGCTGTGTTTGACGAGCAGCATCAATGGCTACTCTCAGCCTCCACAGGCACCATACCCTGGCATCCCAACTCTTCTTCCCTACTCCTTTGGTCAACTGACAGAAATATTGTGCAAAAATAAACTAGTGTTTTCTGGAAGCCACTTGGAAATTAGGTTGAAGGTTTTCAGATACCCACAAAAGCAGCAATTCCCATTTTAATGAGTAGCCAGGACCTTCGTACATCCTTGAGCATTTGAACCTCAAGCTCCAGCACTTCAAAGAAGTGCTCCCTACTGGGTGGTCCCACCACCCCTCGTGGGACAGGCTGCATCCTGAGGACAGCTCTACTTTGTGCCACGCTTTTAGCAGTGCCATGGAGCTGGTGCTTTTAGTCAAGTTATTCTGTAAACTGCCTGCTCAGGCCAAATGCCGCTGGCCTGTCGGAATGTTCCCTTCCCTCCACGCTGAAATGGGAGAGGAGGTTTACAAGACATAATAACAGGATGTCTCAACGATGCATAAACGGTCTGGGGAGAAAATGAAGGAGACAAACTTAATACCACATACCATGGAAGTAACGTATTTTAACGTCAGCGCTCAAACTCAAGGCTTGCTTGAGTACAGCAGCTTTAGGAGGTTGCCTGGGCTGGTTGTGTGCAAGTCTTGAGGGCCAACTTTAGTAACTGCCTGTTGGGAAATGCTGAGATAATTCTAAATGAATTGGGAGCCCAAGCTGCATCTCAGTTGGCTTTGAACAACCATGGTGTAGAGGCTTAAGCTGCCCAGGTTTTTTAAACCCATTTTTGGCTCCATGAAGGGCTCTGCTGGAGTTATCCTGGGCACAGGAGGTGGAAGGGATATCCAGGCAGCTGCAGCTACAGCCAGCCTGTCTCCTAGAACAGGTTGCTGCTTTATTACTGTCCTGAGGTCCTGATTCTGGACCTTTCAACCAAAAAATTCCCTGTGAATCATGGCAAGTAGACTGGCTCTGGGAATTTATTTGTGCAAAGATGTGTTAAGGAGCTGCAGTACATGCC
Organism: Taeniopygia guttata; assembly: GCF_048771995.1. Lineage (NCBI taxonomy): Eukaryota > Metazoa > Chordata > Aves > Passeriformes > Estrildidae > Taeniopygia > Taeniopygia guttata. The sequence continues at coordinate 8,721,916 of NC_133038.1, read as the reverse complement.
AAGTGTGTGTTAGAAGCAAGCAGACAGGCAGGACATCTCCCTCCCCTACCCTGTGTTACCTGGGCGTCGAATTTTCCAGCGTTGTGCAGGAATGTCATGCAGATCTCGTGTAAGCCTCGGATCTCACAAGAATTGTTCTCAAAGCACTCAAACACTCCACATCCCACATCGCCAGCATTTACCAGGCAGTGCTGGATTTCAGCTAAAACGAGTATTGGTTAGAGTTAATTTGAAGAACTCTTCACAAGAACTGGTGGTGGGTAGGGAGACAGAGTTGTTTTGCTACCAACATCAGTTCGAGAGAAAAATGCGTGACAATGGTTAATCGTGCCCGTTTTTCACAGGAATTGGGCCAAAACTTGGGTGTATTACGTTATGAAAGTGATATCCAAGAAGTAAATGCCAAATCCACTATGCTTACGTCAAATTATTTCACTTGAGAACTGTCTCATGCTCTTGAATTCCTCAGGAGCAAAGGACAGGTGTGATTTTTGCTCTCTGGCTTGTGCAAAGCCCCCCCAGCAAATTTAAGTGCCAAAATGAGAAGCCTAGGACCCAGCCAGCCAAAATTTTTCATTTTTGGTACTTTGAGCAAGTTTCTGGTCATTTAGCACAACGTTTTTTACAGACCACTGGGTTTTGCCTGTCAGGATGTCTGTCAAGTTAATGGCAAAACTCCCACTGATAAGTAAAGTCCTTTGCACCAGGAGCTGTATAAAAATGCAACTGGGTGCTCAGCCATGCAGAAATCAATAGAAAAGATTTATATTTATATATATAGTATATAAAACAGATATACTGGAGCTAGCAGTTACATATGTGTTTATTCTGCCCTTTCAGATGTTATGTAATACCACAAAAAATGCTGTCTAATACTCACTTTCAAAAAAAACCAAAAAACCCCAAAAAACCAAAACAGAACCAACCCCACCAACCCAAAAATCTAATTCTTAACATGACAGCTTCTGGTCCTTTAAAAAAAATGGATGTAGTAGTACTGCCAGAGGGAAGGTGGTTGCTCAAAAAGCCTGGGGATAAAGTTAAACAGGGGCAGCTTTTAGACCAGAACTGAGGATGCTAAGAATTCCTGTACTCTGTGCCCTGTGGTACCTTTAATTAAAGTTCGCCCTTGGGAGCCAGCCTAATCCCCCTGGAACCGCAGCGTGTTTCAGCCATCCCCAGCCTCCCCCTCTGCCATGCGGTCCATTTGCAAGTCTTCACAGCAACTTTCGGTCTAATTTCCACCCGCTGCAAGGCAGAGCGAGGAGCCGCGGGTGGAAACGCAGAGCCTGCCGGAGTTCTCACGACCCACCCGCCACCAGCTCAAACCCAAATCACTGCCGCCGCACTTTTCTTTCTTTTTTTTTTTTCCCACCTTTTTTTAATTTTTTTTTTTTTTTTCCCTTCTACCTGCCCCTGAAGTGCATCTGGGGGTGGCAGAGGGGTGGGATGCAGGGATTGTGTGATGCAGGGAGGGAAAGGTGCGCAAACCCATCCGCACCGGGGTGGGGGGGAAGGGGCACTGGAGCTTTTTGTGGAGCGCTGCGGAGCCGGGCGCTCTCGGGGCCGGGAGCGCGGCTCTGGTGCTTGTGTTGGCATCCGGATGCAAACCCTTTGCCGGGATCACATGTCCTGGCTCCAGCGTGCTGAGAACTGCACAGTGCCGTGATTCACATGTGGCAGTCCCTAATGGGCATTCGTGCATTCCTGCTCGTGTGTGTTTAAACACGCCTCGCAGCACGGAGAGTGTTAAAAAAAAAAAAAAAAAAAAAGAAAGAAAAAAAAGAAAAAAGGGGGGAAAAGGGGGGGCGGGATGAAGGAGGGGGGGGAAGGGAAGCGTCTGGATCCCGCGCTCTCTCTTTGCACGGCTGGGAAGCGATCCAGCCAAGTGCACGCCCCAACTCTCTCTTCCTAGGCAGATAATGCCCGGGGGAGGGAGCGCGGGGGGCGGGAGAGGAGGAGAGAAACCCCCGGCCCGTTGCATCATTGCCCGGCTCCCTCCGGAGGAGGCAGAGCCCCGGTCATCCCCGGACCCTCCCGGCTACCCCCGGCCCTGCACCCACTTCGCCGAGAAACTTTCTCCTCCCCGGGCTCGCAGCATCTCCGCGGGGCTCCGGCCGCGGGGCCGCGGCTGTGCACGGGCAACACGTGCTTGGCAGAGCCGGGGCTTTACAGGTAATTCGAGCGAGCACCGATCTCCTGCGATGACTTACGCCTGACAGTCGGACAGCGAAATAAAACGCCTGTCACAACTCGACGCGGCTGCAGCAGCAGAAGCAGCAGCGGCGGCGGCGAGGGGAGGGGGACACGCAGAGGCCAGCCCGGTGCCCCCCCGGCCGTACCTGTGTTCTGCAGGGACAGGCGCCCCTTCTGCTGCGGGGTCCTGTCCTGCGGTCCCTCCGGCGGGTGCGTGGCCTCAGTGCCCGCGGCCGCCGGGGCGCTGGCCAGCAGCAGGGCCAGCAGCAGCGCCAGCAGCAGCGCCGGGGCCACCAGCTTTCCGCCGAGCTCCGCGCACATGGTCGCGCCTTCCCCCCGCCGCCGCCGCCGCCGCCGCGTCCTCCCCCGCGGGGTGCCGCACCCGGGCCCAGCGCGCTGCTCGCCGCGGCCCCGCGAACCGCATGTGCCCGGCGCGGCGGCGAGCGCGGAGTGGCGGCGGCGGCGCCGGAGGGAGCCTCAAATATCCCCGCCGAGCCCCGGTGTCACTCGCATGAGGGAGCCGAGCAGGTGTCGCTCCGCGCCGCGGCCAATGGCAGCCGCCGCCCCGCTCCGCCCGCCCGCCGGGGGCCGGCCCTGCCCCGCCGGCAGGTTGCAGCCGCCCGCCCCCCGCCCCACCCGCGCCGCGCCGCGCCGGGGGATGGGGCTGCGGGGGGCTGCGGGGGGCAGCGGCACCCGCCGGGGCGGGGGGAGGGATAGCAGGGGGAAAAAAATGATATTTAAACAAAAAAGGTGAAAAAGCGGGATTTTGACACGCTTTGGTGGGAGGCGGCAGCCAGCGGCCGCTTCCCCCACCCCCTCCTCGGGCAACTTCGGGGCGCTCCAGTCGCCGCTGGCCTTGGCGAGGAGCAGCGGGGTGCCCGTGCCCGGAGCCGGCTGCCAGAGCCGGCCGTCCTGCGGCACTGCCGCCTCATGGCAAGACTTGATTTCAAAGAAAAAAAAAAAAAAATCCCTTTCCGAAGCAGCTATTGCAATGACTTTCTTGGAAACCTTCCACTCCCTCGGTTCCCCCACCCTGGGATTTTGTACCACGCTTGCTGCGAAGGGATTTGAGCCAAATACATCACTTGAGGGGGGAAAGTGGTACCCTCGGTGCGCACTCGGATGCCCCCTTAGAACCCGAGCACCGTGGGGAGAGCATCACCCTTGCAACCCCCCTGGGCAGCTCTGGCTGCTCCCTTTTGTCCGGTAGCTGGAGCGGGGTGGGTGGGGGGGACACCCACCACAGCACGACGTAGGAAAATCCGTAGCAGGTGATGAGAAGTGCCGCGCTGGCTGGGGAGGGGCGAGCGTGTCTCCCCTTGCCCTGCCGTAATGCACATCAGATGTTTCATCAGACCCCGCCGGCCCCATGCGCTCCTGCCCCCCCTTTTCCCCTGCAGCCCCCGAGCCCCCGGCAGTGCCGGGCCGCGCTGTGCCGTGCCGGGGGCGGGGGTCCCGCAGTTAGGAATGTCTCCAGCTGCTGCTGCCGCCCGCTTCCTCACAGCTGTCAAAATGCACTTGAGGAAATCCACTCACACCTCCCCGAGCAAGGGTCTCCTCGGCGGGACGTGACACCGCGCCGCAGGACCATGGCTCCACGGCTACGCACCAGCAGGCACGTCCTGACACCCCCTCCCAGCCCCGGCCTCCCCTGCTTTTGTCTCAGGCCCACGGGGTTTGTGTGCCGAGCCTGAGCCGTGCGAAGTTTTATTTTATTTTATTTTATTTAAATCCTTCCGGAGGGTTTGACATCGCAGCGTCCTTTTTTTTTTTTTTTTTTTTTTCTTTTTTTTTAAGGTTGAAATTCCTAACGGCGGTGCCCAGCTCGTGTGGAAATTCCCTTTTATCAACATGCTGCTGCTGCTGCCTTCGGAACTGCAACTTGCAGCTTTCCTCTAAGGAGCTGGCTGTGCCAGTGTGGATTGTCTGCAAAGCCCCCGTGCCCCTGGGATGGGCTCTGCCCTTTTTGACAGCGGGGCTATTAAAGGAATAGGTTTTTCTTCTTCATTTGTACCTCACCCAGAGTGTCTGGCCCTTCTTTTGTCCTTGTTCTCTTACTATTTATACTGCTGAAGAGTTTTGCTATTTAATTGCCTTTGCTAGGTCTAACTTAGCTTGAGCTTTCAAAGACCGAGGGCTGAATGAGTTGAACTCGGGCAGGAGAATTTAAGGGATGGCAGTTTTTCCTCTGTTGTAGAAGATAACATCCAGTACATTGCTTTTAACCAGCGAGTTTGTATTATATTTATATAAAATATTTTTTTCCCTGGCGTTTGGCAAATGATGCTTTCTCATAATGCTGTTTCCCTGCTGCTTTCAGTCTGATGTCCTCCTGCAGCCATTCCTCATCAATCTTTCTGCCTCTTTTTAAAATTACAGTTTTTGGACGTGTTTTACCCTTTTGACTTTTGAATTCTGTGCAGTCTCCATCCTCCAGACCCCACGTTCCTCCATCTGCTTGATTCCTCTAGTCAGCTCTCCTAATTTCTCAGTCTGTGTCCTACAAACCCCGCAGCCCTGGATGCCTTAGTGGGCTGCTCCTCCTTTTCAGCCCATATTGTATTAATCGCTGCTATCAAGGTTATTTTAACACCTTTTCCTTACCAAAACCGTGCCTAAAATAGCCCCTCCTCCTGTCACTTTGGGGAAGGAATCTGCCGGCTGTCAGCACGTTGAGCATTTCCCATCTCCTCCTGCTCAGCCGAGCTGGGCAGCGGGTGGCACTCAGAGCTGCGGGATTTCCCTGCTTTTCTCTCTCTCTGTCACTCCTCAGGGTGCTCCTGGGATTAGAGGACCTGGTGCCATCCAGCCCTTCCTTAGGGATCAGGGAGCTGTGGCTGCACTTTGGAGGTGAGTGCTGGGAGGGATCCACAGGTCACGCTCCAGCAGATCTGGCGTCTTTGGGAGCGTGGTGTAACTCTCTCCCTGGCAGCACCACCGACTGCCAGGTGATTTGAGAGAATAGTTATCAATTCCAGTGATTTAGGGGCTGCTTTCCAGGGCACTTGGGATGCCTGAATCCCAAAGGCACTGCAGCTTTGCTCCAGCACTGGGAGCTTGTGTGGACGCAGGAGCCTGACTGCAGGATGGTGTCCTGCTGCGAGGCATTTGAGGACATATTTGAGCAACAACGCTTGGAGAGAATCATAACTCCTTCCAGAAGTTCTGGACACCTGTTGGCTTTCAGGAATACCCTCTGAGCTGCCTTTAGTTAACATGCACAGGCTTTTCTTTTTAGGAGTGTTTCATAACTCGATTGAGGCTTCATATGCTCAAGCATTGGCACGAGCGTTTTGCAACTGCCTTGAAATGGGAAGCATTTAATTGTTTGGCGTCTTTAGGGAGATGAGCTGCCCTCATGACTATTAAGAGGGCTGTGTCCCTGCAAGGCCGTTGCAGGCAGGTGAAGGCTGAGGAATGCTGTGCAAGAGGCTCCAGCACCTCTTGAGAGAGCAAGCACACCCAGTTCTGAAGGACAGAGAGGCCGATGACTTCAAAAGGGAAGAGGATGCTGCGGGGAAGGTGTGCCAAGGTCTGCATTCTGGGCTTTCTATCTGTGACTAAACACATTTCACACTAGAGTTAGAGCGAGCTGTGCTGTGCAGCCCCAGCAACGCAGTGGGATTTCATCAGACTTGAGAAAATAAGCAAGACAGGGGAATTTGGTGTTGCCTCTTCTCCTGGGTAATTTTCCCACCTCGAGGCTTAGTGCGAGGTGCTGACTTGCAAATGACACATCATTACCAGGCCAGCCCAGAGCTGCAAAGCCCTGCTGGGAACGTGGTCAGGAGATCGGGGGGAGCTGCCTCTTGGACTTGGTTCCTCCTGGTGTGGGACCTGCTCTGGGAACATGTTGATTTAATTCCCACAAGCTGGTTCTCGGATGGTGCGAATAAAGCTGCTGACAGTGACTGAAATGGGATTCGACACTGGAGAACCTGTTAGGCTCAGGAAATGTAGGTCTGTTGGGAGGCATCAAAGGGTTGTATTTTAAGCCACTTTTCCCCTCTCATCATCGATTTTGAATTTCTGGTAACTAGTTTTTATGAGGAACGAGCAGAAGTTGACAATAAAGTCACAGAAAATGAAATGTATGAAACGCCAAAGCTGATTATATTAAAAATGACACAGACATTCTCTTCCTGATTGCTTGTGTAAAAATCATGTATTTGAGAAATGTTCTCAATGCGTTATACACAGGTATAAAGCTGATGTGACTTCTTTGATAAAATATGAACTATTGGAAAGATTTTTAAGAGTCAGAAATGCTGCCGAATATTTCAGTATTTAGAGCGGCAGGAAACCACTCTGAGATATTTTTAAAACAGGTATTTACTCAAGTAATTGGTTACTTTTAATGTGGAGTAAGACAACCTGGTGCAGCTCTATTGGACTTGACATAAAAGACAGGTATGTAATTTGTGAGCAAAACAGGGTGGAATGTACACATTGTACCTGGGGAGGTATTTCAAGAAAGACAACTCCTTGAGACAAAAAGCCAAAACAACTGACACGCCGGGTTACATGCCAGAATTGCTTATTCCTCAGTTAATCAGCTGTGTAATGAGTGTCCAGAAACAATCCCTTCTGCCCAGGTAGTTTAAGTTTCAAACTTCGTCAGCTTTGTGGCCGTCATAAAACGGATTACATGGAAATTGGATGAAAAACACATGTTTCTGAGAACATTTTGGTTCAAATAATAATAATAATAATAAAAAAAATGTGGCAATGCCTGTGCCAACAATTTACTACAGAATATCTGAACCAGATGCTGCTAAACTATAATTCCAAACAATTTGCCAGAATTATATATTTACTTTATTCTTAAAGTCAAACTGAAGATATGCATGTTTTCTATTACTGGTGGATATAAACAAAAATGCGATGCGATTACAACTCATATCAGGCAGATAATGCCCAACAGTCAGGATTTCTGGGACTACTGCACGAGCTTAAGAAAAACTGGAAGTTCTGTTGGTAATTATGTGTGACAGGGTCATCAAAATGGGATTGTTCTGACTGAGACACATCAGACTGCAGTCTGCTTAGTCACCACACAAGAGCTTTGGCCAAAAATCATCCATTTCTCCCTTTTTCTCACAGTAGTACATTTTGTTTTCTGCCCTGAGAGAACGGGGAAGAGATCTGCAAGACGTGGAGAGTTACATTCTTAGCTAAAATAATCCGTGGAAGGGTCTCCTGTTAGGAGATACCTGTAGGCCATCTCCAACTTGCCAGTTCATATGCAGATGAGCATAAGTGATGGTTGAAATTACAGACCCTGATGTCAGAATCGGCATCTGGCACGGACAGAGTGAGTTTTAGCAGGAATTTTTATGACATTGCACGTCATTCAGGTTATGGAGGCTTCTAGCTGGCACTCCCACGAGCTGAAACAATCTTTACCTACTGTCAAGAGGCTCTCAGAAAAACCTCAAATAATTTCCTCGGGTGAAGTGGCTACCTCAGGCAGCTGCAGGCTGACACAGAGAAGTGCTGAACATCCTGTTACAGCCCCGTTCCCAGGGGGGATCAGCAGGGAGAAAAATCCGTCAGAAAAAAAAAAAATGGAGAGTTTCAAGAAGCAGCTTTGATTGAGAGAATTGTTCAGCAAAGTCACCAAAACCGAATCCTCCTGAGTGCTCTAAAGGAAAGAGGGATCTGCAAAAGATTTGCAGTGGAGTCTCTGGTTTCATCCAGACCACGGCCTGCTGGGATGCAGCTCTGGCTCCTAACCCAGGGCTGCAGCGTGGGATCCAGCTTGGAGGAGCGTGGAAACTCCTCACAGCTCTTCTGCAGAAACCCTGTCTGATGTTGAGAGAGAAGAGAGCAAAAAAGCGTTTTCTGGGTTCCTCACCTGAAGACCCCATGGCACATAGAGCATTCTCTTTGTTTTATGTGATTCAGGGTTAACACGGGCTCAGTTATGGGCAGCATCAAATGCAGAGGTGAGCTGGGTTCCGTGGGCAGCACAGGATGGTTTTGAGTTTTTGAGCCCACCGAATCCTGAAGCAGTATCTACAGGAGAAATGAGAATTACCACTACGACATTAACACCAAAGCTCAATGCAAATAATTTGATCCAGTGCCCCAGGTGACATATTTATCAGACACACCCAGTTTTTTGTGTGTTTACGATGCAGTTGCATGAGGCAGAAGTTAAAGATAAGCAAGATTTGCTAGTCCCTTCTCCTTTGAAGTACCAGATCTTTCCAGTGTTCTGGTTCCTTCATTCCTCCTCCTCCTCCTCACCTTGTGAAGGAGCCACAAGTAAAACTTGCAGTCAAAGCGGACATTGACAAAGTATTTTTTTGCTCTAGGAGAACAAAAAAACCAACCTACCTTGGCATTCCTGGCCTTTTAACTCACACTAAGCCTACCGGCTTGTGGCCAGACCAAAAGCAAAACTCTGCAGCCCATTGTGGTAGGACTATCAGAAAGCCAGGTCAGGTAACGGGACTGTAATTCCGTGGGGCTCGCCAAGAAGGAAACGTGCCAATGTAATTAGAGTGGTAATTATAGCACCCGAGTCACCACCCACAGCCTGCAGAGAGCAGCGATTCCACAATCAGAGTCCAAACAATACAGTGCTCTGGAGCTGCTCTGGCTGCTCTCAGCTGAGCTGACCTGGGATCCACAGTGCATCTGCTGCTCCTGGGAATGGCCGTGCAGAAGCCAACAGCTGCTGAAGAAATTTAGGCTCAGTTTTTGGTTTTATGTTGAACCCAAGAAATTCAGTGCAATCCTGCAAGGCTGGGAAGAGCAGTGAGAGTTGAGAGTGAAAATCATCTCTGCAGTGTGATCTTGGGCTCTCTTATGGCCTTCCATAACCACAATTCACTTTTTATGTATAGATGGTGTTTCCACTGCTTTGGGACTTCTCAGCTGGATCAGACAATAATTAACCCATAGCTCCAGGGGTTCCTATGGCCTGGTAGGACCTCTCTTTTCACTCCTGTGGGATCTGGGCAGATGCTCTGACACACAGCACAGCCTGTTGGCCTTGTTGCCTTAGAGGTATTGCATCCGTGACCTCCATGACACAATTTATAGGTTTTTATTCTTCCAGTGGAATAATGAGTACTGTGAGTTGAAATTCACATTAAAAAAACACCACACTTTTAAGTAAATAGTTAATTGTCAGCTGAGGCAAAAAAGATTCTCCAAATCTCAGCAGTTATGAGCCAGGCTTAGAAAAAACCAGGGGTCAGTGTAGGGAGAAGAGTCACAGAGCTGTGGATCTGCTCCAGCTACCAACACTGGAACAGGCAACTTTTAAAATACAAATGAAGGTCCTGCTGCTGTCATGGAATTACTGGGGCCACTCGGATGCAGGAACTGCCTGAACCCCTCTTTCTGCAGGGCTAATGCTGGCATCTGTTTTCAAATGAGTGTAGTGTTCATCCACCACAAAGTAACTTGCAGTAACTTTGCCACCACGATGTGCCTCTCGCCTGCATCACCCCTATCTGTGTTTATTTCATGTGTTTTTGTGATGAATAAGATTTGCTTGTGGTGGAAGCCTTTTATTTTGTGGGGCTGTGGTGGCGGGAGCCCTGTCCTGGTGTTTGTACCTTGCCCTGTGCTGGCTCTGGGGAAGTTGTATCCACAAATGTTCCCTCCTGCTTCCAGCAGGATCCCACACCAAGGAAAACACATTCCTTGAAGAGATAGGTAATTGCTTGAGACTTTGTCTAATGTTAGAGCAAGACCAAAAGAGCACTTGAACCAGTTTAGTATTCATAATAATACGTGGTTCAGGGCTGACTAAAAGGCTATAATTCTTTTGAGGGGTTCCTCTGACATCATAAACCACCAGAGCTCAGCCAGTCAGCAGAAAGCAAAGATTGGATTATAGCTGGGCCCATCAGCATGGCACCGTACATGGCAGTTTCTCATGTCTGCAAAGGGATTACTTCAGAAGGTTTTTTCCTCCTCGTCCCAAATTACTTTATAACCCAAAGTGGAAGAATTGCTGGATGCTGTTTTCTGTGCAAAAAAACCCTCAGAGATAATACTTGCTGTCTTTTCTCTCCTAGTGTAATCAGATTTTAATCTGGAAATGTGTCCAGGAGTGCAGTTCAATCCTTTCTCCTCCTTAATAAGTTGTGGTGCTGCAGTACAGCTCTAACGGCAAATCTGGCTGGTGAATGAATGGCCCCTCATGAAATTGTTCCCTCATCTCCCCAAGAGTTTTGCCCATCCATGTACCAATCCTGGGCCCCATATTTACTGAAATATAATGTAAACATAATAATATTATGTAAATACATACATAATATAATGTAAACATAATATATATGAAATATATTCTGCATATGAGTTTGGTGGGTCCTTTCCTGGGGCTATTTCAGCTCCACCCATTTTCATAGTCAGTAGTGGGTTCAGTGTGCCAAGCATGCCTTGATTTTTGGTTGATGTCACATTGCATTCAGAAGTAGCTGGGGACCATTTCAAAATAGAGATCTGTTTATATAAATATTTATATGTAATTTTCTGATAGCCTCGGGAAACCAAGTCACTGGCTGAGGAAATAAATAGGCATGGAAAAAATCATAAGGGTATTGTTTATGAATATAGACAGATGATAATAACAAGCAGAACGAATTCATTGGAGAGGGAGAACTGGCATGATGGATGCTAGCTTTAACACCATGTACTAAACTTTCTGTACATCTTGTTTCAGAATTCCTATTTCATGAAAACCCACAGGAATAAATTAGTGTGTGGGTGAGAGGTTCAGACAGAGCCGACTGGAGGGTGGAATGTGCAGAACAAGACCACAGACAGGGTGTCCATGGCCTTCTGCTGCCTCCTGGGACTCCCCTCTGCCGTTTGCAGTCTCTGTGTTTAGCCAAGTGTCTCTTCTGATAACTGGTGGCACTTTGTTTAAGGTAAAAGTGGCTTTTTGTGTCTTCTGTCCCCTGCAGCTTTGCTGGGTGCCCTGAGAGCTCTGAGGTTGCTCTGTGTCTGTGATGTCCCCAGCAGGAAGGCTGGGGTGGCTCTCCCCAGTGGCCTGTGTCACACCAAATGTTCCATCCAAGTGGAAAACAGGCTGGGATGTGGAGCAGCCCCTGCTCCAAGGGGTCAGGGCAGCCTGGAGGGGCACAGAGCTCCCCGTGCTGAGTGGCTGCTGACAGGGCTCCGTGTCGACACGTGTCACCCTTGGGTGATGGGGAACGGGCACAGCAGCCTCAACTCTGCCCAGATCTTGTGGGGAAACTTTGCAGGGCACAGACTTGAGCCCAGCACAAACTGCACCGAGGCCAGCCTCAGCTTGAATGGCACCGGGCTGGGCTTGCCAGGAGGGTTTTCAATACTAACAGCAGCTGTCCCAAGCAGTGGCACAGTAACACCCATTTATATGATTTATGGGAACACTGTATGTAATGATTCCAGCATATACAAGCAGGACTGAACTCCTTTTTAGCCTCCTGAATAGAGGCAGTTGTGTAATACCCACAGGAGCTTAGTACTTGTAGGAGTATCCGGCACTGCCTGTGGCTGGAGGAGCTGTTTACATCCATCATTTCAGCTGACCCCATTAGGAGCTTTTGCAAGCAGCAAAAGAAATTTCCCTGCTGTGGAACCTAGGAGAGCAGGTAGCCTGCTATCTTCCTGGGGTTTCCACGTCCTCCTGCCTGCTTCTGTGGCATGGTCAGTCAGGGGGATGCAGTTTGTGCTTGGGTCTGGATTATCAGTGAGCATAGAGCTGGTATTGTCTTGGCTGGCCCATCGTTGTGGGCAGACTGGCTGACTACAGTGGCTTGAGTCCTGAGATCATACCAGCAATTCTTCTTCCACAGCCAGTCTCCCATTTTAGGCTGCTGGGACACACTGGGGTATTTCCAAATTCCTTTTTTTTTTTTTTTTGTATCTATCTAGGAGGGTTATGGAGTTCCCTCAGCGTTTGCCTCTCTTTCAGTGAACATCTCTGGTTGTCTCAATGGACTAAGCAGGACCAAATCTTTAAGTTTGGTGTCTGCTAAAATAGACGTTTTTCAACTTCCTCATTGCTGGGTAGGATTTGTTAGGTTTGGAAAGCTTGGGGTGCCCCTTCCAGAGCCCTCCTGACACAGGGAAACCTTGGAGACATGTGGATACACATCTGTGTCCATACACGTTCCTCCCTGTGTGCCTGGAAAGCAGAGCTCAGCACAGATGTCCTCAGCTGGCTAAAGAGCACTGAGGAGAGGTTCAAAGTGGCCTTGTGACAGTGATTCACAACAAGAATTCAGGGTAATATTCTGCAGTCTTCTATGAATTCCAGCTTAAAAAAAAAAAATAAAGTCGATTGTGTTCTTTGCAGTGAAAAATAAAAGTTTTGCACAACATATTTCCACATTATTTAAAGGGAAGAGTATTTTGTAGTGATTTACATGTTGGGGTTAAGTGTATTATGTTGGGCAAAGTTTGATAATAGGTACTGGTGTTATTGAACTGACCTTGATGGATCATCACCCCAGAGCAGCCATAAAGATCTAAAAGAAGAGAGAAGGATATGGGCTGGTGATTTAAGATCAGCTTGGTTTTGAAGCACTTTGAATTCAGATACATGAGAAAGGATTGTTTTGGGCAATTTTGATTTAATGTTATTTTTTTTCCAGTCAAAAGTCTCTATTAATTGGCTGACATAATAGTTCTATGCCTCTTCTGTGAAGTTTTGAACAAACCTGTTGGATTTTTTGGCATCTACAAACAGCTCCTATGCCAAAATGTGTCTCCTGAAACAATCAGATGATTAAATCTCCTGCCAGGAGGATATGATTTCTCTCAAATTGATGCCTCGTCCCTGTAAATTTCATCTCTTGTCTCATTAAAATGATTTGGAGCCTATTATTCTCCTACCAAAAGTTCAGCCTGTGTTTTAAGGACAGAAACAACATAACCTAAGTGAGGATGTTTTCATTTCTCAAATCTCGGGTTAGACTGTGTGTCATTCTCTGACGTGTCTCTTGAACATTTATGGCTTTGAATGACGTTCAGCAGAGCAGGTTATCATTGATTTACTTTGATATTTGTGTGCTGTTTTAGTCTGGTGGCACCATATCTAAACTATGAACATATTTCCCATGGTGTGGCCTATCCTGGGTGTCTGCTCTGGGATAAAAGTGGATTTATTTGTGAATGAAGGCTTCAACAGACAATCCTTGTGCCCAAGTGTCTCTTGGCACCTGGCTCTGCTGCACTTGGGTGTGCTGAGGGCAGTTCAGGCAGTTCAGAGTTGCCTCTGGCTGTGCTCCAGGATAAGATTTTCTCTTTCCTTGCCATCTGAGCAGCGGGACGATGACGGAGCTTCTGGAGGGCTCGATCTGCTTTCAGCGCAGCCACATTTTGGGTGAGGCTCCCAAGGTCTTCAGTCCTGGCCTTTCACGAGAGCCACACTGCACCTTTCTCTTCTTTCTGCTGCTGCATCTGCCAGCCTTTACCTCACTGAGCTGTTTCAGAGCCAGCCTCATCTCCTGTGACACCGCACACGCCGACCTCTGTCCCCTGTGACGTGACTTTCCACCAGACTCCACCTGATTATGTCATTTTTCTGCAGAATATGGTCTTTGAACCAGCACGAACTGGTCCAGCAGGAGCAGCTGATTCCCACCAGTCTGTATAGGCCTGGAGGATCATGAATGGGTTTTGTGAACAGGGTTCACCACAATTTTTACTCCAAGTCCACATGAGGAGCAATTCATCTCTGTCACCCTGGAGGGACAGTGAGGAAACCATGAGTTGCCCCCAGAGTCAGCAATTGTTCTTATTCCCACCCACTGGAAATGTCCAGGAAAAAGCTGAACCCAGTTAACAGAGAGATGCACCCCCTCCAAACCAGCACCTTTCTCAGTTATTTCAACTTACCGTGGTACAACAGCAGCTAGATGAAGTGACAGGTCACTCAGAGCCCCACAGCCCTGCAGACAGTGACCATTTCATTGACATGTCTGTATAATTTATTATTATACAGACATGAACTCGACTAAGAGCTGGATTTCTCCTGATGGGGCTGATAATGATGGTTTATTTAGTTCTTGCAGTTCCATGCACTTGAAGCATGCACGTTTTCTGTGGGACAGAGTTATTTCTGACCAGCAGTGTGGTTTCCAGGCTGTCACTGTCCCCTCTTTGGTGGCAGCTGAGTGGTTCTGGTTTTGTTTTGGCCTTGGGGACAGTTGGGGATGGGGACTCTGCTGCTTCAGCAACTTCTGGTTTCCCCCATGTGGTTTCCCTACACTTGGGCAATCCTGTCACAGGTGACCTTTGCCTCTGCCCTGCCTGGAGATGGCATCTGGCCTCAAACCCCTGTGGGAAACACAAGGTCTTCTCTGAGCTGTGGGACACCCACCACAAGCTTGCACTTGGGCCTGCTCCAGTTTCCAGGCAGCTCACTCACAATCCTTTTTGGAAGGGCTTCATCCTGCAGAGAGGGTAGGAGTGGAAATTGCACACAGATGGGAGCTAACAGCTGGTGCTTTAACAAGACCCCTCTTTCTGCTTCCCTGGGGGAATCTGGCTCATTTACATTAATTCCCCACCTTCCTTTTCTTCACCAATGTAGATTTTGGATTTCCTTTGGTCGGTTGTTTGTGACCTGACTTTTCACAACAGTATTTTTTACTGGAGCCTTGGTAGGAACAGGCATCTTTTCCTATTACGAGTTTTGCATTCTGCTCAGTGCAAGCTGCTTCCCAAATCCATTGCTGGGCTGGAGTGCTCCATCAGGACATCCCAAAGCAGTCTCCTCACTGCACGTTTTGTGCCAGGTCCATCTCCTCCTTCTGTCTGACATTTCCAGCAGTTTTCATTGTAGCTGTTTGCAAAACTCCAGTCTATGCAGGCAACAGGAAAAAAAAAATAGAGGAAAAAGAATTTTATTAATAGCTATTGCTAAGGTATTTTGGTCTAAAGACCTTAAGTCCTTCATGAATATTGCAGTGGCTTCTCGACTGGCTTCCAGTCCACACAGCCCCCATCTGCTGTGCCTTTTCAGACTTCAGTTCATCTGCTCCCTCCTGCACGTCTTCACCAGTGGAATAACTTTTTCCTAGCTGAAAGCCTTTGCCAGCTGTGCTAATACTTGCTTATAAACTTGCTTACAGAGATTTCACAACTCCAGCAGGCAGGACTTTACTCTTAGCCCCTGCTTAAAGTGCAGGCCGAAATCCTGAACTTGGCCCTTTCTGAGAAGTAATTTCTTTCCCTCTGCAGACTATTGCAGGGAATGCTCATTCCCCAGTTTCCCATGTAAACCAGGCAGGCTTCTATGAACTGTAGGTTAAAAAAAAAAAAAAAAAAAAAAAAAAAGAAAAAGATTGTATTCTTTGCAGTGAAATAAAAAGAAGTTCCTTACAACACATTTCCACTTTATTTAAAGAGAGAATTTTTGTAGTGACTTAAAATTTGGGGTTAGGTGTATTATGTTGGGCAAAGTTTGATAATGAACTCTGGTGTCATTCAGCTGATTTTGATGGATCATCCCCCTGGGGTAGCCATTTACCTGCTTATCATGTTTTTTAACCATTTTCCTTTGAAGGCTCTGAGACAGGAGACTGCCAACCTCCTTTGGGTAGTGCTTGCACAGGCTGTGTTTGTAATCCCAGGGCAACTCCCAGTCACAGAATGGGTTGGGATGAAAGGGACCTTAAAGCTCAACCAGTGACACCCCCTGCCATGGCAGGGACACCTCCCACTATTTCAGGTGTCTCCAAACCCTGTCCAACCTGGCCTTGGGCACTGCCAGGGATCCAGGGGCAGCCCCAGCTGCTCTGGGCACCCTGTGCCAGAGTGTGCCCACCCTGACAAGGAAGGATTTCTTCCTAATATCCAATCTAACCCTACTTTTTGTCAGTTTGGAGCTATTCCCTCTTGTCCTGTCCCTCCATCCCTTGTAAAGAGTCTCTCCATCTTTCCTGTGGGCTCCCTTCATGTGACCCCAAAGCTTTTTCTTTCCTGCTCTGAACAACCCTAAGCCTGTCAGCCTTTCCTCACAGGAGATCACTGAAGTGCTGTTCAGAGCTGCATCACTCCCAGATGCAGAACTGTGTCGGGAACAGATGCAGCACAGCCACCATCTGCCGAGGAGATGGAGCTGGAGGGAGGGAGGGAGCACGTTCCTGCTCCCCCCTGATGTTCAGACAGCCCCTCAAGGCCAGCCAGCACAGGGCAGGACGTGCCACAGCCTCCTGGGGAGCTGGGCTGGCTCTGGAGCAGCATCTGAGAGGGAGAACAGCGTGTGTGAGAGCAGCACAGCCCTGGGCAGCACAGCCCGAGCTGCTCACCTGCCCCTCCACCTGCACGGCTGCGAGCACCAGCTGGGGGATGCAGAACTCAGTCCTGCTGGAATCATCACATACAGTGTTCCCATAAATCATATAAATGGGTGTTACTGTGCCACTGCTTGGGACAGCTGCTGTTAGTATTGAAAACCCTCCTGGCAAGCCCAGCCCGGTGCCATTCAAGCTGAGGCTGGCCTCGGTGCAGTTTGTGCTGGGCTCAAGTCTGTGCCCTGCAAAGTTTCCCCACAAGATCTGGGCAGAGTTGAGGCTGCTGTGCCCGTTCCCCATCACCCAAGGGTGACACGTGTCGACACGGAGCCCTGTCAGCAGCCACTCAGCACGGGGAGCTCTGTGCCCCTCCAGGCTGCTCTGACCCCTTGGAGCAGGGGCTGCTCCACATCCCAGCCTGTTTTCCACTTGGATCAAACACCACCTGCACGGCTGCAAGTGCAGCCCCGGCCCTGCATCTCCTGCAATGTGCCAAACCCTGACACCACCCAGAGCAGCAGCTTTGGGGGGCTAGGGATGGGGAGGAGTGAAGAGGAAGGGAGAGAACGGCTTCATACCACACCTATTTTGTGTTCTGTCTCTGCCTCTCCAGCCTTGGGATATTCTTCCATTTTAATATGAAAAATGTATGGGTTTTGTTCTGCTCTTATAGCCCTGATTGTACAAAAATGGAAAATTGTGTTCGATTCAGACTCCTTCTTTTGTGAGCTTATTTCCATGATCAGGTTCTCGTGCCCACTCATTCATTTGGATCTTCAACCCAGCAGGAATCAGTGTCCTAAGGATTAATATCAAATATTTCCCTCTCTCGTGCTACTTTCGAGAGTTCTGGTATTTCTGTGCACCATTTGCACAAGGATTTTGCTGTTTTGAGCTTCATTTTGCAGGCGAGGTAGTGTTTATTGCTGTGTTGGTATTGTGACTGTAAGGGAACAGTATGTTTTCACCCGTGATGTTCCTTCCCTGAGGAGATCAATCCCAGTGAACTCTTACTCAGCAGAATTATGGGAGTTTTACTCAACATTTGCTCAGAAAATACATTCTGTGGTTAGATATACTGGCTGATATGACCACACTTCAACAGCACAGTCAGAGCTGACCTGGGATTTAGGGTTGTGGGATTGAAGCAGAGCAAAGGCTTCTTGCTGCTTTATTTTAAAAAGTTGGGTAAAGCACGGGGGTAAAAATAAAATCATGCTTAAAAATACATGAAATGTAGGAAGAAAAGACAGAAGTTATTCAGATTTCGGTCCTGTGAAGCTCGACAGTGTCCTTTTTGAGGGCCCTATGCCAAAAGAACAAACCCATGTGATTCTCAGGCTGTTTAAAAGAGCAGGAGACAGGGAACCAGTCCTTCCTGAGGCTCTGCCAAAGCCTCAAGTGGAGGCAGACGCTGATGTCAGAAGCTGCTGGGATTGTCTTGTTTGCTACGTGATTGACAATCCCTGTGACACCATCCCTGTGCCCAGCACGGCTCTGTTGGAGTTTTCCACTGGCTTTGGTGAGAACTGGCTGAGGTCCGGCGTTTGTCTGATGTGTTAATGTGTTAACTGTGTCAAAAACTTTGTGACACCCTTGCCTATTGTGCAGCTGATGATCTATGGGATGATAACTGTATCTGAGGAGGACAGACACCACAGGAATTTCTCTCAGTGTCTGTTGCATTGTTATTAAAGACAGAACTATCTGTGGCCCTGACAGCACAATTGCATCATAACAACTGTAGATTTTCCAGGGAGTTAAATTTTGGATTGCCACTTAATTCACCAAACCAGCGAAGTGTTGTTTGACTGAATGGAGAACATTTTGCCTTTGACTGGTTGGTTATTATTTTTAAGTGCCACTGTAATTTGCTGTTATTATGTTCAGTCAAGAATTAAAAACAAATCCCTGGTTTGGGTGCAAGCTTTAGATAAAGAACACTGCAGCAGAAACTAAGGGAGGAAACCCAACATATCCTCTCTGACATTCCTGTCATCCAGGGCTTTGTTGTTAAGGGTTGTGTGTATAACAGGATGGCTTAAACATTTAATTTGCATTATAATATTTAACGAATATTACATAAAAGTAGAATCTCTGTGTTTTCAATAGCTGAACTCCCTAAAAACCCTCATAGCAACCATGGCTGAACCCCAAGATCCTTTCTTGACTCTGCCTCCGTATCACACCGAGCTCCAGTGGATTTATGTGGGAGTTTTGCTTGAGGAAAAAGGTGGTATTTGGGATTTGGAGCAGGATGTTCTATGAAAGGACATTCACCCATAACCTATATTGCCTTGACTTGGCAGTATGGTTTTATCTTGTATATCTGACACTCTCCCTTACGTAAGAAAATAGTTTGTACTGTCAACAGCTCTGTTTAACCTTTAATAACAAAATTAGTAACTAAAACCAAGGGGCCCATGTCCTGAGGCCCATATTTGGGTACTTTCCATTGAAGCCAATGGTAATTTTGCCAGGGACAGGTCTGGAAAAGCCCTGAATTTTGAACTCACAATTTACCCCAGCAAGCTTTTTCAGTAGCCTCTGTTTCTACTCTCCAAAGAGCAACTGGGACTACAGTGGCGGGGAGAGGAAACATTAGGGGAACCTTCCTGTACTTTCCATTTAATGACTTTATTGGATGAGACATCTGATGATACCAGGTTTTTCTAATTCCCATTTTTATAAGCGATCTAATGCGTGGAAACGTCAGTTCTGGGCATATGTTCCCGTCCCTGGAGTCTTGTTCAGACATTAGAGGAACATTTTCTGACTCAAAAGATAAACACTTCTGCTCGAGTTCAGGGACGGAAATTGTTTTCATCGCAGCAGGTGTTGCCCATTAGTTCTACTAGAACTGAAACCCTAAGCTGGGCTTTAAGGGAGATGCATAATCGAGCTCTTACATCATTGTGAGATGTACCGTACTTGAACCTTTTGCTTGCTGAGACTGTATTTCCTCCAAGAAACATCCTGTTTTGCAATCCCCCAAATTCCCCATGTGCCATACAGCATTAGGGATTTCATCACCTCCCGGGCACACAGGCTGTGCTTTCTGCACTAGACCCGTAGGGAGGGAGAGACAGAGAGCCAGACAAGTCAGAGGTTTCCATATTTCCTGATGGGACCATGTGATCCATGAAAGATGGCTTTATTTTCATTCCCCCCCTCCTTCACTTCACGCTGTTTCCATTCTAGACCTGCTGGAGGCTGCTGATTGCATCATGTCGAGGACAGGATCATGCTCTCCTCAGCCCTGTTCAATTGTTCCAGGTCCCATCTTGCTTTTAATGGCCTTGGCTGCTTTATTTCTGCCCTTCACTGTGTCATGTTTGAGAACAGAATACATTTCTTAGCGGTTTTTCATTTCGCACTGTCATTGTAAATCTTCATTTATAACTTTAGGACCTAGTTTGATTCATCTCAGTCCACTGGGGGTTGTTACTCTGGGTTTAAAGAGAGGTTTGCCAGACCTCAGCAGGCTCTGACTTCCCTGAGCGGCTCCATCTGGGCACCCACCTGTGCTGGCAGGCTCTGAGCTGCACTAAAGCTCAGCCCCTGGGGATGTGGGGCTCTTGTGCTGAGCTGGGTCTGCACCTTTGGGCTTGGTTTGGGTTTCTCTGGGTCTCTGGAGCGTGGCTGACCCCAGCTATGGCCACTGGACCTGCTGACCTCTTGCCCAGGCTCGGGGGCTGTATCTCTCTCTCTGGTGGTGCTGCTCTGCTCTCATCCTCGGGCGGCCTGTCTGTCCCTTGCAAAGCACATTTCAGTGGTTGTAGGATGCAGGTTCTGGCCCTCAGTTGCTGCAAACCCTTTCAGGACTGTTTTCCCTAAAGACTGCACACTTCTTATATTTTGTACTGAGATTTGAGACCTGCTTACAGCTCTGCTGGACATTCACAGGTTGTGCCACGACTGCAGTGCTCATTGTTGAACAAAAATGTTTCACTTTTTAATTACTTTTCAATTATATTGGTCTAGCTAATATATTTTTAAATTAGACGGATTAGGACTGGATTTTTATATCCCTAAGCAATATTCTTTGATTGTGTGTTTGGTATTCTCCTTATAACAAAGGAAAGGTAAATCATAGAATCATGAAGGTTGGAAAAAAGTTTTGGTATAATCAAGTCCAAGCTGTACTCCATCCCCACCCTGTCCCCAGCCCAGAGCACCGAGTGCCACCTCCAGCCCTTCCTGGGACACCCCAGGGATGGGGATCCAAACCTCCCTGGGCAGTTCCAGTGCCTGAGCACCCTTTCCATGGGGAAATTCCTGCTGATGCCCACCCTGAGCCTGCCCTGGCACAGCCTGAGGCTGTTCCTTCTCATCCTGGTGTCCCCCTGGCTGTCCCTTCCTGTCAGGAGCTGTGCAGAGCCACAAGGTCCCCCCTGAGCTCCTTTTCTCCAGGCTGAGCCCCTTCCCAGCTCCCTCAGCTGCTCCAGACCCTTCCCCAGCCTCATTCCCTTCCCTGGGCACGCTCCAGCCCCTCCATGTCCTTCCTGAATTGAGGGTGCCAGAACTGGACACATCAATCCCGGTGTGACCTCAGCAGTGCCAGCACAGGGGACAGCCAGTGCCCTGCTCCTGCTGCCACACTATTTTTGGCACAGAATGACACTTACAGCCACTGGGTTATCACTGCTTGGCCCCTATAAAAATGCCATTAAAATGACCCTGACCCTGCAGCTCAGAACTTGTAAGAAAATATTATCCCAGGAGTCTCTTGCAGAAGCTCATCCTGGCTGGAATCACCTCTCAGAGCTAAAACACCTTTTTTTGATCCAGCAGAGGAGGGGGGAAGATTTTCCTTTGCAGAGAGGAGCAAAGGAGGGAGGATGTCGCCATGGGCACCCTGCAGGAGCATCCTCGGGGTGTCCAGCACTGTCCTGCCGCAGGGTGGATCCGCCAGGAGCAGCTGGAGCAGCACTTTTCCCTCATCCCACTAGAGGGTGGGTGCCGGTTGGACAAGCCAGGCTCGGGCTGGAGCTCTGCCCGCTTGGCCAGGGCACAGCGGGAGCGAAGCATTAATTTATCACCTAACGAGGGTGGCGGGGCTGCCAGCACTGCCAGTTGGTACCTCACAAAATATTCAGCTCGGGGATGGATGCAGGAGTTTTCCCTCTCTGCTTCAGTCTCAGGAATCAGGAGATGTTCTGAGTATTAATAATATATAAATTGGGAGAGCCAACTTTTTAAAAAAGTTTTTTTTTTAAATTTTATTTTTAGTAGCTTAAACTAAAAATATCTGTACCTGATTTCTAAATTAATTTGAGAGTTTTTCACGTTAGCATGTTCTACCAGGCACAGCATTTAAAAAGTGCTTCTTTCAGAGATGGAAAAAAATTAAAATAAGCTGTTCAGATCATATTTTCTTTGGGTTTAATATTTGCAAAATCAGTTGTTTTGTGACAAAAAGACATACAAATAAAACAGTCATCAGATCCCCATTTCCACTTTGGAATTGAATAATGGTTTGTACTTTATAATAAATCCCAGTTTAGAAAGGATCAGCTTAATTGTATAGAAATTCCTGCTGATGCCCACCCTGAGCCTGCCCTGGCACAGCCTGAGGCTGTTCCCTCTCCTCCTGGATGCCACCCGGCTGTCCCCTCCTGGCAGGGAGTTGTGCAGAGCCAGAAGGGCCCCCCTGAGCCTCCTTTTTTCTTTCAGAGATGGAAAAAAAAAAAAAAAAAAAAAAAGTTCAGATCATATTTTCTTTGGGTTTAATATTTGCAAAATTAGTTATTTTGTGACAAAAAGACATACAAATAAAACAGTCATCCGATCACCATTTCCACTTTTGAACTGAATAATGGTTAGTACTTTATAATAAATCCCAGTTTAGAAAGGATCTGATTAATTGTATAGCCATCAGCACCATCTCATCAATTTCCCTGAACTCTACTTCAAGTACAAGATATTATTTCAGCTTTTAAAATTTTTTTCACCTGATCTATTTGTCTGCCTTGTGGGAACTGAGAATGCAATCTCTGTTCAGGACTGAGCCAAATAATGTTGTAGCTGAACTATATAAATCATGTCAAAGACAAGATGGAATAAAGGTAGAAAAGAATAAAAGTTTATAAAGTTTGGAGGGAGAGAATTTATCTACAGAGAAATAGAATGGACTAACATTATTTTAGTGTTGAATAGGCAAGGAAAGGGATTAAACCCCTGAGAAACTGGGTGAAAAAAATAATCCTATGCCTCTACTGCAAGAAAAGATGTTAATTTAGGTAAGAACAGTATTTTTGACATAAAACTTAATTAATGTGTGATGTCAAAGAGTTGATCTGAAGAAGAGGATGCTCAGTTATATCAATCAAGCTAAAATAAAGACAGAAAAAGAAAGGAGAGTGGTCTGACTTGGACATATGCTGCTTTATGACAGCCCCCGAGAGCCTTTCCTCTCTGGGGTGACATATTGCACCCTTGCATGGAACAGGAGAGTTTTTCCCTGGGTCGAGGGCAAACTCTTGCACAAGCAGCCCAGGTGCCTCGCAGGCGTCGTGGATCCATCTTTAATCTCCCGTTCCAACATCAACGTTGGCCTCTGCTGGAGACAGGAGGCAGGGGGAAGATGGATCACTGAGCCTGTTCTGGCGTGATAGCTCCTATGTTTTGTTCCACAGAAAGGGTTGTGATCAACAAAAGCTCTGCCAACGGAGGTCACTTGCCAGTTGATGAGCAATGGGATTGTTCCGCTGGTTTGTGCAGCCCCGGCTGTTTTTGCTGTTATTGAAATGTGACGTTGGCTGACAGCTCTGTGGGATCTCACATATGGAGGCTCTGCTCCGCGGGGATGGGAGAAACTGGACAAATTGTGGAGGGTTTTCACATATGGGGCCAATTCATGCCTGATGAACCCCTGTGGAAGCTGCTGGCGCTGCACCAGCCGAGGGGCTGACCCGTCAGATCCACTGATTCATTGTGGTGCCGTTGTCAGGATTAAAACACTCGAAATTTTCCCCCTAATGGGGGACCACGCTGAGTTTCAGCATGTCCTGCTCTGCTGCCCGCCTGTTTCTGTTGTTGTAACATCTTCTGGGGTTGTTTGTGTTTGTTTAAAAGGAGCACAGTGAAGTAAGCTGGCGGTTGAAGCGGCAAATGTGGCTTAGTGGGATTATAAAGACATTTGACATTCTTTGCCACCTTCTTAAATGTGTGACGTGAATGGGTATGAGAACAGGCAATGTGGATAAAGAGGAATCAGATGACAGAAATGAGACCAGAGTGGTGGAAAGCAGAGGAGATGGGAAAACCACTGGGATTTATTTGTTCAAGGATGGTCCCAATCTGTCCTGTGTCCAAGTGGCTGAGGAGAAGGAATATGAGTGTGGAGAAGGAGGTACCCTAAGAAGGTGATCAGGAAAGGAAGGGATTTGTGGAACTGGGAAAAGAATTCCCAGATGTTTCAGCTGGGTTGAAAGATCTGTATGTGAGCAAAGGTGAGGGAAACTTCACCAGTGTGTTGTGCAAGATTAAATGTGGCCTGGTGGAGTTGGTGGCCCAGATTTGCAGGGTGTTGGAAGAGCTGATGAGGGCATGGATGCAAAGATATGACTGTCCTGCTGTTTTCCCAACCATTTATGGCCATGGTTTAGAACGCAAGGGAGAGAAGGTGTGGGGATGAGTGCTTTAGTAAAGCCAAGCTCAAATCTATTGTTACACACAGGCTCTCAGGGCATGATGTGGGGCTCACTGCCACTGCTTGCAGTGTGCTGTGGAGGAGGGGACTGGAAGAGGAAAATAAAACTCCATGAAAACAGACTTGTGAAGCTTGAAAAGAGTAGCAGGGCCATAGGACCTCAATGACGAAAGCAGGGGTGTTGCATCTGAATAATGTAAGATGCTTCAGAATGGGCTGGAAGGGTGAATAATAATTTGGTAACTAAAAAAAGAACTGTATGGGTTATTTTTATTTTTAAGAGAGCTAGTAGTAATCCCAGTTCCAACTAGGACTACCAGAGGAGGCAGCCTGGGAAGTGAGGTGGGCAATGAAAGGGGAGGGTGGCTCAGGTGGTGGAGAGAACTTCCTTTGCAAGCAGTGTGAGTGCAAAATAATGAGTGCCACACCTCATTTCACTGTGGTTGTGCACTTGTTCTGGCTGTTTTATGTGCTGCACAGTTGTGGGAGCCACAGATTTCAAAAAGGAATGAGGGATTAAGCGTGGGCCCTGGGTTGTGGCTGTCCCTGAGGTGCCACCATCTAGTCTTGCCTTGGAGCTGTCTTCTCCCAGCCTTGTCCAACTGGACAGGGACAAAGATGAAGATGTGCAAGCAGATCCCATCATCTACCCAGGAAAACACCAGGCTGTAGAGCATTTAAAGAGCATTTATTCCTTTGTGCTTAAATTTTAGCACACTGGAGCCAATAGCAGCTGCTCTCTCCGCTGGCTTAAGCTCACAGGTAAAATTTGAATCAGAGAATCACAGAATGGTTTGGGCAGGAAGGGACACTTAAGAAAACTTAGTTCCACTTCTCTGCCATGGGCAGGAGTACCCTCCACTATCCCAGGTTGCTCCAAGCCCTGTCCAGCTGTGTTTGAGGTAGAAGCTGGTGAGGTTTTAGCTTGGAATCCAAAGAAAGGACAGGAGGATGAGGCAGGAATGATGTTCTAGTAGTGTTAGTCTGGTTTTAGACACACCATGAGAGAAGTGAAGAGCCACAAAGGCAGGTGGGTGTGCACAGTGGTGAGATGGAGGTAAAAGGAAGATGCAGAGAGGAAAAGAGGCTAAAATTGAGGGTGAGGTTTAAAGTCAAACATTGTTAGAGACAGGAGGTTGAAGGTGGTGAATATTGAGCTGTTCTGTATTAACACCTTCCTCTCTTGAGCTCTCCTCACTCTTTTATGTTTTTTTCTCATGGTTCAGACTCTCAGGCCCTGTTTCACACTCCCTTCACTGAGCACAGCCTTTCCCAGGCAAGCAGGGGTGGGAATTGCTTGGACTGCAGCACTCCAGCCCCAAAACAAGTAGAAAATGCAGCTCCACACCAGCTCCACCAGTGCTGCTCCAAAGGCCAAAGCTACTCCTACAAAACTACCGGTGTTACTCTTAGGGATGGATTTTGCCACTGTATTTGAGACTATGTGCAAGCTGGCCATCTTAAAAACTAGTAATAAAATTTAATAAATTGTGTTATTGCCATCCACATCTTCCTTGCGTAATCTGCCTGCAGAATGTCTGAGCCATCTTCTCCCAATCTGGAGGGAGTTTTGGTTTCACATAGATGGTTTTTGATGGGCCACCTCCGTCAGCCACTATGTTTTGGAGCTGTAAAAATAAGAAAAATAATAATTTTGCTCCCCGAAAGCCAAATCAAACCACAGTACAGATCCGACAGC
This sequence comes from Taeniopygia guttata, assembly GCF_048771995.1. Classification (NCBI taxonomy): domain Eukaryota; kingdom Metazoa; phylum Chordata; class Aves; order Passeriformes; family Estrildidae; genus Taeniopygia; species Taeniopygia guttata. The sequence goes on along the minus strand of NC_133038.1, from coordinate 8,696,112 downwards.
TGTCCAGGCAACTGAAAACAATCAGTCATAAAATGCCTTTAAATCAACAAATAGAGAACCAAAGAAATATCAAGTGAGATTAATCACTGTCAATTGTTCCAAGATTTTATAACAAAGGGGCAGGAGGAGGAATTGGTCTTGCAGACTTTACACCCCCCTTTTTTCTGCCTTTTTTTTTTTCTCAAAGAGCAACAGTTATCCAAGTCAGTAAAAATGAGGTAAGTATATTGCAAAATTCTTTGGATGAGAATGAGACTTAGCTCTAAAATCTGAAGCTACATTTACCCACAGCAGAAAATTGCTGGAAATTGGGTGAATAGCAGCTTGCATGTTTATTTTTCCTAGAAGAAAACAATTGACTCTTCAGAACTCGTTTGGAAGTGACTGAAAACAGATGGCAGTGGAGATGATTTGCTACCCAGAAGCATCAGGGTGGTTATGGATTCCTGGGGGCTCCTCTCGTGTTTGTCTGCCTTGGGCTTAAACAAATACAAACTGGACTGGGAAGCAAAAGGAGCTTTTCAGGAGTTCTCAATCACTGGTCCCTCATACTGAGAGAATGGGAATGCAGCTTTGTTCTTCCCTCTGCTGGATCATTACTTAGTTTGGTGTGTGCTAGGGGCTAGGCAGGGCTGGCACGACCTTCCCCAAACCCTGAAAATTTGACATTTTTATTCTATACCGGGGGACAAAGGTGTGCAGAACTTCCAGACAGGAGCTTGATGAAGAGGAGTCCTCTCAGTGTTGTTTGTGGGGTTGATCTTCCTGCTGACCCTCTGGCAGAGTTAATTTGTCCTGCAGTAACTCCAGGTGTTTGTGATTGTAATTCAGGACTCCACCAATAAGGGAAATAAAAAAATCTCCATTTTGTGTGCAGAAGCTCTGAGTGGATCCCCCAGTGGTTTTGTGGATCCCCTGTGCTAATGGGGGGAAATAAGGAAGATGCTGTGGAGGCTGGTTTTCTTTATCAGAGTTAAGCTGGGTATTCAGTGTTGGAGTAAAGCACCTTTTCCTCTGATGCTTTTCAGGGTTAATACACCAAGAATTCAAACTCTCTTTCCAAGCCAACAAGTAAAGGCATTAAATGGTAATTACACTGTGTTTCCTCGAGCCAGAATACCCAAACCAGACTTACTATTGCCTTAGATTAACCACTGAGAACAGAGATATAATTACCCTTTTTCTAAATCCTGTATATATATCCTGTACAAGACATGGATTTTCAACGTATTTTATGCATCAGTCTTCATAATTTCTATATTTCTATAATTTCTATATTTCATAATTTCTATATTTCTGTGAGTTGCAACATGATTTTTACCATTGTGTCCATAGCATTGACAGAACCATGTGTTGCTTTAATTAACTGAGCAGCCTGGGGACACCCATGGCAATACTTTGATCCAGAAAAGTATTTAAGCAAATGTTTAATGATTTCAGGTTGTCTGGGTTAGCAGTGTCCTGAGGTGAGCACACACACACAGATCCCTGCTTGGGTGGATCTGGGAACAGGTGCACATTTTCACAATGCTTTAAAAAAACAAAACAAAACAAAACAAAAAAAACCCAAACAAATTTTCAGGTGGGACCTGTAGTGCTGCAAAGTGCCTGGGGTCTGAGCTGTCCCTTTTTTGTCACTCTTTTCACCCCTGGTTTCAAAGATGAAGATGGCCCAGGTTGCTGCAGCCCCTGGGGCGGTTCAGGCTTTCAAGGCTTGCTGGTACAAGGTTAATTAGTGTAAAGTTTGACCCCTTGCCCCTCACTTTCTCTCTCTGAAGTCACAACTAAGCTCTTGTGCCTTTTTATTTACCTTGCATGTCATCTCCCTTTGTTCTCCCCTCCCTGGGAGCACAGCTCTCTCTTCATGGCTTCTGTCCCTTCTCCCTCTCTTGTTGTCACACTGAGCCTCTGGAGCTCTTTTTGCTGAAGAAAAACCAGAGTGAAAAGCCCTCACAGCCCAGCTCTCACATAATCTGATCTGAGCTAATCCAATTTGCCTTGGCAGGGAGTTTTAGGGCTGGGATGGGCAGCCCCAGAGAGAAAGCGGAGCTGCACGGTGACATTCTCACAGCTGGCTTGGTCCTGGCCGAGAAGGTGCTGAGGGTGAAGGTTTAGGAGTGAACTAAACATGGATGGATGGTCTGTGGAGAAAGGACCTTGCAGCAGTCTCCAGCAGAGGAAAAGGCTGGGACTGGGCAATTAAAAGCAGTTCAATGTGTGACTTTAAGGACACTGAAGTCACGCATTACACATTTCTGTGCACATCATTGGCCTTGGAGGTTTCTTCCCAGCTCCCCTATTGCTAGAACCATCTCTAGGAGTTATCTTGTGGTCCCTGAATGATCTGGCTGCTTCTCCCTGCCCTCCTCTGAGGGGTGGAGGGATGTGACTGTTGCTGGAAGCACTGATTGATAGAAAAACCTTTCTACATTTTAATAAATCAGCTGCTGGAGCAGCTCTTGGTTACCTCCAGCCACGTTTTTCCCCTCACACTCAGTGACAAGGATGAGCAGAGCAATTAGACAAAGTTTTTATGGTTCATGGGATGGGTCTGTCCCCACAGTCATTAGCAAAGCTCCTTCCATGAGTACCAGCACTCCTTTTCCTTCCCAGGAGCACTCTGAAGGATACTCTTCTTCACTGTGCTCATTTCAGGCTTTTGGGGATTTTGGTGGGAGCAGAGCCTGAAGAGCTGGAGGAGGTGGTATAAAAGTGCTGCTTCCTGAGAGTGTCAGAAACCAGAGTTTCCCCCCAGCCTTCTACAGAGATTAAACTTGTGCTGATGGAAATGTGTGTCCATAATGCAGTTGGGGCCCATCTCTGAACAAAGTGTTCTTCAGGTGCTTGCTAATTCAGCACATGGCCAGGGTGCTTTGGATGTGAGGAGCATTTTACTCATGTTTACAAAGGCATGAAATAGTGTTCCTTGTGTTAATGGTCCATTTAATAAAGGCCTTCCAGCTAGGCCATTTCAAGGCATTAACTGAACTTCTTGGCTGCTCAAGGCAGTTAACCTTTGATTGTAGCCCACACCAGAGGCAAACTAATCACTCCAAGTTCTGCCCAGCATTATTGCTTCAGCACAGTGCAGGAATGTGGTGCACGGTGGATAAATCATTCACCATGATATCATCAGGGCTGCTGGGCTGCCATCTAATCCTGGTGGGGTACAGAATGTTACAAACCATGGCAATTAGCATTTGCAGGCACTGGGAAAGCTGCTTGAGTGATATACATGAGTTAAAAAAAAAAAAAATAGAGAAAAATAGGGAGGAGGGAGAACAAGAGAAGCAGGGAGATGAATGTTGGCAGGGAACTTCAGCCTTCCCCCGGGCAGGTGCCTCACCTGTGTGGTAGTTTGCTCTTATCTCTGCTGATCTGGACCATCTGCCAGGTCTTTTCCATCCCTGTGCTGGAGGCAGGGCTTGTTTGTGCCATAATGATGCCTTATAACGGAGAGTGCTGTGCACATATCCAGAAGATCCAAAAGGATACAGAAAAAACAGAAAACAAACTTTCTGTATTAGAAAGTTTATTTTCTCTTATGCTTTCCTTGCTGTCTGGGGTAGTTCTCTGGGGGATCTGTATAATTTTAGCAGTGACTTCAAGCTGCAAATCGAAGTTGGTTTGCTGGCTCAGACCAAAGCTGACAGTTCTTCCCGAGGTAAAACTCACCCTGGCTCTTATGGGATTTGTTGGAGGTGACAGTGTTCAGAATTTCCTTGCTGCTACTTTCTGGACTGCTGTAATGAGCTCTGCTCTGTGAGAACACCAAGAAAACAAATAAAAAATTGCATTGACAATTCATTCTTTCCACAGAGTTAAACCAACCAAATAAAAAGACCCTCCCAAACCTCGTTTTCCCACTCTTTTTGGTCTCCTAATTGCTTTTCAAAGAGGGAGGCTTCCTGTCCTTCCCATCTGACTCCTCTGGGCACCCCCTTTTCCTTGGCTCTCCTGGCTGAGTGCTGAGCTATCTGCTAATGTGAACCAGCAGGAGCTGTTTGGAGCTTCTCAGACCTCCAGTGGTGGTTGCATCCCAACACAACTTTGCTCTTCCAGTGCTGAAACACAAGCAGAGACTATTCTGGGAAGGAAAGGGCTCTGCCTGCCCCAGGCCAGAGACTGGGACAAGCCCTCAGCATCCATCCCTGCTGCTGATTCCAAGAAGCAGCTTTGGACTGTTCCAAACACTCTTTGGGCTGTTCTGGTATGAAAAGCTGTCTCTGCTGCCCTGGGGCTGGCAGGGATCTGGAGGGGGCTGCATGGGTGGTAGCCCCCAATTCCCAATCCTATTTCCCAAGGAGAGTGACTTGGGTCCCACGGACAATAAGAGCAGGATATTCTGAGTGTCCCTGTCAGTGTGACCTTGGAGCAATGGGACTGGAGGGTGGAGTTCCCAAAGTGTGTGGCAAGTGGCTCCAGTGCTGAAGGGATCCAAAACCCTCCAGTGTGCTCATGAGCAAAATGAGGAGGAATGTGTAGCTACTGGCTTGCTTCTAGGACACTGCAGTCCCTAAGTCTAGCCTAAACTCATTGCCAGAGCAATGAAAGAGCAGGGGTGAGTTTGAGGGAGTGCAAAAGAACATGAGCTCACCCTGGAGGTCTTAAGCTGCCAAGGTTTTCCTGAAAAGGGAGCTGACTCCATGCAGACAGAACACAAGGACTCAAATGTCCCCAATAGGAAAGTTTCTATTAAAAAACCCAAATCCAGACATGTGCTTTTTTATTAATGAGAAAATTCATCTGTTGTTTATGAGATCAACCCTTTAAGGGGGGCAATGGGAGGAGAAGAAGAAAAGAAGCTGTTTGTTAGCAAAATGAAATCCAGACAAATATTTATAGCTACTTTCAAGTGGCTTGTTCTAACATGAGTCGACTATCCTTAATACCTTCCCTTTAGCACCATTAAGCATCTCACTGGCAGTCAGAACAAATTTATGAATGTCTTATAAAAGTCAACAAGCCGCAGGAAAAAAATAAATAAAAAAGAGCCTTATGCAAACAGTGCTTCATTGCAAGAACTCAAACAAAGAAGGTCACATTCATCATTTGCTCCTGGAGAGGGAAAGCCAAGAAGACGGATGGATGATGACACAAGACCTGGCTGAGTTTAAATCCCCACCTCGCAGGAGTTTCTGGAGGTGCTGCCAGGGTGGCCACGCTCTTTGCAGGCTGCTCTCCTGCCACATCTCACACGTTCCAGTAATTGCTGCTCTCCATCTGAGCTTTCGTGTGGCTGCTGGAGTCTGACCTGCAAAGCCACTCCAGGAGCTGAATTCCTGTCCACTGGAGTGTGCTGGGCAGTGGACTCAATAAAATTAAGTGGGGGTAACTTATATTGTTGGAGCCTGTCCATCAAATAGAGGGAAGGAGATCAGCATGGGGGAATTGAGGGGAAATCAGGTGGTCATATGTGATTTCAGTGTGACCCAAAGGAACATTCCTGCTGGGTGAGGATATAACGTTAATTTTCTCAGCAACTTTGACATAAAAAGTTTTGGTAGTTGCAAGTGCTGGTTCCCAATTGTATTCAAGCACTGTGGTACACAAAATGGTAATTCATGATTAGGAGCTTGATGCAGTTAATGAATCCTTTTATCAGTTTTAGAAAGCTCTGAAGGCAGAAGGGTGATTTCACCATGAAAATGCGAATCCATTCGTTCAGTGGTGCTGACAAAGGGAGGACACCTGCATGGTGGTCCCCAAAGGTTAAAGCTGGGCTGAACAGGGGCTGGGGGAGGAATAAAGTTCAGTCCAGAGCATTTCCAGTCAGCCACTGTACTGAGGAGACATTTGGGACTGGGCTCAGGAATGTGGCATGGGGATAAGCCTGGCTTTAGGGAAATGTTAAACCAGTGAAGAGATGGGGATTGTGGAAAGAATATGGCTTGGAGGACAAGAGATGGGTACAGAGTTTAGTCTGCACAGAGGATTGTTAATCCTGGGCTAAACCTGGCACTGGAGGGCTTTTCTGTACATAGCTGGGGTTTTGGCTAAACAGTCATTCCAACAAGAAAACTCCTTTCTTGTGACACCTGTGTCCTTTCTGATGAATCCCTGAATTGTTTCTCAGCCCTCAAACCTGCACTCTATTTTCCCTAGCTTTGGGAAATCTGATCAGATTTGGAACAGAGAGGGGTTTGTATTTTTTTCTTGCCCATGTGTGCACACAGGTCCCACCCTGGCACAAAACCAACAAACACAGAGCTGCACTCCACTGAAATCAGAGCCAGGTCCCACCAGGTGAGCAGTGCCCCAGATGGGAGCTCATCCCTTTAGCCCCCAGAGCTGTGAAATTCTTTGAATTTTGGATCAATGCAGATGACAGAGTGCACTAAATTACTGCTCTTCTTGCTCTCCTGAACCTTGCTCTCTCTCTCTGCTGGCGTGCAAGGGATGCTGAGAAGCACTGCTCCTAAATATAGGTTGGAAAGTCACTGTTCCTTGATAGGATTAATGCTGCCTCCAAGTCAAAAAACCTCCGAGGAAGTGGGGCACAATTTGCTTGTGTCTATTCTGGTTTGTGCAGACTGATAACCCAGTGGAAAAGAAGCTGTTGCAGGACATTGAGCATTTTTTACCTTTTAGCTCCTTTTCCAGCTAAACTGGGAGGTCTGCGTCCATGAGAGAGCCTGCAAGTTCATCCAAGGGGAGTGGGAAAAGAACCCACAAACTTCTCATCACTCACAGAGAAAAGGACTAAAGGAACAAAAAAATTCAAGTGAGGGAGGATGAAAGAGCCTCATGGTTTTGAACAGGTTTTTTTAGGGTTAAAGCCTGCCTGCTGCAGAGTTAGACTTTCTCCTGCTCTGAAATCATGCAGAAGTTAAACAGTTCAAGAGTATTTGCTGCTGTAAATTGCTATCCAGAACCCCAGTGCTTTTTGCTGGGCTTTATCTCTCATGCATGTCTTTTCCTTCAATATTTAAGGTAATTTTCCACTTTATGGCATGACACAAACAGATAACAAACCCCTCAATAATTTCTTTAACCACTTGTTTTCTTTCGAACATTTTGTCTTGCTAAATTATTGAGTCAGCTGGAATGACCTTGATGTAAACAAATACTTTTGAACTCGTGTGAGGATCAAAGAGAAAAGAATGTGAAACGGAGGCTGGAATCTGGCAATGATCCATGTGAGGTTGGCATCAGTCTTCCATCTTTTTTTCATTCATTTTTTTTTTTTTTTTGTGATATGGAGCCCAGAGTAAATTTGCCCTGTTCAAAAGTGAGGAAAAGTGACTTTCAGGCAGCAGCACAATGGTTGCAACACTGGCATTTATAAAAATTATTCTGCTTTGTTTCGTGCTTTAGCATGATCATCATCCATATAAATCATAGATGATGTGGAATAAAGCCTCTGTTTTTTTCTGGTGGCTCTTTTGCTTGGATTCTATGACTGGACTGGAATTTTAGCTGGAAAAAGTTAAGCTAGCACTTAACTGCAGGCTAAGTTCTTTACGAAAGTGTGATTTTTCTGTAGAAATTCTCTCAGATTTCTTTATTAAATGAAGAAAGTGGGAGTTCAACATCACTAGGCTGTGTTTATGGCTTTTTAATTTTTTCTTTTTTTTACTATTGCCAACTTTGAAACAAATGGATCAGCTGTTTGCCATCTCTAAAGGAAGCAGCCCAAACTGCATTTAACAGGAAAGTTAGAACTTTGCTGCCCTGCTCAGAAGAAATGAGGGGTGAGTTGTGCTGGCAGGAGCAGTTCTGCTTCACAGTTTTTCTGACTGCTGGCACTGAAATTGAGAGGAGGTTTTGTCATCTGTTAAAAATGACATTTAGCTTTGCTTAAGGTGACTTAAAAATCTTTTTAAAATGCTCTGGAAATTTCATGTGCTGCTGTGTGAACTGCAGAGAAATAGAAGCCCTTTTCAGAAGCAGCCTCTGATTTTTGTGAACCTTCCCTGTGAAATGCTTGCTCTCAAGTCCTTGAGCTGAGCTTGGGAGCATCTGCAGCTTTCCTTGGCTTTAGCTGGATAAGAAAAGTGATTATCTGTGAAAACCAGGCCTGCTTTGTCCCTTAGGTTGGGGAGAAGAAACATTTCAGCACCTGCCTGACACACTCCTCGTGTTATGGGGGCACTCAGAGCTGAAATTACCCAAATTTCCAGGGCGCCTGTATTTTATTTTGTAGTCTGCTCTTCCCTGTTGGTGGAACAAAAGCCTCCCTGGGGTCAAGGACAAGAGTGGTTTTCTCCTTAAAAAGTTCCCCATATCCCCCCTGATATTGAAATGAATAAAATCTCCACTGTAGCTGTCACATCTTTACAGGTTTGTGAGGTTTCCAGCGGGTAAAAGGTTAAATATCTAAGTTGATTTTCCAGGCTTTTAGTGGCATTAAACAGTAGATAGGTTTTTATGGAAACCTGATTCTCCAGAAGCTGTAAGTTCCTAACAGTGACAAACAAATAAAATTTGACTTTTTTTTTCCCCAGCCACACAATCTTTAAAATATTAACAGGGTTTTTTTTTTTTTATTTGTACTAGTAATAATTTTTCCAGCTGTTGAGCTGATCAATACTTTCATTTTTCTTCGCTCCCAGCCCATCAGACATTTTATTTTAGTTTTTAACAAGAAGGAAGCTGCGTTGACTTCTTGGTCTTATTCCTAAAAATATATTTCTGAGTGCAATTAAAGGAGTCTTGTCACCAGTTCCTGGATTGCACAGAAGTCCTCTCTGATACTGCAGGGCAACATTTTGCAGGCATAAATACGGGAAAGAGACTGCTGCCATTGTGACACAGCACTGAAATACTTCATATTTATTTGTACATGCCAGCCCAGTTCTGACATCAGTGGCACCAGTGTAGATCTAAATCTTCTTGGGACATTGCAGTCCTGCTCTGTGGCGTAACACTGGGACAGAAAAACTCCCAGTAACTTTCCACTGGCCTCATGGAGACCCTCTGCTCACAAAAAAACCATCTTCCTTGGAAAAATGGGGTTTTTTTATTGTTTCTTTTGCTTCTGTTGGGACAGGTGATGCCAGTGGTTTGGGTGGAGCTCAGAGTATGGGAAAATTGCATTCCCAGGACTCTCCAACTCATGTTAGACTCACTGCAAAAAGAAACTTCATTCTCCATACTTTTTGAGGGATACAGGGAAGGTCCCTGAGCATCCTATCCTGGGGCTGGAGTGTGGGGACAAACCTGGTGTGGTAGGTACATTTTTTTCTCTTTTAGGATTTTTCATGAAGGAGCACAGAAGAAAGAAAGAGAAAACAATTTCTATTTCTGCTCCTTGTTTTTGCCATGTAGAATGTGTTTAGAGGATTGTTTACTTGGGGTGATGGCTTGGTTGGATTCTGGTGAGGATTGTTTGAGCTTGATGGCCAATTTAATCTGCTTGTGTTTGGATTCTGGAGAGAGGGTCCCAAGTTGTGAGTAAGTTAGATATGGTAGTTAGAAAAAGTAGGTTTGTAGTTTTAGTATCTCCTTTAAATAATATATTAATGTATTATAGTGTAGTTATAATAAATAAATCATTCAGCCTTCTGAGCTGGAGTCAGGTATCAGCATTTCTTCCCGCTGGGTTCACCTGCATTCACAATAACCTGGAGACTGGGGAGGATGGTGGAGCAGGGGAGCATTGCCCGTGCTTCCAGAGCACAAATCCTCAGGAACTGAGCTGGAGGTGCCCTTTGGAGTGGCCACTGAGACCTCGGTGTTGCCAGAGGGTTGGAGGGGAGGTGGAGAAGGAAGACAGGAGGTGGTGGCTGAGCACAGACCTTGCCTCCTGTTCTTCAGAGCTTTTCCTGCAGCTCTGACCCTCCTCTCATCTGCCTGGGGACATTTGACAGATCTGCCCCGATTTCTGGGACAAAACACTCAGCCAAGAGCATCAACTCAATCACTCCTAAGAGCATCAGCCACGACTTCAAAGGGGCAGATGAGGAAACCATTACAGCACTGCTGCTGGTAATTTTGGTCCTCTCTGGTTTCTAAAAGGAGGTGCAGCAGGGAAGTTGCACAATCTGGGAACTTGAATGGAAAATGAAGAGGATTCACAGAATCAGATAATTCTCCTGAGGGAAAAATAAACTCCCAAGGAAGAGAGTGGCTGGGTATTTTGAGCACAGAGGTTCCCAGCAAATGAGCATCTCCCAGACCTGGCTGTGTGTGGCCCTCTGCCCTGCTGTGCAGCTCAGGGTTTAGAACATCCATCACTCATGGCCAGGGGGGTTGTGCAGTGGAACAATGTGCCTTTATCCCTGCCCTGAGCGAAGCTGGGTTTGGTGGGTTGTGCTGATGATTCCTGTCTTGATCTCAGCACTTTTGCTAATAAAGTGTCTTTCAGCTGGTGTGAGGGGATGAAGCAAAGCACAGCCAAGTGACACAAGCCCCAGAGCCACCCAGTCCTGCCTGCTGCACTTCAGCTCCCGCTTATTGCACAGCAGGTTTAAAAATAAGTTGACTTTCACTGATCTGTGTCTGGGCTCCCTTTTCCTTCCATCTCCATGAAGCTGGCAGTGGGTTCCTGGGCAGCATTCCCACATTCCTTGGAGGAGGCTGTTCTTCACACCTGCTGATGTTAAACACTTTGGGACCACGGTCCTGCAGATTCTCACTGTCCCCTAAAGACTGCTGTGGGATGAGATCCTGCTCTCCTTTGTTTAGTTATTCTAAAGACTGGGCCTTTTGCTTGGACTGCTGCCCAAGCATTTTTACAAGTCCAGACTTTCACTCTGCCCTTGAGAGCTGCTAGGGTTTTTTTCTCAGGATTTTGTTTGTATATATCTCTCCCTGGCCTGGTTTTTAGGGGAGAGAAATGCATGGAAAAAGTGCTAAATGATCTTGATATATATGATAATTAGTTATTATTTGTAAATGGAAAATCAGGCTCTTCCTTTGGCCTAATCCATCAACTTCCAAATGTCATTTCAGGAGGGAATGAGTTACTATTTATTTCTAATCAGATTTTTGTTGTCTTCCCCTTTTACCTTAAATGCCAGAATTAGAATATTTCATATTATGCAGTTGGAAAGAGAATTTGTTATGTCCAGAGTCCTCTTGAGGAGTGACATAACCAGATAATAGACACAGTTAGCTGTAGAATTGCACTGTACACAGAGCAAACACAGCTTCAAATATGGACAAAATTATTGCTACTACACCATATTTCTATTCCATGCATTACTTGCAAAATGCAGCTTATTCCTATTTGAGATGGAGTTCAGCTGATTTGTTTTCTATGTTGGTGTCAGAAAATGGAGTGTCCTTTGAACTTGAGGCTTGCAGGTGAAGGAGGATAAGCATAGGGATAATTTGTATTTGGTTTTATAGACTCATTCCAGCATCTTTGTACCTCTGCTTCTGTGACAAGTTTTGGGATGGTACAATGTAAACTGAAAATCTGTGATGGACTCAAATGGCAACTTCATAGGAAGATAATAAGTAGCAAAAGCTTTTTTCTGTTTTTGTTTTGTTTTTCCCCTAATGTTTAGGGCCCACTCAAGGCACAAATATGGATGAATTATGCCCATGACAAGTCCCCAGAATGTAGCAAAAGCCGTTTATATGGAAGCCAAGATAACTTAGATTTCCATAAGAAAAAATATTTAATGTGAATTTCCCAGTGTCAGAAATGAAGGGATGAGTGAGAACATGGACAAAGGATCCACATTACTTCTGCTTTAAAAATTAGGATGAATTAAAACAGTTTTAGGCCTGTCTCTTTCCTTACCTCTACCTCCTTTTCTGCTCTGCTGGTTCTTGTGGCAGTGGAGCAATTCCAGCCACGTGCCCATCACTTTCCTGCTAACTCTGCCTATTTAAGATCCTGGTGCTGAGGATTTGGCTGCTGGGAAATATCAGTTTAATGGATTGCTACAGCTTTGTTAAAATGAGGATATTGTCCACAACACCAGTGGAACTGGGCAGAACTGGTCACAGTGGTTTTTGGGGGAAGGAGTTTCCTCCATTTCTCCAGCAATTTGCTCAGTTTGCTTGTGTGAAGTTTCCTAAACCTTCACAACAACTGTGAGCACAGATTGGAGAATTCAGGCAGAGTTTTTGCAGGGAATTGCAATCTTTAGTGCTTGAGTCTGTGGGAAGGAGCACAGACAGAGCTGTGCTGTGTCATCCCAGCAGAATTCCTGCAACTCGGGTCTGATTTGGGTCACAGCATCCGTGTAAGGAGAAATCCATATCACAGCAAGAATACAGGGATATTTCCCTTGATTGTGCCTTCCCAGTCTGCAGCTGAGAAAACTTTTTGAAGCAGAGATTTGTTCCTCTTTTCCCCCTCTGAGAACAGTGGCAGCTGTGGGCACTCAGTAATCTCTGAAGCCCAGACTACTATATTTAAGTGCCTAAATATAGACATAGAGGCCTAGGAGCCCATGGGTACCATTGAAGTGGACTGGAAATTTCCCATTTGCCTTTCTGGGGATTGGAGATTGGATCAGGCCCTATTTCAGGTAACCAGCTTGGGAAGAAAAAAAAAAAAAGTAAAATTGGATTAAGTGGCTTGTGCAAGATGGTTGAACAAATGGGACAAATGGCTGGCAAGGCTCAGGAGCTCTGGATGCCATTCCTGTGCTCCCACTGCCAAATTAAATTTGTTCTTGTATAGAAAGAGCTCGTGCTGGTGAGCCTGTTGTAGAGGTGGAAAGGCATCTTAATTGCATCTTCTCAGGGAACAGAGCTGCAGGGGTATTTTGTGCTGCTCTTTACAGCAGGGTCTGGAGAGCAGGAGCTCACAGGATGCTGTAGCTAACAAAGTGATTGAGACACAACCTCCATCTGTTGAGCCAGGAAGGATTTGCTGTTTTTAGTCCTCCTGCTCATCCTGAAGTGTACACGTATATCTGGTTACAGAATTTAGCATCTCTGAAATAAAGGCATTTAGAGAGGGGGAAGGCAGGTAATTTGTTGTAATGGTAAATTGTATAATTTGGGGGTTTCTCCTGTTCAGGCTACAGCTCCTAAACTAGTGGCAGGGAGATGAGGTGAGCCAGCCTGGCAGGGAACTGTGCCTCAAGCATGTGCCAAGGCCAGATCCCTCTCCCTTTGAAGGCAGGGAGAGTTAAACCATTGACTTCACTGCAGTTGGGTTAAGCCTGTAAATAGTTCCTAACACTTGCATATTATTAGCTGCTCTCGTGGCCAGATCTAAGCATACTTGATGTCTGGAGGAATTTGACTTTGTATACAGCCAGACATTCCTCATTTCTCATTAGCTGGGTAAAGACACGTGCAGAGAAGTTGGGTTTGTCCTCTCAACACAGTTGCTTCTTCCTGAGAGGGTGATGAATGGCCTTGTGGAAACTGTGTGAAATACAACATTTCTGGAAAGAAATCCATAGTTTGTCTCACAACAAGCTGTGGCTGTGACAGCTGAGCAGGGGAGGCTCAGGCCAGGCATAGGTTGGAGTCTTTTGTGATGTGGGGCCTTTGGCATGTGCTCTGAGCTTCACAGAAGATAAGGACAGCTGGGATGGGAAGCCAGGGGAATGGCAGGGAGCTGTCATCCATGGCTGTAGCAAAGGGCATGGGAGAGGCTTTGGAATACTCTCTGTAATTCTGATTATATAAACTGATTATATTGTTATATTGCTATATTAAACTTGCAGAGAGCTGTAGAGTACTTTGTGTTAGAAGGGACCTTGAATTTCACCCAGTTCTACCCCTGCCATGGGCAGAGCCACCTTCCACTAGAGCAGGGTGCTCCAAGCCCTGTCCAACCTGGCCTTGAACATTTTCAGGCAACATGAGGCCTCACCACCCTCATAGGGAAAATTTTTTTCCTAATATTTAACCTGTTGTCCCCTCCTGTCAGTGTGAACCCATTCCCCTTGTCCTGTCACTCCAGTTCCTGATGAAATTCCCTCTCCCACTTCCTTGTAGCACTTCAGGCACTGGAAGGGGCTGTGAGGCCTCAACACCATCTTCTCTTCTCCAGCCTGACCAGCTCCAGCTTTCTCAGCCTGTCTCCATAAACTCCCTCTCTTGCTTTTCTTCATCTTCTGCTTCATCTCCAGCCCAATTTTGTGCTCGTCCTTTCACAGTCATGCGCTGTGGAGGCTCTCAGTTCAGTCAAAGAGAGAACAGAGAGAATTCTCTCAGGCTTCGGCCAGGGAAAGTTAGGAGAAAGGATTCAAACAATTATTCTCTCTCTTTCTGTTCATGCTGTTCATAGATATGTTCTACCACAGTGCACCAATAGTGTGAGAGGTTTTTACTTTGAGACCAATTGTGTTTTGCCTTAGTAAGTCCCGTTATAAAGGAGACATGCTACTTCCATTAAGCATTCTTTTATGTTTTTATGTCTACTTCCATTAAACATTCTTTTATGCCTTTATGTCTACTTCCATTAAACATTCTTTTAGCCTTCTGAAGTATTTTTGTCCGTCCCTGACTCAACAGCAACAATGCACCAGGAGAGTTCCCCGTGGATTTCTCGGGAGGAAAAGCGACCAGCAGGTGCATTGGCGCCTCACTCAAGTGGGTGGGCTGCAATGGCAGTGCTGGGGGAGCACCAAAAGCTGGGGGCTGGATCCACACAAAGGAAAATCGGGGTTTGAGGTGCCCGGGCTCTCTCTTCCTCAGCCACCACAGGAATGAGCACAAGCCTTTGGGACGGGGTGATCCAGCTGGTCCTGAGCTGGGAGAGGGCTCAGTGCACTGCAGTGGCTGGGACAGGACAGGGACATGGCTTAGATAATACTGGACCTTCTCAGCTCTGCTGTGAGAGCTTCAAGTTGGGTTTATTACTTATTAAGTGCCTGTTTTGATCTTCATTTCAACAAGGCCGAGCTGCCGTGCCTCAGTCCATGCAGTGCACTTGTGGTTTGTGTTCCTCTCCTAGAGCTGAATGAGTTGCATCCTGCCTGATATCTCTGGGCAAATTCCACACAGAAGGCATTGGGCAGCCACACCCAGGGCCAGAATTTGCTCCAAAACACCAGGGGTTGGTTTTTCCCCCAATGCTCTGCATGCAAATGAAAACACAAAGCAATCCATTTAAATCTGCAGTTTCCCAGAACAAGGGTTTGGACCTGGATGTGTGGGCACAAAATGAGTCTAAAATTAGACTTACCTAACCTTCAATTAAGCTTGATATCTAAGCATCCGTGGGAATGATCCCCAGGCCTGGAGTTATTGCCTGCTGAGAGCTGGGCTGTTTCCCTGTCTGAGGGTAGTGTTGTATTGTTCTCTTAAGGGCTGTGTGAGTCACATCTTATATGAGTTGTTTTATCACTGTAATTACTCTACATATTGAGAGGGGAAAAAAAGATAAAATAAAAGAAGGGTATACAAAAGGATAAAGGCAAAACGTATTAGGAGCCCCTGTAAAATCCTGAAGATCTCCATATGATTTTTTTTTTTTAGCTGACAAATAAAACATTTCTAACTTCATTCATTTAGGCTTCCACAGAAATGTCTCTCCCATATGTCAGTGGTGTAATCTTCATAATGAACAAAACTTCACAGATGGACTGGCTGATGCAAGGGACATTCTTTGATATTGACAATTACTGAGCTTTTGCTTCCTATGTTGCATAACTTTAGAAAAGTGCTGTAGTTCAGGGAGGTGAGCATTTCTTCCAGAATAATCAGTGGCACCAAGTAGCTGGAGGAAAAGGCAGACATTAAAAAGAGAGGCCCCCAACCAAAACCCTTTTGAGAATGTGTGGGCCCTTTTAAAAACAAATAAACAAACAAACCCCACTCTGATTTCATGCTTTACTTTTTGACCAATGTCCTCAAGTTAATTGGTTTTTCCTCCCCACAGTTTATGCAATGATACAGCTCTTCTCACTGTCCTGGAACTTGTTTGTGCCCTTGGCTTCTGAAGTTTTTAAAACTTGTTTTAGTTTTTATTACAAATGCTTTTTTTAAACTAAAGGCCTTTTAGGAATGCAGGAAAATATTTGTTTTGAAGTCCAGCTTTCACCTTCATTGCTTTCCTTGGCCAAAACTCACCACTTATTCAAATTCACAAAGTTCTAGGACTTCAGATTTTATTTCCGTAACCCTACTTGGTAGGTTAGAGATGAAATCCCTTCTGGATCCTCTCTCTGTCTTTCTCCAAAGATGCTTGTGGTGACGTGGTTTTAAACTCTGCTTCAATCTCCTCTCCCAGTCAGTTATTGCTGGACCAGAGAGGTAAAGTCAGAAAGGTTGAATTTACTATGACCGTGTGTCCAGCACTTGGAAAAGCTTTGTGGAAAACAACAGTCTAGTTTGTATGAAAGAGGACATTTTCTTTTGCTGTTTTATTGAGATGTGTCATCCCAGCCAAGAACCTGGAAGACATTAAAGTTGATGTGATTGTCACAAACATTGAGGGTTTCATTTTTTTTCTTTCTTTTTTTTTTTTTTTTTTAATGAACCAGCTACACTTTCAGCGAGTCTGAGGTGGAGCAGCAGCCCACAAGGAGCTATGAAGGTGACATTTTGGTTATCCAGGAACAACACTAACATGCAAGACTTCTCAGTTCTACGTGTGTGGGGAGAATATAAAATTTTATGAAGTGATGGTTTCCAATATAACGAAAGATATCTCACTCTTGGCATGGAACTCAGACATCCACCCATCCAAAACCTTTGCCTGAGGCCTCCCCAAGCTCACACTCTCCTCCTTTGTTCCCCAGAGCTGCCTGATTCCTGGGGCATTTATTCTGTCCCCAGGGTGTGTCCCCGTACCAGCAGAGCTGTGACAGCACTGGCAGCTGTTTGGTGGCCATATCTATATTTGCAATATTTGCATGGAGAATGTGTGTTCCCTTCCCTAAGGATTGTACCTGTCCTCAGGGAGGGGTGTTTGTCCTTGATTCAGACCAGCACTAAGCAGAAGACTTCACGAGAGTTCCTTTTCCATCCTCCCCCAGGCTGATTTCAGGTGCTGCACATGATCTTCTCTCCCCTCCTGCCCTGCTTGCTGGGACTGTGACCTCTGAGTGCCTCTCTCTCTATTTCAGGCATATTGTCCTGGTATTTTTTGGCCCAGAGCCTGCAGCCTGGCTGGAGCAGCTTCCCAGGGGCTCGCAGGCAGCTGGGGTTGAGCTGGGAATGGAGTCCCTGCTCCTTGGATCCCGCTGGAATGCTCAGCCTGCTGTTGCTTCCTCTGCTCTCCTAGAGGATCTCCAGAACACCAACATTCTGCTGAAGCTGTAGCTAGAACCCTGGCTGCCACAAGGGACATGCATCCATTTAGTTTTGGTCCTATTAAGGAGGGCCACCTTTGGAAGTGATGCTTGTCCTCAGTTTCCAGGGTTGCACCTGCCTGTTTCCCTCTATTTTGAACTAAATTTGAAGCCAAATATGGCTCAGAATTGATTGATCCATCTATCCATCCTTGAACTTGGATAAATATCACTGTCAAATGCTGCTCAAGCAGCATTTATGCCTTGATTAATATGAGATTTCCTTGGGGAAGGGAAGAGAGTAGTCCCACCTCAGATAATCCATGGCAGAAGGAGGGAAGTGAGCTCCTGATTTATTCTTATTGACTGGCTGTGACATGATGCAACTGCTGCACAATAGAAAATGTGGTTGCATTTATAGCCTGAATGATTCCTAGCTGAATTTCCATTCATTTTTGGCCTTTCCTGGCCATTCATCACTGGTACACAAGCCATCATTTCCTTCAGCATATATTAATTCCAGGGTAGCAACTGGTTTGCAAAGAGAGGTTAATCTTTGGGATTTTACTGACCTTCCTGGGCTCACTAATACATAGTAAAAACTCAATATCCAGATTATATAAAGTATCTGAAATTTGTGAAAGAATGCACATAATGTTGTTATTTTCTCCTTGACTGGATGAGTGTGTAGCATTCCCAAAGTTAACAGGGATCCTCCAGCTAAGGATTGAGACTCCACTTGTTCTTTTTTTCAAACCTCCCTCACAGTAAACCAACTTTTCTCTTGTGTTTAAATGAAGTTTCCTGTATTTCACTGCGCCCATTGCCTCTTGTGCATTACCTAGATAACACTGGGAAGATCTCACTTTGTCTTCTTTTCTCTCCCTGTCAGGTATTTATCCACTAATATCCGTATTCCTGCAGTTATGCAATTTCCTGAAGTCTTCACTGTTCATTTAAAAATAGGATTTTTGGTTTCTCAGTCAGAGAAATGCCGTTTAGCATTTCTCCTCTGGGCACAGGCAGCAGGAGGAATGTGGCATTTGGATTAGAGATGATCTCCAGCCCTGTGCTCTCCCCTGCAGGACAGTGCTGCCTCCCTCTCTCCTCTACAAGGAGATAAGCACACCTATGCCACCCTGGTGTTATCACAACAGAATATTTAGCAAATGGCTTTTGTCCTCCTTGGACACGTGTCCCTTCCTTGGCATGAGGGGATGTCACCTGGGAGCTCCTGCTGAGACATGGTCTCACCTACCCCTCCTTTTTTGTCTTACCCACCTTTTCTGCCTTATTATAACTCAGCGAGGGACAGAGCAAATATTGGCTTCCCTGGCTGCTTAGCACAGTGGCAACTCTTAAAATAAAAAAGAAAAAAATAATTAAAAAAAAAAATTAGTCCTAATTAAGGAGTTGTCCTCATGATTTGTGGTTTTGTATACTGGCAAGCAGGCCAAGGCTGTCTGATTTCATTTCTGTAAAAGAATGTAACTCCAGCTCCTTGCCAGTTTATACCATTCCCCATGCCGGGCAGTAGATAATTTCTCATGGTCCCAAAGCTTTCAACAATACTCTATTATGTTTCATGACTCATAAATGGGCTGGTGCCCATGGAAAGCCATGTGGCTCTGTGCAGGCAGCACAGCTCCCCGCAGTAGGTTTGAGCTGATTTCATAGCCTCCAGACCTAGCATGGTTTATTATTTTTATGACTTGCTCACTGTTCTCATTGTTGCTAAGCCCATATTGCATCAGGGATAAAATTCAAGGCCCTGCTGCATTTCTGTGCGGAATGAAAAGCACAATTTGTGGAGCTGCCATTGGAGGCAGGAGAAAACAAGACCAAACAACAGGCTGAACTCAGATCTAACACCTCCTAGAGATAAGCAGCTCCTGTGAAGTGCTGAAATCAGATAGATTTGATATTATCTTCGCTGACTGAGCTGTGGGGATTATTCTTGGCTCACCTGTGCACTCAGGGCTCTGCTGATGGACGTTGCCCACCTTCACGCTTTTAAATCAGAATAAACCCAAGGGTTGGAAAAATAGGATGAATAATCCTGAGGCTGCAACAGAGCTGAATCAAAGCAGCCAACTGTGACTTGCAGAATTCCTCGCTGCTCTCAGCCTGCTGAGTGTGTGCAAGCACGAGTGAAGGCACAGCCCAGCCCTCCACACCTGAGTAAAGGTTGGGAGATTTTAGTGCTGGGTTTATCCTGCTTTTATTAATGCCCATGGAAAAAACTGCTGGCTGGCTTCTGTGCTCAGGATTTTTTAATCCTATTGTGATTTCCCGGGGTTTTGATTCGGCTGGCGTGATCTCAGCAGCCTTGTGATATGGGGAGGGCTGGGGTGGAATGGGAGCCAAGAGGGGATCAGTGGAGGAGCGTTGAATGGAGTGGTTTTGTCTGCTGTTGTAAAGCTGTTTTGTAATACTCAGATAACTTATTGAAACTGCTGCCAGGTACTCTTGCAAGCATATGACTGTGGAAATAGCTGCTTGAGTAATAAGAACAATAGAATTTGGAAAAAAAAATATTATTTATGTTATTATTTTAAAAAATTAGCTTGGGTAATAAAAATAAACAAGTCGTATTGCTTTATTTGCCTAGTTAGATCTGTTTTCAGATTCTTATATTCCAGGCTAAGACAACATTTAGGTTGTAATAATACAGTCTGAGGGCTTATTTATTTTTTTAAATATAATAATCCTTTTCCTTCACATATTTGTTCAGTTTCTTGTGGAACCATTTATTCAGTCTCTGATATTTGAATTTTTTAAAAATTGCTTTCAGATTTCACCTCAAAAAACATGCAATAAAGCATTTTAAAATGCACCTTCTTATTGTAGTTATATAATTTCCCGTTTGCTATTTCTTTCTTCTCATTTAGCCAGTTAGGGAGTTTTTAATGTACATATTTACTTGAGAGGGCTGAATATATTTGGTCTGGTGAAAGAAAAGTACGTTCCATAAACAGATCTGTTCCTTCAGCAGAGCTTCATCTGTTTAGCAATTTTTTTTTTTTTTTGGAAGGAGTCGCAGCATTAACACTGGGAATGGGCACGGCTGCTTGAAACAATCACTGGGCATTTGTACAGAGAGCAGGGACTGGAGTCAGGGAGCTTGGAGAAGCAAAGCATGTGTGGATCTGCTGTGGTGCCTAATGATTCATTTAGTGCGCCGTGCTTAATGATTCCAACCAGCAGATGTGGTAATGCTGCTGCCATCCTCACCACCTCCCTCACCCCATTTCCTCCTCGCTATTTCCAAGCAAATCAAAGCCCGGCATCCAAGCTGGGCTTGGGCAGGCTTGGCTGGCAGCAGGGCTCTGTATTCACCACCCTGGGCAAGAGGCAGAGCCCAGGTGGGATCCAGGTTTCCCACAGCCTGGCCCACGCTTCTGCCTCCCATGGATTTCCCACGAGCTCCAAGAGGGAAAATTCCCTGCTGTGGACCCAGCTCGGGGACTGCAAAGGGAGGATGCAGTGCCCAGCTGTAATTAAAAATGCCTTCCTATTAGTTGTGTGGCTGGAGCCAAAGGATCCGTGCTCTGATGCTGAGGGAGGCAGGAGCAGTAATTAATTAGCTGGATGAGCTTTTCCATTGCGCAGAGCCGGTCCCATGACCCAAGACAGCTTTCATTGCGAGGCGAAGGGAAGATTTATTTATTAAAGCTCAAGGCAAAGGTAGGGATAGATAGGTAAAGGTTTTGGAAACAACCTAAAATCCTTGTAGTGCAGAGCAGCCCGGGGAACTCTTTACCCAATTTTCATGCAGAATGCCCTCCTTCCATCCCACCTCTGACCAACTCCAGACAGCCACCTGCCTAGACATGCTCCTTGGGGATTTTTCCCTCAATTCAAATGCAAATGCTATGCTGATCACTTGCTCCGGAGGTTGGAAGCTGCTCTGGAGCAGTTACACGAATGTTTTCCCCAGCAGCAGAGGCAATTTAGTTTTGCCCCCATGTTTGGCCACTCGCTCTTGGCACTGTCCCACACAGTTCATTGCCCCCCAGTTCTGCTGAGGCAGCTCTTTGTGGAGATGTGAAATCATCCAAAATTAAAAAAAAACCCAACGTGACTGCTGCTGAAAAGAGTTTTCCCTGACCCAGTTTATCACAGAGCCCCACAACCAGTTGCATCAGCACCTGGAAACAGGAGGTAAACCGAGGTGAAGGGATGGGAACAGGAGACCTGGGTCAGGCAGGAGAGTAGGAACTTCTAAAATTTGTTTTTTTGCTGGAAAACAGGTTGTATAAATACATCTCCAGGTTGTGGTTGTACAGTAGCAGACCTCTGCACCCAGAGGCAGTAAATTGGTGCAGGTCAGGGTTGGGAATGCAGCTTTTCTGTCGAACACAAGATGCAGAATCCATGCGGGATTAAGGAACAACTGGAAGTGGCACTCAGTGCTCTGGTATGGTGACAAGGTGGGGATTGGTCACAGGTTAGATTTGATCATCTTGGAGGTCTTTTCCAACCTCAGCCATCCTGTGACTCTCTGTTCTGCCACCTTATTTCAGATTTATGCCGTAGCAGGAGGATGGAGAACACTTGACCTGGCAGAAGTTAGAATGGTTCAGGTGTTTGCCCTGGCATAAACCTGCTGGGACAAAGATGATGCGTTGGAATGTTTTGAAGAAACTGGAGCTGACTGACACCTTTGTGTCTTACCCCTGTGGCATTTTCAGGCAGGATCCTGGTGTTTCTCCTGACCCACGGCATGGATGTGTCGCTGCTTTTCCCTCCTCACAGCTCTTTGCAAGAAGCTGTTAAATTCCCGAGGGAGATGTTTCCTTCCTGCCTCCATGGTTTGCAGCTGGGGCTGTCCTGTGCCACCCGTGTCACTAAAATTGTGGTTCAGAGCACAAAGACTTCTCCACACTCTTCCTTGGCTCCTCACAGAGGCTGCACAAGACCTTTAGATTTGCCCTCACGACTGCAATGAGGTTGCAAATGAGTTACTTTCCTGGACATACAATCTTTTGGGATAAATCTGCCATTTCCTGCTGGTAGGATTTGGGACTCCTGAGGAAAGCTATCTCCCCAAAGGCTGAGGAAGGCGAAAAATATATCTGTTGTTTGCATCACCAAGGTAAAGCTCAGAGGCAGGAGGCAGATGGAAAATGGGAGTAATGTGGAGTTAATGCTCTTGACCAGTAACCCCTGCATTCATTTATCCAAAACACAGGGCTTTGCAACCCCTTCTTAGAGAATTGCTCCAGAAAGTCTGGTTGTTTTTGATGTTTCACTCTGTGCTGTAGCTCCTGGCCTGGCTTTTGGCTGGCAGACGTGGCCAGAAGGACAGACAGTTTGGGTTTGATGCCCACCAGGACCAGAGCCTCTCCCGTGGGGCTGCTGCTGAGGAGATGCAGAGCTGAGGGGCCAGACAGTGGCTGTCAGAGAGCAATTACTGCCAGAGACCAGATTTGCAGATGTAATGAGTTAATGCCTAAACAAAATTAGTTAGAGCCTAGTTAAAGCAGTGTGCTGTGTCTGAGGAGTGGTAGAAGGCAATGCCTTTGGACATGCATTGAAAATGGATTTTTTTCCCCTGGAAAAGTGAGCTGCTGGCTCAGTACAAAGTATGGTGTTATTGAATAAATGTCAAAATCTGTGAAAACACAGGCCCAGAGACTGAAGCAGTGCGTGGTGCACAGCTGAGGATTGTTTCCAAGCACAAGGGCTCTAAGTCTGAGCATGTGAGGAGATCTGTGCAAAAAGCTGATTAGGTGCATTTTCTGGAGAGGTACCTGGGGCACCCCCACAGTCCCAGTGCTTGAAGAGCAAGTGTGAGTGTGAGTGTGAGCGTTAGACCTGGCAAAGTGTCTTTAATTATGAGATCTGGACACACAAGTCAACACACAATTACTTCTTTTTCCCCTTTTCCTCTACTTTTTTTTTTTTTTTTCCCCTTTTCCATGATTAGCTGACAGTACCTAGAGGATGCTTTGTTCTGGTATAGCTGCCTTTCCCTCATTCAAACCATCTTAGTGTGCTTTCCTGGACAGAAACCAAGTCTATATTTGTGCCAGCACCCCAAGCTTGTGCTGACTTGTTCCATTGTGGCAAAAACTGCTAATGAGTGCAAATGTGTTCCTGGAAAACCCTCGGTGCTAGAGAGGCATCTCGGACTGGAATGATGCTCCTGGCTATGAAATAGCTGAACACCTGTTCCTTGCTCAGTGCAAAACCCCCCAAAAACCAACAAAGAACCATAAGACCCTCAGGAGCTCTGCTCCCTTTTTAATTTCTGAGTGCCCCCTGTCTGCCAGGCCTCAGGTTTTTATTTTTATTTTGTGCCAGTCGCTCAGAATTGCCACATTCCTTTATCCACCCAGGAACAAACCCTGCTTTTCTGTTCTCACATGTGAAGGGCTGTCATGATACAGAAGATTGAGGGCTGGGCATTTGTGGAGGCCATTTTCAGGAGGCTTCAAACTGTTTTTATTGCAGCATGCATGCTTTTTATACATTCTCCCAAAGCTCAGAAGTTTACTCATTGGTCGTGAGAGACAAACAAAGTGCTCACTGGAATAGGCAGCTGCAGGTTTCTCTTATTTATCCATTTTTCTTTCTTGGTTTCTATGTCAATGACCTCGGTAGGAAATTTTTTCAGGGATGAAGATGGATCCTCTTCTCAAACTTCTCCCTGGCTCACAGGAGTGGCTGTGAAACCTCTTCCACACCAGCCTGATGCAGCCACCTCTGAGGGAGAGCTTTGAGAGCAGCACTCAGGCACAAATAATCAATATTTGTACGTTACAGCTTTAAACTGTTCTCAGTGGAAGAATAATTATCTAATAGTTAACACACTCCAGCTTGGAAGTGGGAAGTCAAACCCTTTTTGCCTGCTGTTACCTTAGTTACCCTGTCTGCACGTTGGGGATAAAATGAGAACCCCCTCAAACAGACCTGGGGAGCTGTTGCAAGTGTTAATAAACGTTTGCACAGCTCTCTAAAGTTCTCGGATTAAAGTAAGTCTGAAGAACTTGTGAAGTGTTAAAGTCTTTTTGTAGGCTTGGCTGCAGTGAAAAATGACTGGAATAGAAGAAGCTGAGTCCTGATTTTGAGAAACTATTGCAAGCAGAATTTGAAAGAGGATGGTTATATGCTAAGCTGTAAAAAAATCAGAGATTTTATCTATTTAGAGAAAGGCAGATCTTGTGATTTGACATAATATTCCATTTTTTCCCCATTTTGCCAAGCCAAACCACCCTATTTCTTGGTAGAAATTCTGAGGAATATACTTTTATTGTCTATTTAAACTGCTTTAATTATATTGCCCTTTACCGACCATCAGAAGTACAGAGAGAGAGATGTCTCCCATAGCAGCTGTTCAAGAGACTTACAGGGAAAAGTGTTCACAATTACTTCACATAACCTCAGAATTAGACCCAGAACACCCTTTGCCTGCCCTGTCTCTTTAAAAAAAAAAAAATTATATGAAAAACTCCAAGCTAGGCAATGAGGCAATGACTGTTACCTTCCTGTGGATGTTTAGAGTCCAGAGAGCCTCACTCTTGGCTTTTTGATGGCGCTGTGTTAAAAACTAATAATAATAATAATAATAATAATAATAATATATATAAAGCTCACAGTGTTAATGGTAAAGCAAGAAAATTTGAAGTTTCTGGACTATAATTGGCTTTTATCCTGCTCTGCAGTAGCCAGGGACAGGCCAAGCTGCAGCATCAGTTACACCCAGACAGTTTCAGTCAGGAACAGGAGACTGGGTGATGTAGGTCTAATATCACCAAACTGGAAAAAACCAAAGCCAGGCAGTTGATTTTTATAATCCTGTATCTATATCTATATCTACATCTAATCCATCTATATCAATATCAATCTACATGTATGTATATTTATATTTTAATTATTTTTTATGGAGGGCCAAGATATAATAAATCCTTAGCAGGCTGTTTAGAAAAGGCCAAGCCAGACTTGGAGGATGGGTGTGGGCAGGGCTGTGGAGGGAACAAAGTGGCCTGTCTGACCGGCTGGGCAGACTCCTGCAATTACATCTGAGAGAGGAGCTGCCCACGTCAGTGAAAAATGAAGAGTATTTCTGTCACCCATGGCTTGGTGCACAAATCAAAGAGAGGAAGCTCACTTAGCACTACATGCAAGAAACCCCAAAGCCTGGCGTGTTCCAAGAAGCTCAAATATACCCTGTCCCGACTGCTGGGAAGGGAAGCAAACGTCTTGGGTGGTTTGCACATCGTGCCAGGGCTGCCAAGCTAAGCCAGGGCTACTCCCTGCCACGTGGAGAGGAGAATTATCAGGGGGAAAAAAATCTGGGAGGGCTTTTTAGCTGGGTTAATGGTGATAGGAGTGCTGCTGTCAAACTGGAGGGGACCTTAAATCCCAAATTTTCTGATGGGGCACACGTGGTTAAATACAGAGGAGCCTTGGGAAACTCAGCCCTAACTCCTGCGGGCAAAAAGACACCCTAAAAAAGGTGATGTTGCCCCTATAGGGTGTCCTTTCAAATCATGAGAGTGTTCTAGAAACACCTTAAGAGCCTTTCTAGGGCTTCCCAAATGAACCCCTGCCCCAGGAATTTCACAAGTTTCCTCCTGGGAATTGCCTTGAATTGGTTCAGTTCTGAAGGGCAAAAGCTATTAGGGATGCTTTTGTCCAAGTGTCATGCAGATCAGGTTAATGACATGTAAAAATCCTGTTGAGATCTGTCTAAGGTTTGCTTGTAGTATAATTTCATTGATTTACAAAACAGTTTCATTTTTCTTAAACAATTGTCAGCATTCTTAAATAGATGGGGAGTAGCTTATAAATTGTAGTTCTGTCAGCTCCTTACTGACATCAGCTAATCTTGAGGCTCAGTTGAAAAATAGGGCACAAGAAGACAACTGAGTAATGAGATTCCAGACTGATTTATCTTAAAAATGTATTTATTTAATTAAAAAAGTTTATAAAGTACATAAATGTTGATTGTACATCAAATACCTTTAAATGCAAACACATAATCTCTAGGAAATACCAAAGATATTCCATAAGGGAAGATGAGAAAGAGAATAAATCCAAGATTTCCTGGTCTATGGAGTTACCTTCTAAGGAAAGCAGAGAACTTCCCCATGATACTAAAATGAAATGGGGAAAAAAAACAAAGCAAAAATGCTCTGACATACCTCAGTGGAATAATGCAGTGAGAGATATAAGTCAGTGATTCCCAAGATATCCATGGATAGTTTCCATCATGAACAACTTTAGCCAGTAAAGCAACTTTTGAGCTTGGATGGGCTTGGATGAAGGGTGAAATTTTGAAACCCTGAGTCTGTGGGGGTGTGATTCACCTGCCCAAATACAGAGATCTCCATCTGTGCCCGTCTAGACTGCCTTTACAGTCAGCACAGAGCAAACAGGCATTTCTAGGGCATGATTTGCCTTTTCCTAAAATAGTCATCTGGGATATGTCAGGCAACTGCTTGGAGACAGAAGTCCAAAGATGACTTAGCAGTATGGAAATCTGTGAGCCAGAAAATCGTGTTCTGCAATTCAGAGCTCGCTTCTGAAAGCTAAAGGCTTTTTTTTTTTTTTTCTTTTTTTTTCCAAGACCTACGTGGAGAGCCATAAAACACGAAGTTTCAGAACCACAACCTGACCTGAACCACAATCCCTGGCTGAGGATCCATCCCAGGAAAGCTGTTCCCTGCAGGTCTGAGCTGGGGATGGGACTGGGATGGGACCCATGGTGCAGCCGGCCCATCTCAAACCATTGTGAGAAATTTCTTCCTGGAGAATAATTGGGTTTTCAGTGATTGCTTTGCAGCTGATTTTTAATCCTTTCTTCCCACAGAAAAGTGTAATCCCGGCAATCCCGGAGGAGTCTGGCGGAATCAGCCAGAGGAGGGCACTTTTGAGCTTTGGGAGACCTCTGGGCCAGTGGGGCCGAAGGTGCTGCGTGTCCCATTAATTTTATTTGCTGGTCACATCCTTAAAATCCTCCAGCAGTAGGCTGGGGTCGGTGTCTGTGCCCTGGCACGGGCTGTGGTGGCTCCCATCCCTCCCAGACTTTGTTCTCTTGGTCGCCAGGTGTGGTGGTGTCTGTCAGGAGGTGGCAGAGAGCCAATGGTTTCTCCATGAGGGGTGATGGAATCCCGGGATCATTGGGGTTGGAAAAGACATCCAGGACCACCGAGTCCCACCTGTGCCCCATCCCCACCCTGTCCCCAGCCCAGAGCATCCCGTGCCACCTCCAGCCCTTCCTGGGACACTCCAGGGATGGGGATCCAAACCTCCCTGGGCAGTTCCAGTGCCTGAGCTCCTTTTCCATGGGGAAATTCCTGCTGATGTCCACCCTGAGGCCATTCCCTCTCATCCTGGATGTCCCCCGGGCTGTCCCCTTCTGTCAGGAGCTGTGCAGAGCCACAAGGTCCCCCCTGAACCTCCCTTTCTCCAGGCTGAGCCCCTTTCCCAGCTCCCTCAGCTGCTCCTGGTGCTCCAGCCCCTTCCCCAGCTCTGTTCCCTTCCCTGGACACAGCCCCCAGTGTCCACCTTGCTGTGCAGAGCCCAGAACTGGACACAGCCCTGGAGGGGCCTCACCTGTGACAAACAGAGAGGGACAAAACCACTGCCCAGGTCCTGCTGGCCACACTGTTTTTGATGCAGACCATTGGTCTCCCTGCCCACCTGGGCACACAGACAGATCTGTGCTGCAGAGTTTGGGTGTGGATGAAAGTGCTGGTGCTTCACTTCCAGGCTTTGGGAGCCAGGAGCTTTTCCTGCAGGAGATGGCTGAGCCAGCTGATGCCCTGAGATTTTCCTGCACTGGTGGACTGAGAAGGGCACAGCCTGGAGGGCTGGGGCTGCCACATCACTGACTTTTCAGTTGTAGCCACCCTGGGGTCAAGCTGATGGCCTGGGGCAGTTATTGCTCTACTGGGTGAT
The DNA here is from genome assembly GCF_048771995.1 of Taeniopygia guttata. Lineage (NCBI taxonomy): Eukaryota > Metazoa > Chordata > Aves > Passeriformes > Estrildidae > Taeniopygia > Taeniopygia guttata. The sequence continues at coordinate 8,668,099 of NC_133038.1, read as the reverse complement.
GTCCAGCCCAAGACAGGCCATGGATTCTTCCCTGTCACTCAGCCCCAGGCCAGAGGTAATGTACACATCACCAGGATGGTGATATCCTATTGGAAATGCAGGTGAAGCCGGTGGGAAGAAATGCTGATGTCCGACTCCAGCTCAGAAGGCTGAATGATTTCTTTATTATAACTATACTACAATACATTAATACACTGTTTAAAGGAGATACTAGAACTACAAACCTATTTTTTCTAACTACCAAATCTAACTCACAACTCGTAACCCTCTCTGGAGAGCCCAGCCCCAGGTGGGTTGGATTGGCCATCAAGCTCAAACAATCCTCACAGAATCCAACCAAGCAACACCCCAGGTAAACAATTCTCCAAACACATTCTACATGGGAAAAACGAGGAGCAGAAATAGAAATTGTTTTCTTTTTCTTTCCTCTGTGCTCCTGTATGAAAAATCCCCAAAGAAAGAAGAATGTCCCTGTGACAATATCCATTGTCTTGGGGTGGTTTGGAAGTGTAGGACCTGCTTGGCTTCCCTTGGGACCCTCCTGCCCTGGGAAGGTCAGGCCTCCAGATTGTGTGGCAGCGATAGTCAGAGATGGGCTCAGCAGCCACTCCTGCAGAGAAGTATTTTCAGGGAAAGTATTTAAAACATGAGCAGCAGAGGAGAGGGGTGGAAACGGCAGGGAAAGCGAAATCCGAAATCCGTAGGTTTTGTGCATATGTTGGCTTTAAAGAGTGGGGGACCCCTGCTGAGGTTCTTGGCAGGGCGAGCCAGGCCAGTGAGGACATCAGCAGATGGGTTCATTACCGAGGCATTTCCATTAGCCCCTCGTGTCCTCCTGGCGGGAGCATGGGAAGGAACACCGTGTTCCCAACCCGGGCTGAGAGCACAGGGGGAAGTGGGGACAAAAAAAGCAAATTTTTTTTTGCCTGTGGGACAAAAAAAGCCTGATCACACCACTCAAGTTCACGTGAGGAGCTGCTGCTGGTCCTAAAGCCCCTCCTTGCCTCAGCCTGGAGATGTAAATTCAAATGCACCATTAAGAACCACTGAGTGCCAGTGGGAACGTGGTTTATCTCAGAGGAGGTTCCCCTGTTGTGACCCTATCAGGGCATTAATTCCAGTGGAGCTCACTGGAACTTGTACAAAGCCAACACCAACAGACAGAACTTCAGCACGCTGAGCAAATCTTGGTTAATCCAACATAAAGGTATTCCCTACTGAAAAGAGACTCGTGCCTCAAATTTGTTCTGACTTAGCTTGTAATGGTAGTTTTCTGAAAGCAGAGAAATGGTAATTTTTCAGCACTCAGGCTCCTTTAAAACTTCATTTGCAGGAGCAGAGGTATTCAGTTAAACTGATAGCACTGCAGCTCTTTCCCAGGGAATTGTTAGGTTTTGTTCAGGCTCTTATCTTTCCCAGAAGTTGTGATTTGCAAACAAATAAATCAGTGTAATGCCTTGCATCCCTTGCTCAGGTTGTAATGGCTGCATTGGTGCAAAAAATTGGGTTCTTCAGCCAGTGTTACTCTCACTTTTTCCCCCCAAGTGAGTGTGTGACTGTGGATTTGTGGAGAAATTGGCTCTCAGATTGGAATGGAGAAAGGTCCAAAAGTGGGTTCTAGACCTGGTAAGGATTTTGAGCTGGGATTTGGTGGAGTCAACCCCTTTGTGCCCGACACAACCTCATAAACTATGGAGAACTTGTGTGCTGGACTTGGAAGTGTGCAGGCTGGAATTTCTATCACCTCTTTCCCAATTATCATTGTTTATGCATGAAGCCACCTGTTTTCTTGGGACCTTGCCACAGTGAAAAGAAGTTTTTTTTTTTCTATGTTCCCAAGAGAAGGAGAAGACCGATTTAAAAAAAAAAAAAAGAGCAGGCATTTTAACATTTATGAAGAAAAAGCAAATATGTATTGCAACAGACCTGGAAGGGCCAGAATGGACTGAATGTTCCTAAACCTTTATGGTAATTTGCTCCAGTAATTTCCATCATAATTAAGAAGCTGATAGCAAAGCCATTATTGCAATGAGTCAGGCCTGCAAGATCTGCTTCCACAGCAGCCATAGCTGCAGGCTGCCCATATCCTGCATTTAAATGTTATTAGTTTAGAAGTGGTTACTAGAAATATATCCGTTAAATTGAAAGTTTAGAGCAATCCAGATAGAGGAAGCTGATAATGAACCCCAGCTGTGGGGAAATGAGGAGGTTTTATGCACACCTTGTCTCTGCATCCACCTTTGCCTCCAGAAATACGACAAGAGTAATCGGGAGGGATTTTATTCTTTTTTTAGGATGCTGTGTCCTGGCTGTTCCCCTGCTGCTGGCTCTGCCTTTCCTCTGGTGTGGATGTGAGAAAGAAAATCAATCCAGCTTGGTGAAGGCGGATGCAGCAAAGATCACTCTTGATTTTTCTTATCTGTCCAAACAATGTTCTTTATCTCCTGCCCATGCTGACTGCCATGAAAACTGTTGGCTATCGAGTGGTTCCGAAAAGCAAATTGTGTTACCCAGGTGCCAAAAGAGGATGGTGAATTGTACATGTTTTCCCTCTGAGCTGTTATTGTGGAGCTGTTATTAATGACAGATGGTTGATACAAACAGATTTCAGCCCTGGAAGTGTTGCAAATTTGCTGGTCATCGTTTGTGCTCTGTGATAAAATGACTGAGGGGTTTTGGGTTTTTTTGTTTGGTGGTGTTTTTTTTTTGTTTTTTTTTTTTTTTTTTTTAGTGAGAGAACAGGAAATACTGAATAATGGTGACTCTGGTTCAGTTAGCAGCTCCCTCTGTGCCCCACAGACTGAGTTACTGGTAAGGAGGATGGCAATTACCCTGTGAACCCCCACTGCAGGAATGCTCAGGACCAGCAGCATAACAGGGAGCAAGGACACGTCTGGAATTTGGACAGCACTCAAAATGTGCAATACTGGATCTTCCAAGGTTCCTTCTCTGCAAGACACTGATTGATTCCTCCTTCCTGGGGCAGGTGTTTGCCAGATTTGTTGTGGGATGTGCCCCAGGTGGAGCAGGGAATCTCCCAACCTTTTTTTTTCCAGAGTGACCACCAGGGAAAAGCTGAAGGAGCAGCGTTGAGCTGATGCAGTCCAAAAGCACAGGATGTCTTCCACCAATCTTGCTGCCACGTGAGTGCCTGGCTTTCTGCTGGGTCATTTTATATTATCTTTAAAAATACTTAATCTTTTCAATCCATACAGAAAAGGGATAAAAAATGACTCAAGAAAAGGTCAGCCTTCTGCTCCTAATACTAAAGATCTACACCCAGTTGTTTCTTTTGGTAGCAGCCAGGCACCCTGGGAAGGGAAGTACTCCTCTTAGGGATTGAGTCCCATTTCCAAGAGGAGCTTGAAGAGACCAGCCTGGCACAGCCTGGGTGTTCCTGTGAGTGAGGTGGCTCTGAAGGGTCCTGTCCTTTGGGCAGGAGCTGGTTCTGTTTGCCCCTGGGCTGCGAGCACAGAGCTTTGGGAGTGCTCTTTGAGCCCCATCCCTGATGGCAGCGGTGCATTTCCCCTCCAAGGTCAGCAGCATCCCTGCCTGCAGCCCAGTGCAGAATGCAGCACGTGGTGGCATTCCCTGCGCTGGGCTCGCTGCAGATTCTCCTGCAGGATTTGCAGTCCTGGCACGTGCTGCCCGTGGGAGTGCTCCCTGCAGCACATCCATCCCTCCTGGCACTCCGAGCCTCAAAGATCTGCTTTGCACGGCTGGGGAAGAGCACAGAAGTGTAATCGCTTGCTGGGAGAGCAAATGCAAGATATTATAAAAAGCTTTTGCAGGATGACTCAGGAACAAGAGTTACTGTGTGCTGTCTAGTAAGAATTCTAAAGCTCTCATAACTGTTTTTTTTTTTTTTCCATTTTATGACTTACCAAATGCCAAGGTTGACCTATTAGCTCACATTATGACTAAGGTATCAGCCACAGGATTATGCAGCAGTAGAGTTTAATGTTAGTCTTGAAGCTGAGCCCAAGCAAAGTCGACATTGCGATCTGAGCTAATTGTGACTGTAGAATAGCAAGAAATCATTTAAGGACACTCGCTTCCACAGCTTTAGGTTGGCTCCTGGGGATGTGAATGAACTGAAATCTCAACTTTCCCTTCCTCTGGGAACTGAAATTCTAGGTGAAAATAAAATGTCAAAATAATTGCACAAGTCTTTCAAACAAGAATATCTGATAATTCACAACCAGACTTGTACTTCTGATAAATTTTTCAACTTTGCTTAGCTGATCTGAAAATTCAGAAGAAAGGCCTTGATTTTAAATTAAGCAGGCAGGATAAAAAAATCTGAACTAACTTGGGACTGAAATCAAGTTTAAAAAAAAGATATTTAACTCACAGGTTTGGTTGTGGGGGTTTTTAGTTTGGCTTGGTTTGATTTTTTTCTTGGTTGGTTTTTTTTTTCCTTTTTTTTTTTTTTCTTTTTTTTTTCTTTTTCCCCACTTTGGGATGTGTCTTTTTCAATTGAGACAATTTGCTAGAATTAATGTAGAACCATGGAACGGCCTGGTGGGAAGTGACCTTAAAGATCATCTTGTTCTACTCCATGAGCAGGGACACCTTCCACTATCCCAGGCTTCTGTCCAGCCTGGCCTTGGGCACTTCCATGGATCCAGGGGCAGCCACAGCTTCTCTGGGCATCCTGTGCCAGGGCCTGCCCACCCTCCCAAGAAAGAATTTCTTCCCAATATCCAATCTAAACCTATTTATTTTCACTTTGGAGCCTTGTCCTCTCACTCTAGGCTCTTATAAATTGTCTCTCTCCATCTTTCCTGCAGTTCCTTCAGGCGCTGGAGGGAATTTACATCCAGCCAACCTGCTGTTGCTGGTTTTCTTTTCCTTCCCCTGAAGGATTTTGCCCAGTTCTACTCCCAGTCAGTGGCAGAGACCCCCACCCTCATGCACAGGAGCTGGGCAGTTCTTAGGAAAGCACTTTTCTGGATAATCTCCCTCGGCCAAGACCCAAAATGAAGGGTGTGAGGAGATTTAGAGGATTGACCCCAGGAATGGCAGGTTGGAGCCGTGGCCGTGGGGAGCAATGGGAGGTCTGGCTCCCAGGAGCTGCTGGAGGAACAAAAAGTTCCTCCTGTCCCTGGCATGGCTTGAGCCATGGCCGGTGGTGAGCTCCTGACCCAGCACAGGATGTCTGTGGGATGGGAGGGAGGCTTTTTGGAAAAGAACTTCGAGCACTTCTGCAGGAAAAAGTTCTGCAAACAACCGTGTTTAATCTCGGTCTCTGCTCAGATGTGGGTGCTCGTGGTTTGCAAAGTTTGTTCAAGAAGGGGTCAGCAGGGTAATTCCATCACGATGGGCACTGGAGATGTCTTACTCCTTTACAGAAAAAAAGATTTGAACGGGGCAGGACATCTCTGAGCTGCCAGGGGAGCGAACTCTGAGCACTGCCTGGCCCCAGCCTGCGGTGGCTTCAGTTACAATAAATGGGTGTATTTTATGCTCCCAGTAATTACCTCATTAGGGGCACTTTGAAAGCAGATAGTGCTTGATCTTTTGGTTGAAAAGTTGCCCAAAAAGTGGAAATTAAGAGGACAGAGAACAGAAGGAATTCTTTAGAGCTCACATCTTGTATAATGTGGGGATTGGGTAAACAGACCGTGGCTCAATAGGTTCTGACTCTCCTTTATATTTATGCCACTTCAAGCAGGATCAGAGAAGATCAGTTAAGAAATTCTGTGCATACAGTCTTTTGGAGTTCCATTTCCCCCCTTTATCTTGCTATGCAATATATAAATCATTTGTTAAAAACCTGAGGAGCTCTGGGGACCCCTCCACCTAAAATTACTATTGCAAAAACAATAGTAATTGTTTGCATGATTTTTCCCCATCTGCAAGGTCCCAGCCTGGAGACGCTATTTGTGAGAAATAATTATGCAGCATAAAGAGAAGTGTTTGGATTGGGGTTGGGTAAGAAATTGTAGCAATCACTGCTGAAAATCTTGGGGTGAGAAATGTTCTGAGAAGGAAAGGACTGAGGAACAGCAGAGAAGAAGGGACCTGGTGGGAAAAGGTAGGATAGCAAGAAGAGGAATGAGGGTTATTGGAGTGTTTTATTCATTTAAAAGAGACCACAAATGAACAAATACACAAAAAAGGGTTCTGGTTGGGCCAGCTCCAGGGATCTGCAGTCTCATAGGTGACTCCAGGAGAAGACACGCTCCTTGCTTTACTTGGAATCCAGGGGAGACAAATGACGAGAGAGAAAAATCCACACAGAGTGATAGGAAAAAGAAAGCAGCCCTCAGCATGGAAGAGCTGTGCTGGGAAAAATGTGAACAACTCATGAGGATGTTGCTGTTATTTGTTCCAGTACTTAATATTCTAGACAAAGAGGGCTGTTCTCTGAATTTCTTCGTATGACCTTATTGTGTATTTGGATGTATTTGCTGCTGACCTGGAGTTTTGGATGGGCATTGGCTGGAAAATTTTTCCTTACAGAGATTGTTTTCTTGTTTCATAATAGAAGTTTAACCCTTCTAGGAAAGGACAGCTGGGGCCTTGTTTCTCTGATATTGCCAATAATAACAGTCACTGGTTCCTTGTCCAAACATTCTTTCGACACAAATGACATTTTGTACAGAATGTATTTTGTCCAGAGATATTTAAATTGTTTTCTAAATACAGTGGAAATTTTGATACTGATTTAATGGTTGTGGTATTAGGCCTTTGAGGGGAAAATGCAGTATGTTCTCCTTTGATTTTCTATTAATCTTTTTGCTCTTATTATCTTAATTTCAGTGGATATTTCCTGTGCAAGGATGGAGTTGCTGTCCTGTCCTCAGAATCTCTGGTGGCCCTCCCTCATTTTGACATGTGAGGATAACTACATTTACTTTATTTGGCACATTTATACAAATAAGTGAAGCAAATTCCTCTGTGCTGATGGCAAATAGAGACAAGGAAACCTCCTGTGACAGAAATAGGTGATGGAGTGGCATATGCCAGATCCCTGTTCGTATCATAAACAATTCTGGCTAATGTTTGCATTTCTGCTTGTTTGTAAACCTAAATGGATGAGGTGAAAGCCATACAGTCAAATCCTCATTTTTTGGTCACCTCATGATGTTGGCAGGACCTGGTGCTGCTGGAGAACCAAAGTCTGGAGATGCCAAGACATCTTTGATGTCTTAGATGATCTTAGATGTCACTTTGCCTCAAGAAATCTGCCAGCTTTGCAGGACTTGGGGGAAGACTGGGCTGTAAAGAGGATGTATTTAAGCGGGAATCAGTGAGCTGTTAAAATGTTTGCTGCTGGAATTCCATGATCAGTAAGGCCTGGTGGGGCTGCAGCTCGATGCTGATGTGGTTAAAACATCCCCACACATCTTCTCCTTGGGCAGGTCTGTGGTGGCACAAGGTCTGCAGCTGAGGCATCAACAAGAATTCTATAAATAAGGCCAAAAGAGATAACAATATAAGAGATTTCCTGCTCTGTCACTAGCAGAGGTCAGTTTGCAGCCAGCCAGGTGCTGGCTGAACACACAAACCTCAGAATATTGCACTCACGAGCTGGTGTGTGCAGAGGCAGCATCTGGGACCATCCTTGGATAGGTCCTGGCCTTTCCCAGGAATTCCTCCTCCTGCTCATCACAGCAAATTCCAAGTGCAGCAGAAAGACAGAGTCATGCCTCAGAGCTTTCCAGATCCTATAGGAAACAGCCAGCACCGTGGACCACATCCATATGTTGTCAGAGCTGGCTAAACCCTCTCGCAGTCAGAGCTGCAAGCTGAATAACTGGAGCCTTGCATCAGATTTGGAAAACAAACTGTTCTGTTTCATACCCCATCCTCAGCATGGGGAGCAGGGAGAACGCTTCAGCTGGCAGCACTGGCCATGAGGTTTAACAGAATGCAGCTCATTCTTCCATGACTCTCAGCCCTGGAGTGTTGACAGCAAGAGACTTGAAGTGGGCCAAAGAAATCGATGCTGGATGCGAGTCAGGTACAAGGCTGAATTCAGCTTGGATTTAATGTTATTGAAATACCACAGGTGGTTTCTGTTAGGGTTTGGCCTCATGTGGCAGGACTGAAGTCAGGTCAGCTGTTCAGCGAGATCCAGCCTTGAATTCTCATGAGCATGGGGAGTTGAGTGAGATTTCAGTCACACCTGAAGCACAAGATTGTCCCTTTCCTGTTTGGGTGTGAACTTGGGAGCAGAAATGGCAGGGCCCTGAAGTGTACACAGAAATCAGAGTGGGCTTGTGTGAACACAGGTTTTAGTTTTCTTTAGCTTAACTGGGATTTGCACCCGTGAGCTGTGACAGGGGCTGGGGTGCCTGGGAGTTGACCCTTTCCCTTGTTAATCCACGGTTGTTTTATCAACTTCCAGTTGGTCACAGGGGAACCTCAAGGTGTGTTTGCAGAAAAACCGTGTGAGGGTTTGAGCCTGGCGAGAAACCACAGCAGCTCCTCACGCCCTAAGCTGTGTCCACGAGTGTGCTGAGCCACCGGGAGGGAGATGCCTCCCATCTCCAGGCTCTGGTTTATCCTGTGGTTTTTTGGGCCTTGCAATGCTTGTGGGTGTTCTGACATTGAGAAATACCCACCAATGTAACAAGAGGACTTTCCAAGCTGTTCGAGGATCTGGTTTGCCATGTCTTGATCAGGATTGGCTTTTGCTGATAGGGTTCAGTTAGAAATGCTCTGGATAAGTGCCAGAGACAGGATCAAGATGGAATTATGACCGTGGTTAGGTATGAGCAGAACACTTCCAATGTTACACCATAAAGCAAGGGTGATTTCCACGCTTCCTGAGACAAGGTGGATAAAAGGAGAAAAACAAGGCTCTGCTGGGTCAAACTCATCAGCCAGAAGCCCAGAGAAACCTTTTGGGGTGAGATACAGACCAGAGGGGACATCCCCAAATGCTGTTGCCATAAGGCTCCAGAGTGGGTCATGTCATGCTTGTCTCTTGTGACATTTCTCCTTTTCCCCCTCTTTTATCAATACAGAAATACGGGCAGTTCCTCTGATATTTTTCACTTACACTTTTGAGGTGCTAAAGGAAGAGCTGGAATTGAAAGACTTTAATGCAGGCAGATGTATTAGAGTGGCAGCACTTTTCCTATCCTAGCCCAGACTCTGAGTCCTCTCTGCAGTCACACAGAGACTGTAAAACAACAAACAAAGCTCTCCTGTGAGAAGGCTGCAAGTGCCTTATGTAACAAAGGTGGCACAGTGGGCTATAAATGGAGGAAATTAAACATTTCCTTGTCTCTTTGCACCCCACAGGAATCTGTACTGGCTGCAGGGGCCAAGGAGGATCACCAACCACATCCTTGATTTTCTAGGCTCAGTATTAGTGGGAACTGACCCCGGTCTAAGCTTCCTCTCTGCTGTTATTTGCCAACTCAGTCCCTGGTGCTATGGTCCAGGGTGGTCATTCATTAGCTGGTTTGCTGCCTCATTTACATTTTTACCCATGATTTACTAATTGTATTCAATTATTCTCTATTAGTTTGACAGTGAAAAGGGTGGCAGTTATTTCAGGACTCTATTTCTAGAAGAAGACATTTCGCCTTCACTGGTTTGATTTTAAACATTCAGCTTGCCCTCTTCCCCCTCCTCCCCATGCACAGAGGATTTGGATCTCAGAGTCTGGTTTTGGGTATCCTTAGCCAGTAAAATGGTCAAATATGGCTTCCAAAATATACAAATTGTGCAAGAGCTGGTTTTTACCAAAGGGCTGTTTTTTGCAGAGTCATTTTTTGCTTATAACTACGTCCTAGCAAAGCCTGAGGGACCTGTAAGAAGGATTTGTGGAGCCAGAGAGGTGGTTTTGGTTTTATTTATTTATTTTTTTAATCCCTTCAAATTTCACCTCTATTTCTGAGGTCGAATCATAAATAAAAATGAGTTTCTATTAAAAAAAAAAAAAAAAAAGGAAAAAAGTGCAAATCCTTCTCCTCCAGCTCTGGCTTTACCCAGGTAGGCAGTAATTGCAGTAATTCTGTTTTAGCACGGAAGCGCCCGTTGTGTGAGAAAGGCTGTGTGAGAAAGGCTGGTGCAAATGAGGCTAAGGCTGCAAGGCTGATGGATAAATCTGCCTCAATTCCCCTCAGCCATTCCCAGTCTGGGCTGTAGATTCAGGGGGGAAAACCCTCCCTGGCACCCTGGAGCCGAGCGGCGTTGATGAAGTCGCGGAGTCGCGAGTGGTGTCCCAGCGCCGCGGAACAAAAGATCCCAGTGTTGAGCCTAAATGGAGGTCCTAAATCATGGGCCATGCTGTGACAAACTGCACAGGGCTTGCCAGTACTTTTAAAACGGGGCTTTCTTGCCAGGCTGAGAATCCACAGAGCCTGGCCAAAGAAAACAATGGGAGGGAGCCAGGGTTCTCCCAAGCCTTGGCATGAAATCCACAATAGTAGCTTTGGCTGGGCTCCACGGGCTCGAGCACATGCTCCAGAAGGTCACTTCAGAACACCAGAATTGCTTGGTATTTAATGGCAGACAAAAATAATAACAATAACAACAACAACAACGAGGACATGAGTTCCACCAACACAATGAGGGGCTCTGCTGCAGCCCCACCTTTGGTGTCTCAGAGTGCTCCATCATCCCTGGTGCTGTGGGGTGGAGGGGGAAGCGTGGTCTGAACAGCTAAATACCAGCAGGGGTGATGAGCAGCACGGCAGGTTTGGGGAGGGAGAGTGGACTTTATGTCCCAGCTTGTCCTTGAAGCCCTGAGCAGAGTTTGTCACGGTCACTCAGGGGCTGTTTGTGGAGTTTTGGGGTCACATTTGGGGGTCACTGCTGAGTTCACCCGAGGAGAGTGTTTGCTTTTCCAAAACCTCCTCTCTGCACCTCTCCCTACTGGCAGTCCTGCTGGAGAAGTCAGGAGCTGAGCAGATCGTTAGGACTGGAGAACAGCCCTGAGTCTAAAGACTGGCTCTGAACAGCTCTGAGCTGGGCAGGGGGACTGCAAAGCCAAGCTTACTCTGAATTTCAGGGCCTGGATTGGATGGTGCAAACCCCCTCTGATACAGGATGGTCCTGATTCTCACAATTCAGGATGTCTGCTAGTGGGACCCTACAAGTCCCTTATCCCTAAAAATGATCCCTCCAGCACAGGGGAAGAAATGGGGCTGAAAATCCTTGCGTTATCCAGGACTCAGCCATTACTATTTACATTTAAAAAAAGAAACCACATTTGATTATTCAGCATTCTTCTCTTACATTTTTATTGCCATTTTGCAGAGCTCTGAAGACCAGAGAAAACCTTTCTGCTTGACATATTTAATATTTTAGCACTTCATAGTGTCTTTAGACAAAAGCATCCAACATGCATATGTGTTTTGGCAGCTCTGCTTGTGGCCTCTGTTCTGTCTCTCGCCTTGAGAAGTAAAAGAATGAAAGAAAAAAAACCAAAACCCACACAACTTTAAACTGGGTCAGGATTGTTCCCTTTATTTTTGTTGATAGCTCCATTTGGGATTTGCATTGATAGAGGTGGGGGGAAAAAACACATACCCCAAGCATATGTCCTTGAAAAACCATGTCACATCTTAATTTTCTTGGGCTGGCAGTGCCTGAGTTCCACACTCTCTGTGATGTAGAACTAACGAGGATAGAAGTGCAAGAAAACCTATCATCAATTACAGCACACCCAGGAGCTCACCCCATGTGTGAAATTCTGGGTGCTGCAAGAGAAATCCAGGCCATGCAGCCACGGCAGCCCAGGATTTCTAGCTGGAGATTATTTTAGGCAGGATTCTGCATCCATGGAAAAACAAAAGCAAGCAAAAGTTCTCCCTGGCATCGCTTTGTGCCAAATACTTGTCCTGGCCATCTTCAGAGTGTGGCTCAAATCAGCAAAAGCCCTCCCTCCCTTCTTGGGAGAGACTCAAGGTGTGGATTGAGGGTTTTTTTCTGGGCACTCAGGATCTGCTTGCCTGGGTTTTAAGCCCCTGTGTGCAGCCCAGGAGCTTTGTGCACATGAGCTGTGTGTGGCTGATAGCATGGTGATGATTAGTAACCCCAAAAGAGATCAGTGCTTTCAGCCAGGACACTGAACCCGGGGTGAGGGGCTGCCCTGGTGCCCCCAGGCCAGCATTTCTGCCTGTTTCCACCTGTTTTGCTTTGGTTTAGGGTATAAATTTCTCCTGGGAGAAGAGTTTTTTGACAGAATTTGTGCACGCAGTGATTTGCACTGTGCGATCCTGGTATCTGCAGGGAGTTCCTTGGTAGTGCCTATAGCAGCAGGGGTAGAAATAATAGAAATAATCATAACCTAACCAGCAGCTGGTGGGAGAAGCAGCAGAAATGTGCTGTGACCTTCCAGGTGTCACATAACAGCTCAGTGTCAGGCCCTGAAAATAAACCCCCTGTGTATCCTGTCTGCCAGCCCAGTGCCCTGAGCTGGAGGGGACAGCACTGGCTGGTGACATCTCCTGATCTGGGTTGATTTACAGCCTGTGCAGAGGCAGGGAGAAAGAAATTATGATACACAGAGTTCTTTGTGACTGTGGATTTTCATTTTTGCTGTATTATTTTAAGTCCTGACCTTAAAATCCTGTTAACCCTGTTAAACCTAACCCTGTAAATCCTGTTATTTTCTACCCCTCACTATAGCAAATTTAGCAGGATCTTAGCTGCCTTGTGTTTAGAAAGGGAATAGTCATTGGGGCATTAGCCCAGGAACTGGGAATTTTTTAAATTTCCAAGTCCCCATTGTTTTCAGAGATCCCCTGAAAGTCCCTCTGCTTCTGTGTATTTTGGTAAAAGAGGAATCTCAACTGACAAGTGTCAGATAAATGCACAGAAACGTGGGGGTGCCCCAAGTGTCTCAGCTTGTGGTTTTTATTACCAGGGTTTTTAACCTTAGTGATTTGTAGAAGTATGACTGCTCCCTGCCAGGAATTTGGGTTGCTTTGCCATCAGATGGTTCAGTAACTTCAGTGGGAAGTTACCTGTCCTTAGTGATCCCACCTGCTTTTCCCAGAAAATGGGCTGATAGAGCAGCGCTGAGAGACTGTCAGTGTGTCCTCTAAAGACTTTAATCCTTCAGGGTGAAAGTGAAACGCTCACCTTGACTCAGCTCCTCTCTCTGCAGTCTGGGATCTGAATCTCCCTCCACACTCCACCCTCCAGGGATGGACATTTCATTTTCCCACTGCCTCCGTTCTGAAGAGAGTCACTCTGGGGGGTGTCACAGCATCATGTTGTTGTAATTTTGCAGGAGTGTTGAAGTGGACACGTGTTTGGTGTTAGTTTTGGCCTGGCTGGGGTTGTATCAGCTGATGCTGTCCCAAACTGAGGAGAACTTCCTCAGTCTCCAGTTCTTTACCTACCACTGCCCCTGGGAGCAGGGCTTACAGAGGGAAAAGCATGGAAATGGTTAATCTGAGATGCTTGGGCAGGCCTGTCAGCTTCCATCCCTCCCAGATGTGACACCTGATAGGGAACCCTGGTGGGAACTGCCTGCAGGAGGCAGAGGAGGCAGACAAGGAGCAGCATGAAATTGTCTTTTGCTTCCCTGTGAGCGCAAGGGAAGAAACCAGCAGGTGTTTTCCAGGGGCAAATGGCATGAACTGAACAGCAGAAACCCAACTCTCATCTCTCAGGATAGTCTTCCTAAGCCTCCTGTGAACCTCCTTTGGCTCTGGAGGCAGCTCAGCCTGGTGGCTGAGCAGGTTCAGATATCTGCACATCTGTAGAGAATGAAGGACAGCAATTCCCCTTCTCCCTGAGACACAAAGCAGCACATTGAGCACTGCTGGCAGGGAGCAAAGCCCAGCAGGACCAAGCTTAGGGCTGCTGATTTGAACTGTCCCCTGTGTTAAAGGGACGTGGTTGCCACGGTGGAATTGTCTGAAACCCAGCACTTCCAGCCTTCCTGGTTCCTTTTCCTTCCTCCTCTCTGTGCTGCTTACTCAGCCAGAGTAAGGGCTGACTAATATTGGAAGGATTTGCCTTTCCATTCCCTCTATCCCTTTTTTGGCTTGCTCCTTTCTTTAAAAATTACACACAGCATCTTTGATGTCCAGACCTGCAGATGGGGAAACTGAGGCACAGGAAAAGGCACAGATCTGAAAAGTGGCACAGTGTGAGAGCAGGAAAGAGCAGCAGAGGCAGGCAGAGAGCCAGTCTCCCCTGATCATCCTGTGCCCAAGAATTACAGATGGACACCACCTCAATTCTGGCAAAATTAATAAATTCTTGCACAGGTCATCCCTGGCACATTCCATATTTGCTCCCAGCTTGTGCAGAGCCCCAGGTCACCTTCTGCAGGTGGGGATCCCCACCCCAGGCCCCGTTTGCATTGCACACACACCAGTAGCAGGGGAGAAGGCAGGGCTGGTGCACACCTGGGGCTGTGCCAAGGCTTAATGAGCAATCAGAAAGGTGAAGGAATGTTCTTGGTGCTTATTTGTCCCTGCTGCTGCTCCCAGGGGTGTCCTTTAGCCCTCTGAGTTCAGCATTGCATGGTGTAAGTTTGGTTCTTGTGATCAGTTTTTGGTTTTTGTCCCTTTGTGCTCAGTTTTTGGTTTTTGGTTTTTGTCTCTGAGTGTTCAATGACCATCTGGGGAGTAGAGGAGAACACCCAAGCACATAAGTGATTTATTTAGGCAAGATGCACCTTGATTTCACTTTCTGTTTGGTTTACAGAGCTGCTGGTAGTGCAGGAACCTCTTCCTCCTGCACCAAACTCAGGAGGGGATCTTAATTCTGGGTTGTCAGTGATCTCTGTGTTACCTGATGGAGCCTTTCCTGCAGTTAGCTAAAATAAGCTAAGAAGTGAAAAAAAAAAATTGGATTTTTTACCTCAAGTTGGAACTGAGTTCCTCATTGAGTATTCTGGAATATGAAGTGATATATTCAGAAGAGAGTTTGCTCGGGATTATCTAAAAGGATAAAATGAAAGGAGTGCTGCTATTAATATATATCTATAAAGAGAAATTTATATGAATGTCACCACGTACTGCTCTGCCCCTGCCCAGTGCTGCCAGCCAGCAGCAGAGAGCTGAGCCCTCTCCAAGGGGAATGTTAATGTGGGAAATTAACTCTGCAATTCCCAGGAAACCTTGGATGGTTCTGCAGGTGCTGGGGTGGCAGTGGCGTGAGCCACGGAGGGAAAAGATGTAAAGGCCAGCTCTGTGTGACTGCACACTTGGAAATGTGGCCCTACAAAAGGGGCAGGGCTGCAGAAGGACAGAGGGATGTGCTGGCTGGAGCTTTGGCCCCAGAGCAGGAACATTGCTGAAGGCAGGCTGGCAGCTCCCTGCTAGAGACAAATGCAGCTGTGGTTAAGGTGGTTCTTGAGGGCAGACTTTGTTCAGGCCGTTTGAAAAGGAACATGTAAACCTACACCTGCAAGGAGCACATTGCAGTGGGGCTGAGCCAAACCCCGTGGAGGTCGGGAGGAATCTTTCCACTGACTTCAGTGGGCTCTGAATCCAGCTCCCAGTGACTGGCTTGAAGTGACACACAGACTATTTCTGTCTGACAGTTTTTCCCTTCCTGCATTTTCCAAAAACACCAGCAAGAGAAGGACAAGTCAGGACTTCATCTGTTTTGCCAAAGCAGGACTGAGGGTTGCATTATTCACATTATTCACCACATCCCAGGGCTGGCTCTGGAAACAGAGGGATGCAACACTGCAAAATCCAGAGGTTTTTTTGTTTGTGGTTTTTATTTTTTTTTTTTAAATAATGAGATAAGTAATCTGAGCCATTTGCTTTCTTGTTGTACAGACTGAACCAATGGAATGGTTCAATGGCATGGAAAGATCTCTGGAAACATTAACAATGCTCTCTTTACTTGCTTTGGCGCGTTCCAATCGCAGCGGGCGTGTGAGATATTTTCTTTCTAAAGTTTTAGAAACAACTAAAAAATCCTGCAATGATCTATGAAAAGGGACACTTGCCAGGAGGAGTCTAACACAATGTTTGGAATTACAGGGCTCACTGTGCCTTCCAGTTCTTTTTCCTTGAAGTTCCCTTTATCTCAACTTTATTTCTTCGCCCGTGCGTGGTGTGAGCTCTCCTGCAGCCGTCAGCACCACGGAGCAGTGGAGGCCTCCAACTCTATGATTAAAGCATCAAACATCAAATTCCTCTCTCCAGCCTCACTGCAGAAGTTTCAAAGGAGTTTGGTTGCTCTTTTTGTGGATTGATGTAGCTCTAGGGGCTTTGACAGTCGAACAGCCGTGGTTGTGTTGGTACATAAACTTCCCTGCTCTGTAAAAGACATGTGTAAGAAAGCACTGACTGATGCATCTCCAGAGACCTCATGCAAGAGCTTAATTTAGTCCTCTTTTTTAATAGAAACTTGGATCTCAAGCACTGCTCTTGTGTAATGACAGGCAAAAGGAAAAACTAACAGGCTCGCTTGATTTTGAAACCTGTCAGATGGGCTTTAAAGAGGGGCTCTGCAAACAGCACCATGTATAAAAGTGAAAAAATGACCAAAGTGCTGATGAAAAACATTTTAAAGGCAGTCAGAGAGATGTGATGAGTAATTTGGGACTGGCAGCCTTTCCAAGCAGCGTGTGAGGCTGTGTGCTCCTGGGGCAGTGTGTTCTCCAGAGCTGGGATCTGCAGAACCAGCCTGGAACAGCAGCTCCCCTTGAGCTGAGGGGTGTCCCTGGGAGCTGTGGCCCCTCTCTCCCCTTCCCCTCTTTTAAACCTGCTGCAGCTGCCGAGGATCCACCTGCAGATGTGGTGCTGAGGTCTCTGTGTTGGATACTGGGAGCAGGACACAGCAGTGACAACCCTCCCACGAGATGGGAGGTCCCAAACCTTTCCTGCACATCCTAATTCCAGTAGAAGTCTGGCTTTTACAGCCTGTAGCTGCCCCTTTATAATTTTTTGCTAAATCATGGTCTCCCAGCAGTCAGTTGACACTTTCACAATGCTTTGCAACTCCATCCCTAAGGATTTGCCTCTATATTTAATGTATTTTGCTGTTTGATTAAAGCTCCTGCTGACAGCATGCTTGGCTAGGGGCACAGCAGCTCAAAAAACGGAGTTTATGGTGGTAAAAGACATGTGCTGTGCTCTAAAAGGGCTGTTATTCCTGCCTGCATTTGCAAACTCTGAGCTGGACCTCAGATTCCAAACCCGTAATTACTGGCTGCTGTCTCTGCTGTGAAACACTTTATTAAGCCTTTAGAGTCATTAAAGATTTTCAGGAAATTTATGGGAGCTCAGGTCACGTTGTCTGTTTGTTTAGATAGGCAAAGATCTGCCAAAAAACGTGGCCTGTAGGGTTTCTGTGCTCACCCATGTCTGCTCAGGGGACTGCCAGGTTTATCCTCCTTTGCCCTGTCCTGTTGTGGGATGCAGCAAAGAGCAGAGAGCGATGGCAGAAAATTCAGGGAATTTCTGGCTTGGTGCTGGTTTCTTGCCTGGGACAGTGGCCTCTGGACCAGGCAGGGTGTGGGCTGGGGCTGTGAGCTCAAATAAAGCTGCACTGCCACAGAGTGGGAGTAAGGACTGAGCCCAGAGTGAGTGGGAAACCTGGGGATTGGTCCCATGTGTTTTAAGGGAATATTGCTCCCTCCTTCCTTGGATCTAAAGGAGCTGAGTGAAGTCTGGGGGTCTCATGGCAGCTTGAGCCAGACAAGGTGTGGCTTTATCCATAATCTGAGTTTAGTATTCGCCAGGATGGCTCAGAGCAGCAATTCATATTCATGGCACTAAATCCTTTAATTTGTTTCATCTGCTGCTTTTTTTTTTTTCTTTTTTAAAAGCTTTGCAAATGCCCTGTTGTGTAACAAACGTGGCCTCCAACGTGGCCTGCCCAGCTGCCACAGAGAGGTTCTGCCACGCCAGCTCAGCAATGGGAGGCAACCTCCCAAAAGTGCTCTACTGATGGTGTTGTGCAGGGTTTGGGGTTACATTTGCAAGGTGTCTGCTCTCCCAGACCTCAGAGGTGACTTTGCAGTGCACTGTTACAGAGCTGCATCTTTAAAGCTGGGCTTGCAAGTCTAAACTGGCAACATCCAGCACAAAACTGTGCCTTGGGCTGTGGAGCACCTTCCTACGGGGTTAAAAGCACTTGCAATGAAGAAGGCCAGTTGTGATTTCAGTCCGACTGGGTGGCAGGGTCTAAAGAGAGCTTTTCAGCCACCAGCTCCCCTCTGACACCAGCACGGGCTGTGCTGATGCCACAGCAGGGACTGATGGCTGCAGGAAAGGCTGACCCCACTCTCAGGGAACAGAACAACCCAATGTTCCTGCAAAGCAGCCGGGCTGGGCAGCCTGTACCTCCCTCCGTGTGGCTTTGTGGCCAGACTGGCACTGTTTGTCTGTGGGTGCTCCCTGGGATTTACCCCTGGCATGGAGCCATGGGTTTCTCTCTGGTTTTAGCTGCCCCTGGCAGTGTGGATCCCTGCTCAGAACTGATAACCTCTGTCTCTCCCATCTGGGCAGCACATGGGCAGGCACAGGGGCTGGGCTCTCTCCCTGAACCCCTTGGGATCTCTTCCAGAAGGTCCACAGCTGGAAAGGGAAATGCCAGCATGCACCTCTGGATTTTGGGACTGCCTCAAGGTGCTCCAGAAGCTCCAAAGGTAAGGACAAGCCTGGCACTTGCCCAGTAACACACACTTTCCCCAGTGTTAATGAGAATTATAATCAGCCATGGCCCTGAGCCTAAACCTCCCACCCTGGTTTGTCTTTGCAGCCCAACAGAGGTGTAATGTAGGCTGGTAATGACACCAATTATTCTCCACCAATTTCAAGGACACAAAGCCCATGCCAGCCCGGGATTAGATGGCTCCTGACTCTCAGACCTTTAACAGGCCACTGGTTTCTCTCTCCCCAGCGTTAATCAGCAGAGCTTTGCTGACACAATGCCTTGGCAGCGTGCCCTGGAGAGCTGCAGGCAGGGGAGGATGAGATACACCATACGCCTCCATCTCCTCACTTGCTGGATATCAAGATATAGACAGACCTTCATTTTTTGATGTGAAAGCAGAATGAAAAACTAGGTTAAATCAGTCTGGAGGGCTATGAAGCCAGTTCTCAGGAAGCCTATGCAATTGTTATGCCTCATCCCAGCCTTCTTGATTGGGAACATGCCTTTAAGAACATGATCAGCCCCAGGAGATCTCCCCTCTAGCCTGGGAATTCCACCCTGTCTGCTGACGAGGAGGGAGGCTGGGCCACAGAAACTCTCCATTAAGAAGGAGAAAGCTTGGCTTCCTTTTTTTTTTTTTTTTTTTTTCCCTTTCCCCTTTTTTCCCCCCCTCTGGCAAATTATAAATGTGCACGTTGGATTCTTTTGTCAACCAAATCTAATGGGACTGGCCTGAGCTGAATGGCTGGTCTGTGTGATGCTGGGACCGGGTTTCTTTTCAGGTGCTCACTGCCTGTTTCCAGGAGATGAGGATTAGCATCTGCCTTTGGCTGGGAGCAGCTGCGGGCGCTGTGTCCCTTGGCTGGAGGGTTTTTGGGAGCTGGAATGGATCGTGTCAGACTGGCTGGGCTTTGGGGATGAACAGGTGCCTCCTCAGCCCTGGGTTATCACAGTCTAGGGCCAGCAGGGAGGATTTTTTTTTTTTTCCCTCTTTTAAAAGGTGGGAAAGTCATCCAAGGTTTGGTTTTCATGCAGATTCCCTTCTGTTCCCTGCAGGGAATCAGGCTGCCAGCTCAGCTGGGATGAGCTGGTTGTGGGGATGAGGAGGGGAATAAAAAAGTTAATCAAACCTCAGGCAGGAGCACAGTTCTCAAGGCCAACATGCCTGGGATTTCCTTTGCTGTCTTGTGAAATTCCTGAGCTTCTTGGTGCCAGGCTAGCTGGGCTTTTTTTTTATTCCATGGCATTTAGAAAACAGGTTCTCAGGCAGAGCATTTTGTTGATTTGATATTCTGATAAAACCCACCTAGATCTGACTTTCCAAGTGGAGGAAAAAATAACTCCGGCCACTGCAGCTGAAAGAATGTGAAGTCTTCAACCTGTCCACTGCAGGAGTGGGCTTCCCTCCTGTCTCCCTGTCCCTGACACAGCCTCCAGCCCCTAAAGGCATGTGGTACACACACACAGAGCCTGTTCTTTGGGAAATCTGCCTTTGGGAGCGCCCATCCATTACGGGTCAGCGCAGCTGTTCACGTGAAGACAGCTTTAAACTCCCTGAGACTGCTGGCACACATCTGTGGGTGTCTCTCCCTCCATCCCTGGGGGCAGGAGGGAAGTGCTGCCACCTCCTCCACCCTTGGGGACCATGGGGGAGAGGCTGGTGGCCCTGCTGGCTCTGCACACACCTCACCCCCACACCCCACTCATCCCAGCTGCTGCTCTGGACACTTGGTCCTTGTGCCAGCTCCTTGGCAAAGCCTCCTCGCTGACCCAGGCAGGGCTCTGCCCCTCCTGATGGAACTGGTGTGCATTTTATCAGTGTGACTTTGAAAGAGCAGCTTCTTCCAGCTCTGATTCCATCTATCTCTGCAGCAGCTATTGTAAAAGGTTTGAGATGGAATTAACTTTTACTTCCCACTGCAAGCTTCCAGCTCAGGGGCTGCTTTCCTCTGTGTGTCCAGAGAAAAGCTCTCTGTGTTCGTGGAGACCCCTGAGTGCCACTGCCCCCTCCAGCATTGCTTATTCCCCTTCCTTTTATCCCTGCATTAAGTCCCAAACCTTCCTAAGCCTGTTCTGATGGGGTCTGAGTGATAAACCACCAGAGAGTGCAAACATTCCAAGAGAATGTGAGGATCTGTGCTCCCCAGGAATAACCTTGTGTCCCTGTGGTCCTTCCTCCACCCCATAAGTGCAGGAGAAAGGGGGAGGCCTTTGAGCTCTTCTGGCTGAAAAATGTTCCCAGGAGCAGGGGACAGCAGTGACAACCCCCCCACACCACCCAGGCCCCAAAATTTCCCTGCACATCCGACTTCCAGTGCACCTCACTGCGAGCTGTCAGCATCCTATAGTGGGAAAAGAATGGACAGCAAATAGCCAGGAGCTGTTGTTTCAAATGTAAAGCAATCCAGGCATTTCCAGCCAGAGGCTTTCCCCCAGCTGTTGGTTTCCAATAGAGAATTATGATCAGTAATTGATACTCTCAGATGTCTCAGTGCAATCCCCAGAGAAGAATGGTCAGGGCAATATTTTTTTTTTCTCCTACTCTCACTGGAAAATTGAGCCCCAGCTGGGGCTAATAAGTGCTTTCATTAAAATACTGATCTTAATCCAAAGCTGAGAATAATGTCTCCTCTGTGCTGCAGCTCTCCTCAGCTCTGACAGGGGCTCTGCTTTTGAACAAGGAATGGAAGAGGATAAATAGGCACTTCTCACCCCAGCACCATAAAAGCACTGATGGAGAATCCCAGTGAGGGCAATTTATTTTGGATTGTACCAGTGGAATGTGTTCTTCAGCCTCTCATGCAAGAGTGATGGAGATGGGGTGTATGGCAGTGATCCTCCTGGATCCACCCAGGGATGGTCTCACCAGGCAGAAATTGGGGAGCCAGGGGTGTTTGTTGGGCTCCAGGCACAGCCAAAGCCTTTCCACAATCTCAGCACAAGGATTTGTTCTGTCCTCCCACTTCTTCACATCCTTCTGGACAACACAGAGAGATTATTGGTAATATTTTCTCATCCAGAGCTTGTCAGAGAGAGGGAATTTGCAAACTACATCTCGAAAGGTTGGAGGGTTTTTCTCCCCACTCTCACACAGAGAAAGAGAAGGGATCTCCCCTTTTTTCTAGGAATAAGGTCTGGGCATTTCCAGTTCATTAAGGAAATGCCAAGAGCTTTGTTTCCTGGGGTTTTTTTTTGACACTGACCTCTTTCTAAGGCTGGGTACAGGATGTCTTCTTTGAACAGCAGCACCTTCTTGCCCTCGCTGGCCAATAAAAGTGAGCAGCCAAGTTTTGAGAGTTTCACTGACTGCAAATTGCACATTATTTCTTAAAAACTGCTCTTCGCTTCATTGACACCACTCCTAATTAGTGCTTGACACTTTTCAAAAATCTCTTGCTTTGTTGAAGCTTGATTCGGTTTTAAATTAAGGATAAGACATCTTGTGTGCAGCTTTTGGCTGTCCTGTGGAATTATTTGTGTGGCTTATAAATATATTTATGTGCTTTAGCACTGAACCTTTACAAATTCATTGAATTGTGACCCACACTGCCTATTCTCAGGTGAGAAAAAAGTAATGCCTGTTTGACATAGCCAGGAGTAGAACTGCAGTTAAAACGAAAGCATTAGGGAAGTTCCATGTAGATTTAGGAAACAAAGTGGAAAATACAGAGATTTCACAGCAAATCTAAAATGTTGCACGTAGTCAAAACTACAATTTTGACATCACAGCTGGAAATTAGTTGCACTCAGAGGCAGACAGAGCACCACAGAGCCCTGGAGAGCTGCTGCTCCTGCTGCCAGGACTTCCCCATGCTCCCACCACTGCCCCCAGGGCTGGCACCACAATTGCCCTGTACCTCACAGCAATCCAGATATTCACCCTCAGAACCAGGTCTGCACGTTTATCTTTGCCTGCAGCACCACCTTGCACTTATCCTGCAGGGTCTTCAGGGCAGGAACTGCCTGGTTTGGTTTGTTTTTTTTTTTTTTGGGGAGCACCTGACAATTCCAAAGCATCCCCACCCTGCCCTTGCCTGGTCCCCTCTGTGAGGCAGAGGATTCCTGCTGGTCCCAGTGCAGGGATGCTGCAGGGAGTGTCCCCAGCCTGGCTCTGGTGCCAGCTCTTGGAATCTGTGCTATTGATGATTCTGAGATGTAGAAAGTCTCTGTCTGTCAGCCCCACTGCCAAAGAAGAAGTTGTAATTAATCTGTGCTGGTTTCCAGGTTGTTTATTCTGTTTATCTCTAACATGTTCTGCTGCCCTGCCGCAGCTCTGTCCTGCAGGGCAGCGTGTGGGGCTCTGCCCTCAGTGGGATGTTACAAACATTAAATACCAGAAACTACCTGTGCTGGATTTACAATAACGTGCCAATATCTGTCACCTACGTTGGACAGTGTGTCCCCAGCCTGAACCAACAGAAAAATGCCAACAGCACAGTGAAACATGGAGGGCATGAAGAAGGAGAAAAAGGACAAGGCACACCCAATTTCCTCCATCTTGTCCCCTTTGGACCCCTAATCTAGAATCCTAAAATTTTACTTTTGCACCCGTGCCACACTTAATTATTACTGATATCAAACACTCAGAGCTGGTAATTCATCCTGTAAGATTGAAAACTCTTTTCTATGGACAGAGATCACAGCCAGTGTCTCTGGGGGCTCTGTCCAGGGGGGTTCCTGACCCCTGCCAGGGTCCCAGACCTGCCAGGGCAGCCACAGGGATGCCCTGGACTCCCGCGGCCAGCTGCCATCTGCACACTTTCCCCAGCAGCCCGAGGAGCACAAGCCACTCTTTTAGCTTGCACGTAACCCTTTCTGAGCCAGGAAGCCAAGAATAGCAGAGAGAGGGCTTGGCAGCCTCCCCTGTGGGTTAAGAAGGAGCTATTTGTTCTGCTAATTACTTGTCTAGGAGAGGGGTCTGTCTGCAAAGCATCATGTTTGCCCTGAAGCCAAATAAAACCTTGGTGTAACTCCTGCCCAGAGAGAAGAAAAGGCAGCTCACGGGGAGTTTCTGTGAATAAAAAGGCTGTAACCATTTCAAAGTATCTCTTGTGTATCAAGAGAGCGTGATCCATAATATCTCACATGCCTAAAACTCTTTAATATCCAGAAATAAGCCCAGATGTGGGGTGGTTCCCTTCCCCTCACTGAGATTTTTTAGCTGTGTCTATGTCAGACCCTCTCCCACCTCACTCCCCTGCCCACCCCATGGCATTCCTGACACTTTTCCAGCGCTGAGAACCTGGATTCCTTTCCCAGGCAGGAGCTGCCTTGGGGCAGGAGGGATCAGGCCCTCTCCTCTTGGCTTTTCCCACAAATGCAGTGCTGGGATGGCTGAGAGCAGCTTGGGCAGAGTGGCTGCTGCTGGGCTGGTAATTGTGGCTTTGGGGTTTTGTGTTACCCACTGGCTAATCCCGTGCAATCTTCTCAGGTTTCCAAGGTTTAGTTCAAGCCAGACTGTCCCTTCTCCCACTCCTTCCAGGATCTGGTGATGACATTTGGCTTTTTCTCTGGGAAGGGGCATTTCACCACAGTCCTGACCTCTGCCAGACCTCAGGGCATCTGCAGAAGTGAGGGTTGGGCAAGTGCCTCTTGATTCCAGAGGTTTTCTTCTGTTATTTCATCCACTTGAATCACTTTAACATCATTTCCAGTAACAAATGCACCTAATGAATGGGTAGAAGGATTATTGCCCTCTGTGGTACATGGTCTGAATTGCTCAGCTGTGTCCCACAGTTGTGTGCTCGAGGTTGAGGGAAATCAACTGTGGGGCAGGTTTGTGTATTTGGAACACACAGACCCGAGTTCTTGGAGAGCCATTGCAGTGAAATCCAGAGTAGCTGTGGCAGCCTGAACTTCCCAGGTCAGAGTAGAGAACCTGTTGGAAATTTAGGGAGGAAAACAGCATCCTGACCTCCCTGAAGTTACACTTTGGAAAATTCTCTGTGACTTGAAAACACAGAGGCAGCAGGTGCACTGCTGGGGCAAAACGGAGTTAGGGGCTGAGTAAAGCCCCTGAACACTGAGAGGTGACTTTTGCAAATTTCCAACTTCTTTTTTTGTTCCCCTGGTATTTCCTATGGAAGAACTGTTTCTCCCTTCACTGATGCAGCTCTCTGAAGTGAGGCCAGCACAGCACATGCACAGGAGGCGCCTGCAGCTGCCCAGTATTTGAGGACCTGGAAGGGGAAGGTGCCTGGTGACCTGAGAGTGGTCTCAAGTTGATATAATTCTGCTTTCCTTGGCTTCTTTGAAATGCTTGGTGGAAAAACAACAACTGGGCCAAATCCCATTATTTTACATCAAGGTAATCGAAGTGGTCACTTCGCTGGCTGCTGCAGAATGAGCTATTTCCTCTCTGAATTAGCCAGTTCAGCCTTCAGTTTCTCTCCTCTTTGAAGAGTGAGTGGGTTGGGGGCTGAATGTCCAGATAAAACACCTTCAAACTGAGCTGGGCACAGACTTCTGCAGATATTTGGCCGAGTGAGACTTCATCGTGTGCCAGAGGCAAAGCAACCCCAGCAATTCATTCAGTGAGGGGGTATGTGGGAGGACAGTGCAAAAGAAAGGAAATGATGGGCCTCAAACTGATAGACAGCAACATCCTGAGGACCTTTGAAGAATGTTTCAAATATTTAAAAATTTGCATTAACATTTTGGACATTGTAATACAAAGCTGAAAAAATCCTCTTTATTTGTCAGTTCGTTTCTACAATCTTTTGATCAGCTTTTCTGTTTAGATTTGTGAGGTTTTGTCAATGGTAAGTTTTAAACTGCATTTTTCTGTGTCCAGAAACCTTTGGTCCCCTTCAGAATAAGTTTCCCCCCTTTTTTCCAGGAAAGGATAAAATTTATCCTGCTAATTACACCTGATCAAGTTGCCACACTGGTTTGGTCTTGGGATTATGTTTCCAGACACCTATCATAAGATTTTTATGCCTCATTTTCCTTTTCTATGTATTAATGCTCCCTGCTGCAGCTGGGCAGAGGTGGATGCTGTTGGTGGAGGGGTTTAGCTCTCATGAAATGCTTTAGGATTCACTGATGAACCATCTCTTCTGAGACTGAGATAACCCTTGGCACATCCTGTGTTTCATAAGAGGAGGATATGATTTTTCTTAGTTTATAAGTCTCTAGAAAAGTGCCTCTCATTATAATGCAACCCATTTACACTCCCAGGCTAAAAGAAAGACCGGAGCTGTTATTAAATATTTTGTTAAAAGTTTTCTATCGTAGTCTCTGGTCTGTAAGCAAACTCTGCTTGCAGGGAATGCCCATTTTCTTTAGTGAGTTTTGTTCTTTGAAACCTACACTTGGTCAGCAAGTGTCTGGAGAGCATCCCAGCCCTTCAGAGCTCAGGTGTGCTCAGGGCAGTGGGGCATCTCCAGGCCCTGATGCCACTGAAACCCTTCAAGGACACACTTCCTCCACCCCAGGGGATGCTGGGCTGTGAATGGGATCAGCCTCTTCTGATGGAATTTGGCCTTTTGTCAAGGTTAATGTAACAGAGGAGGTTGAAAGGTTTTGGAGGGGGATTTTCTGCCGTGCTGGGCACAGATGGTGGCTGGTTCAGGATGAAGAGGAGGGTGGGTGGCTCATCACCAAGTTGCTGCTCCTGTTTGTAGGAGAGTTAAAGAGATCCACCACCCCTTTTTAGGATGAAAACCCCCCAAACCCTTGCCTTTCCAGGGGACTGGTCCTTAAAAGACCCTCTCCTGCTTTTGGTGGCCGTGGTCAGGTTTCCAGCTGGCTCTCTGTGTTTGCTCCATTTGTCCTGTTGGGCTGGCAGTGCTGAGTGCTGTGACTGCAGAGCTGGCAGGGAAATGGCCAGACAGCCCCTGAGCAGCAGCTTAATGCCTGTGCAGGTACGGAATGTATTTATAGCTGAATGCACAGTCTGTGTGTGTGCACGTGTGTGCCTGGGAAAGTTTCAGAGGCAGAGGATAATGCATCTCAATTACAGCCCCGTCTGGAGCTACAGCCCCGCTCAGGAATTGAAAAGCTGCAAAGAATCCACTGAGGTTAAAACCACCATTTGGTTTCCCTCGCCAGAGGGACACTCATCAATATCTCTCTCTGTTAACAGCAGAGGGTTAAAGCCTTGGCAGCGCTCTCAGCCACCAGATGCAGGCAGAGTTCAGATGCAGGCAGAGGTTTTTTTGTGAAAGGCGATTTCATTGCTGCTGGGTTGAAACTCCGATTTTGCCTGACACTGCAAGTTTCTTGAAAGCAGGAAAGGAGTGCACAGGCTGCTGGCTTTCCCCCTTTGTACGTGTCCCGTGGGTGAACTGGCCTCCTGTTTTACCCCAGCCAAGGCAGTTTTCTCTCCAATTCACTGCCCACTTGGCATCAGGTGGAATCCTGGGTGCCCTGAGGTGAGGGATGGTGCTTGGTGCTTGTGCTGCACTCTGGCCAGTGCCCAGCTCTCGTGGTGACTGTGCTGGAGGAGCTGGCAGAGGAGTTCTGAGCTTCATCATCTCACACACGCTCTGCCCAGCTGAGCTGATCTCAGGAGGAGGCTCCTTACTCAACCTTGAGCTTTTTCCTGCACCAGGCTTAGAAGCAGCCTTAGCACTGCTGAATCCCTAACGCATCTCCAATAATAAATAATATTTTCTCTCTCTGCCTGACAAAGGACACTCCCTCCCAGAGCAGATTTCTTCAGTGCTGCTCAACTCTGCCTCTTAAAAACTCCAGCCACTTCCCCGAGGTTACACAGCAACTCCTTGGCTTCACCAAGTGACTGAGACACCCCCGATGGAGTGGGGGTTGTATTCCCATCTCCTCAGTGAGGAATTTTCTCTGTCTGACACCCCCAGTCCCCTCCAGCTGCACAGCACAGCTGGGGACACCTGGCCCTGCTCCCTGGGGGCTCTGCAGCCCAAGCAGGGACATCTGCTCCGAGCTGAGAGCTGGCACCAGGAGGGGTTTGGCCTTGGAAGGAAGATATTTACTTTGTGCAGCTTCTCTGTGAACCAGCATTGGCTGGAGAAGCCCAGCAATCTATTTAGTCTAGGAACAGCAGAGCATGCCAGTTCCTCTGGAAGAGCCCCCCCCTCCTCAGTCCAGCTGGTTACTTGGACAATACTTTGCTACAGGAAGGAAAAAAAGATGCTTTATTCCTCTCTCTTGGTCATCCTTGCTCTGCAGCACTGTGCAGTTGTCTGTGGCTCACAGGTCAGGGTGGGGAGGGAGAAAAACCCTTTCAGTTCTGTGGAAATGAAGGAATTTCCATACAGGAGGAAGCTCTCCTCGGGATAATTTCTGTTCTTCTCAGCAGGACCTGCTGCAGAAATGTCTCAAAGCTGCTGCCTTGTGCCAGCCATGGCTGAACTCAAGTGTACCCTGCTGCAGGCTCTGCTTTTCCACAGTGAGGTTCAGCCAGCTGGTCCTGATGGCAGGGCAAGGGTTGGGATTGAGTGTGAGGATGAAAAGATTATATGAGACCATTAATAAGGAAAAGCACAGCTCTGTGTGTGTGTGTGTGAGTGGCCCTGGTGACAGGAATGTGCCCGTGCCAGGGTGCAGGAGCCAAGGCAGGGATCCCTCATCAGCCTGGGAAGAACCAGTCCAGGTGCTGCATGGGGCTGGAGCCTCCATCCTCTGTCAGCAGCCCAGAGCAAATCTCCCAGGAGTTATCATGTCCCAGTCCCATGGGACTTCAGCTTGGAAGAGACCTTAAAACTCATCTCATTCCCAATCTTCTTTTATTTTCCCATCCATTTCTGCAGTGGCCTCTCACCCCCTGTGTCAAAATCACCACTTCTAAGGCTTCTCTTTAAATCTGCAATTTCCAAGATAAGAAAAGGGGGGTGGAGCATCCTTTAGCCAGCCTTCCTTTTGTGCCCTGTGCCAGGGCAGCCACTGATCACACAGGGAGCTGCTGGCAGTGCCAGAGCTGGGAGAGACTGGAGAACAGATCCTGAATGGGGGGCACAGAGCCAGAGGGTGCTAACAGAATATATTGGTGTTCATACTGTGGGTTAATTAATGAGGAACATTTGGTTTCTGGAGGAGTATTGACCTGTGCAACAACCAGGAGAGTTTTCCTGGGCAGGGACCCTCAGGAGAAGGAGCTTGAAGCCCTGAATGGTGACAAGTTTCACTTATCCCGTGTCTCCAGGAAGAATTTTGGGGATTTCACAAGGCTGGACACAGGCACCAGCAGGGTGTGGGTGTCCTGCCAGGATGACCACGTGCCCTGAGGACACGGTGCTGGCCAGACCCAGCTGTGTTTGCACTTTTTCAATTCAGAGCACATCTGCCTGGCTTGAAAACCTGACTCTGCAGGCTGGGGAATGTCCAGGAGAGGCTGAGACCCGCTGCAGGCTCTGCCACCTCCTTCAAACCCCCTGGACTGAGGTGTGAGGGGTTTCTCCTGGGCAGACAGTGAGGGCAGGAGCAGCTTTGCACTGGGCTGTGCTGCTCCAGGGGTGACCTGGGGCACAGGGACGTGGCTGGTGTTCCTGGGATGGGGTCAGGAGGAGCAGCACAGGCTTTGGCTGCCCTGTGGGGACCATGCAGTGCCTGCCTGTGCTCAGTCTGGCTCTGCACAGAGCTGACATCTCCTGCTTTGCGTCACATTATGCATTATGTGATAATTATAAAAATGTGAAAATAGAACTCGCAGTACCAAGCAGGCAGCACGCAGCTCTGAGTGGTGCCATGTGTGTTTTCCTGCTTCCCCTCCGAGGATGAATGGCCCTTTTAGAAAAGATCCTCGTGTTTGGTTTAAGCTTCTCATTTCTCCTTAGGGGTTCTTCCTCGTAGGGCTCTTGGAGCAGGATTAGCTGGCAATGAGTGGCACAGTTCCCTTGGTACATTGTGATCCAGCTCTGCTTTCCAAAGACTGCTGCAGTTGCCTCTTCATTCCTGCCAAGTGCCCAAGGGGGCTGATGTGAGCCGGTGGGGATGCTGGGTCCATCCTGGGATGGACGGGAGGGGATGAACTGTGGTTTGCCATTTGCTCCTCCCCATTACCCACACAAAGGCAGGTCCCCTCCCCGCCAGCTCCTTGGGGAAATTGTTCATTTTCTCTTGCTGGGTGGCACTGGTTTGTTTTTCAGCACGGGTTTCCTGTTTCGCTGGCAGCTGCCAAGGCCAGCGTGGAGCAGGAGAAGCAGCTTGGGATGTGTTGAGTGGGGGGATGAACCTTCCTGTGGTCCCAGCAGATAATGGGATGTGCTGCTCAGTGTCACCATGGCAGAGAGGGAGCAGCAGGTGCTGCAGACACCCCCAGTGTGAGCTCTGGGGGCTCCTCTCCTGCCACTTCGAAATCACTGAATGGTGCAGGTTGGAAGAGACCCTAAAACTAATCTCTTCCCCAATATTCTTTTATTTTCCCATCCATTTCTGCAGTGGCCTCTCACCCCTGTGTCAAAATCACCACTTCTAAGGCTTCTCTTTAAATCTGCAATCACAGCCAGAGGCAATTTCCAAGATAAGAAAAGGAGGCTGGAGCATCCTTTAGGCAGCACCAAGCTAACAGGATATTGGTGTTCATACTGTGGGTTATTTAATGAGGAACATGGCCTGATTATTTGGTTTCTGGAGGAGTATTGACCTGTGCAACAGCCAGGAGAGTTTTTAATTAGTGCCTGATCCTCTATGTAAAAAAAAAATACAGATTTTGGCTGTGAGCTCTCGTTTTTTCTGGAGCACCTAGGGAGCTGAAAGTGAGCTATGGAGAAGGAAGAGAAGAAGGAGCTGATGTTTCTAGATTTTGAAACCTAGCTCTTGTTTCTAGACCTTGAAAGCAGTGGGAGTGGCTGGCACTGAGAACAGGGCTGTGCACTGCCGGGCTCCTTTAAGGGTGAGGAGGAATCCCTTCTGTTGGAAGGGGAGAAGAGGAGGCTGGAGGAAGGCAAGGCTGGTTCCCAGCAGAGTCCCCTTCTGCTCCACTCGGGATCTGGTGACAGAGAAAACATCCCTGCCTGTGCTGGGCTTGTGTTACAGACAAAGGGGACTCCTCCTTTCCGAGCTGGGCTCGGTTTCTGTTGGCACAAATTCCCTGTTTTCCTGGATAAACCCTTGTCAGGAGCTGTCCTGGGAATGAGCAGAGCCTCAGGGGGCAAAGCTCCTGAACCTGCCCAGTGCCCACCTGTGGGATGGAGCTTTGCCTCCCTGCTGGAGGTGTCACCGAGCAGGGAAGGGCTTGGCTGGGATGGACACTCACAGCAGGCTGCTGGCAGCCTCAGAAAAGGAGAAGCTTGGGGCAGCACCCAGCTCCGGGGCTGCTGCAGGCATTTCAGCCAGGGGATGGCCTGGGAAGCAGAGGGCGTGAGGAAGGTGTGCTCCATCCTCACGTGCATCCCACCACTCTCACCCCACCTCCCTCATTCTGGACAGAAATGGGGATTCAAGGATTGTGTTTCAGTGGTAAGAGTGAAAAAGGCACAGCTGATGATGATTGAAACCAGGCAGTGATACCCACCAAGGACAGGGACTGTGCAATGTCACAAACCTTTCTGTGGGATTGTGGCCACCCTCTCCATCCTGAAATCCAAGGGCTGGCCTGTTTCTCTCTAAGACTGACCAAGAAGCCCCCCTGATATATTTTTATTCAAGAACAGCAGAGTTGAGGGGAGGAGGAGGGCAGATATTCCCAGGTGCTGCTGCTCAGGCTCTTGTGCCTTTGGGATCTCTCTGATTTTTGCTTCCCCCTGTGGAAGTGAGATCTGGAGAAGGAAGAGAAGAAGTTTCACCCACCCTAGTCCTGAATCTCATCCCCAAGGCAAACAGTTACATAGAGAAGCTTTGGGTGTGACACTTTGATTGTCACAATTCAGTTTCTTCTAAAAACTGGGAAAAAATTGCCCTTTATTAAGAATCTCACTTTGTGAGGTTTCTGCTCCACACAGGCCCCGTGTGCCTTTGCAGTATCGAGAGGAGGATTCCAGGTACAGATCACTTCAATAAATATACTCCCTGATTTTTTTTTAGATTTCCCAAAATACAGGCAATATGTCATTGTCAGGAGACAGCGATTCTCTTCAGATCTGTGGGCTGAGTGATTACCTGAAAGGGTTTTTTTTTAAATTAAAAAAAAAAAATTATTTGAGGGAAGGAGAAGCAGCATTATAAAGGATTTTAAAGCAGGTACGATCTTCCAACCCACTGATGTAGGAAGCTGATATGTCATATGTGTGACAACAAATGAGAACTTAACAAGGGGAGGGGATAATGACTCAAGAGAAGTTTTTGCTTGTTACGCAACCAGAAATCCCAGGACCTCAGAAATATTTGGAAGTATCACATTTGCCCCTATTCTTAAAAAAAAAAAAAATCAGCAATATTTCCTTTTTAGCATCCAGTCCAGAGATAATTCAGTGCTGCAATTTGAAACTGCAGCTTGTTATACGGGCTGAAATAGTTGTGTGTTGCACAATTTTCAAGTGAGGGAAGGAAAATGAAATGCTGATTTTGTTTTTTAAAGAAAT
The DNA here is from genome assembly GCF_048771995.1 of Taeniopygia guttata. Taxonomy (NCBI): domain Eukaryota; kingdom Metazoa; phylum Chordata; class Aves; order Passeriformes; family Estrildidae; genus Taeniopygia; species Taeniopygia guttata. Next base: position 8,636,108 of record NC_133038.1, on the reverse strand, counting down.
ATCATTCCTTGGTAGTGTTCATGGTCTTTGCACTTTGTGATTTGTTGCCTCCCTCAGGATGTGTGAGGCACACGTGGGGCTTTGTGGTGGGTGAAAAGTGGCCTTTCCTCCTCCTGCTGAGGCAGAGGCACTGAGACGAGCGAAGGGATGAAAAAGACTTATTGATAAACTGTTATTGATAATGCTGATAAAGTGCTATTCATAAATTGTCATTGATAATGCTGATAAACTGTTATTGATAATGCTGAAAAAGTGCTATTGATAACACTGACAAAGTGCTATTAATAAATGCTGATAAAGTGTTATTGATAAAGTGTTATTGATAACGAACAAAGTGCTATAAATAAATTGTTATTGATAATATTGATAATACTGATAAAGTGCTGTTGATAAACTGTTATTGGTTATACTGATAAAGTGATACTCATAAAGTGCTATTATAAATTGTTATTGATAATACTGATAAAGTGCTGTTGATAAACTGTTATTGATAAAAATGATAAAGTGCTATGATAACCTGTTATTGATAACACTGATAAAGTACTCTTGGTAGCCTGTTATTGATAACACTGATAAAGTGCTATTGATAACCTGTTATTGATAACACTGATAAAGTACTGTTGATAACCTATTATCGATAACACTGATAAAGTGCTGCTGATAAACAGCCCCTTTGAGGGGCTGCAGCCCCTCTGCTGTGACAGCACACACAGAAGGGATGTGACACCATTTTTCCAGGATGATAACTTTGCTTTAAAAGACCCAAACGCTGTGAGGAGCACAGGGGGTGGATCTGAGATAAGGACCCGTGGCAGGGAAGCTGCTGAACGTGATGGCTCAGGGTGGTGCCAGACCTGACAGATAGCAGGCTCTGACCCTCATCTCCACTTGCCTCTGAGTGAAACCCTTCAGCTAAAGTGCCAAAGTGAGCTCTCACTTCCAGGGACAGCTGAGTGTGGTCACTAAAGCTGTCATCAGGTGTGGCCAGCAGGGCAGGAGAAGGTTTGCAAGGCATTGCTGGCTCTAAGCACAGGGTAGCACAGGATGCTTGCTCTGTGCTGCTGCTACAAGTTATGTTTAGCCTCTTGGAAATATTCCCAGCCCACCAGGAGTCATTTCTGACTAACAGGCACCCCTTAATCTGTCTCTAATCCCCCCTATAATTTTACACCTATTTAGCCTCATCCAAATAAAAGCTCTCAGTTGCTTAAGTAACGATTGATGAGGCTTTGCATCTCTGCTGGGAAATAAATATTATAATCTCCTTTTCTAAACAAGCAAATAACTTCTCAAGTGAGGGAGGAGCAGGTCTGACAACAGATGCTCTGCCAGTGCCCCGAACCAGCCATAAAACCCCCAGTGAGCACAAACCAGCCCTTCCCACTGAGCTCGTCCCCATGGGCTGCCTGCAGTGCTGGGGGCATTTCTGGGCCAGCTGTGGAAGGGAACAAACCCCCCCCCATATCCTAAATGTGAGCATTTCTCGTGCATTCCTGGCACTGTGTTGGGAAAATCTGTAAACATATAATACATAATATATCATATAAAAGATAGCAGCAGCCCTGGGCAGGGAGAGAGAAGAAGACAGCAGGCACTGAGGATGTCAGGGTGTGTGTGACTCTGCCTGAGCTGCTGAGCAAACCACAGCAGCTCCAGAAGAAAATCTTTTAGATAATTTGCAATAAACTGCCTTGAGAACGAACAACAAGAAGCTGCGGAGTTTCTCTTTGGAAGCATTGGTTGGAGGAGAGACTTTTCCACCACACGAGACCCCTGAATCAATCCCGAGGTTCTCACATCCTGGTACAGAAGGTTTCTGCTGTGGTGGCTTCCTTTGTGCAGGAGAGGGGACCAGGATCTGGGAATCAGCTGCTTGGCCTTGCCATGGGGATGGGCAATTCCCAGAAAACACAGCCAGGAGGATGTGGCACCCCAAAAAGGGCCACACCAAGAGGAGGTGGACATGTCCCCGAGCATGCACAAATCCAGGGCCGTGCTGCTCTGTTCAGAGGGGGCTGTGTGTTTAATCAGTGACCTCAGTGATTTATGGAGGGCCACTTAAGTGTCCCTTGGAGTCAACAGGAGCCTTTTGATGTCAGGAGCCTTCAGCTGGAGCCACAGGCTGCCCATTCTTGCAGCATCTGGGTGGTGGCCCTGAGCGAGGCAGGGCTGAAAGGGAAAAGCTTCCCTGGGACAAAAGCCTGGCTCCAAGGTACAGCGTTCCTCAGAGCCCTGAAACGCACAAACTGCTGCTTTCTCTGTGGGCTTTTCAGGCTTGGGTTTTGTTTTTTTAACAGACAGTCTGGTCTGGGGGCTGCTCTTACCCCCAAGTGCTGCAGCCCCCCTTGGTGGGGGTGTCACAGCAGTGGCTTCATTAGCATTTATTTGGATGTCTGCCTTGGCAGCAGCTCTGATTGACGAGCTCATTGTCTGGACTTTCCAAATGTTGTGCCACTCAGTTTCTAGCAACCATGGTAGGTTTGGGGTGAGTGTTGGGGCTGGATTTAGTCTTCAGAACATCCTTCTAACCTTAATTCTTACAAAGTTGGGCTGGATTTAATCTTCAGGACATCCTTCTAACATTAATTCTCACAAAATTGGGCTGGGTTTATTCTTCAGTACATCCTTCTAACCTTGGTTCTCACAAAGTTCTTAGTTTGGAGAGTGGAGGTGGGTAGATTATTGCTGCTTTTCCTAGGCTGGGGTAATGATGTAGGGAGTCTACAAGTGTTACCCCAAATGAAGCATGGGATCCCAGCTGGAGCTGGGACAGGAACAGAGGAGATGCTGATGCCATCCCCAGGGGTGACTCTGTGCTTTCCTTCTGTTCACTTCTGGCCTGATGAAGCAGTTTTTGGATGCCATGTGGACAAAGGATGAGCCAGGTGAAAAAACTGCTGGCTGACACTCTCACCCACATTTTCAAAAGGCCAAAAAAAATCACTTTTCCATCAACAGCATGTGAATGTTTGGAATATCTGCATCCACAGCCCAGTAAGGGCTACTTGGAGATGTGGAGACAGTGGAGACAGAGCAGGCAGCTTGGAAATCTGTGTCATTTAGGGGCAAAAGCCCATACAGGGGTGACATTTTGCACAAGCCAGGCCTATTACAGCATCTGCAAAAACTCTGAGAGGGTTTTTCCACCCCTGAGACGTTAAAGCATAAAAATTTAAATCTTTTTAATATGCTGCTCTTCAAATAATAGCAGCAATCACTTTATACCCAGACACTTCATTTTCAAGACCCTTTGGTCATTAAAAATCACTCCTTGCTTGAAAACAGTTGATGGCAAGAAAATAAATTTGAAAGGCATTTTCCTGCCTCTCCTGGTGCTGGAGGAGCTCTGGACTTCACCTTTTGTAGCCATTTAGAAAACATGAGGAGAAGAGACAGGGGAGGAGGGATCAGCTCCCAGCTGCTGTGAGTTTTGGTGTCAGGAATTATCTCCCTTTTTCACCTGCAGTTCTCTGTGGGGTGGATGCTCAGGTGGTACTCTCTGATCCCAGAGGGGTCAGGATTTCCATGAAGGCTGAAGCAAACCCCACAAAGGTGGTGAAATTCTGCAAAAGGCTTCCTGCCTTTGGATTTCTGTGGGTGACAGAGCTGTTCAGCACCTTGCAAGTGTGGAGCCCGTGTGGGGTGTTGGCTGTAAAAGTTGGAAAAGGGAAAATACATCTTAATTATCTGGGTATTTGTAGAAATCACTGCTGGATTAGTACCTAGAGAGGCAAATGGGAGAAAAGGAATGGGTGAGAAGCACCTTACATCAGAATCAGACTGTCTCCCAGGGCATGGGACAGCTGAAAATTCCTACTCTTTCCTGTGGCTGGATCGGATTCCTTCAGTGGAAAGAGGGCAGGGTGCCCTGGGGAAATATCTGCATAGCCCCAGGCCCCTCTGACATCAGGTCAGACATTCTGGGTCACATAACTGGAGGCTGCAGGGTGAAATTTAATATTTCAATGGATCAAGTGCTCCTGGCACATGGAGCTCCTGCCTGGATGGGCTCGGTGAGCTCAGCATGGGGAGAGCAGAGGGAATGATGGAGCTGAGGGATGGATAAACACACTGCCACTGGGGGTGGGAGATGGAACTTGGCTGGGGTGGAAGTGGGACAGGGGAATTATGTTGTGGTTTTCTCTGCTCTAAAAGGAGCAAGAAAAAAAAAAAAAGCTTGGGAAAAAATTTGCAAAAAACAAAACAAAACAAAACAAAACAAAACAAAAAAAAAAAAAACACCAAAAAAAAAAAAAACCAAAAAAAACCCCAAAAAAACCAACCAACCAACCAACCAACCAAAAAACCCCAAAAAACCCCAAAAAAACCCAAAAAAAGAGAGCCTTGATATACCCCAAAGGAGGAAGCACCACTTTCATCTCGTCCACTGGCAAAGCCTAAAATTGAATCTATATAATGTCTAGGTCTAGAGAGTGGAAAAGTTAAATATTGCACATATTTAAATATGACTGACAGGCATTAGAGTGGAGAGACTGATCCTGCACCAAGAATCTCAGGTGGTCTGGCCCCCATTCCAGAAAAATAAAGCCCAATGAGTTGCCTCCAAACCCCATTTTCTAAGCTCAAATCAATTTCTGCTGCAGGTGTCCAAATAAGCTCCCGTTTCTACGTCTCATTTCGGTAAAAATAGCTTATCCTCTGACATCTGGGAGAGGTGAAGGTGTTACCAAGCACTGAGCTGTCAGAATCCCTGTCATCATTTTATTTCTGGTTGTTGAAAGTCCCATGAGTTGGATTTTTGTTCTTCTTTAGTGCTCATTACCATCTTGTGCTGCGTGGCTGATGGGGAGGACTCCCAGATCCTGCAGCAGTGGCAGGGAATGTTCCACAAATGCATCCCCTGCCTGCAGTGCAGGCTGAACCCTTTAACACCTTCAGAGCTCAAAGCAATGTGGAAAAGTAAGATTGAACAGCAAATCCCAAAGCAATTTTTTCCTGCAGATTTGCTGGTTCACCTAATAAAAGGCTCAGAATTCTTCGAACTTTTAAAACCTTCTGGAACTTTACTGCCATTTAGGCTTGCCCTCTGATTTTTTGTGTGAATAAAATCCAGATCTTCAGGATGATACCTGTGGGCAGTGTTAATAGGTGTCTTTCTGCAGAGCTGGAAGTGCTGGATGTGAGCAGAGGGAATCTTAGAATCACAGTGGAATATCCTGAGTTAGAAGGGACCCACAAGAGCAGAACACCCCATGAATCCACCCTGTACCAGCAGTGCTGCTGCTGCATTTGCAGTTTAAATCTCATTTTTTGTCTCTTCCTCCTCATACTCATCAAACATTTTCCTGAAGAACCTTGTTTGGAGTATCTGTGCCCAGTCAGACTCTCTGTCCTCTGCTGAAACACCCTAAAGGCTCTCCATTTTTTAAAATTTCTGATTAAAGCCGTAAAGATTTCGACCAATTCTTTGCTGTGCATCAGCTGCTTTTCAGTGAGGGCAATTTAATTCCTATTATGAGCCAGTATCTCATAAACTCGTTTCTTTTGGAGCCCTTTTCCAGTCCCCAAGAACATTATTTCCATGCCTTTATTGCTCTTGGATGGGCTCTCACATTTGCAACTGCCCTCGGTTGATGCCTGCAGAATTCTGAGCTGCTGGTTTGGCTGGAATGGTTCTGCATGGATCTCCTCCCAGTAACTCCCAGTGCCTCTGTGTCCTGCAGGCTGGGGTCTGAGCTCTGCCTTCAGCTCAGCTCCTTTCCTTTCCCTTTGATTTCACTCTTTGCAGAAAGCTCTCACAGAGGTAAGGGATGTCATACATATTACATCTACCAAAATTACGAATTATTCATCACAGCTCGATTCAAAGGCAGCTCTGTCATCTCTCCTACTGCTTCTCAGAGATCCTGAAGCCTCCAGAGTAAAACTCTTCTGCTGGGAGAGGTTTTTCTTTCAGGCAGCAGCAGAAGGAGCTGAGCTTGAGAAGGACAAATGGAATTTCTTGATCTGATCTGGTAGGACCAGTGGTCAGGGCAGCAAATCATCTCACAAATGCTTCTCATGGTGAGATGACAGAAAATCAAAGCAGAAAGCACATTTGTCCTTAGACCTGGAATAATCCTGGTCAGGAAATGCCCCAAGACCACATTTCTTTATTATGAGCTTGGAAGATTTCCCTGACTTTGGGATAGCGAGCACTTCTCTCAGGTGTCTGTTCGGTGGGGATGGACAAAGTGCAAAGGAACATCATATTTCATCTAAACCACACCCAAACAGCTGCTTCCCTGAATTTCTCCTGTCTGCAGCACTGACCAAAAAAATCAATATTCTCTTTATACTTTTCCATGCAGGCTTCCAGAGCTCCCTGTGGTGGCGCAGACCTGCCAGCCCCTGTCCCTAAGGACACCCTGCCATCAAGATGGTTCTTCCACACGTGGCAGAACTTCCTTCATGTGCCTCCTTGCTTTCCATGCCCAAATTCCCTCTGTAACTCACTTCAGGCAGCTCTCTCTTTGGGAAAGAAGTGCACACCCATGAAACCCTGAGAGCAAACCCTGCTTTGATACAAAAACTCCATCAAATGGCTTAATTGCTGGGGACCACAGTGAATTTACCTACCAAACTTCACTTTTATCTTTTGTGTGACGGAGACTGTTTTCCTAAAGCACAGAAAACTTCTTTTGAGATCCAGTAACCATTTTACATCCCACCCAAAGAGCTCTGCAGCCTGTGCCTGAGCTCTGCTTTGGGGTGACCATCCCCATCTCGACCCCTCATTTTCCTCACAGCCAGAGCGATGCCCAACACCAAAACCGCATCGCTCGGGGACGGAATTTGGGTTTGATCTAAAAACCCTGATTTTTCTGTCTCACAAACCCCCCAAAATGCAGACATCTCATATCTCAAAAACTGCCTGGGGTTGGTTTTTTTTTGACAAAACTCCTGTTTCCCTGCCCCGGTGTCCTCCCGGTACCCGCGGAACCGGTGCTGGGGGAAAAGGGAATTTGTTCCCAAAATAACACCCCCCTACCCCTGGAATCTCCTTGACATCCCTGCAGGAAGCGGGTGGGATACTGAAAAGGGAGTTTGCTCCCAAAATAACGCTGCTGGACATCCCCCTACCCCTGGAACCTCCTTGACATCCCTGCAGGAAGCGGGTGGGATACTGAAAAGGGAGTTTGCTCCCAAAATAACGCTGCTGGACACCCTCCCACCTCTGGAATCTCCTTGATATCCCTGCAGGAAGCGGGTGGGATGCTTTGGGAGCAGTGTCAGCCTGGGGGAGCTCCCAGGTGTCACCTGTGGGGCCAGCAGCTCCCAAATCTCACTTTCCCAAAGAGTTTTGGGAAAGATGGGTTTTTGCATGAGATTATGGCTGTGTTCAGGCTCTCCTGTAGGAAGCAGAGATTCTGGTGGGGTCAGAAATAATCAGTTATCCCTTTTTGCAGGTGAAGCAGCTTTTTTATTCCCCTGGAAGGTGAGTGGAGTTGGGCTGGGAGGGAAGGCAATGCTCAGGTGTTCCTTGGTGAGATGAAATCAGCTGCTCCCCTGAGCCCCAGGGGCAGCACAGAGTGTGCCAGAGCCCGGGGGCAGAGAAGCACAGAGCTCTCCAGAGCAAGGTAAGGCTCAACTGGACTTTATTTGGGGGTTCCTTGAAAAGATTTGTGTTAGTGAGGTTTTTTTGCATGGCTGGAGAAGCCAGGAGTGAAGGTGTGGAGCTCTGGCTGGTGTTGCACAGCAGCTCAGGAGTTGGTGTTGGTGACAGCTCCAACTGCTCATGGTCAGAGCAGTCCTGGTTTTACTGGAATAGCAGAAGTTGGGCAGAAGTACCTGGAGGAAGGGCTAAATGTTGGCAGGAGGAGCTGGTGGAGGTGAATGCTGGCACGGAGGGGTGTGTTTGATGTCCTGGTGTCTCGCAGGGAGGGCTGTGGGGGAAGAGTTCCCACAGGGTTTTCTTTTTTTTTGCTGCGCTTGTGCTGCCCCCTTGTAGAAAATGTAAATTTTTGTGAGTGTTCTCAGAATTGTGATTGTTTCATCTCTCTTTTGCAGAGTTGAAATGTGAAACTCATGGCAATGGTTTTCTATTTCTGTTAGAAATCCCTTCCAAAATGGGTGTATTTAATGTATAAAGTTGCTTGGAATTCCCAAAGGCCCCAATTCAGCAAACTGCAGCCCTCTGTTCTCTTGTGAATCCTTTGTAGGGCCAACACCTGAAGTGCTTTGGGGATTATTTCCCCCGTTTTTTTTTTTTTGTGTGTGAGCCGGGATCTGTTATAAAGACACAGTGCAAAAGGCACTGAATTCTGTGAGTCAGTGAGATGGAATTGGTGACACGTGGGGTCCTTCAGCCTGCTCAGGTGGGCTGGATTTGCATTTTGCTTTGGCCTGGTTTGTCCCAGTGCCGCAGGGAGGGCTGGAGGCAGCTCCCAGCCTGGTGGCTGAGGTAGCACATTTCTCTGGGCATGGCTGGGATGGTGTCTAGACTGGGCTGGTCACTGCCCAGTCATGTTCTGAGGCTGAGCCCACAGCTCTGCTCTGTTGTGGGCTCAGCACCTGAATCACAAAAATGCATTTGCAGCGATGGTTCTGATACAATCTCCTCAGCCTCGTCCGCACCTGTGAATTACAGATTTGGGTAGGCCAGGATTTACAGTTTCACATCCTAAAGCTGGGGTTTTGTCCCTGATCATTGGGGCTGTTCACTTCTCTCCCCTTAATCCTGATATTGTTCCTATTGCTAAACCTCTTGGGCAGTGTCAGTGTGTGCTTTGCGTTGGCCAGGCACAGTCAGAGCTGATGGAAACACTTTGGGAAAGCTGTCTCCACACCTTGCTGGGCTGATTCACTCAGGAGGCAGCCAAAGAATCCTGGAGCTGCTCGGGATTTGCGGGGAGGAATTGAGAGATGCAGCGAGAGTTTATCTCCCTCTTACGGCCGAATTCCGAACAGCTGCGCTCGGGAAGGGAGGGAAGGAGCAGAATTCCTGCACCGGGGATGTGGAGAGACCACCGAGCTCTCTTCAGGGAAACTGCTAAAATCCATTCTTCACTGCAGAATAAACCACAAAATATCTGTGAAAGAGTTAAACCGCTCCAGTTCTCTGTGAGCTTGAACCCAGAACTGGGCAAATACATAATGATGGAATTTTGGAATGGTTTGGGCTGGAAGGGTCCTTAGAGATGACACAGGTAATGGCAGTTTGGTTCTGCTTGAGTCAGTGTGACCCACTCAAAAAGTTTCTTTGTCTGAGGAATCCAAAATCCACTCAGGTGGAACTGTGACCTTGATAAGGTGATCAGCAGCAGTGTTTTCTGCCTGGCTCTGTTGGTAACCTGCTCCAGGTTTCACTGAAAAACATCTCTGGAGTTATGACAGAACAGTTACATAGCAAGTGCCTCAGGAATCACCCCTTTATTTTATGTAAAATTTTAATAAGAAGTTAAAAAATGCCTATTAATTTAAAGCAAATATCAATTTTACTTCAAAAATGTTATAAGCACATTCATTATTTAACTCCTGTTCAGTACTTGGAATTAAGTTTATCTTGGGCTAAAATGTTTGTAAAAATGGATTGCTTTGTGTGTTTGCTATGCATTACAGGTAAGTTTTTCAGGAATAATGGGGAAAGGCAGAGGAATTCTGCTGTTCAGGTTTTCTAAAAACAGCATTTGGGACACTGTCAGAGGAACAGAGAGGTCAGAACTGCTGCATGGCTGCAGGGTTTGATGGAAGAAGGGCAGAGATGGTGGGAAAATAAGGAAAGTATAGTAAAAAAGGCAACCCTGACTGGGAAGAAATGATGTTTAGCTCTAGATCAGAAGGCTGAAGGATAGCTTTATTAAAACTATACTGTATTACATTAATATACTATTTAAAGAGATACTATACTATTTTACATACTTACTTCTTACTTACCTATCAACAACTACTAATAAACTGGTGACTTCTCTGCTGAGAGTCTGAGATACAGCTGGATCTAATTGGTTATTGAATTTATACAGCCTTCACCAGAATCTAATCAAGCAATTACTTCAGGTAAACAATCTCCATACCAAATTCCACATGGAGAAAACAAAGGAGCAGAGATAAAGATTGTTTTCTCTTCTCTCTGTGCCTCTCCTGAGAGACAGAAATGTGTCTCTGTCCAGAGAATGTGAATGCTACAGGAAAGCTCTGCTTATGCAAACATCTCAGTTTAATGTATGCTTGATTCCTTGAAGGTCTTGGACCTCTCTGCCTCCCCAAACTCCTGGGGCTGTGTTTAACACACCCAGCACAGCAAAACCTGACTCATTCCCCAGCTGCAGGGACAATTCCACTTTTACAGTGGGTACAGCTTTGGTCTTTTGTTCTGGTGTGATGACTTCTGTTTCACCAGAGGTTTAAAGGCTGGAATCCCGATTCTGGCTGTGTGACTGGCAGAATTTCATCAAAGGGCACTGCACAAATCCTTCATCATAAGGACTTGGTGGCTTTTGTCGCTGTCCCATTGTGTCAGGGTTGCTTCCAAGGCTCTGATGCAAAGCAAGGACTTCAGAACCCCAACATTAAAGCCTGTGGTCCTAAACTGGCTGCCCCAACTCTTCAGGTGCTTCTGTTGGGATCTGAAGGTTCCCACAGCCACAGGAGCCGTGCACAGGCTGGGTCCCACCAAAGGCACAACAGCAGTGTCAGAGCTCAGGGTTAACAGAGAGAACAATGGAAAAGCCTTTTAGAAACTACCCTGGCTGAGTCTATTCTCCTTCAGTCATCTCTTCAAGCAGCTGTCAGGTAGGAAGTGCAGGTTCAGGTTCCCTCCTCACTGCAGTAAATCCAGCTTGACTTGCTACAAAAAACCCCTGAGCTCGTGCCCCTGCTCCCTGACTGCTGCTATTGTCATCCAGAATGTGCCTAAGCACAGTCAGAATGATTTTCATTTGCTCTTTCTAAGCTCTTAAACGTTTTTTTTTTTACCCCTGAATAATGTTTCAGTTCCAAAGAAGTGGCTGAGAACCCTACCAGGAGGTAAAAGGTTCTTTTCTGTCAAGAGCTGCCCTCAAGGCCCTAAGGGAAAACATTTATTATACATTTTGAGCAGTCTTTAACCCCTAAACCAATATCCAGGAGAGAACCCTTTACTCACATAATCCTCACAATATTTTCCATTTTTTGAGACATCTTCTATGGAAGGGGTACTAGAATCGTCTTATTTCCTGATAAGAAACAAGCCCAGGTTGTCAAACCTGGATTAACCCATAAAATGTGTAAGGTCACACTTTCCTTAGGGATCCAGCCATCAGGACTCCTGCATTTCTTTAAACAGTTTCTCCTTAAGAAAAATTGCTGAAGAAGCCAAGCCTCAGAGATGCTTTTTGAGGTGTTTTATTGCAAAAAGGTGTGGGCATTTGCTGGCAGAACAGGTTATCACATTCTCCATTTGACTGTCATCCAGAGGACACTGCATGCATTCAAGCTGAAAGCATAGCACAGTTTCCACCAGGCACCTGAGAAAGAAAAGTCTTCCAAGCAGAATAAGACAAATTTCCACCTGATCCCCTACTCTGGTGTGCCCTTTGCTCCCCAGAGTTCCCTGGGAAATAGGAGTGACATTAGCTATAGGCATAGCCAACTGTAAACGTGTTTTTGTGTTCAAGAGAATTTATCTGGTAGTGGATCCTGAAGCTTTAGCTCCAGTTTTGAAAGAGAAATGCCCATCCCAAAGCAGGCAGTGCAGTGATTTCCACCTGTCCTGGCACCTGCTGCTCCCTGTAACTCAGCACATGAGGCTCCCTCCCCCTCATCTGGCTTCTGTCAAAGCAAATCTGGCAGCTCTACTTGGTCTCCAAAAAATACCCCACCCCAAAAAATACCCTCCTTCTTTTCTTTGTGCTCCTTCTAGCACCTCAGCCCTCTTCCCCACTCCCTCCAGACAGCAGACAACTCCCTTTTTCCCTTCCCACCCCCTTACCCAAAGGCATGACTAACGAATACACACTGCAGTTCACAGCAAAATTCTCTCCACTCTTGGGCTGTCCCTCCACAGGCAGAACTCCAGGGGCACCTGAATTTCCCCATTTCAGTGCCTATTTCCCACAGGATAATAAAGGTTAATCATCTTTGGCTGACTGCAATCCTGCACCGAAGGGAACAAGGAATCCATTGCCAGTCTAACAGGGCATGTTGCAACTGCAGCTGCTCAGCAGCAGGATCTCAGGATCTCCCTGCAAAGAAAAAAAAAAAAGAGATTTTAGAGGATGTAAAAGCACCTTCACAAGTCAGTGCATTAGGATAGATTAGGATATATTAACAACTGCACTTTGCCACGGGTTATAATGGACTTTTAAACTACTTGAACCAGACATATGCAAAAATTCAAGTCATTAAAGCTCCAAGTCACAAGCAAATAACTCAGGCTGACATTACAGCCACTTAAACTTCTACTATTAAGCTAAACCCCCATGCTGGTTGCTCTGATAATTCCAAGCATTAGAACAGCCACTGTACGTTCTTATTCCTCCTAAATAAATCAGCTGTGGATTATAAGGAGCATTTTTGCTCTCAGAAATCCCTGGCAGATGAACAACTGACAATTCACTTCCTTTCACGCAGCATGGTTTTAAGTCCCCCAGCAAAGCTGCAGATTGAAACTTCCCACCAAGGCAGTGGTTCCTCAATATCCAAATGAACCTTAGCAAAGATGGGCACACCTTGTGCTAAGACAGAGGAGCAGTTATGGCCCCCTGAGGCCCCTGGAGTTATTTTAATCACAAAAGACAGAATGAACTTGTTTGCCACAAGGGCAGCCTCAGTTCTTGCAGCTGGAAGATCCAGGTCGCTCTATTTAAATCAGTTTTTTGAGTGAACAGTTTTTCACTCCCAGAGATGTTGCCCTTACTCCAGCAGGACTAATTTGGTCAGTGACAATTCAACACTTCAGTGTTTGTTCTGAAGCAGAGATACCTAAAACTTTCAATGCTAAGCCATAATAACCTGTCTCCACTCTATTCCACTGTGTTTCAGTACATGATATATATTTTTAATCCATTTGATACAGTTCTGAAGGCAATGCAGCCACTTCCACATTAATGCTGCTGGATATGCTTTGCTGGAATAAAAGGCCTTTTGGGCTGATCCAAACCCAGCTCTGGCAGGGTGCACAGTGTTCCTTGATAGCTGATTTACATCAATCCCTGTGTCTTAGTCCCAGTTATTTTTAGCAGTTATTTTTAGGAGTGGCAGAGGGCTGTGTGACAATGACAGCAGGCTGCTGATCAAAGTGTCCCCCCTGCCAAGCCCTCCTCTATCTTGCACTGTACAAACACAGAGATGAGGCACGAGGAATGTCAGCAGTAAGGGCAGAGATACCAGACCTTTAGGAGGCATCCTGAGATGGAGCAGGAGGATCCTTAGTCTCAGGCTCTGGAGGAGGAGCTGGCACATTTTCCTCTTTCTTTTGTGCAGCCAAAAATTCATGAATCGCCCTCTCTATCTGAGGCCTGAAGATGTGGTTTAGTTTTGGATCCACCACCTGAGAAATAATTCTGTCCACTCCAGCTTCCAGCATTCCTGACCTTGAACAAAGACAAAGAAATCATTCAGCTCCTCTGAAAAACTTCTCCCCAATCTCCTCCAGAAACTCTCCCGAGCCCTCCTGTCAGCTGCAATTAGCATTAACATGGTGAGAACTGCAGCCTACTCAGGAGATCCTTAACAGGGACTTGTTTCACTCACCTATTTCTCTCCCTGCTCCCTACAGAATTAACAACTCACATCTGCTCTCCCAGGTACTTAAATGACACCTTGGCCAAGAGCCACTTTTAACAGAGCTCCTGTGGAAACCAGGTCAACATGAAAGCAAACAAACACATTTTGGCACAAGAACAGAAATAAGCTATTCTGAGGGCAGGTGAGAGCAAAGGCTTTTTTTTTTTTTTTTTTTTTTTGGCTGAGTGGAGGGAGAAGAGCCCTGCCCCTCAGAACAGGACTGTCACTTGCAGAATTTCAGTCTAGACAGATGGGAATGGGTTATAAAAACAAGACAGAGAGCACACAGCAGAGGCTCTGGGCTGAGCAGCAGGAACTGAAGTGCCTGGTGACTTCAGGGGCTGTGTCAGGCCCTGGGATGGTGGGGCACAGGCTGTCTGGGAGGGTTTAGTCATGTCTGCAAGGGAGCAGGGACAGGAAATGGAGAGGAGCCTCAGGATAATGAGGCTGTGAAGGATGCAGAGACAGGGCCACCAACCTTGTGCCACCTGCAGGTACCAGCAGCCTGGGTGGGCAGGACACACAGCTGGGCACCCCCAGGGCTCAGCCCTGCCCCTCCAGGAGTGACAGTTCAGACTCCCCAGGACCAGGGCTGTGGCTGTTCTTTACAACATTTTGTGCAATACCTCATCCTCCTCTCCCTGGTTAAAACTCAGCAGCTCTGGGAAGCAATGTAAACTGTCAGAGCCACACAATGGGTTGGGTGGGACCTTAAAGCTCATCCAGTGCCACCCCTGCCATGGTAGGGACACCTCCCACTGTCCCAGGCTGCTCCAAACCCTGTCTAGCCTGGCCTTGGGCACTTCCAGGGATGCAGGGACAGCCACAGCTGCTCTGGGCACCCTGTGCCAGGGTCTGCCCACCCTCACAGGGGAAGGATCTATTCCTGACATCTACTGCAACCCTGCTCTCTCAATTGAAGCCATTCCCCCTTGTTCTGTCCCTCCAGGCCCTTGTAAAAATTCCTTTCCCATCTTGTTGGCTTCTTCAAGAGGAGGCCACACTGAGGTCACCCCAAAGCTTCTCCCCTCCAGGTGAGCAATCCCAGCTCTCCCAGCAGAGCTGCTCCATCCCTCTGATCCGCTGGTGGTCCCCAGTGCAGTGTCTGAAACATCTGGACAGGAACTGGCCCTGGTGCAGAGATTGCTGTGACAGGGGTGGGAGTCTACACACAGACCTTGGGCATCCTCAGGACTCTCTCTGTACAGAATCTTTAAAGGCTGTTCTCTTTCCTGAAAGTTAAGATCAAGGTCACCCAGCTCAGTGCAGCACTAATTTGGGCAGAAAATAGAAATATTTCACCTCTCAAACACACCCATTTCAGGCAGAGCAATAATGTGCATTTTGGGGAGAGTTCAGACTGCACTGACACTCACAGGGAATTGGTGTGAAAAACTTAATTCTGCCAGTTCTGCCTTGCCTCAGGTGGTTTCTGACCTATCAAATAGCACAGACTGTGCAGCTGCTGCTCACTCACTGGATCACACTCTGCCTCAGCCCGTTCCGGAGCTGGTTCTTGTTCATGGCTGGGTTCCATTCCTGCTTGTCCAGGTGGGTCGAGACAAAGTTGTCAACTTTCTGCCTCAGGTTCTGATAGGCTGGCTAAAAAACAAAACAAAACAACAAAATAAATCCAGTTCAACAGCTCAAATATCTCCAAAGAACCCCCTGCCAGAGCCCTGCACAGTGCAGCTATTGTCACACACAGGCTGCTCTGCTGTCTGCTTTCCCTCCTCTCGCTCTCTGAACAAAGATAATCCTGTTTTCCCTGAGAACACAACTGGAATTTGCACAGAATGCTCAGTGTTGTAATAATTCAAGCAGCTGGATAGACTGGGGCTGAAATTGTAGTGAAATCCAAACTGTGCAGACAGAGGTTGTTCAAGCAGGGTTCTTGCTGTCTGGAAAGCCTCCACCCCAGAATTCCCAGGAAACTGGCTGAGCAATACTGTCACTAAACAAAAATTTGGATTATTTGCTTCTGTGGCACTAGCAGAGAAGATAAGAATAAAAATAGAAAAATGTAATTTTAAAGATATAGTTATTTGAGTTTTATCAGAGAAAATGTAATTCTGCTAAACAGGAAATTAATTAACAAATCCATATAAATGCTCAGGGCCATCCACATCCTGGATGCAAGGGAAGGACAAGAGGGAAACAGGGATATTTCAGAGTTTGATGTGTCTGTCCTGGGTGAGGATGGCAGATCCCAGGACAGGGTTCCTGCTGGAAATATAAAAGCTCTGAGAAAGCAAAATTCAATAAAAAGCCTTGAATTTTCAGAGTCACTGAGAACAATCCAACCCAACGCTAACAGCCCAATTCAATACTGGCAAGAAATGATGAGGAGTTCGTGGTGGCTGAGAAAAAATGAATGTCAAGCAACAATCTGCGATCATCTACTCAAGAAACGAAGGTTAAAGGTTCGGTTTGAGGCTATAGGGAGGTTTGAAAAGATGGGAATTTCTGACAGACAGGCTGGGAGCAGCACTGTTCTCACGGGAAGGTGTTTTCCCAGGAAAGGCCGAGCCGTGCCGGGCCGAGCCGGGCTGTGGGTGCGGGGATCCCCGGGAGCAGCCCCGGCAGGGCCCGGCCTCGCTGCCCGGCCCCGGTACCTTGGTGTCCACGTCGGCCAGGCAGTCGCGGCGGAAGCCGTCGAAGAGGCCGCGGCTCTTGAGCTGCTCCACGATGATGGCGATGAGCTGCGGGTCCCCGGGCGGCAGCGAGCCGGGCTCGGCGGGTCCCGGCCCCGCGGCCCCCGCGCCCGCCGCAGCCCCGCCGCCGCCGCCGCTCTCCGACATGGCCCGCGGCCTCCGCGCGCCGGTGGTGTCACCGCGCCGCGCTGCATCACGGGGAGGCGAGTTCTCCGCCACAGCGGCGCTATGCGCTGAGTGCTTCTTGGAACTACAAATCCCAGCGTGCAGCGCGGCGCGGCCCAGCGAGGCAGCGGAAAGGCGGGCGCGGCGCTGTCGCGGTGCGTCTTGGGAGTTGTAGTTCGCGGGAGTGTGGGGACCCTCCCCGCATCCCCCGGCGGCGGTGCGGGGATGGCGGTGCTGGGATCAGCACCCGGCCGGAGCTGTCACAGGGCTCCCCGTGTCCCCTCGGAGCGGGTCCAGCCGGGCGGAGTGTTCCTCAGCTTGGCCTGGATGCTCCAGGTGTGCAGCTGGATGTCCCCCTGCCATGATAACAGCGAGGTTGTGACTCGCGTGTGTTCTCCTGTGCCGCAGAGATAATGTAAATTGCAGAAAAAAAAAATCAATTTGTGTGGGATCGTGTGGTATTCTTGTCGGGATCCCATCCCAATAGGATATTCCCATCCCAATAATATATTCCAATCCCAATAGGATAGTCCCATCCCAATAGGATATTCCCATCCCAATAGGATATTCCCATCACAATAGGATATTCCCATCCCAATAATATATTCCCACCCCAATAGAATATTCCCATCCCAATTGAATAGTCCCATCCCAACAGGTTATTCCCATCCCAATAGGATAGTCCCATCCCAACAGGATAGTTCCACCCCAATAGGATATTCCCACCCCAATGGGATATTCTTATCCCAATAGGATATTCCCGTCCCAATAGAATAATGCCCGGGGACAGGGACAGGAGCGGAACAGCAGCGCCGGCTCGGAGCGGGGGAAACAGCGCGGCCATCCCGGCAGGTGGCACCCGGTCCCCATCCCGGTCCCCATCCCGGTCCCCATCCCGATCGCTCCTCCGTGTCACCCCTGGCAGGGAGGTAATTAGTGAATTTTAGCCTCGCTATGGGGCCAGCAGCGAAGGCGGAGGGGTGGCTCCTCTCTTGGGACCCCCGCAGCAGCCAGGGAGCGATGGAGGAGGCGGATATTTATTTATTTTGCGGGATTTTCCTACTGTCCTGGGCTGGCTCCTTCCCGCGGGAGGGCTGAGAGGCAAAACCCTTCAGCAGCACAGAATCCAGCCCAGGGTTTACTGGGGACTGCCCCGAGCTAAGATCCCTCCCAATTAACAAATTACTGGAAGAGACTGTGAGCATCCGTGATGCAGGAGGGGAAAATCCTCAGTGCAACCTCCGGTACCCGGGGTGCTGTTTTGGAGCTGCTCCGGGATGCTCCCGGCTGGTCTGGAACAGCCCCGGGATGCTCCCGGCTGGTCTGGAACAGCCCCGGGATGTTCCCGGCTGGTTTGGAGCAGCACCGGGATGCTCCCGGCTGGTCTGGAGCTGCCCCGGGATGCTCCCGGCTGGTTTGGAGCAGCACCGGGATGCTCCCGGCTGGTTTGGAGCTGCCCCGGGATGCTCCCGGCTGGTTTAGAGCAGCTCCAGGATGTTCCCGGCTGGTTTGGAGCTGCCTTGCCCCCGGGGCTGGTCCTGCTGCTGGACCTGCGCTGCTCCAAGTCCCTGTGCGAGGTTTCTGCCTTTTCCTGTGGGTGGATGCACTGACCTCTCTCTCACGATGGCACAATTGATGTCCCAAGGCAGAAGAGAGGGGGCAAAGCAGGTAGTTATGAGATAATGAGGGTTCACGGGCTCTCTTACAAGCTGTGGGGTGGAGGTCAAGCAGTGTTTAATAGTTTTGAGATCTGTAGCAGGAGGGGAAAGAGAAAACCAGAGCGTTAAATCTGTTTTATCTGTGTGTTTTTGCCCGACATCACAGCACGCAGCGAGAGCATTAAACAGTGGTGTCTTAGATAAAGCAGCCAGGCCCCCAGGGAGGAGAACTGTGACCCTCTCCTTGAATCACATCCCGAGTACAAAATTTATGAGATCTGTGAACTCCCCCTACATCCGTGGCCTCGAGGAAAGCTTCAGGCATTTTCCACAGTTCAGGTCAGCAGAAGACTCAGGAAGGGAGATTTTTTGCCTGTTTGCTGTTGCATTGGACATGCAGTTCTCATGGTAGGATAAATGCTTAGGCTGAGGGGAAGCAAACTTGTAAAGCTTAGGGAGAAAGATTATTTCAGGCAAAATAAATAGGAAAAAAATTGGTGTAGAAAGTTCTTGGATCAAGATGGCAATCAGTGATTTCTAATCTTCTTTTCCTTACAGTCCCCCTGAACCCCATTCCTTTGGCTGATCAGGGAAATGTCGGTATTAATTGTAATTTCAATTTGTGAAAAACCTGAATTCCAGTCACATTTTCTATCACAGATGATCAGAGCCAGAGGTCAGTCCTTTCTTTGTCAGTGTTTGTCATCACTGCTTTGCACATTTCCTCCATTCTCAGACCCCATTCTTCACCCCCCTCCTGTCACCACAATCACAAGAGCTGTAAACCAGCACCTCTTTCCATGGAAATTCGGATATCATAGGGGAAAACCCATCTCTGCTACAGCTGCCTGCAAAGAGTTCATGGCCGCTGCAATTGGCTGACAAAACCAAGTTGTTCCCAAAAAGTGGTGTGAATGAAATCTGTTTTCATGGGGGCTCGTTTCTGCTCCTTAAAGCTCTTGCTGAAAACTCACATTGTGATGCAAGCAGGTCCTGGAAGGGGTGTGGAGCTGGCAGGGTGTGAATTCCCACGTGGAATACGCAGCAGTGGAGCCCTGCCTGTGCTCACTCTCTTTTGGGTCCTTGTTCCCTCAGCTTCTCATTTGCATTGGGTTTGTGTAAATCAATTCCTGCTGCAGGGCGAGTTCTGTGCTCATCCTCTGTGGCAGGATGGAGTTTGTTCCTTCCTCAGCAGTGGGAACCAGATTTCCCCCTCTGTGTTTGCCCTGGCAACCCTGACATGATCCTGCCCATCCCTAATGCTCGGGAGAAGGGCAGCTGCTGGAGAGGAAGAAAAAGCCAAAATTCCAGAGTATCAAACCCTGTGCTGTCTCTTGCTGGGATCCAGCCAAGGCTGGATTCATCATCATCATGAGGATTTCTTCCTGGAAAGGGTGGTCAGGCATTGGAAGGGGCTGCCCAGGGAGTCTGGGAGTCCCCATCCCTGGAGGTGTCCAAGGATGTGGCACTCAGTGCTTTGGGCTGGGGACAAGGTGGGGATGGGGACTCGATGGGCTGGGAGAGCTTTTCCAGCCTCAGTGATCCTGGGATTTGCAGTGGGGTGATGGCTGTGGCTGGGGAGAGGAGAAGTTTTGTTCCCTCTTATGAGATTTTCCACATCCCTGTTAAAAGACAAACAGTTCAGAGGATACATGGTTGGCAGTTTGCTCTTCCTTGCCGTGGCAACCTCTGCCACAAAATGAGAAGCCACTTACTGAGTCTAATTTTCCCCAGTTTTGGCCCTGCTAATGATTAAGATGAGAAACCTGGGATAGGTGGTGAGAAATCTGGGATAGGTGGTGAGAAACCTGGGATAGCTGGTGAGAAACCTGGGATAGGTGGTGAGAAACCTGGGATAGCTGGTGGGAAACCTGGGATAGGTGGCTGTGGCCAGGTGCTGCCGGTGCTGGAATGCAGATGGAATCACCATGGGCACCCTTGCAGAGGCAAAACCCAGCTGCTCCCAGGCAGGATCTGTGGAAGCTGCTTCCCTTCCTCCCTGTGCTGGCACCTCCAGCAGCACAGACCCAAATCTGCTTTGCTGTCCTTGGCAGGAGAGCTTTTTCCCAGGTGTGTTCGCAACCCAGATCCTGCCCTGTTGCCTCTGTGCATGGGAACTGGAAAAATGTGAGGTTTGGAACGAGCTGATCCAAACCAAGGTGAATCCAGCAGGGTGGCAGTGCAGCTAAATTTGCTCTTGTCCTTTAGCAGCATCCCAGCTGTGCCTGCTGGCTTTGGGCCACGTCTGCCTGCTTTTTGTAGGGTTGGGTTGTTTTGCAGAAGCTCAGGTGGAATATTCACACAGAATATCCTGAATTGGAAGGGACTCATAGGGATCAGCCAGTGGAACTCCTGGCCCTGCACAGACACCCCAACAATCCCACCCTGAGAGCATTTTCCAAACTCTCCTGGAGCTCTGGCAGCCTCGGGGCTGTGCCCATCTCCTGGGGAGCCTGTTTGGAGCTGAGCTCAGGGTCACATCCCTGATCCTGTGCACTGTGCTGGTAAGGAGAGAGCAGGAACTGCTGAAACAGAGGAAATGTGTATTGAGTTTGGTCCTTGTGGTGCCAGCAGCCCCAAAGTCGTGTTTAATCTTTGCCCCAACCTTTGGAGGAGTTAAAGCCGTGTTCCCTGGGGCTCTCTGAGGATCGGGGTCAGCGCCAGAGTTTTGAGATCCTGGAGATTTACACAACAAACAGCTTGGCTGTGCAGGTGGCAAATTATTGAGAGAGTTGGGAAGCTGCAGGAATGTTCCCCTGCCCATAATTCTCTCCCAAAGAATGTGCAGCACGCACCCAGCCTGCCAACCCTTTGGAGGCTCCAGAGCCCTGGAAGAAAATGTCTATTCCCTGCATGTTTGCCATTTGTGCTGGGCAACATATTATCCATGGAGCATATGCTGTATACACCACACGCTTTCTGAATCACTCTATTTCTGAAACACTGCATTGAAATTTATACATTGGTTTATTTTATATGTAAATATATATCTATATATGTAAGTGTGTGCATGCATATGCATTATATTGAAGTGGCTGGTGTTATAACAGAGATGTAAGTAAACAGAATTTTTGTTCAACATACCCACCTCCACAGGATGCTGTTTTATTCTCTGTTTTTTTTTTTGGTGGGTTCTGTCTTGTAGCTGAAACAATTTGGAGCTCAAAGTATCTGCAAATACCAAAGGAAAATGTATTTGTAAAACTGCTGCAGAGCCTTCCAGAGGAGATGCATGCTGTGTCCTCAAACAGAAATGTCAGTTGTTCATTCTTGTATCATTGTTTCCATTATTATGAAAGGCTGAAATCATGTGGCAAGAATAATATAAACATTCTTGCCATATATGCAGAAGGGGTAAGTTTCCAAACTAGACCATCAAATGAAGCCTTGGAGTGTATCTGTGTAATATAATCCCTTGGAAGAGTTGCCTGGCATTTGAAGTTTTCACATGTTTTATAAATGTTTATGAAAAATGCCAGTGAAGCTGATGAAGTCAATAATTGCCCCTCTGGGCAGGGAAACACAGGGAAATGAGCAGCCTGTGATTGCTCTGGCATGCAGTGTCAGAGATGGGAGTGAACCCAAAAACGTGGGCTATCTGTGCAAACTGCTGCGTGAAATCCTCTTTCTCCAAGCCCGCTATTTACTTTTCTTGCCTGAAAAATTTTCCATAGCACAGATTTCACTACTGAGGGCAGCACTGCTGTAAAAACCACTGTGAGGAGCAGCGTGTGTGGGACAAAGTGCTGCTTATTCCTGATCTTTCCACCTGAATATCCATGTCAGGATAACACCCCGTGCTCCTTAGTGGCCCTTTGCTTGTTTGCACTGCTCCTCTCTCCAGCATTCCTTCCCTGGGATTTGATGCAGCTTTGAATTTGTGCAGATTTGACCTTTTCTGCCTCAAACTGGGGAGTGCAGGCCCACATTTGGAGTTTGTGAGCGTGAGGAAATTGTGACACGCTGGAAGCATTCGGGGATCTAATGGTGCCTGACAGCTGATTGGAAATCCACTGGTGTCAGGAAGGAAAGCAGCTGTTCCCTCCCCTTCTGCACAGAGGCAAGGACTGCACTGTCACATCCAGGAGCAATTACCCTGCCATCAGAGGATGAAAAGATGAAAACAAGGAGGCTGGAAATTAATTTCTTTCACCCCTCTGTTTGATGCATCCATCAGCAGCTCATCTGGGCATCATGGAGCTAATTTAAAAGTGTAATTTCTATCCCAAAAGACTGTATTCAGTGCTCTCAAGTGAAGTTCAAGGGGATGCAGTGTGGGGCAGAGGTTATTTCTGCCTCTGTGTGGTGCTTGTGGAGCTGGGGTTTCCCTGTTGGTGCATTTGTGGAGCTACGTGGTGCCTATAACGTGTTTTATGCTCCACATAAGTTACTCGTCCCTTATTTACAGCTTGCACTTTTCTCCCCTTCTCTAAGGACCTGCAGCTCTTGACCTTTTAGCCTGGTAAATTATTTACACGTGAAACAGTGAATCAAAATGATGGCTCTCAGGAAGATGCTGCTTATTCTCAGGGGAAAAAAAAAAAAAATGCACATTTCTTGCTGAAATCTCCTTCCTGAGGCTTGTTTGTCCTTCCCTCCTCATCCCTCCCCACCCTGAGAAGGAGACACTCTCCTTTTTTACACGGCTGCTCCTTTTGCACAGGGAAATGTTCCTCTGCCTCTGATTCTAAAACATCCCCTTGATATTTTGGGGCTGGGGTGAGAGGAGGTTAGTTTGATGTCTTTCTGGAAGTGGAAAACCATGAAAGAACGTGAAGGGAAGGTGTGTGAAACAGCCCAGGCTGCTGCAGAAATCCCAAACTGGGGCAGATAGCAGCAGAGCTGGAAATGTTTAAGGCATAAATGGCATAAAAATGATTTCCCATGGGATGGTTTGGGCTGGAAGGGACCTTAAAGCTCATCCAGTCCCACCCCACGCCATGGGCAGGGACAGCTCCCACTGTCCCAGGCTGCTCAGGGCTCCATCAAGGACTTCTCAAAAAGGTTATTTTTAATATGCTGTAAAGTGTATTTTTAACAGACTGTAAATCATAACACTTCTCCTTGGTAAAGCTCATGCAGAGCCGTTGCTAAAAGGTGCTGTTGTAAGTGAGACAATCGTGCACATGGGGGAATTTTAGTTTTTTCCTAGAGCTGTATTAAAATTAAATGGAGAAAATCTGTGTTATGGTTCCTGGAGCAAATACCTTGTTCCTACTCACACGGTTTTATCTGTAGGACAGGGAAAACATCCACAGAGAAATGGGAAGCCAAGAAACAAATTGGATTGAAAATAAAGTTTGTTCAATACTATGATTTCTTACCAGGGATTTTTGCCCGTTAAATGATTGTGGGAAAATAAACAAGAAGACAATGTTTGAAAAGCAAAGAATTGTTTTGAAATTATCTATATCAGCTCATGGGGTGTTTTCTTTCTTTCTTTTTTTTTTTTTTTTTTTTTGGTGTGTGTGCAATTTTTTTCTTAAATCTATTTTTATTTTTAAACAGTTTTTCCCTTCACATGAAAAGGCTGGTTCATGGCAAGCACCACCTTTTCTGAAACCACCCTGGTTCTGAGGCAAAAAAAGAAAAAGAAAGCATTATGATATTATAAAATGGAGAATTTTCTCAGATTAAAGTTGTTTATTTTCTCAGGAGTATAAGGAATTCTATAATTCATGCACATTTCATGAGGAAAGTGCCCAGTTTGTGGATATTTAATGAGAAATAAAATTTCTACATCATTAATTGGCCAGAGAGTAAAGTGCAAAGGAACACATGTATTTCTTATGAGAGCTTTTAAATCAGTTTGTTGTGGTTTTAGAAATTATAATGTGATTTGATAATCCTGCTATTGCTGCCACTCATGGAAAGGTGAGCTGCACCTGCCTGTAGTGACATCCAGGCCCCCAAAATTCGGATAATGGGAAAAACATCCTCGTGCAAAGGGGTTTTTTCACAAGTGTGGCTCTGGAAGGAATTTTAGGCTGGTAGTTATCTCCTATAAAACTCACATTTGAGCGGAAAAAAACCAAAAGAGCCCAAAAACTGGGCTTGATCATGAAATCTTTGGAGTGAAAAATGTCATGTTTCTTCTTCCCTGTGTAGGAATGCATTAAACTGCCTTTGCCTGAGCTTTGTGCTGTGCTCAGTGCTCATCATTTGCCTAATGCAAAGTAGCCAAACACTGCAGCTGCTATTTGAGATGCTTTTATCCATCTTTCCTCTCTCTCACACACACATCCCCACACCCAGACAAAAGTTGGTTTCCTTTAGGCAATCGGCAGCCCTGGGAGAGTGGCAATTTCTTTGATTGCTCATTGTAGCTGGAGCACTGGAGATAAAAGTTTAATGCGTTCTTATTGTCTGGCTGCTTTGGAGTATTCAGCTGCAGCGAGCAGGGGTGTGGGGTGAGCAGGTTGGGTGGCACTGCTGGGTTTTTTTGGTGCCCACAGACCCATTGGCATTTGGAAGCTGTGGCAGTTTGGGGTGAGCAGATTGGGTGTCACTGTTGCTCTGGGTTTTGTTGGTGCCCATGGAGCTGTTGGCATTTGGGGGCTGTGCCAGTTTGGGGTGAGCAGGTTGGGTGTCACTGCTGCTCTGGGTGTTTTTGGTGCCTGTGGAACCATTGGCATTTGGGGGCTGTGCCAGTTTGGGGTGAGCAGATTCAGTGTCACTGCTGCTCTGGGTTTTGTTGGTGCCCATGGAGCTGTTGGCATTTGGGGGGGTGAGCATTTGGGGACTGTGGCAGTTTGGGGTGAGCATTTGGGAGCTTTGGCAGTTTGGGGTGAGCAGATTCGGTGTCACTGCTGCTCTGGGTTTTTTTTGTGCCTGTGGAACCATTGGCATTTGGGGGCTGTGCTACTTTGGAGTGATCAGATTGGGTGTCACTGCTGCTCCTGGGATTTCTGGTGCCCATGGAACCGTTGGCATTTGGGGGCTGTGCCAGTTTGGGGTGAGCAGGTTGGGTGGCACTGCTGCTCCTGGGTGGTTTTGGTGCCTGTGGAGCCATTGGCATTTGGGGGCTGTGCCAGTTTGGGGTGAGCAGGTTGGGTGGCACTGATGCTCCTGGGTTTTTTTTGGTGCCCACAGAACCATTGGCATTTGGGGGCTGTGCCAGCCTCTGGCCGATGGGGAGGGGCAGCTCAGGGGCAATGCCAAGGAGCAGGTAGAGCTGCA
The DNA here is from genome assembly GCF_048771995.1 of Taeniopygia guttata. Classification (NCBI taxonomy): domain Eukaryota; kingdom Metazoa; phylum Chordata; class Aves; order Passeriformes; family Estrildidae; genus Taeniopygia; species Taeniopygia guttata. The sequence goes on along the minus strand of NC_133038.1, from coordinate 8,610,748 downwards.
GGGCATAGATGAGGTGTTGCTGTGACAAAGGGGTTTGGAAAAACAAACGGAGCTGAAATTTTCCCGGGGAAACCTGCTGTGCTGAGCTGCTGGGATAAACACACCTGGTGTGGGTGAGTGCTGGGCCACGAGCTGCTGAGAGCAGGGCACACCCCTTCTCTTCATTTTCCTTCAGGGGACAGGTGGAATTCTTCCAACAAAGACATGAATTGCAAAGCCACTACCATTAGAGAGAAACAAACCCGATTTTATACATTCATATAAATAAATAAATAAATAAATAAAATATATATTTTATATATATACATTTATAATATATAATATATAAAATATATTTTATTTATATATATAAAATAAAAAATATATTTGATAGTATTATATCTATAATATATCTTTTAGTATATGTGTAATATATATACTAAAGGTATAATATATTATGTATAATATATATACATATATAATATATATTATAGTATTATATTATATATTATATGTATTTTATAGTATTATATATAATATATATTTTATATATAATATATAAATAATATAAATAATGATGTATAATATAATATATAATATATAATATATAATATATAATATATAATATATAATATATAATATATAATATATAAGATATAAGATATAAGATATAAGATATAAGATATAAGATATAAGATATAAGATATAATATATAAGATATAATTTTATATATATAAAAATATGTAATATATAATCTATTATATATTACATATTACATATTACATATTCTATATTCTATATTCTATATTCTATATTATATATTATATATTATATATTATATATTATATATTATATATTATGTATTATGTATTCTATATTCTATATTCTATATTCTATATTCTATATTCTATATTCTATATTATATATTATATATTATATATTATATATTATATATTATATATTATATATTATATATTATATATTATATATTATAATTTATAAACAATATATAAATTTTATATATCAAAAAAGAATTTATATATATATATATATAATTAAAACTATAATATATTTTATAGTTTTAGGCTGTCTTAATTTTAGACCAACACTTGGATATTTCTCTGGCCTTTTGTCCCAGCCCTGCTTTCCCCTTGCAGCTCCCTGGGAGATGCTCATTGTGCGGTTTTGCTGGCATTTCCTCTGCCCTCTCCTGGCCACCAGCCAGCTCCTGTTGCACGAGGGAGGTCAGGAGAATAATGCCCTTTTTTTGCCACACGGGTAACCCAACCCTGCACCCTGTTGGTCTGCCCTGCTGAATTCCAACTCATCTGATTGCACTCAGGGCTATTGGAGCGTCCCTGCCATCAGAGCTGGGAAATTGATATGCTTGAAGGGCCTTTAATGAGGAAGAAAGCTAATTAGTTAATGTAAGGAGTGAAAAATAAGTCTGACAACCTTGTAGTCCATTTTGTTCCATTGCAGCTTCCCGCAGTGCTTAGCCCAGAGCCCAGCTTCGAGCTGGGCAGATCCTGGAAGCAACACTGGGTTTAAGGTCAGGGTTTGGGTCTGGATGGGGTGTGGTGGGACCTCTGCTGCATCATTGCTAAAACCCTTTCGTTTCAAACATACATTGTGTGGGTGTGAATTTGTTGGACTTCTACAATTAATGAAATTTTTTCTCAAGGTTAGGCACTACACTACAAAAATAGTCCCTTCCCTCTTGGCTTTTCTGAGGTCTGCCACAGCTGGAGCGGTGACAGGAGGGATTCACAGGCTGTGAATGGGGGAGCTCCAACCACTGAAATTAGGAATGAACTCTGAATTGGGAGCCAGGGCTATGAGGAGCAGCTGAGGGAGCTGGAAAGGGGCTCAGCCTGGAGAAAAGGGGGCTCAGGGGGGATCTTCTGGCTCTCCACAACTCCCTGGATCCATCCTGGCATAACACAATCCTCACTTTCTTAGCCTTGGGGAAAAAAATTCTGAACTTGTTCGGTAGGATTGGGCCTAGAATCTCTCATGGTCTTTATTTTGTTCTCTGGTTTAATGATCTCCCCATACTTAGACACCCACTGAGGTGATTTTTCTGCCCAGGGAGAAGAGGGCAAAAGGCTTGAAAGGTTCCAAAGTTGTTGAAGTTTCCTCCCTGATTTCAGTGGATGGTGACCCCATCCTTCTGAGGGGAAAAGACAAGAAAGGAGAGAAAGAAAGGGAAAGCAGAAGGAAAAATAAATGGGATAAGAATATAGCTAAGGGATGTATAAAGAAATCCAGCTGTGTTTGTCCTGAACGAGTTTTGTTTCCCAGGGTGGCCTCCAGATTTGTGTTCTTTGTGCAGAAATCCAAGTCCTGTAAACACCACCTGCTCCTGGTGCTCGAGATAGTGAGATGGGCTGGAACCAGACCAGACCTTGGGCACAACTGGGGTAGAGGCTGATCAAAGTGGGGCGGCAGGAGGAGCTTATCAATTATTTGAGAGAAAAGAGTCAATAAAAACCTTCTTCAGTATAAACAGAGTCCTGCTGAATGTGGTGGGACTCTGGGGAGTGAGCTGTTCACACGAGATGAAACTCTTCTTGTTGTTGGTGAGTTTGAAGACCTCTTTGAGATTCTGATCTAGGAGCTGTTGCTTTGTCCTTGCTTGCCTCAGTCCTGCCTGGAGAGCCTGGGAATGATGCACGGCCCTGCTCTGTAGGGTCAGGGCATTTCCAGGCCCTGGTTCCTTTTCCTTGTCACCAATTTCCTGCTCACCTGAGGTTGTTCATCCCAGAGTCACATCAGAGCAGGAAGGCAAGGAGAAGGGAGTCTCCAGATTTAGGAAAAATGTATTCACAAAACCTAATTCCTATCACTCTGCTGGTGGTGCTGTCCCCCTTGACAGATCTTAGGAACTCTGGATTGTGCTCCTAAGCATGTCTGGAGTATTGTGCTCAGTCCTGGGCTCCCCAGGACCAGGGAGATGTGGAGCTGCTGGAGGGAGTGCAGTGAGGGCTCACCAAGATGATTGAAGGACTGGAGCATCTCTCCTATGAGGAGAAGCTGAGAGCTCAGATTGTTCAGTGTGGAAAAAGGAGGCTCAGAGGGGATCTCATCATTGAGGGAGCTGGGAAGGGGCTCAGCCTGGAGAAAAGGAGGCTCAGGGGGACCTTGTGGCTCTGCACAGCTCCTGACAGGAGGGGACAGCCAGGGGGACATCCAGGATGAGAGGGAACAGCCTCAGGCTGGGCCAGGGCAGGCTCAGGGTGGACATCAGCAGGAATTTCCCCATGGAAAGGGTGCTCAGGCCTTGGAACTGCCCAGGGAGGTTTGGATCCCCATCCCTGGAGTGTCCCAGGAAGGGCTGGAGGTGGCACTCGGTGCTCTGGGCTGGGGACAAGGTGGGGATGGGGCACAGCTGGGACTCGATGGGCTGGCAGGGCTTTTCCAACCAGAATGATTCTGTTCCATTCTGCTTTGTGCCAATAACTGAAGGGAGGCTGTGAAGAAGACAGAGCCAGGCTCCTTGCTGTTGTGCCCAGTAGCAGGAAAAGAAGGAATGGACTCCCAATAAACCACAAAAGGATCTGTCAGAACATTGTCAAGCACTGGAACAAGTTACCCAAAGAGTCTGAAGATTCTGCATCCCTGGAGACACTGAGCAGCTGCCTGGACATGGTTTTGGACACCTGATTCTGCGTGGCAGACACACACACACCAAGACATCCCTGTGCAGAAATCCTTGTCAGGACACACAGACACACACACCAAGACATCCCTGTGCAGAAATCCTTGTCAGGACACACAGACACACCAAGACACAGTTGCTGTGTGCTCACAGGTGCCTCACACCTACGCTCTCCCTGTGTTGCTAAGGCTGGTGCAGCTCAGTGTTTGTTAGCAACCATGAGAAATTTTCCCAAAAAAGATCTTTTAACAGAAGAACTCAGAAAGTGAAGGCTACATATAAATGCTGTCTGGTAGAAAAGGTGCAAAGCTGCCATTAACAAGTCACCAGCTCCAAGGTTTGGGTTTTCCAGGCCTTTCCTATTTGCTTTTGCACTCTGGACCCTGGTATTTTAATGGTATCTATGTCATGCACCATCCTGCTGTGTGAATATTCATCACATCAGTGCTCTGACAGCCACACTTGCCAGACCCAAGGTGTGCTCAGTACACTGTGTCAGAGGAGCCATTATCAGAGGCAGTACAAATGTGATGCTGAGTATCTGGGACTTAATGAGGTGTTTTGGGTTTTTCCCTGTGTATTTGGTTGCAAAATTGAGGTTGCTCCTTCCTGTCTGTGCTTCCAGCCTGATTTCACCACTGTGCAGCTTGACCTCCTGCCCATCACTGCCTCATTTTCCTCCCAGAAAAAGCTTTTGGCCAATTTCCAGCTAAATTCATCAAATCACAGAGAGAACAAGTTCTTGCAAATTCTATGCTGGTGACTGGACAGCAGAGCAAATCCAGTATTAATCCCCCAGTGAGAGTGAAATAGGCCAAATTTAGAAATCAGCCACTGTTTGTAACTCCCAGCCAGCCAATAAACAAGTCTGGAGTGGTGACCCAGCCCTTGCTGCTGCTCCCTCTTGCTGTGCCCAAGCACAAGAGAGATGTGGGAGGGAGATCCTGGCTTTGGGGACAGGGAGAGGCCATGGCACTGGGAATTAAATTTCAGGGATGGAGGGCACAGAGCTGTAGGGAACCAGGCTTGGTTCCTTGCGGTGCATGTGGAATAACTTGTTTTGATAAGTGGTTCAGAGGCCTTACAAAAATCAATAATAGTAACAGTGCTCCCTAGCAACCCTACAAAAACAAAGCTGTGTGTGCAGCCTGTTTTCATGAGCAGCAGGATCTGCTCCAGTACAGCCCCAGGTTTCAGTCTGAGCCTTTCCAGGGGTCCCCAGCCAGCAGAGAGCAGGGGAAGGACACTGGCCCTGTGTGATGGTGCCCAATCCTGCATTCCTTGCATGGAGAAGCTCATGGAAGAATTGGGTGTGTGGGGCATTCTGACTTCAGGTTTTGTGCAAGTAAAGAGCTAAGCAGCAATAGCAGTCATGTGTGTGAACATGAGACAATTCTAAAGCTCCTCTGTTTCCTTGCCTGCCTTGTATTTTGTGGAGTACAAAGGATGCAGGAACTTAATCTCACATGAAAGTGTCTCTTATGTAATAATTACTGTGAGGGTGCCCAGGAAATGTTCTAGTTAGGATCCTCTGAGCACAGGGCTCGCCAAATCCTTCTCCCTCAGCCTGAAACCTTCTCAGTGGCCTTTACTTAGAGGCAGATTTATCAATTTAGGAAAGTTTAATGAGGCTGAGGAGCAGGGTTTGCTGATGGACCAGGCGTGGTGCAGGGGGAGAAGGGTCAGAACCCTCTCTGCAGGGCTGGGTTGGTGCTGGGGTGGGAGCAGCAGCCCTTTGTGTATCCAGCAGGGCTGAGATGCTCTGACATTTCCACTGTAAACAGCCCTTGCCATTTCTGCGTCCTGGCATTTGTGGCTGTCCCACGTAGGGGTGAGGTTAATGCCAGTTTGTTTCTGGTCAGGTGACAAGCAGCACAGTAGTGTCATTGTCCTGCTTTCCATCCTCCCCAGCTCGGGTCACTGCTGCTGACTGCACACACCCCCTGCCCTTTCCCAAGGAACAGGCTGATTGCTCTTAGCTCCTTTCTGGAAGATGAACACAGCAAAAACCCCTCCTGCATGGAGGACAGGCCCCCAACACACAGAAAAGAGCTGCAGGAGGTGCGAGCTGGATCCATCCCTCCGAGGCTCACATGGAATTTGGGACATGATGAAAAAGGCAGAGCTCTTGGAGGGGAGCACTGAGGCTGAAAACCAGAAACTTTCCCTGTGCTGCCGTGCCAAAGGTGACAAACACATGTGGGTGCTGACCCCCCTGCCAGAGGCTTGGTGTTAGGGACTGTCAGGGTTTAAATGTTATAAATCTGATTCACTGGGTTTGATGAGAGGCAAACAACTTGTATTTCTATTACTCACCTGTGGCTGGGCCTCGTGGACCCTCAGTGCACATTTCTAAGTCTGTCCCAGGCTGCAGCCCTGATTCAGTGCCTGGGGAAGTCTGCAGGACCACAGGGTCACCCAAACTTGTGCTTCCACCTCCTCCCTGCTCCAGCCCGTCCAGGGCATGGGGAGTGCTGGAGAAGGGGAAGTTTCCCAGCTCTGACACACTGACTGTACATGCTGCCTGGAAAGGGGAGTGTGTTCACATTTACTCATTTTTGCAACGACCTCTGGGATCCCTGAACAGATTTGGGTGAAGCATATGAGACTTCTTTTTTGGCTGAGCTTTATCCAGATTCTAAAGGGAGTTAGCAGAGCGGAGCAACACACGGAACAGACCTGGAAACATTTCAGATGTGCTGAGTGGGTTCTGCAGTGGGCCACCGAGCTGTAAACCCTACAAATCCCAGCGCTTTGCCCCAGCAGGACCTGGCAGTGCCATATAAAGCTGTGGTGTCACAGCATGCCTATGTGCCACTGTCACCCTGTAGTGACAGGCAGCTCTGGAACCTCTTCCAGCAGGCAAATTCCCAAGGGGAGGCATCCCCAGGACACTCTCCAAAACAGGCAGCGGGAACAGAAAGTTCAGCGCCAGCGCCGAGCGAGCTCTGCGGTGTCCTTGAGTGCCCTCCCTGAGCTCCTGCAGCTTACCCCATCCCAGCAAACATTCCCTTCTTCCTCTCCACCTTGTCCAGCTCTGCTCCAGCCCCATTTCTTCCCTCCCTCTTTCCTGAGAGGCCTTTGGTTCCGAGGCACGAATTTCTCATTTCGCTCCCTCAGTTGCTTTGTCATGCAAAGCATTTGGGACAGTGTGGTTGTAAGATGTGATTAAAAATAGTGTTTGAACTCTCTTGGCACACAGGACTATTAATCCCCGCTGAAGCTCGGGGAGGAGGGAGGGAGGGTGGATTTGAGGGTGAGGATATATTCCAGTTCAAAAGTACATCAAGCTAATTTGCATTTTAAAGTATTTTTGCCTTTCTGGAGTAACAAAGCGCTAGTTTTTCCAGTACTTCCTGCAGTATTTATACTTCCCACTGTTAAAATGCAGAGAATTTAGCTCTCAGGGTGAAGATTTCTAGGTCTGTCTCCTTAGTGATCCCTGCATCAGGTCATCGCAGGCTGAGACAGAAACTTGGAGTCTGAGAGCTGATTTTATCAATAATTGGTGTAATTGCAGATATTGGGGAATGCTGCTTAATGCAGAGTTTAAAATGAGCAAACAGAAACCTCTGCATTCATTCAGGAGCTGTTCTGGTTTGGGAATACTGAGTGTGTGTAAAAGCACAGTACAAATGGAAAGCTGTCACTTGAAGCAATATCCCTCTAAAATGTCCCCAAACCTAGGAACAGTCAGCCTCACAGAGCTCTTCCAGAGCTCTGCACACAGAAAAATGCCAAGTTTTTTTTGATCCTCCTTTGCTCTCTGCATTAAAATTAAGCCAGGTGCTGATTTCATCTGTGCCACTGGAAATCACCAGAGCTGTTAATTCTGGATACTTAGAAAGTTTTCAAATAGTGAGTTGACAGTTCTAGAAATTAATATGATTAACTTCAGCATGGTTATTCTACACTGACTCAGAGACAAGTGACAAAAGTTTGGCCCTTACCAGGGAAATATTTTCTGGCTTTGTAGCACACCTGAAGTGGGATCAGTGGAGATAAATGGTGTCATGGCAAGAGGATGAGTGAGGAAAATAAGATGATATTTTCTCTTTAATTGCACCAAAGTGTCTGATCCACAGCTGCCATCTGGGAGCTCTGAGGAGCTCCAGTGTCACTGCCTGGGGCTGTGCAGAGCCTGGGCATTGCAGACTTGGTGGATTCCCCTGCTTTCCCACCTCCCTCCTTCCCCACCAGAGCTGCAACCGAGAGAGGAGAGATGCCAAAGAAGCCCTGCAGCGTGTGGAGAGCTGACCTTGGGCTGCTTGGCTGAGTGCCACAGGCCAAGACAGCATCATCCTGCACAACAAACACCTCCTCATCCTCAGCACAGCAACATCTGTGAGGGATAAAGGCCAGCCCGAGTGCTGATGCTGCCAAACTGTTCCCCCGCTGGGAATCCCAAACCTCACCCAGCCCTGGCTGGTGATTCCCAGCTGGATAATGAGATGAAAACTCTTGGATTTGCCCCACCTGCAGCAGCCACATGTGCAGACTTCAGGTGTCCTCATGGAGATACACGTACTAGAATGTGACTTTTTAACATTTTTTTTCCCGAGGCTCTGTTGCTTTTGCTGGTAGGATGAATATTGTCTTTTCAGCTTGTCCCCCTGGCATCCTAGATTCCATTTTAATGGAGTTTACTGTGTTATCCTCTAAAAGTCTAAAAAATAAAAGCAGTTACAAAGGTAAACAAGGAGTTTAGAATGAAGAACTGTAGGTTCATGTGTCACAACATAATTAACTAAGAAACTTACACTGTAACACGAATCCATAAGACAAAATATTTAAAGATTAGATCAAAAACGTAAATATCCGTGTTAGCAGAGTTTTATTAGTCAATAAATCCTTAAAAGGTCTTGTAACTAGGGGTCTTGTGACCTTCTGAACCACGCAGCAAATATGTGAGCCGAACTCACCCTTCCTGCCTACATAGAAGATAAGAAAAATAACCCACATCATCTAAAAACTCAGAAGTCCCATCTCTAACTCATTCAAAATTCCTTCAAAAATCCCCATAGCCCAGGGAGGAGCCTGTAAAGCGACAAGAAACAACACAGAGGGGGGAAATGAGAACAATTAAAAAGATGAACCCGCTTGACCCTAATTTTGCAAATCTCTAGCTGTCAAAGAACGTACCTCGACTAATTATGTTTGGATGGGAAATTATAGAATCATTATAGCTGTGATTACACAGGTCCCCCAGCTCTTGCCTGCCATGGTGTCTGGGTGTGTGTGCTTTTCTTGTGTGAGCTTTCATTTTAGATTTGCTTTCTTGTTTTAGCTGTCCAGTTTTCCAGAAATAGACCTCCAAAAAGAAATAGCTGCATCCCACACCTGAAATGTGCAATTCTCAGCTGTCCTCCCACCTCCCTCCTTTCTCCCTCTCTCCTCTTGGCCTTTGGAGACCAGAGTCACTGCTGTAGTTGGGCAATTATGCTTCAAAGCTGAGAACTGCACTGAGCTTTGCCAAAATCTGCTGAAGCAAGCGCAGCACTTTGGCTTTGAACCTGTGGTGTGGAAGTGCAGTCACTTCCCAGTCAGATGTTCTCGGGGTAAGAGCAGGGCAGCTGGATTGCAAATATTAATCTAATATGAATGTTGGGGTGCTGAGAAACTGAGCTGAGGGAGCAAATTTAAGTGTAGTCTCTCTGATGCAACATGGTTCCAGGATAAGGTCTGAGGTATTTTTCAAGATTTCTGGTTGTTTCTGGAAAAAAAGTTTCCAGTTTTTTCCAGTTCATCCAGCTCAAAATATACCCCCTCCTGTGGTATTTTTGTTCTGTAACCCAGCTCCTGGCAATGTCCACACTCCTCTTCACCAGGCTGCTGAGGCTCTGCACACCAGAATAATTCAGGAATCCAAACCTTTATTGGGGACCTTGCCCTGAGAAATCAGTATGAGCTGCCATCCTCACAGAACTCTGCAAAAAGCCCTTGCCTGCAGCTCTGATGACCAGGAACTGCTCTGCAGGAGCAAATTAATGGGCACAGCCTTGCTCTTGTCATTCTGAGCCTCCACATCCCCATTCCAGAGAGGACAGTGGAGCGAGGCAAAGTCTCAGGACAGAGGATCTGTCCTTGCCAGCAACTTCCCAATAACAAACCAACTTTCTGCATCCGCAACAGAACAGTTGGGGGGGGAAAAAGCAAACAAAACAAGCCTCTGCTGCAAAATGCCACTCCCAAAATAGATTTTGGAGAGATTATTACATGAAGCAGCGAAGGGAGGGAAGGATGATTCAGAAAATAGCTTGAAACAGTCTTTTAAGCAGCTTGGGATTGTGTGGTAAATAATGCAGGAAGGAAGGGAAAGTGCAGACTCTAAATGGATGTGCTGGAAGGTCTCATCAGCACCTGAAATGCCTTTGGAAACCTTCCAGCAGCAAGGAAACACATCACAGGCATAACCAGTTATTCTAACAGCCCCCTTGGCCTCCCTGCATCCTCAAAGAAATGGGAATTTCTGAGAATTTAGGGGCAGTGGGGCTGAGCCTGGGCTTGAGGGACACCCTGAGCTTCAGCCCCCTGAACCCAGCAGCCCCCAGCAAGTGCCAAGGCTCAGGGGTCTGTGTGCAATTCCTGCTGCAGGGAGCAGAGAGGGGACAGGGCAGGGGCTGGGCATTCAGGAGGGCTCTGAGGGGAGGAGAAATTCAATCCCGTCACAGAGCAGGAGCCTCCATAGCTCCCCTGCACTCCTGGCCTCTGTGGCATTCCCAGGAATTCCCTTTGTGGGTTGGCTGCTGGTCTGACCCTGCTCCACGACAGCAGCTGGTTCCAAAAATTTCTCCTCTGGCACCAGAAATTGCCAGGAGCTTTCCAGAATTTTGCCTTCCTGGCCTCCCCAGCTCATATCCATGTCCCAGAATGATGTGATCTGGCAGCACTAAATGAGTTTTGTGAGCTGACGGACAACAGGTATCATGTACTGTAACCCCCTCCTAGAGATTGCTGTTTCTGCCTCCTGTGCTGGATGTTTTACACTGTTTTTCTCTCTTTAAAAGAAAAAATTATGGTGATTAATTTAAAAACAAACAAACAAACAAACCCTGAGCTTTAATCAGGGAGGAGATGAGGACCTAGAGGGTGTTGTGTGATAGGGACACAGCAGGGTGAGGAACAGGGCCATGTGCCCCTGACCCCTTATCACCCAGCACAGACACTGAAACATGAAATCACCCTTCACTTGCATGACAAAACCACTGGAAAGCAGTTCAAACTTTTCTCCCAAGGCCACTTTGTCCTTGCTTTGCCCCCTTCTAGAATGTGGCTTTTAGGCAGTGCCTGCATGGGCCTGGGGACCTGCTGTGCTGCTTCCCAGAAGGAATTCGTGCTCGTTACAGAAAATGGGCAGCAGATTATTTCGTGGACGTATATCCTGCATCCTGACAAGTGTTTATGGAAGCAGGCTGCGTGCTCCATCATCGTGCCAAGCAGGCACTTGCAAATGTATCCTCACTGAGACATTAATGTGTGTCAATGTGTGTGCAGCAGCAGCAGCGTTTGCATGCTTAATCGGGCACGTGGCCTTTGTTAATTAGACAGTCAGTTAATGCTTTATGTCTGTGGGTCTGCATGGGCAATCATTTGCCCAGAACCTCATTAATTTTACTGGCTGCCCCTCCTGTTGGAGTTCACAAATCAAGCTGAGCATGCACACAAATCCCTTTGAGTAGGTTTTTCTAATAAAGCAAATCAGAGGGAACTCTCCAAGAATACTGAAAACAGCAAAGCTGCAAGGGCCAACCTGGTGGTTTTGCAAGTGGCTTTGTGCTCTTGAATGGGAGCTGCAAAGATCAGCTGAGAATTGCCCTTTGCAGCCAGGGGCAAGCAGGACTCTCCTGACTTTATTTGCTCTGTGTGTGCCCACATACAAACGTGTGAATTTTTGTAGGTTCTTGGTGTGGATGTCTCCTCTGAGGCCTCTGCCTGCAGGATGCAGCATCTGCCAATTATCACAACTCAAGGAATTAGCCCAAGTTCACAGATTTTCCCTGCACAAGGGCAGATTCCTTCCACAGGCTCTTTCCCAGCCCAGGAGAAAGGAAAGCAGCCAAGGGGCTCAGCTGAGAGTGAAATTAGAGACATGACATTATCACTCACTGTTCTAGACTGAGGTCAAGGGCAGTTATGAGGCCCCTGGGACTGGTGGTGACTGAGGACGTTTGCAAAGGTCTATTTTCCTTCTTAGTGACCAAGAGCTCTGTGCAGGAGAGGGGTGGGGAGATTCTTGTGTTCCCCCAGCTCCAAGACAATGAGCATCACTGAAACACAGCCCAGCACTGATCCCAGTGTGGAATCCTTAACCCCACTGGGTGGAATCCTCATCCTCACAGGGTGGAATCCTCATCCTCACAGGGTGGAATCCTCATCCTCACAGGGTGGAATCCTCATCCCCACAGGGTGGAATCCTCATCCTCACAGGGTGGAATCCTCATCCTCACAGGGTGGAATCCTCATCCTCACAGGGTGGAATCTTCAACCCCACACCTGCAGTGCAGAGGATTTCACTCAGGACCTTCTGGCCATCGTTCTGTGTTATTGCTACACCAAAGAGCCTCTTGCATGGACAGGATGGTGAAAATGCCTGAGGAGGAGCAGCCTCTCCTCACTTCTCGGAGCTGCTCTGCTGCATCACCCAGGGCTCTTGGCAGAGGCAGAGCAGAGGTGTGACTGTGCTTTTGCCATCTGCACTGCAGTGCCCATTACGGATGCAGTGCTGAGCAGCTCATTTCACAACTGACTGGAGACAAGGGGAGCAGCTCGCTCTGAGGGTGAGGTTGTTCCTCCCAGCACTCAGACCTGGCTCTGGGGGCTTGGCAAGGTACAAGCTCCACAAGGGCAAAAGCTGCTCACCTGAATGTGCTCTGCAAAAATGGAAGGGGTTGTTGTTTTGTGAAGGGCTGACCTACAGCACAGATAGAAGTAATTAAAAATGGGTTAGAGCTGCAGCATGTGAAAGTGTTGGTGCATGTTTCAGCCACATTCCTAAACTTGAACTGTTTTTCTGGACTAGCCCCATGCTAGAGGAGTTTTATTTCAGTACTGCAAATACTCAAGAATATATGTGGGAATGTGGTAATTCATGGCTCTGTTCCACCTGTATCTCCAAACTGGACCATGTTATTACTGTGCTAAGGGATAACTGATGGAGCAAAGAAGTGAAACTCAGGTCTTAAAACAGAGAGAGGCTATTCTGTTTTTGTGGGGTTTTTTATTTTTTATTTTCCCAGCTCTACTTGCATAAATCTAGGCTTAGTTCAGATGTTACAGGACTTCCAATTGCTTTGGAAAAAAAAATCAGTTGCAGTTGTTGTGAAATAAATGTCTCTCTGCCCTGGCTGGGAGGAGTGGGGTGAGACAGACAGACTGATGTGTCTTTAACTGCCCTGAAACAGCTCCACAAGTAATGTTTAATCAAAGCAAGCTGACATTTGTCTATTGAATTGTTATCAGAATTGCTTAGTCATTCATGTGCCATTGTGCTTCAGAACGGAGAGCAGGGGATTTATTCAGCTTGACATGAGCTGCTCCCAGCCATTAGCATTTCCCCCAACATCCCGCCCAGATCTTCATTTCAACGAGTCACCGTGGGGCCAGGGCACTGCTGACCCCCTCTGCTTGTGGCTCTTGATTTGAGCCTTCCTGGGAGAGATTTTCTTATTTATTCCCCTATGGCAGGCCAATTCTCCAGACTTTTGGGAGCAGCTCAGGGGGCTGCCTGTTCTTGGTTCTGTGCCACCATAAGGAACCTGAGAGATCTCCAGTAAATGTGTCCAGGTCCAGCTTTGCTGTAAATGAGGCTGGAGGATCAGGAGATTGCTGTGGAATTGCTGCCATTTGGGGGCAGTTTGGATCAGGATCTTTGCCCCCTCTTCTGCTGGGTCCCAAGAGACAGCCACGCTGAATTTTTAGCTGTGTGTGGGAGGAAGAGCAGAGGTGTTATTTGGATGGAGAGGGGGGTGCTGAGTGAGGAGAGAAGGGATGTTTGGTTTGTGTGTGTGAGGGAGAGACAGACAGACAGACAGACAGGATGAATGTGTTACTGAAAGCAGCAGTGAAATCCAGGCAAGGTGTAGCCATAGAAACACCCTGTGCTTGGTAGTAATGGCTCACAGCAGCACAGCCCATTCCTTCAGCCTGTGGGAACCAGAATATTTTGGGATTTTTTAGCTCTGTGCTTGTGTGCATCTGCCCAGGCTGTGCACAAGCACAACTTACACATGGCTGTGGTAAATACACGAGTGGCCATGGGCACAGAAATCCCCACCCAGTGGCATGGTGCTGCTTAAAGGAAGATACACTGGAAGGCTGGAGTGGAGCCCTGGGCTTTTCAGAGCAGTGGCAAGGGACATGCAGGTGGAGAAGGGAGGTCCCAGCTCAGCATTACCCAAAAATGCCTGTTCCCCTCTGGAAGCAGAACAGGAGCGTGGAAAGAGCCTCCTGAGCAGGCAGAGGATCTTTGCCTGGGTGGGCACAGGGTGGGCCATGGGTGTTCTCTGTGGGCGTGGGTTTAGGCTTGGTTTCAGCTGATCTCAGTCCCTGCTGTTGGGTCATGTGTTCTCTCTGGTGCCAAAATCAGCTCTTGAGCGATCTGCCAGATTAGGAATCTGATCCTTCTGAAAACTAACCCAGCAGAAAGGGAAAAGACAAGCAGACAGTTTCCAGCTGGATCAGTTCCCTGCCTTGGCTGATGCTCATGCCAACAGAAGGACAAAAGGTAGGGACAGGAGCAGGGAGAAAGTGAAAATACCCATCTCCTTGACAGTTTGAGCTAAAATCATCTTACTTACAAAACCACTGCTCCCTGAATCCCTCCTGTTTGCCCCAAAAAAAGCCAGGAGCTGGGACCAGGAGCACAGGGAGCTGGTGAAGTACTGCTGTGCTTGCTGGGTGCTCAGGGAATATTGGAAGGGAATGCTGGGCAGTAACACTGCAAGCCCTTACCTCCGATTTTAGGCCCAGATTGCACAAAGCTTATTTGTTAAGAGGTCAATGTCCATGAATTTCCACAGCCCAGCATTCCCAGCAGGTCTGGAAAGGAGTCAGGGCAGTGGAGAATGTCTGTAAATGGGGCTGAAACAATGTTTGGCTGAATCTGGACAGGAGGGAAAGAGAAATTATAGCCCCTCTCCCCCAGCACACCACATGCTTCGGGTTGCATCTTTTGTATTGAAATGGAAAGCTGAAAATCTGGGGTCTTCCTGAGCATGTCTTTGTGGGGAAAAGAATTCTACTGCAGTTTGGTCTTTTTCATACAGTTCCTGTTTAGACATTGCCACGTCTGCTCTGCTGCGTAGTGAACGTGCCAGATTGATGGGTGTCAGTGCAGATCAAACCGATGTCACATGCAGGTGTCACACAGACAGGGGTGTCACACAGACAGGGGTGTCACACAGCCATGGATGTCACACAGCCATGGGTGTCACACAGACAGGGGTGTCACACAGCTGTGGGTGTCACACAGTCAGAGGTGCCACACACCCCTGGGTGTCACAGTGGGTGTCACACAGCCCTGGATGTCACCCAGCCGTGGGTGTCACACAGCCATGGGTGTCACACAGACAGGGGTGTCACACAGTCAGAGGTGTCACACACCCCTGGGTGTCACACAGACAGGGGTGTCACGCAGTCAGAGGTGTCACACACCCCTGGGTGTCACACAGACAGGGGTGTCACGCAGTCAGAGGTGTCACACACCCCTGGGTGTCACCCAGCCGTGGGTGCCACGAGCTGCTGTGCAGGTGCAGCTGAGCTCAGGGGCAGCAGGAGCAGCGGGCCCAGGGAATCCCTGCACAGAGCATCACTGCCTGCAGCCCTACCCGAAACCGGGGCTCGAGCTCAGGCTGAGGCTCTCGTGGCTCTGTGGGTTTCGGCTCCTTTCCCTCAGCCTCTGTGTTTTTGTTCCTCCCCTCCCTGCCCACTGCAGCCCAAACCCAAAACAATAACTAGAGGAAACCTCTGGCTGCATAGTTCTCATTCCTGAGCCGGGCTGCATATGGCTTTGCTTTGGGTGGAGACGAGCTCGTGCTCAAACGTGGTTTTACTCCTTTTGTTTCCAACCTGAGCTAAGCACGATTGTCCCACTCCTTGACCTTGCTGCATCCACCCTCCCACAGCAGCAGGGGTGGTGAAACCCTCCCAGCCCCGACATTTGGGAGCTTGTGAGATGGGAGTGTGGGCTGCCTTCAGCCTCAGAGGTGCCAAGAACAGGCAGGGGTGGACAGGAAACACCAAAAGCTCTGTGCCTCTGCTCTGAGGTGCTTTTCCAGCCCAGAGCAATACCTGGGCACTTACCCCTGTTGTGAGCAGCCATTGCTGTGTGTGAGCATTAAAGCCATGCCGTGTCAAAGCCTTTTGCATTTGTGCTCAGGATGCCCCATGGGTGATGCTGCTCAGGTTAATGGTTTGTGTGAGAAAATAACGGACGTGACCCGGCAGCTCCAGCCTGGGCAAAGCTTCTGTTGGGGAGCGGGGATAATCAGAGATGGGATCTCCTGATTCCAGCCTCTTGGATTTGATGGTAGGTTTTATTTTGCACGGCCTTGCTTTGGAGTAATTTGTGTCTTTGTGCTGCTGTGAAATCAGATTTTCTTTTTTGTGGCGCCGCAAGCTCAGGAGGCGTTTTCTGAGGGAAAGTGCAGAGACAAGACCTCAATCTTTTCTGAGTGACCATACAGCAAATATGCTGCTTTGAAATGTCACTGGTTCCCCTACCCGGAAAGAAATGAAACAAAACCAGAGTGGATGAAGAAAACAAAAACCAACTAAAAAATCCTAACAAATGGAACTTCAAACTCTGGTATTCTCTTACAAGAAAAGGACAGTGCCCACAGAAGATGATGTAAGGGATAATAAAGCTGTGCTTGAAACAGTCAGGCAAGAAGCTCTGATGATTTAGGAGGTGACAGGAAATCCTTTTTCCTGCTGCTGGGAAAAAATATGGAGTGTGAAGCAGTTGACTTTGCTGTGTGCACCTCTCTCTAATTGGGATGTTGCAGGAACACCTCTTTCTGCCAGTGGGATTTATTTGGGATAAATCCCCCTCATCACATTCTCCCTGGTCACAGCCACGGGCAGAGAGCAGAGGAGACCACCCTGCTCCACCAGCTGGGCCTCACAGGAGGTTTGGTGTGGAAAATAGGGGGGTTCTGACCCACTCCCCCTTCTCTTGGTCCCAGTGTGACCCAGCTCCAGCCTCGTGGGGATGAAGGACAAGGCTGGTGCAGCCCTCTCCTAAACTGTGAGGGTTTATGGCATTTTGAGGTAAACTGTCACCTAATTTAGGTTTATCTTTGGGTGCTGGTTGTAAACTGTTTGTCAGACACAGCTCTGGGGTAGGGTAGATGGAGGCAGCTTTACTCTGCTCATTCCCCATCTGCCTGCATGGGCCTGGCTGGGATTGTGGCTGTACAGAGTGTGGCAAATATCAGAACTGCAGCCATCACGGAGTTTTTCATCCTCTGTGTTTTTCAGTGCTTTCACACCAGAGTGGGAACTGCAGTAGATTTTCCCTTGCTTTGTTTGTCATATCTATTTCAGCCCTAAGCTAAGACCACAAATTACTGCTTTACGCACCGTGTCTCTGCAGCAGTGGGGCAATATCCAGACCTCATGAAGTTTGGGACTTCTGGAATCCCAGGAAAAGCTGTCCCTGCACTCTTCAGCTGTCTTGGGGCAGGGGAGGGTCCAAATGGGTAGGATTTGGTCTGGCTGGTGAGGAGCCCAAACCCGGTGCAGCTGGAGGATGCTTGGCTTTCCAAACCCCCTGGAAGGGGGAGGTATCACACGGCCCCGTGGCTGGGCTGCTCCTCACAGACCTGCTGCTTGTTGTGGGTGGGCTTGCTCCAAGTCATGCCCTGCCTGAAGGCACAGACAGCCACAGAAGGGGTTTGTTATCTCCTGAACCCGATGCAGTCTGGGCAAGATCCTGTCACGTGAAGCCTTGTGGCAGCTCTTGGCCTGGGAGATGCTCTGGATGCTCTTTTGGGCTGAAATAAGTAACAATCCTATTTCCCCCCTTCCTCCCCCAAGCAAGCTCATCAATCAATTAAAATCAGTGTGAGCATTCTCAAAATTGCTGAACGTATCCTTCACGTTTGTGTCTCTTAGGGAAAAATGTGTATGGGAATGGCAGCTCTTTTTTCCTCTCCCTGAAAGGCCCTGAACTGAGCTGCTTGTGTGCACAAAGGAGAGGCTTTCTGTGTACACAGCAAAGAGCAGCAAACGCTGCCAAAAATCCTGCATCTCCAATTGAGATGTTCCCTCGCTTTTCCACTGAATTACCCAGAGCTCGTAGGTCTGGGAGGCTTGGGCTGGATGCTTGATGGGAACAGATGTTCTTCCAAAATTTCCAGCGTGTTTTGTTTTGGATCAAACCAGGAACAGCACGAGAGCAATCTTTTGTAGTAGCTGGCACCTCCTGGCCCTGGCTGCAGCCACAGTGCAGACAAGAGGCTGGTGCTGCAGTGAAACACAGGGAAGAGCAAGCTGGAATTTTCTAGGCTGAAAAATGGCTTTAAATCACGTCCAAGAGTTTGTACTGGTTCTAACAGTAATTCTCCACCCTGGCTTTGGTCACTGGGGTGTGCTTTTTTAAGGAGAAACTGGTTATTCATGATGGATCTGGCTTACGGTGGCTGTGCTGCCTTGGACTGAGACCTTGGTGTGTATTTTGGGATTGAGCTCAATGTGGTGAGTGCGTCCCTTTGTTCCAAATTATGTCTGTGTTCTGGAGAAATATCACTGCTGGTTGTGCTGCTTGAGCCCGGTTCTGACTGACCAGAGTCTTTTTTTGCACCCAGACCTGCAGTTCTCCCTCCATCTCATCCCCAGCTGGTGCCAGGAGCACAAAGCTTTGGAGTGTTTCAAATCAGTGGGTGACCAACAGCTTTGGTGGAGAGACACTGCTGGAAAACTCCCCTTTAGGAGAGGTTATTGAAAATGCTGCACAGTGAAAAAACAAATTCAAACCACAGACTTTCTCAGGGGAAAGCTGCTGAGGGACACACCTGAGTGCTGGTATGGGAGGCAGCTCAATCCCCTGAGTTTGTTTCTGGTCTTTTCCTATTCTTATTCCAGGTGTTTCCACACGTTTACTGGGATGCTCCGTGCACACGGTGCTTTCCTGGCATGAGCTGAGGCTGCCATGGGCACAGGAACCAGCACGTGGCACCACCCCTGCCTTTGATGTGTTCCTTTGATGTGTCAGGGTGCTCTGTCACTTGTCCTTTGGCTTCTTGACCAGGGAAGAGCTTTTTTCCTTTCCCCTTTTATCTCCATTTTCTTAGCACAGTGAATCCATCACGTTCATTTGTGTTGGTCCACCACATCTGCCAGTTACTCAGGGAATTCTGGATCTTCAAATCTCCTGACTTAGGAGTTGTGAAAGGCTGCCCTTATGCTGGGAACAGCACAGTCTTTTGGAAAGTAGAATATAATAATAATAATGATAATCACCCTAACCAAGACAATACAGCAAACTGTGATTTGGGTGTAAGGAACCTTTAAAACAGCAGCCTGGGGTATCTCCACATTTTAATCTCCAATCAACATTCCTGGTTACAGCATGATGAAGTCCAGGCTGGGCTGCCAGCTCCTTGGAAACTTGGAAATGCTCTCATTCCTCTTTCACTTTGCTTTCTGCACTGCTGCAGATTGGCTTTAGAGCTCAGCTAGAATTTGCTTTATCGGTGTGAGCTGTAATGACTGTTGTGAAAACATCCCCACATTTGGGCCTTTTCTCCACGAGATTTTGATGATTCCAGGAGACTTGCTTTATCTTTATGCAGCATAGTGTTTGTCCTGCCCTCTGGGTTTTCCTCAGAGCCGGTGGGATATCCTCATCAGGCCACGATATGGTCCATACCAGCCAAGTGTTTTTACCAGCCTACCAAAAAGACATCACTGCTGGTCTTTTTTTTTCCCTTTTTTTTTTTTTTTAATTTTTTTTTTTTTTTTTGCAAATATAACTATGTGGCTGAGCCAAATTCCTGCTGGCAGGTGCAGGGAGGTCCATCCAAATTCTCTGAGTCCCAAAAGCCTCTTCCCTGTGCTGGGGGTCGAGCTGGCCGTGTGTCCATCCTGCTGCTCCCGGGGGCCCTTGGCACAGGGACATGGGACAATCCTTCCTCTCTGGCCGTGCCCATTCCAGCCCTGCTCCATCTGCTCTGGGAGCTGCTGCTCCTCACCAGAAGGGAGGTGGAGGCTGCTCATCCCAGCAGCTTTTCCCCTCTCCCCTTTGTTCCTGCCGGGAGCTCCGCGCAGCCCAGCTCCCATTAGCGGGAGCTGGCACAAATTAAAAACAAATTTAGCCCCGGTGTCTGTGTTCGCAGCGAATTTCACCTCGGCTGATTATTTTTATGGCTTGTTGACAAAACGGGAACGTGTGTGCGGGGAGCCTCTTGCAGGTCCCTGGAAAATGCCAAATGAGTCACTTTGGGAACGCTGAAACACATCCCTCCACATGGAGCACGCACATGTGGGGCGGGAACGGGGCACGCGCCACGCTCGTTTGTCTCCATAAATGATTTTTTTTTTTTTGCTTTTTTTCCCTTTTTCTGGTGTGTGTGCTCTCGCTGCTTTGTCGTGATCGCTGCATCTGCTGTTCCAGGCTCATCAGCGTGGCCCCCTCGCCCCCTCCCCGAGTTGCCAGGCAGCGGCTGATGGCTCTGACGCCCATTGGGAGCCCATTACTCAACTCCTCGTGTGCGCGCTCGCGATTATTCCCGTTCTGCTGATGATATTTACGGCCGCAGCTGCTAAAACGGTGTTTGCAAATTTATGCTGATTTGATTAGCTAGTTTAGTCATCATAGCTTCTAAGAGCAGGATCTGGCCATAAAATTGCTTTCTGCTCCGTGTGACTCGCTAATGGCGTGTCACATGAGAGCACGAGCCCGGGTGCCGAGCAAGGGCTGCAGGAGACCATATGGTGCCTCAGAGTGCCCTCCACCACCTCCAGAAAACGTTTTACCCTCTGCAACAGCACCGTGGGCACGGGATTATCAGCTCTGTTGAGCCATGTTCATCCACCTTAATGATGTACCAGTGGGTTTGCAGGGGTTGGGATAAAACCAGCCCTCAGTCGGTCACTGAGCGCACATTTTCCTGCGCACATTTTCCTACCCCGTGTTATCTTTTGTCCCCTGGGCTGTTCAGAGGCTTCTCTGCCACTCACAGAGGTGCTTGGAGCACGTGGATTTTTGTATCCTGGTTGCCTCTTGATTGAGAAATGCCATCCCCAGACCCGCTCTGAACCTCCACTTGAGGCCTGTGCCTGATGGATTTGGGCACGGCTCACCATCTGCCATTATCTGTGGGTGATGGAGCTTTCTCTGCGTCAGCCACGACAGAAATAAACTCACTCCACCTTAAAATTCAGCTCGCTGCCATTTAAAAGAAAGAAAGAAAAAAAAAAGGCTAAAACCTTGTTTTCCTCCAGAGAGATTTCTAAATTACTACCAATACTATAGATGTGTTTGAACCATCTGTGTAATTCTGAAGTCTCTCTGGGTGAAGAGGAAGCATTCCTTTCATACAATAAGTGCTACCTAAGGCGTGCTCTTGATATTTTTAGGGTTATTTTTGCATTGGTAACATTCATTCCACCTTTCCTTAAAGTGGTTTTTGACTTGGGAGGCAAGGCTGTGGTGGATCTGGAGACACATCCTCCAGCTGAACCCTCCTTTTCCCAGTGCTTCCCATTTACTGCTTCCCAGCCACTGCTACCATTTCAAAGGATCCTTTCAGAGGCAGTTTCCTCTCTTTCTTCACCATGACTCTTTTTTAGGGCTTTTCAGACAAGTGCACTCACACACTGCTGTGCCTCGGGTTTTTTCCTTGGTTTCTTTAAGCTTGTCTTCCTCTTCCCCTGATCCCCCAGGCCTTTCAATTACTTTTTAATGTTCTTCTGGCCTTCTTCCTGAAAAGTTCTGTGAGCATTACCTTGCCTGTGGCCCTATCCAGACAGGCTTTGAGCAGGCTATAAAGCAGTTGCTCATCTGGGATGCTGAAATCGGAGTCTCTCTGTCAAACATCCATAACACTGGACCTTCTGCTCCTCCCAGGCTCACTGTAAATGGAAGGGGACTAATTTCAGCATCAGGTTATGTGGATTTTGGCTTCCCTGCCATCATTCCAAAGGGGGAAATAGGCCCTGTGTGATGGGTAAAGAGGGGAGGTGGTGGCTGGGTGGAGCTGGTCCCAGGTCTCCATTAGGGGAGCAGTGGGGAATGGTGGAGGTTGGGGAGAATAAGTTGGAAGACAAAAGCAGAGCTAGTATTTGTAGAGGACGTGAGTTCATTAGCACTTAATATTTGTGTTTAGGACTGTTCTGAAGAGAATCAGCTTGTCCAAACCACTTACTCCAAGCTGCAAAGTTCCTCTCCTGGGACCTGTGTAGCAGTGCCTTAATGATTTATAGAGAAGCCCCATTGGATTCTTTAATTTTGTTCTATTTCAACCAAACATTTTGTTGTTTTTGTGCCATAAGAATTTAACACCTTCATCAGGGCTTTGCGTTTCCCGTCTTGAACCTCAGGAGGGTAGAGGGCAGATTTTGGAGAAACGTGCCCAGATTTGTACCAGGTTTTGATGGCGCTTATCCCTCCTGCACAGATTGTTTGCCCATATGAAGCAATTCCCCACCTTGCCCACATTAACATTTCCTGATGAGCCAGTGTGTTAATTTTGTGCTCCATGGCTCTCTGCTCACGGGCTTCTGCTGGCAGAGCGGCTGCCTCCCCTTCTGTTAAACCACCCCGTGCTACCCTGCCCTCAGCTCTCATCAGGCTCTGCTGGCTTTGGGAATTCATCCCCCCTTCCCCTCTGAGGCAGCAGCACATTCTTCCCCACCCCAGATTTTATCCAAGAGGAGCCTTTTGTATCCCCATCTCTTTAATTAAATAGAACGCCCTGACTCGATCGAGACATAAAAGGCATGGCACAGAAGCTCCCTGGCAAACCATCAAGCAGCATCCCCCATCTGAGCTGATAAACTCAAGGAGAAGCTGCCCTTTCAAGCCTCTGGAAGACAAAATACCAAGCCAAGATGTGATACTGCAAGGCCACGATAAGAAAGGGACTAAATCAAGAGTGCTGATTGCACGGGAGGAATAAAGGGAGAGAGGGAGCCCCGTGTGCACCTTTTATACAAAAATCCTCGCAGGGAATCAGGTGGGAGCAACAGCTCTTCCCCATCCTGGCATGAGCACTGCTTCCCATCCCAGATCTGCTGTATTAGCAGGGATGGAAGGAGCCAGCAGGGGGAAATGCCAGGGAAAAGATGCACTCAATTAAAAATAGAGAGAAAGTCCCCAAAGATCTGACACGGTTTTGTCAGATAGGACTTGCAACAGATGATTCCTGTGAGGATTTCTCGCTCTTGGGAAACGCTTTGCGGTTTGTCATCGCCGGGGAACGGGCAGCAGGAAAGGCACAGAGAACAGAACAGGCCCAGGGGGAGAGGGTGTTAAAAGAGCCTCAGCTGAAAAATCAACATGGAAATTACATTAGAAATGTTTGCTCTCGCTGCTGGCAACCCGGACATTGCGACAGTCGGAGGCAGGAAGTGAAACTGTCTCTCGACAGCCAATTCCAGGAGTTCAGATCCTGTGGTTCAGCCCTTCTTCCCCTCACAATTAGGGGACAGTGCAAAAACCTCCTCCCTCCCCTCAGACAAGGATGCTCCGAGTCTCCTGAGCTCTGCAACCAGGAGGACTACATGCTTCTTATAGAGAAAATGTGAAGTGCTGCAGTTGTTTTCTCTTGATTCCCAGAGCTGGTGCTTTAAGAAACATCTCTCCCACCCACCTGCCCCTTCCCTGCACCTAAAATGTCACAAATGTTCCAGTAAACCCACAGGGACTGGCAAAATCGCTGCACAGCAGCGGCTCTGCGATACCATGGTGATGGTTGCTACCGAAAATCCTTCACTGGGTGGGAGCAGAGCCGTGCCCGAACGAACAGCCCGACTGCTGCCTGCTAAATTTAGATTTTTCACCTCTGGTTCTTCCCCCTGCCCTGGTTTAGGAGAGCTCTCAGTAATAGCTGCTCGCTAACAGCTCCTGCTTGCTGCCCAACGCCCCAGCAAGGGGCCCAATGTGTTGTCAAAAAGCCAATCTATCAATCAATCAATCAATCAATCAATATTTCAGTGGCTCTGCTCTCGCTGGGCTCAGGTGAAGCACTGCCAGGTGAAGCCAGGAGCTTTTCCTGCTCCTGGGTCCCTCTTCCCCCAGACCTTGCCTCTGAGTTTCTGTGGAGCAAACCAGAATTTCCATCTGAATACCACATCAGGATTGTCACAGGTCTACTCCATCACCCAGTTGCACCACAGGGCTGTGTTTGATCCCCATAAGAGAACAGGTTTGTACTTCCAACATCCCTCCCTCACCGTGTAGTAATTTTACTTTGCCTATTGTGCTGCTATGAAAATGCTGAACTTCAGCAAAATCCACTTTTGTATTATTTTATACAACAACGCAGGGACTTGATGATTCCATTTTTGGATCCCTTCATTCAAGCTGCTTTTCCTTGGCTTCTCTATGCAGATGCTGTCTCCTCTGTCTGGGTAATGACAAGCTTTTAGTGAAAAGTATGTCTGAAAGATGCCATTATGCTCCATATTCTTTGCAGTGCATCAGGACATCTCGTTACAGCAGCCTTGTTTCTTATTAACACTCCACTTAAGCCATCCAGACTGGCGTGCTGGGGGAAATGAGGGGGCTGTTATTTATTCTGACCTATTTGTCTATTAGTTGCAATGACTATCTGGGAATGCATGGGAAGAAGAAAGCTTCAGATCTTCCTCTGCAGACATGTTGGAGCAACTCGCTCTTATCAGATCAGCAGAGCTCAGACAAGAGATAGGGCTGCTTTGCTCTCAGCTTTTTGCATATCCTAATGAATCTCATTTGCTCAGCCCCCAAGGCAGGTCATCAAACGAGTCTGTCCTGCTGCCCAAAGCTCAGAGGGAACTGGGGGGTGAGGATGGTAAATTCAGTGCTGCTGGAGGGCTGGGATGGCAGGAGGGAGCTGGGCTGGCACCGTGGCCAAAGGACAGGCTGGGCACTGGGAACTGAGGCTTCTGGTCAGCTGGGGTGAGCCAGCCAAGGCTGTCTGCAGGCAGCTGTACCTGCCCCAGAAACAGGGCTGGGCTTTGTCTGCCTCCTGCAACAGCTGCTTCATCCCTTAAAACTTTTCTTTATAGGCTTTTAAAGAAAAAAAACCCTTCTGCCTTTACATTTGCTGGTGATTGCAGGATATAAAGTATGGACAAGATGGCAGATCAGAGTTTGGAGGCAGAGGCAGCTTGGCAGGATTTGTGCCGCACTTCCAGAGCATGAACAAGCCTTGTGTTAATATCCTGAACTTCCAGGAGATGTTATCAGGGCCTTCACTTCACGTACCTGCTGAGCACCACTGTGGGGTCACACCTCTGGACCTTCCTCACCCCTCCTGGTGCTGAGCACAGTTAACCCTCAGGGAATTGCTGTCTGTTGGCTCATCTCAGTTTTCCAACCCCCTGATATATTCCAGAAGCTCAAAGGTGATTAAACTCCCCAGCTTCATGGCTGCCCATTTTCTGAGAGTCCACCTCCAGGCACACACGGGCCCTGGGGAAGCCTGCAGTTAATTTTTCAGGGGTCATGGCTTATATCAAACAGCTCTTGAGCTTGTTTTCTATTTTTAAGCATGTTAAAATTGCCTGTGAATCACAGAGCTCGTGGGGCATTTGGGCTCTCTGTGCCAGCTCTATGCCAAGTCCAAGCCCAGTCAATCAACATCATTTTCATAAAAAAGGAAGAAAAAAGTCCCATCTTGGAGTCTGTCAGCTTCCTTAACCACTCCAAGCCATCAGTTCTGAAGACTTTTCAACTACCTGCACAGCATATACATTCTCCCAATTTTAGGCTCATTTTTTATGCTGCTTTCAAAGTTCACAGGAAATATATTGATATCAGAGATGTACCATCCCTTGACTCTGGGAAATGTCTGAGGACAGCAAGCACCTGAATTCCCCTGAAACTCTCCAGAGATTTATATGGCAGGGTAATGAGAACGAACATTGAGCAGCAAAGGGACACCAGAGATGTATAGCTCTGCCTATAGGTTTGGAAGAGGATGACCTTTGCATTCCTGGCTTGTGCTTTGAATAGGTACATGAGGAGAAAATAACTGAGTTTCTGCACAGGCAGAACTCAGCAATCTGAAAATGAACAGCAAGGCTGAAAGTGAAGCAGACATTTATCAGGTTAGGTGGGAGGTAGCACAGCATGAAGTGCTTGGTGCAGCTTCTGGGACTGACTCTTGGGAACAGGGAATGAGTAGGGGATGTTTTGGGCTGGGCCTTCAGTCCTGGCCACCCCGAGGACCCTCGGGGTGTGCTGTGAAATTCCAGGAGCAATGCAGCCTTGAAGCACGCTGGAGGTGAGGCGGGGTGAGGCGCTTTGGGGAATTTGACAGCAGATTGAGTTATTTGTCTAAACACAGCTCCTTTCACTCTCCTGATTGTTTTGAGCTTTCGGGTCTGGAGCTGGGAGTGCTATCTCGGCTACATCACTTGCCTTTGTAATGAACTTTCCAGGTGAATGAACGTCCAGGAGAGAGCAGAACTCCTTGTGCATTACAGAGCATTTGTTTTAGTGCAGCACAAGCACTACCCACAGCCTGGAAACCAGAGTCAGCAGAGTGTGAATGATGCCAGGGAGAAGCGTTAAAACAAATTCTGCTACAAGGGGAAGCTGTTGAACCTGAGATACTTTTTTCCATGATATGTAAGCATGGTATTTAGGGGAGAACACTGGGCCTTGCTGCCACTTACCACAGCTTTTAAATAGGTTTACAGCTTCCAAACTGAACTCCTGCATTACTGGTATTGGCATTTGTGTCAGGGACAGACTGTATGGGTCTGTCCTATGCCCTTACACAGGGCTGAACTTCATTTTAAATTGCCTCAGGAGTCCCTTAAATGCCAGTTCTGGTTTTCTCACAGCAGCTCTATGCCTGGGTAGTAGATGTCACAAAATATCAGTAGATAGGGGTATAATTTTAGCTCCCTAAGTTGCTTTCCAAGTGGGAAATAGCCTCTGAAAAGCCTGTGTGTAATAAGACATCTGGGGCTTACTCATCTGGGGTCATGCATGGGCCCTTTTGTGCCGTGGTTCCTTTTTGGGGTGACAAAACAGAAGTCATTGGTGTCCACTTAATGGAAAGTCCCAGCAGCCTGTTGCAGATGTAGGGAAGGAGATAAACACAGATAACATTCAATCAGAGAGGCACAGCCATGTGTGTGCTGCAGCCTCCAGGCACAGGTACCAGCCCTGGCACAATCAGCCCTGGCACAATCAGCCCTGGCACAATCAGCCCTGGCACAATCAGCCCTGCTGCCTCGGTGCTCCCAGCAGATGATGTGGCCATGCATGATTTATGCAGCTCAGAGCTGGCTCTGCCTGCGCTGGGAGGTGGCCTTGGTGCCTCTCTGTGCCTCAGCAGCACAAGGCAGGAGCTTCATGAGGGAGTTTTCACCTCTAGAAATGATCCAGTGGCCACCCCGAGCTCCCTCTGAGGGATTCTGCACACAAGGGAGTGTGAGAAAGGCTACTCACCTCCAAACATTTAAAAGGTTTATTAAAACCTTATCAAAAATACACAAGAAGGCTGAATAGAGAAAATATTAGTGTCAGGAGCAGAGGATTTTTCCCACCATGTGCTCATCCACACAATGGAGGTTTCACCTTTTAACCTTTTCACCCCTCCCAAAGTTCTGTCCATTTTTTGGACAGAACTCCATTTTTTGGACTCCTCCTTTGCTGTCTAGTGGTGGAGATCACGTCCTTAAATCTTGATTGGAGGTCAGCTGTTACCATGGTAATGAGCCAACCCTCCCAAATGTCCCAAACCCAGGCCACCCCTGATATCAGCACAAGGGGGTAAAACAGAACTGTAAATCTATAAAACCTTCTTTCCTGCTGGAGGTGTGTTGTAAATGCAGACAAACCTGATGGGAAGAAATGCTGATGTCTGACTCAATTCATAACTATGCTAAAATACATTAATATACTATATAAAGGAAGATACTAAAAGTAGTATAGATACTCTATATCTCTAACTCCAACACAACTCGTGACCCTCTTTCCAGAGTCCAACCCCAGGTGGGTTGGATTGGCCACCAGGCTCAAACAATCCTCACCAGAATCCAACCAAGCACTCACCCCAGGTAAACAATTCTCCAAACACATTCCACATGGGAAAAACAAGGAGCAGAAATAGAAATTGTTTTCTCTTTCATTTCTCTCTGTGCACCTCTATGAAAAATCCTGAGAGAGGGAGAAATGTGCTGCCACAGAGGTGTTTGCCTCTGGGCTGTGGCTTCCTGCTCCTCCTCAGCATCTCCAGCCCAGATTTTCAGAACAAACTTTGGCTACCACACACTGCCCCTGCAAAGGGCCAGTCCTTCTCCTCATTTAAACCTCCTCCCACCCTCCCATGCACGCAGCACGTCTGAATTCTGTGTTACAGCATGGACTGTACAGACAGAGCTCACCTGGGCACATACCCGAGTTCTGCAGTTGAGGAAACATCCCCATTCCCTTGATAAACACCTCAGAAGCTGTGGGCAGCCTTGTCCTCTCCAGCAGCTCCATTTGTGACCTGTTTTGCAGCTCTGTGGGTCTTGAGTATCCTGGAGAAAACACCAACACCAGGAGGGAAAGCATAAAGGAGTGGACTGGGTGATGTGATAAAGCTTTTGTCTCTCTGACATCATTTATGGATTGCTATTTAGAGGATAATACATGGAATAATGCCTTGGACTCATGGTTAGGGATTCTTGTGCTTTATAAATGGTGAGAATGTTTAAAATACGCTGGGGTTATCCTGACAGAGGTGAACTGGCAGCATTCACACCCACACAGAAGGCACACCTGGAGCAGGTACGAGGTTAAATGCTCACTGAGGAGAGGTCACACATTGTCCCCTCACAGCAGGGAATAGTGAGGGACCCCAAAACATTGGGCATGAGCTGGTGTGGTGCTGAGTACCCCCAGAGCCCCAACACAGGGAGATCTGGGGGGGCTGAGCTTGGCTGGGATGAGCTTGGAGCAAAGCAGGAGTGATGCTGGAGACCTGGACAGCCACAAGAGCACTCCTCAGCTCTGCCCTTCCTGCCTGCCCAGTGAATGAAAACATTTCCCACATCTCCTCTCCCTGTTTTGCTGTTTACTGAGATCCCAAAAAGGGTGCTTCACCTCCCTAGCAGCTGCCAGGCTGTCTCCTCCACACTTCTCCTTGAGGAATTTCACAATTAGGTGGCTGAGGCAGGCTGGGATCCTGCCTGTGGAGCCAGCAGTGTTGGGCTTGTTGTCTCTACCTGCTTATTTCCTTTGTGTGTGTGTTTGGGGAGGTTGCTTTGCTTTGGATGCTGGTTTTTTTTTGTTTTTTTTTTTGTTTTTTTTTCTTTACACTGCTTAAAAATAAACTCCAATCTGCTGCAAAAGTTGGCATTTCACTCCCACTGGTTGGGTGCTGACACATTCCTCTAGATGGGTTTTGAATTCAGGAATCTGGGGTGTAGGAGGCAGGTTTGGATCAGGCAGAAGAGCCCAGGTTTGGTTTGTGGGTGCTGGAGGAGCCACCCCACTCTGCCCAGCATCACAGGGAATGTCCTTGTCCTTTGGGACATCAGGGACCTGCTGGGGGCTGGCTGCAGGTGACATCTGCAGGGATTTGGGGCAGACAGTGACTGCTTTTCTACAGGAGCAGGAACTGAAATCAGCCTCCAAACCTCTGTGAGTGCCAGGTCAGAGCACATTTCCCCAGTTCTGGGTCACAGGGTGGAGCCAAGGGAAGCAAACCTTGAGCCTGCTGCCTTTGTGGGATGGCAGTGAGAAGCACAGCCTGTGCCAGGGGCTGGGGAGGGCTCCAGGATGCATCCAAGGCACAAATGTGGCAGGAATAAGTGGATCTGGGCTTGCTCTGACCCTCTCAGTGTGACTGTCTCTGGAGATGAAGCAGTGACACGACCTTGTCCTGCTTTGCTAAGACATCTGCAGCTGGTTGAGGGCACAGGTAACCTCTGGGATGTGTTTGGGTCAGGTAGACACCTGCAGTATGACATGAGGGAAAAGCTCCTGGGGGAAATTTGGCCCCCAGCCATCCAAAGCACCCTGCAGCACCCACTGAGCCAGGTTCTCACACCCACTCGGTGTCCTGGGTGGAGAAAGGGTGACAGTGACATGCTGGCACCCTCTGCCACCCACAGCAGCACAGCCTGGTGGCACTGGGACAGCTTGGCTGGCAGTTGCCAGCTCCTGTTCTCCTTGGGCTGGAATCTCTGGCAATGCAGCTTTGGCCAAGCTCAGCACCAACAGCCACAGGCGCTGGGGTGGCACCAGCACCCCAAAACCCGGGGGCATGATGGCAGGAGGGGCTGGAGGCAGTCAGCTGCTGGAAAGCCACGGTGCCAGGGCTCTCAGGAGTGCTGCCCAGTGCTGCACTGCTGGGAATGGGAACGCTGCTGTCTGTGCAGCTCGGGGTGCAGCAGGGGACAGAGGCTGTCACCCCACACAAGGACCGGGCTTAACCCAGGACCAGTGAATGTGCTGACAGGGGGAGAGGGATGGCAACAAAGGAAATTACTGAATCATATCGTGCCAATCTAAGCATTGCTGAGAGCTCATGGGCCAGTCTTTGTGAACAAACACCTCGCAGCAGGAGGAGACTGGGCTGGGGATTGTCACACGGGAGGATTTTGCAGTGGTGAGAGGTGCTACAAAACTCTTCCATCTGTCTTTAAGAGGGGAAGTTAAATGTGAGCAACAACAAAAGGCTCCTCTGTGCCATCCCACCTCGATGCAGACGGGCCTGAACAGCCAGTCTGTTCCCCTGACACATTCCATCCCTGGGAAGGAGTGCCAGCCACGAGGACAATAAATGCCAAATGTCACGGTGCTCCTGAGATGGAGACACTTGCCCAATGGAAACTGGCCTGGAGCCAAGCTCATTTAGCATAAGCCATCAAACAGTCCTGAATTAATTGTAATCTTTGACAGGTGCACCAGGAATACTTTTGGAGAGGCTGCTGTTTGCCCTGGCTGCATCTGGAGATCTGTGCCCACAGTGACAGCAGGGAAATGTTGTCACACACTGTGCAAAGCCACCAAACAAACAGAGGTTTCTAGGAAGTGACTTGCATGCTTGAATGGCCTTCTAGCAAGGCATTTGTGGTGCTTCTAAATATATATTTATATACAATTACCACTTCCAGAGCTCCCATCCTCTTCTGGGCTGCACCTCAGCCGCCATCAGTGGCATCCTGCTGAGGGACTGAGCAAAGTGACTTCAGGTGACGTAGGGAGCCAAGGATGAGCCCAGCCCTGGTGCCCAGATGGGAGCTTTAACCACAGAACTCCCTCCTGCTAAGTGAGTCAGCTGCAAAATCAGCACTGAAACTCTCTGCTCTTTCAGGCAGGATTTATGGATGGCACACACAGGAATTGTAAACCCCAGTGGCAGCAAGATGCAGGAGGTTTAAGTTAATGTTATTGCTGTACATGTCCAAGCAAATGTCTGCACGTTGTATTTTTGCTCTTTGAGGTATTTACAGACTTCTTTCATACCCAGCTCCTCCTGGAGAGGTGTTCAGTGATGTTTTTGGAGATCTTGTGCCCGTGCACAGGCTGTTGATCAACTTTTGCACGCAGATCTGAGTTGAGTTGGTTCAGTGCTTGTTGGGAAACCACTGAGGATATCAGCACTGGCCAGGCAGAGGAGGTTCTTCTGCAATGAGCTGTGTTTGTGTGGCCACACTGGGAAAATACAGACAGTGACTGCCCGGGGATGGCCCTGCTGGAGCAGGGAGGTGGCACCAGGGACCCTCTGTGGCCCCTCCAGCCTGGCCCGTCCTGGGATTCTCTTGGCTGCCCTTTAAGGGAGTTCAGTCCCCAAAGGCACTTCAGGGCTGCTTCCTCAGAGTCAGAGCTGGAGGAAAAGGGGAAACTTATCAGGATTTTCCTTGGAGCAGAGACACCTGCCCAGGGTGCAGGGAGGAGGAGGCAGCAGCAGTGGCTGCCAGCACAGGGGATTGCTGCTCAGCTGCAGAATAAACAGAGAAAAAGGAGGCTTGTCAACAGCTCTGCCACCGGATCCCCAGCCTTAACTAGAGGAAACTGAAGCCCTATTTCCACTGGGCTCAGACTGATGAGTGGAAAAATGTTTCTCTGTTTACAGGAATCTGAAACCTTGTAATTCTCCTCTGCTCTCTCTCCCCCTGGTTCTCTCTCTCTCTCCCCAGCAGCCAATTGACAGTGGGCACATTGGGAAAGGGGGATTGATGCCAACTCCAAACCTCTGTAATTTAATAACAAAAACAGCTTAGGAACAATAGGAACCACAGCAGCAAGATCAAATATTTTAAAAGTCCAGGGCTAGAAAAGCTTGGACAAAGTGCCCTGAAATCAGAGCTGCTGGGGTGTCCTGGGACCAGCACCAAGAGGACAACCATGAGGACAAGCACCTGAGCCCAGCAGGGCTGGGGAGGGAAGCAGCACCTGGAAATCAGAGCAGAGCTGGGTGAGCTCTGGTAGGAGCTGTTTGCTCTCCTGCAGCTCTTACATTTCAGCACCAGAATCTCCTGATCCCGAAATTCTCTTGATTTGAAAAGCTGGGATATGAGAACCATGTGGCTGCTCCCAAAATGTAGGATCCAGCTGGTACAAGGCTGTGTGCACCCTCCCCCTGGTGAGCACAGGCAGTGAAAAGTTCAGGTATTTTTAGAAGAAAATTCATCTGAAATGCAGTCTGTATCCCAGAAAAATCCTGATACTGCATTAAAAAATAGGCCTCTCCTTGCCTTTACTAATTCATTTCTCAGGTCACTGCTGATTTTCTCAGGCTGGGCTTTTGCCTCCTTTCTCAATTCTTTGGTTTTATTTCCAGGGAGGTTGTTGCATTTCCACTAGAGGAAAATTCCTAAAATTGCCATATCAATCAGAGGAACAGCTTGTCCTTCTGTTTCAGTGTTCATGGGGTAGAATAGAAATTATCAGGAAAACAGGAGGAGATGTTTGGAGAAGCTTTCTCCAAGTCCCTCTTGCAATTGCTGTGCTGTACATTAACTCACTCAGCTTTGAGTTCAGGTACAGCAGGAGCTGGATTCCAAATTTGGATCCAGGAATTTTCTCTAAACCATCAAAATCCTGGTGACCCCTGCCCAAAGCTCCTGGGGTGTTCCAGGCACTTGTGTCAGCAGCAGCAGACAACCCCCAGTGCAGGAACAAAGCTCAGGAAGCTGCACGTTGCTGCACCTGCTTTTGCCTTATGTTTCCCCCCTTTTTTTGGAATCCTACTGTGAATTATTTTGTAGGTTAATGCTGAAAGATTCAGCTGCATTAACTCCTTGTTGCCTGTGTGAAAGTGGCAGCTGGGAGAGGCACCAGCAATTTTAGCACCCAAAGGTCAAGGAGGAAATGGGAAGGACTGAAGGCTCAGCCAGCTCAGCAGGAATTTACCTTCCTCAGTAGGAATTTACCTTCCTCAGTAGGAATTTACCTTCCTATTTCAAAATCAGCAGTGTTAAATCTATAGCATTAATTGGGGACTGTGAGTGTTTGAACACTAGAGATGCATTATTTACCAGCAGAAAATTCTGGCAGGTCTGAAAATTCCCTGAGATCCTAAGTGAAGCAGGAACCTTTTGAATTATTCAGAGCCTGGATAGACAGCAATCATTGCTGCTGTTGTAACAAGTTTATTATTTTAAATTATTATTTTCTGCTACTCTCTTGTGCACACTCATGCCTTTTTAATGCCTTCTATCTTTCTTCTCCCCCCTTACATTCAGCAAAGAGTTATAAACTTTCACAGATATGAGTTTTGCCAGATTTCCCCCCACCTCATTCTGACACTTTGCTCCTGGGGGGGTAATTGATTTTCATGGAATATTTTATCCACACCTGACTTGAGCAATTCCTGGTGGTTGGCATGGGCAAAGTACCAAGAAAGGCCATGCCCCTGCCCTTCCAGAGGGGCTGAGCTTCTCCCAGAGGAAGGAGCTGCCCCTTTTCAACTCAGTTTTGTATTCTGAGGCCCAAGTTTTCTTCTGAGAGATTTTTCTTTCTTCTTCCCCTTTAAATCTTGTAAATAGGCTCCTCTGCTTCTTGGGTAATTACAGTTATTTTTGGAGCAGCAAATTCTCGTTAAGGCAGAAAGTATTTACAGCAAAAGGCTGTGCAGGCAGGTGGAGGATTCAGGAGTGGTGTGGGGTGGTTCTGCTGCCCCCCTGGCACATGAGGAGCCACCTGAGCTGTCCCCTGCCCGGTGGGACGTGTGGCTCTGTGTGCAGGGACCTGCCAGAGAGCCACCAGCCCGTGACTCTGCCTCAAGGAAAGGCAGCTAAGGAGGGCAGGGAGTGGCCAGGGCACCTTGGCAATGTGTGCCCTGTGCTGGCTGATCTGCTGCTGTCCTGGTGCCAAGGAGCTGAGAGCCAGCGTGTCCCCGGGCAGGTGAAAAGGACAAACAGTCCTTGCAGGTAACCCACGGCTCTCTCCAAAGAATTGGCATCTTTTTATCCCTCCTAAAAGCCTGAGCTCCCCTCCCAGCCCCAGGAACAGATTTGCCCCAGTCCTGCTTTTGTGCAGAGATATCCCTCCATAATCTCTCCCCTCAGCTTTTCCTGGCTTTTAAAAAGTGAATTTGACAGTGGGGAACACTGCTGTTGTGATAGCCTGTAGACTGGACTCCTGAAAGAAAAAAAAACCCTATTGTCATTAGAGAAGAGCTGAGGGAGCACTGTTTGGATTGAGTTGGATCAGTCTGGGTGATAGGATTCAGCATTCAGGGCTGAGCTGGGGCTCAGCCTCCTGTTTTGCAGCCATCCAGTCCCACGAGCTGTTCCCCTGAGAATCCAGCTGTGGACACCAGACACCTTATCAGAACTGCCACAGCCCCCAGGAGCTGCTGCATTTTTAGCTGGATCTCCCAGAGAAGTGCTTTTGAGAGCAAGTCTGCATCTGAACTTTTTCCAGAAAATCACGGAATAAGGGAAGGGACCTCTGGAGGTCACCTTGTCCAATCTCCTGTTCAAAGCAAGGTCAGCTTCAAAGTTAGATCAGGTTTCTCAGGCCTTGCCCAGTGGAGTTTTGAATATCCCCAAAGATGGAGACTCAACAGGGTCTCTGAGCAGTGCAAACACTCTCATTATTTTTTTTCCTGTATCCCATCCGAATTTTCCTTGCTATAGCTCATAGCTGTTGCCTCTCCTCTCCTTTCTGTGCATCTCTGAGAGGAGATAGCTCTGTTTTTTTACTTAGATTGTGGAAGATTGAATTAAACACCTCCAGAGTTTCTCATGAGTGCTAAAACCCCTCAGTCCCTCCCCGTGGCTCTGTGTCCCTGCTCCCCGATGCCTCAGTGCTCCTCTGCTCCACTCTCTCCTGCTTGCCAAGCTCTTCCCTCTCCTGAGGAGCCCCAAAATGCCCCAAGCACTGCCCAAGTGCTGAGGAGAGAAGGATAATCCCATCTTTTGGCTGGCTATGCTCTTGTTAACAAAACCCCAAAGGTTACTCTTCACTGCTGGTGGACACACAGCAAATTTCTGTTTATCTCAATACCCATCAGGATGCCAGGCCCTCCT
Source organism: Taeniopygia guttata (assembly GCF_048771995.1). Lineage (NCBI taxonomy): Eukaryota > Metazoa > Chordata > Aves > Passeriformes > Estrildidae > Taeniopygia > Taeniopygia guttata. The sequence goes on along the minus strand of NC_133038.1, from coordinate 8,575,473 downwards.
CTCTGTTCCACAGCCAGACCCCAACCTGCTGAAATTATCATTTCCCAGTGCCAGACTGGGATGGGATTCAGGGTTCAGCTGTGCACAGCCAATATATCCTGGAAATTCCCATTTGAGAGCTCAGCTCCAAGGGTCACAGGGACAGTCACATCCTCTGCTCAGGCCAGATTTTTCTCCAGTGCCTGTAAAGATTGTGGAGAAATCAGTCACTGGGAAAGAAATGGGAATAAAAACTCCAAGCTGAAGTCAGGCACACGGTGCTGCTGTGTCAGACCAAGGGGTTGCCATCCCCTCCGACGTGCCAGCAAAACTGAAAGTGTAATTGCTTCTTATCTCAATCCTGTCAAAATATTTGTGGTTACTTCGAGTGCAGGGGAAGGAGATGATGCTGCTGGCAGAGAAAAGATAGGAAGGTGACAAAGGGGCTGCAGCTGCCTTGGGGATAGGAACCTGCAGGCAAGAAAAACTCCAACCTTTGCCTCTGAAATATGGAAAAGCCAGAACAGGAGGCTTCAGCAATGCCATGAGAGGGCTCTTATGCAGCCCAGGTATTTGCAGGTCCTGCTTTTTCCCACATGAGAGTTTTGAAGAGGTTTTTCAAGAGCCACAGATGGGGGTGAAGCCCAGTCCCACTGATTTTTTTTTTTTTTTTTTTTTTTTTTTTTTTTGAAGGGCACATAATTCCCTTGAGCATCTTTGGAAAGCAGAGTTAATTAAATTAGACTTGCTTGAGAACTGAGGGGAATGAAAGACTGTTGTGGGTAGAAGGATGTGCTGTTAAATTGCACCAAAATTGGTCATTTTGCTGAAGTTTCTCAGGTAGACTTGGAGTGGAAGGGCTCCATTTGTGTGTCTGGAGCAGCAGCTTCAGTTCCCTTTGCTGGGCTGTGGCTTGCTCTGGGATTTCAGCATATTTGGGATGCTGGGAAGAGGAGGCAGCTCAGGGCAGTGTTTTATGTAAGGTAGCACTCTGCACTATTTTAAATTTTTTTGATATGTTCTAGTATTTTAATAATATGAGACATGCTCTTCCTTTTTTTACAGCAGCAGCAAAATCTAGTCTGGGGCTGCCCTGCTTGACAGCTTGTGGCAGGATTATAAAAAAGAGTTTATTCTGGGCTATATATAAATGCTACACGTGGGTGGAGGCTGCACAGAGTTGTCTCATGGGTCACATCCAGGGTGCAGGGCACCCTTTGCTCAACTTTCTTCTCCAGATGCTGGATGTCAATAGCATGGAACTTGTTTTTCTCCTTTTTTTCAAATTAAATATCACAAAAGTGGGGTCTGTAGCTGTATCAGCCTCTGGGTAGAAGGTTTACCTGGATCGTGAGGAATGTTTAATCTCAGGGATGAACCTGTGCCTCACATATGGGCATTGGCATTGCCTTCTCATTGCTTCTGCCTCCAAATAAACCCCACTTCTATGTCTGGGACATTTCCCCCCCAATTCTCCCTTCATTTTGTCTCCAAAAAGTAAATCTAGATATATTTACAGACCTGATTCTCCAGGCTTTTCAAGTCCAAAGTCGTTTTGTGAGAGTTAAAATAAACATGCACCCCCTTTAATCACGTGAGTTCAAATAATCATGTATCAACTTCATAAAAGTTAGCAAGAACTGGCTCAGGTTTGAGAGTTTAACTGTGGTTAAGTGGATTTTTTTTTTCAGATTTCCCTGCATGATTCACCTCCGGGCTAAAAATAAACCTGGAGTCACTTTGGGTAATTTACAAAGGAAAGGAAGCAGGGTTTGGAGTCAGAGCATCTTCTCTTGCACAGCCAGCCCTGATAATTCTGTGTGAACAGAATCTGCAGAAAAACAACGAGGAGCTGAATTTGGCAGATTCGTGAGTGTTACTCTGTATTTTTACTGTAGGAGCTGATGATAAGAATTTACCCAGCAGGCTTTTAAAAATTCAATAATGATTGCAAAAAAAACCAAAAATCCAAAAAAAACAAAACTACCAAAAAACAACAAAAACAAACCCTCATCGGTGTAGGGAAGGACAGGGGGAAAAAAAAGACCTCAAGACAAGATAAGTCATTAGAGATGCAAGGAAACACTGCTGTTGTCTCCAGGCAAAATCTATGGGAACAGGGAGCCATAAATCCAGGATTCATTGCTCCCTCTGCTCATTAGCTGTGTGAAACTGTGACTAAGCTTGAAGGTTAGTTGGTGCAGCTCAGGATTATTGTCCTTACTGCTCTGAATCAGGCTGCCATGATTCACACACACTGCCTGCCCTGCCAGGGGCCACATTTCCAGACTTCCACGTTGTTTTTTTTCCATGAGGGGGAAGATTCTGCAGCCTAGTGTGTCTTCTGCTGCCTTGTGTGTTCTTCTGGCTCCATTAATTTCTGCCTGGACAAAGGGAAAATTATTTGAGTGGATCTCTTGTTTATGAAAGAAATTGAATTTGTTCTCTAGACTAGACTGGGAGTGTAACAGGCAGAGATGGGAAGGATACGAGCCCAGTGGACATTTTTATTCTAACAATGAAAATATGCAATCTGTCTCAGCAAAATACAGCTGCTGAGCAAATTAACTTGTGTTGAATGCTTATTGGGGGCCCACAGCTCATTCTTTTGTTCCTCCTGTTCAGCAAATGTGTTTTTCTGACTGAGAAATAATAGACTGGGGCTCTGTGGAGCCTTTCATCAGATGATCTCCAAGCACTTGGCAAACATCAGTGGTTTGCTGGGGAGAGACCAAACCTTGCAGCATACCCAGTACCTGGATGAAAGGTGAAAAGTCCACTGCAACTGCTCCAGAAGGCTGCAAAATATTCAGCTGATGTGGCTGACAGAGACAAGGGAATGTCCTCTGAAGGGATGTCTGCTGGTAAAATCCAGATATTTCTATTTACATTTATGGCAATATGAAGAGAATATAACAATGAGGCTCTAACTGATTGATTTTTTTTCCGAGCCAAGGTGCGTGTGCCCACCAAAAAGCCAGATAACTCCAGTCTGTGGGGCCTGGCTCCCACCCAGGGCTTTGTTCCCCTTTCCCCATCCCACCAACCAGCTGGGAATTTCCCTGCCACATGGGCATTCTCTGGGTAAGCTGAGCTGGCAAATGGTGCAGTGCTGCAAAGCCCTGGTCCAGGAGGTGAGGGGTGTCAGCAGTGAGTGTCTCGTGTTCAGTGTCACCAGGCTTGGAGCTGCAGCCCCTCCGTGCTCTGCCCTGTCGCTCCACAGGCACCAGAGGATTAACCAGGAGAGCCCTGGAGATCTGGTGGGACTGGAGCAGTCTCCAGCCAGCTCCAGGATTAGAGCAGAGCCAATTCTGTGTCTTCCTGGTTGCTCCTACTCGAGTTCCTCCTGTGTGGAGCTGAAGCCTGTAAAATGCAGAGCTGGCCTTGCCCTGTTTGCAATTTCCAGGCTCCTGTGGCTGTTGTGCTGTTCATTTTATCCACCATTCAAACCCAAGTCTGCAGGGTTTCAGCATCAAGTATCTGCTCTGCTGTTGGTTATTTCACAAGCTTGGACAGAGTCGTGGCTTTGGAGCTAAAGCTGCAAACCTGAGCCCCCTTTTCCAGCTGTCTGAAACCCACAGAGGGGGGAAAGGAAAACTTCTGGATTAAGAAATTATCCCCACAGCTCCCAAAGGGTAAGAGGACTCTCCTGCTGCAGACCAAGGCAGCAGAATCCTTAAATAGTGAAAATACCACTGGATAATCCCTTTGGAAACACAGCCTTAGGAGAACAGCTCTGACTTGTGGTAACATCGGACCAGAGCACGTGTTCTCTTTCAGACCCAAATTCATTTGTAATGTGATTCTGTGATGGAAGGCTCAGAAATCTGCAAACCATCATCTTTGAGCCAGTTCCAGACAGAACCTGGGAGAGTTGAGCTTTCATTTGGTGCTGTTGTAACCCAGTGGAGCAGAGAGAGGAGAAGGGGGTAGGACTGAGCAAACCACTGAGTGCAGCCCTAGAGAGGGAGAAAAAGAAAACTTCAGCTCTGCTGAGGGATTTACATAATGTCAGGAAAAGCGATTTAAATGCAAATAACCTGGTAAGATTGTTAGAAATTTTGCAGTGGCTCTGGCAGCCAGGTGTAGCATAATGAGAATAAGAGCTAAACAAATATTTCCTTCCTCTGCGAGTTCATTTATTCACAACCCAGGTTCATTTCTTTGGCAGGTGTATTTTCCCCTTCATCTTGAAGAAAACAAACCTGACAAAAACTTAGAAAAAGGCTGGCTAACCCCTTTTTCCTAAACACACAGAGCAAAACTCACAGCCACCTGCAGACAGAGATCAACCTCTCCAGATGCAGTGTAAAACATGGATTCTTGCCTCAGTTTCCCCCTCTATACAAACACTCCCTGGAATTCTGTCAGGGTCTCTTTGCTGCTGGTACAAGGGACACCTGAGGATCTATTGTTAAAAAACTGGAAAGAAGTAATTGCACAATTTGTATAAATTCATTATCATTCAGTGTCAAATCTGTGCTCATTGTTGTAGCCTTCCTGCTGCAGTTATTGTAGAGGACGCTTGCACTGGGATGCACTGGGATGCACTGGAATGGCACTGGAACTACTGGAATGCACTGGATTTGCACTGGAATGCACTGGAATTGCACTGGAATGTCATTGGAATACACTGGAATGCACTGGGATGCACTGGAATTGCACTGGAATTGCTGGTGTCAGTCCCTCCACAGCAAATGTTTCACCTGCAGGGCCACTCTCTTCATGGCATTTTGTTCTTTTAGAGATGCTGCATTCAGAAATTTGCTGGGCCTCCAACATCTTGTCCTCCAGAATGAAACCATGGACAATTTCTGAGAGAAAAGAACAAGCTCAGAGAGGATCCATTTCCCTCTGCTCGTCCCTCAGTACCTGGGCACATTTAAAGTACTGCATCCATCAGGCAGAGAGAAAATAAGAACATCCTCAGAGCTGAAACCACGGAGCATCTGCTCCAATTCCTGTCAGCAGAAACACGCTGTGCTTCCCAGAAAGGCGAGTTGCTTCTCCAGAATAGCCCTCACCAGGATCACAGGCAGCCTAAATTGGTAGGATGGAATATTTTGGGATCCAGGAAGGACTCACAGTCGGTGTGTCTGTCTCGTGTCACCAGTGCAAGGGCTGGTGGGGAGGGAGTGGGAGTGAGGATATTGGAACACCTCCCTGTGCCCATAAGGATTCACACAGAGGGGTGGCAGACTTCGTGCAATTTAAAAAAAAAACCATTTGCTTGAGCAGGAATTCACATCCCAACTTTCTGGATAGCTGAAATTAGATTTGGAGGGAGGGAGGCTTGGGCTTGTGCTGCCAGCACCTTTTCTCCTCACAGACCCACCCAGGGAGCCTGACCTGCTGTGGCAGCAGCCAGAAGTGGCCAAAAGTATCTAAAGAAGTGAAGTTTGGCTTTTAAGAAGTCTCCAGGCTAGGCATTTTTTTCCAAAAAAGCTGTCTGAGAAGGCAGTTGGTGCCCTGGCTGTGCTCCCTGTGCCCAGGGTCCATGCACAGGCAGCTTTGCTCCCTTCTGCTCCTGCCTGGCTTTCAAAGACCTCCAGTTACTGCCACGTTCCCATGTCACAGGTCTGTCCTGGCTCAGGGAGATTTTTCTGGGGTTGTTTTTAGACCTTTCACAGAATTGTTTCCCCCTTGTGAACTTTTTCTTTCTCCAGACTCTGCATTTTGCTTGTTGACCTTTCAGTCAACTGGCTCCAGTCGGAGTCCTTGGCTCAGCCAAGCCTGTGAAGGTGCTTTGAGATAAGGAGGTGACTCTGCACCTCCATGATGACATTATTTACCCTTTTAGAGCCTTTGGAGCCATCCACCCCTTTCCTCTCCTGTGGCAAGCACATTTCTCTCCCTCTCAGGATCTTTCATAGAGGTGCACAGAGAGAAATGAAAGAGAAAACAATTTCTATTTCTGCTCCTTATTTTCCCATCTGGAATGTGTTTGGAGAATTGTTTACCTGGGGTGATGCTTGGTTGGATTCTGGTGAGGATTGTTTGAGCCTGATGGCCAATCCAATCCAATCCAATCCAACCCACTGGGGCTGGGCTCTCAGAGAGGGTCACGAGTTGTGTTAGAGTTTGGTGATGCATTTTTGCATTCTCCTTGTGGCCGTGTGTTTGCTTTGATCTCCAACGAAACTGTGACATACAAGGAGTGGTTTTGCCCTTTGTTGGCTCTCTCAGGGTTAAAAAAAGGTGAATTGATGATCCAATATAAAATCTTGCAGAAAGAAAATCTTATTTTTAAGCACTGTTATTGTTTTTCTCCCCAAGTGCTCAGCTGGATTTTGCAGTAATTATTTTATTTTTATTTTTATTTTTATTTTTATTTTTATTTTTATTTTTATTTTATTTTTATTTTTATTTTTATTTTTATTTTTATTTTTATTTTTATTTTTATTTTTATTTTTATTTTTATTTTTATTTTTATTTTTAATTTTTATTTTTATTTTTAATTTATTTTTATTTTTAGTTTTAATTTTAAATTATTTTTATTTTTAAATTATTTTTATTTTTAAATTATTTTTATTTTTAATTTTATTTTTGTTGGAGTATTTGTGTGTGTGGCTGGATCTGTTCTCTCAGTGAGAGAGAGGAGGGGTAGGGATCCTTCCTCTTCTTGATAATCTTTATGATTTTCATATGCTTAAATCTACATGAATAGTCAAGAGTCTCCAGACCTCAGAACGGAGAACCATCTTGTGTTTAAGAAAGTTAAAAAGGACACAAATAAAAAATTAGCCAGGAGCAAATTACTGAAGAGATAAATAACCATCTTAGAAGAAAAGTTTTCCTCACAGGCTGAGTGGATTTCTATGGGTACAGTGCTGCTGGCTGAGAATAATTAAAAATATCTTTACAAAGCAACAGCCACTCTGGTAATAAAGTATGTTCCGCTACTCCTAACCCAGATTTTACTGTCAAATACACTCCAAGGCTTTGCTTGGTTTCATTTTTCCTCTCTAATTCATTGTTGCTTCCTTCAGACAGGTTAATCAATACTCTGAAGGCTATTTTTAGATTCAGTGACAGGCTGGCTACATCCTCAAGGCAGAAGGAAAAGTTTCCAGGTCCCTCTCAGCCCTTGGTGGGTTTTCAGAATACTTTTGTGGCAGAGGGAAAATGAGACTTTCCAGCAGCACAATATTTTTAAGAATAGTTTTCTCCTAACAGGCCCAGGCTTTCAAATGTCTCACTAAGAGATAAACATGACTGAAGCTGCCATTAAAGTGCAGGGAATGGTTTTAAACCTTTTCCTGCTGATTTTCCATGGTCCCTGGGCTGTAGATGCTGTTCTGCTGCTGCAGTTCTCTCTGGGCTGAGCATCTCTGAGGTTTCTGACACCAACCTCATCCCAGCCCTGCATCCCATCCCAGTCCCCAAAGCCTCTGGGGTCCAGCTGAGCTTGGGGTCCCTGTGCCCAGCAGCTCCTGGATGCCCAGCCAGGCCTGTCCTGCAGCCCAGTTGCCCACTGGCTGCTCCTCCTGGTCCCTTTGGGTGTCTCCCATGGATCCAGCTCTGTCCTGTGGCTCTCCAAACCCTCCTCTCTGTGTTTTACCCCTCCGTGCTATCAGATCACAGGACACAGGTCCAAAGTGTGGCGTCCTAAAGGCAGTTCCTGTGGTCTGCCTCCTCAGCCTCTGCAGTTCCTTTTGTCTTTAACCTCTCCCTGTTTGCTTAGCTGGGGTTTGAACAGATCACTGCATCCTTCTGCTAATTACAGTTTAATAATTAGTGCCTATCAAAACATTGCCTTTCAACTGCCATTCATTTTGCTCTTTGCTTGCCAGGTAACCTCACCTTCCCCTCGCTGCAGACACTGTTCAAGGGTGACAGCATTTCTTAATTTCACATCCAGTGCCTTCTCTCTCCTGTACTTTACCCCCTCAGTGTTCTCAGTTTTACCAGAAGAGACAAACCCCTCTCAAACTCTGAATAAAGCGAGCCCACAGATCTCCTGCACAGCTCCAGAGCTGATCCTCCAGCAGAACAAAAGCAAAAAGGATGGAAATCAAGTTTGTCAGTGCCATGTGAGGCTGAGGAGACCCATTCAGGTTTAAAGTGTTTTTGTAGGAATTACACAGAGCCAAACACACAAGGGGTTAAAGGGAGCCGGCTCTCCTTTCTCAGGATTTTAGATGCACTGAGATGGAAGAAAGTGGCTGAGGAATTCTAAAGTCAGAGGAGAATGACTTCCTGACCTTTTAGCCCAGTGATCCAACTGGCAGGCAAAAGGAGTGTTTGGAAGCTGTGCTGGTGCCCTGGTGCCTTTGAAGGTTGGGTCTCTGTCCATTCCCATCTTTAGGACGCCAATATCCAGGGCTGGAGTCGCTGCCTCTGCAGCAAAATGCAGCTGGGTGCCTGTGAGGTGCTCTGGAGTGACTGGCTGTGCACCACCAGCAGCTGGAGAGAAAATGCATTTTGCTTGCAGTGGAAATCATGGATCAGAAGGAAGCTGAAAGTTGATTTGAACAGTTTTCAAGGATTTCGGTGCTACATCTCATTAGTGTTAATTGCGAGCTTACGCCAGCGATTAATCAAACATTAGAAATGCTGCAGACTACAATCTCCATCATGTGGGCTTTGAGGCCTTTCATCACTTCTTGCTGGGGGATGTTTGATCAGTTCCTCTTCCTTTTACTTTGTTTTAATCAGCACAATCAGCCTGTCACTGACAGCAATGCTGCAGAAGCCCTTTTATGCTTCCAGTGGTGGATCAATAAATGTTCTCTCCCTGCTGGCTGCCCATTCACACGTTTGTCCTCCAGATCTGGAGGTGTCAGGACCTCACCCCAGGGCTGCTCAAGTTGCAGCAGCCCAGAGCTGTGTCAGTGATAAACACACTGCAATAGTTACTGCACTGTCACTTTCTGTACACTTCTGAGGTTGAAAAAAGGATCAGAAAGGTGTTCCAGCAGTCATTAAAAACAGAAACCCAACCAAGCAAAAAAAAAGGAAAAAAAAAAACAACAAAAACTTGTTTAAAGGTGTTGTAGCACAAATATGGGTGTTAGAAATAAAGCCAGGGACTGAGTGGGGCCAGGTTGGCCACGCTGGGCTCTGCCCTCACTCCTCTGACCCTGTGGGGAATTGGGGCTTGATCCTTCAGATCTGTCAGCAGCACTTGAAGTGACAGAGCTCAGCCAGTGAGGTGCCACCCACAGCAGGCAGGGAGAGGTTGGAGACCAGCCCTGGAAGGACCAGACTGAAGTGGGTCTGTGAGGAGCACTGGGATAGGTGTGGGAGCGGCTGGTGACTGAGCCAGGCTTTGACATATCCCCCTACCCCGCAAAAATTACTGGTGGACCCAGCCCTGGAGCCTTATTCCCACTTTTCCCTCTGTAGTCAAATAAGATTTCCCACTGAAATGGGCCCAGTTTGTGTTAAAAATGCAATGCATCCTCAAAAGATTCATACCTCTGAAATACACACACTTATCTGCCCCCTCTACTATTTTCAACCATTATGAACACATGAAACTTAAAAAACAAAAACCCCAAATGAAGATATGGGGTTTCAGATCTTGGTTGGAGGCAGGACATGAACATCCCTGCACTTATCACCAAGGGACTGCCCAGCTCCTGCTGTCCTGAGCTGGGTGGAGAGAGGGAAGACCTGACAAAATCCAGATCTAAATGATCACACCAGTAAATTCTGAGTGTCGGAGTGAGGATCTCCCTGCTCCCTGGAGATACTGGGCTGCATTAACAGGGCAGGACAGATAAGAGCAGCTCGGGGCAGCAGGATGTGGGCTGCACCCCACAGCAGCTGATCCCAGATCCTTCTCCTTCCCCCAGCTCCAGAGGGGCTCCTGCTTGTCCCAGACACAGGGGACAGAGGGAAGAGAGTCCCCAGCAAACCCAGGCTGTTCCTCAGGAGGGAACAAGTCTTGGGGGCAACACACGTGTACTTTCATAATCCCAATTTCTTCTGCAGTGCTTGTTCTCACATTAGCATCAACAAACAGGCTCTGACCTTGCCTGTTGATGCTTTAAATGCCCTGTTACACAGCGAGCATGGGAATGAGTTAGTCACATGGAAAGTACTTAGTCTCACATGGGCTGTTCATGTGCAGAGAGGAAAAAAACCCAGTCTCACAAATACAATAATCTCTGCAGGAATCTCTCTGTCCCCCCCTTTCTGGAGTGATGAAATGCAGGCAGGATTTTTGCTTTAAGGCAGAACCATATCACGGTCTCAAGTCATTTTCAAAACACAGAGAAATCAATACTTTATTCTTCTTAACAGGCACGGCATTAACTTTGTCACAAAGGCCACAAACTGCCTTAACAGACAGTTAAGAACCCACATTTCAGCACACAATGCTTCTGCACCTCAGCAGGGCAGGGCAAAAGTCTGAAAACCAAAATCCCCAAAGCCTCTGAAGGTAGAGGGGGCAGAAAACAGCCCAGTATATTTCCCCTCCTGGCTGGCTGTTCCCAGGCCAGAGGTGAGCTGCCAAAACACGTGGAATTTGTGGAAATGCAAGGAAAGAGGTGGCTTTTCTGGCTGGTTTTTCCCCAGAAACACACACTCAGCACACAACCAAACCAAATGCACTGCAGTGTTTGTTCCCAGACCCTTTCCTCACTCATCTTCACCAAACTGTCCTGAATTTTAGCCATAATTTAATAATAAATCTGCTTTAACCACACAAACCTGCAGGAAGCAGCAGGTTTGGGGTAGGTGGCACAGAAACTGTTGTTGTGTAGATAATCTTGTGAAACTCAGTTGTTTCTAAAGGATTTAATTCCTGCATGGTGGCTCTGCCAGGTACAGAATTCACTGGTGACACCCAAAAAATTCTTTCCATGTCTCAGGGACATGGCAGCAGGTGCACGGACAACAAAACCTTTCCTCAGCTGGAAAACCTTCCTGAACAACTGCAGGGGGCTTTATTTGGGTGGCAAGAGGATATTCTCTTTTGTTCCAGCTCCCAGAATAGCCCCTGGCTGCGGGGCTTGGCAGCTGAGGCTCTGTGTGGCTCTGGCCCTGCGGGATCAGGATGGGGATTGGGATCAGGATTGTGATGTGCTGGGTGGGCAGAGCCACCCACACATCCCTGGGCTCACCTGGAGCCTGCTCTGCTGCTTCCCTCTGTGTGTGAGAGCAAAGCCATGAAGCTGAATTAGCCCTGGTCTGGGGTGGAGGGTCCATCCCAGCCCATCTCCGTGCTCTGTGTCCAGGAACTTCTGAGTTTTAAGAGTTCCCTGTTGTTTATTCCTCCAGCTGTGAGGCTGCAGCCCTTCTGCTGGTGACAGATCACTTGGCTGATCCTCCCTGGCTGTGCTGGAGCTCCAGCAGCTCTGGGATCTGGGGATGCTCCCTCTCTCACAGCCAGGAGCCGATCATCCCTGTGGGATTTCATGGAAACCTTTGGCTCTTTCTCCAGGCCCTATTGCTCCTGTTTGTGACACACCTGGGTGCCTCTTCCCCAGTCCTGCACCATCCCCTTCTGCTGCCTGAGATGCCCCCATTGCTCCCTGGGGCAGGATGGAAGCAGCAAATCCACAGCCTCCATCTCCCTTTGACTGAAGCAAATCCACAGCCTCCATCTCCCTTTGACTGGAGCTGTTCCCCATGGGTGTCCTTGCAATGCATTTGTGTTTTAAATCCCTCAGAGAGTCATTTCCTTGGAAAACAGGAGTTAGAAAGTGCCTTTACCTGCAATGCTTGGTGCTGCTTGTTCTTTCTGGAGCAGAAAACCAGGTTGTGCAGTGCCTGCCACGATTCAGTGCTGCAGTGCATCAGAGAACTGGCAATTGCTCCTGCTTTCCCATCCTGCCTAATGCCAGCTGGCCTGTTATGCTGGGTTTTTTACTTTTTTCTCCTCTTTTCTGGTAGTAGAGTGTGATTCTATGTGGGTTCAGGGCTTGCTCCTGCTCTGGGGTGCAGATCCTCATGGCAGGATTGATGGGATGTGTGCAGGGCTGGGCTCACGTGGGAGGCAGGAGAGCTGTGACACCACTGCCAGAGGAGCCTGCAGAGAACAGAGGTTGTACTTTTTTTTTTTGGAGCTGCTGGGCTAAAATGTCAGCCTTGCCCCCACAAGTGTTTATTCAGAGATTGTCTCTTGCCATGCCAGCCCTTGGACTGATGATATCAAGCAGCAGAACTGAGGCCTGATCACTTTTGACAGTCCTCTAAAAGTGGTTCTGGCTGTAATTTCCCTCAGCAAAGGGTTATCCCCTCCACAGGCTCCTCCAGAGAGGCAGATGGGTTTGAGAAATTAAAGGGGAAAAATGAAAAGGGAAATCTAATCCATTTTTAGTAATGATCCTCAAAAGTGATGTGCAACTCCCCTTCCTCAATGGGAATTTATATAACATAATAGAGCAAAGCTGAAAATCCACCTGGGAATCCATGAGGGAAGCATGACAATACTTCCTCGTGGCATTCATTTATTCCCAGTATATTTGCCACTCAAGCAGAGAGAATCCAAGGGGTCCTGTCTGCCATTAAAAAATAAATACAATCTGTCATTTTAGTACAAGTGCTGTAAAATCAGACTATGTATTTTGTGTACTGAACTTGGAGGGTTACCACAAAATAAGTTCCTGAACGAGCTCATATAAATGCAGAGCCTTTCCCAGGCACTCAGAGAAGGGAATGCCAATGTAACATAAACAATATCCTATCAAATGGGAAGAAGCACAAGACTTTTCTTACCCTGGGAATGCCAATATACACTGAAAAATGTTGAGTTTTCACAGGAGATGGAACTGTTTTCTGATTACACTTTGCAGCTGAGCCCTGTTGCTGACCCTCTGCCAGCTGTAGGGAATCCATGGACAGCACCATGGTACTCCTGGTTCTTTATTGCTGAGGGCAGAGCGTGTTGGGTGTGATTGCTGAGCAGGAGGGGCAGCTGTCCCTGCTGCCAGGCTGCAGAGGTGGCACAGCCCCGTTCACGTGTGCAGTGCTGCAGTGCCTCGGTTGCTTTCAGCCAGGCTTGACATTTAGCGTCGCCTTGGTGATTTTCTGGGTTCTGCAAAGTTAGCCTGAGCTTATAAAACATTGTCTTGGAAGGCAAAATGAATTTTGTGACTAAAACCATGTGCCGAATCAACCTTTAGTCCTCCTCATTGCTCTCTCCCGGGCCAAAGATGCTTTCCAGATCCAACTGATAGGCAGAGGAGTTTGCTGAATAGCAGTGAGGATATTTTAGCCTCTGAATTGTTTGCAAATCGGGTGCTTTGATGATTTGTGGTGCCTGATGGGCTGCCAGGATCTCGATGCTGCTCAGGGGAAAAGCAGCTCCAAAAAAAGCTTTAAACTGGAGAATGTCACTGGACATCAGCAGGTGACTGGGGCAGAGGGCAGCTCTGGCTCAGAGTATTGGGTTCTGGAAGTTGCTGGAGTTTTGTTTTGTGCTACACTGGCTCTCAGCAAGCCCAGAAGCTGGACTTTGGCAAGGAATGAAGCATTGGCCAAAGTCCAGCCCCGTGCTGCAGAGGGTGAGGTGGAGGGTATGGGCAGGGTATGGAGAATTAAGTGCTCCACGTGGTACCTTCAACTTCCCCAAAAAACTGGCAATGAAGTGTTTGAACGTAAATGACAGAAGCTGTTTTGGAGGAGCAAAACCTTCTCTAAAAGCTTTTTTTTTTTTTTAAGTTTCACCCAGACCTAAAGAAGCTTTGTCTGGCCACTGCCCATCACAGGGACCATCAGGAGGGAAAAGAGATTTTTTGGGACCTTATCCTTTTGTCCTCAGCTGTTAATCTGCCTTGCCTGATTCCAAAGACCCCTCCTTGTGTGGATCCTGCCCTAGGGCTGCTCTGAGCAGCACCACAGCCCCAGAGGGCCCTGGGCAGACCCCATGAGCTGCAGGGTCAGGTCAAGTTGTGCTCACTGTGGTCACCCCTCAGCCCTGCAGAGCAAAGTCTGGTGACTTGTCACATGGAAATAAAAATATAAAATATCTCTTTGTCTTTTAAATAATATTAATTAAGGAGCTTTTGCTAATGCAGTTGCCCTCCCCATAAACCAGTTCTCTGTGCTTGCACCCACCAGGCAGAGCTCCCCAAGCTGGAAACTGCTGTGATTTCCCAGGGAATTTTTTGTGCATGTCCTAATCACGTGCATTAGTGGAAGAAAAAACCTGCTCTTAGCCTCTTCCAGGGGCTGCTGGTGTCCACAGCAAACACCCCAGAATAAACAACAGGGGCCCAGTAACAGTGGTGTGATCTCTGGCTGCTCAGGGGGATCTCTCCTCCACAGGACCCTTCATGTGCTGCCTCCTGGCTGTGTTTGCACGCAGGGATTGTCCCTCCAGCCCCCTCATCCCTCCTCAGAGAATCTTGTTCACTCATCAGCCTTTTCACTCGGAACCATTCAACCTTGCTGCTTTGATTTTGTAACAGGACAAACTCCATGTCCTAGCAGGATAAACAAGATTGCATGGCTAATGATTTGTGAGCTCAGCCTGAATGCAATTTACTGCAGAAATTCCAGCCTATGAGACTTTGTGACCTGCTAATAAAGCACTTTTGGCAGAGGCTGTACAAATACAAAGGATTCCATAGCCTCTGATTCCGGGTTCATATCACCCTCCCAACTTACTGAAATGCTGGTTTAATGCAGAGTTTAAAAACCAAGTGACAACTGTTGGAATCAGGCAGGCTTTCACCCCAGTTTGATTTCACTTAGGTTATGTAAGGGATGCTCATTTTTAAAGATTTTTTTTTTAAAATTTTTCAAATTGTCTGCTTGTAGCAGGGTCCAAAAATGCCTCACAAGTGCGGTGAGATCCTGACCTTATCAGGCTCCAGGCAATAATAACCATCATTACATGGTAATGCCAGGCTAATCGATGTCAGGAACTGTGGCTGGGCTTTATCTCTGGTTCCCTGGGCAGGGGACAAGGGGCACTGGTGCAGTGTGTCACATGAAGCTGCATCAGGCATTTCCTCAGGAGTGTGGCTCTGTAACCGTGGCTCTGTCCCTCAGGATCTGACCTTGGGCACGTCAGTGCTTGGAGAGAGGAGACATTCATCCCTCTTTGTGAAGAGAAGAGCCTTGAGAGTCTCACAGGCATTATTTGAAGAGGTGGTCCCTGTCCTGACCTCCTCGTCTGGTGCCGTTCCCACAGGCGCCAGGAGTGAAAGGCAGAGCTAGAGCCAAGCACTGAAAATCATCAGCCTGTCTTCTCTTCTTTACACTCTGAAAACCTGAGCCTGCCCTGCGATCCCAGCTTTGTTGCTTTGCTGGGATTCAGGGGCCAGCTCCATTTTATTGATTGCACAGAGCCTCTCCCCTCATTCACGGCCGCCGCTCTCTCCCAGATTTTCCGATGGCACGATGAGGAAATGTCTGGTTATCCATTTCTTTGTCAGAGTCAGAAACCTCTTCCAAACACAGCATTAGCTGACACAGGCAGACTGGGAGCTAGACAAACACTGGGCTGTGTGTTGGCTTCGAGTAAATACCTGCATTTGATTCCAAAGGGCTCCATTGATGAGAGACAATCGTCACAATGGCACGCTGAGCCACCCAACGCTGCTCCACAAAAATCCTGCTGCACCCTTTCATGTTTGCTGCTGTTCTTATTATTGTTGAGATCTGGAAAACTACCCATCAATCACTCCTTAAGCTGCTCGTGGAAGTTTTGCTGAACGCAGGGTCTGGGTTTGCTGCTGAATTCGTTAATCCTTGCTCCTGAAAAAGAAATAAAAGCCATGAGAAGCACATTGCACTTCCATTAGGTTGCCTCAATAGCTGTTATTTCCAGCCTGGTTTGCAAATGCACTGATACTGTCATGTGAGATAAGGCACACGATTTGGGATTATTTATTATAACATTTCCTACAGATGTCTTTTTTTCCTGTACTTTGGGTAGAGTTCCATGCTATCCACATTGCTTGGTCTTCCAGCTTTTTGTTGCTACACCAGAGAGCAAAATCCTGAGAACGGAGTGCCATTTGGATCAGGCCAGGTGTTCACCAGCCCAGTTTCTTCTCCTCAGCAGTGCTTCAAAAGTGGATGTACCATGCAGAGAAAAGTACACGAGTGGGCTGAACAGGCAGCGAGATCTCCTTAGTGTCTTCTTTTAGCCTCAAGCAAATTGTGGCTGAAGTATAAATCCCCTGCAGTTGGTTTTGGTCTATAAATTTGAAAAAACAGAGTAAAGTGGAAAGACATCTATCCTTGGAGTAACGGTTTATTAAATCTTTTATTTATCCTGCAGCATGCATAGCTTATAACACACAGAACTCAGCAGGAAATAAGTCAGGGACCCTATCTGGCACACAAAATGCCCTTGGGATAAGGGGGCTAACTTAGGGGCTGGATCTGAGGCACTGGGTGATGATTTTTTAGGACTCAGTCTTGCAGTAGGTGGCAGGGGAGGTAATTATTGGGATTGACAGGAAATACCAGAGGAAGCTTCAGCTGCTAATTGCAGGTGATGAACTGGGACTGCAGTGCAGAACCCAGGGAGGGTTACCTATTTAGTATCTGTCTGTGTGTCTGTCTGTGTGTCTGTCCATCCATCCATCCATCCATCCATCCATCCATCCATCCATCCATCCATCCATCATCCATCCATCCATCCATCCATCCATCCATCCATCCATCCATCCATCCATCATCCATCCATCCATCATCCATCCATCCATCTCCTGTCTCACCCAGCCAGGGAAGGAGGGTTTGGCCACACAAGGATGCTCCTGCTCAGGAGTGGGTAAAGGAAAGCACTCACAGAGATGTGGGAGGTTGGCCTGAAGAAGCGGGAAGTGCTGAGGGAAGGAGGAGAACGGGGCAGGAGAGGAGCAGACATTTTCCCAGGTAGTTTTGTGCACAGGGCTCTTCCACCTCCAGCACTCCCAGTGAGCTGAGAGCTGGAGAAGGGTTGAACTGGAGATGGAGAAAACCCTGCAGCTGTTGGAGTTGAGGTCAAAGGGTGACATTTTCTACAAAGTTTTGAGATGTGATTTCTCACTCCAATCCCAAAGCAGAAGCTGCTGATTTCCTTGTCTGGATGTGGCCAAAATCTCATGACAACAGCCACTCCTGCAAGATTTGACATGTGATATTGTGGGACTTAGAGGAGTGACTGGTGAGATTCCGTTGTTTTTTGGAAGGATCTCTCAGATCAACTCTTATGATAAGAGCAGTTCTGAAGATGAACTTGCATTTGAGGCTGGATTTGGTTCCAGATCTTTCAGTCATTCTAAAATTAACTCTCCCTTTCAGCTCACACATACGTACAGGGAGGAAAGCGGGGGAACAAAAAGCCCTCATGAAATGTTTGTTAATCAGGGAACGAAGCACCTGTGATCTCCCATGTATTATTTCTATTTTCAAAGGCGAATGCAAAGTCCACTGGGTGGAATTTAAACCGCTGTCACTGAGCTAACTGCAGGAACACAGCGTTACTATGGAAAATTCCTGATTAAAGTCTGTAAAGAATTTCCTATGCAGAGGCTGTTTATTAATAGGTACCTCAGCCTCGCATCTGACATTGACAATTCTGCCCTTTAAACACATCATTTTGCAAGCAGCGTGATAAAATGCTGCACTACATTTTTTTTTCTTATTTTTTTTTTTTTTTTGTAGGAAGAGGGAGCCTGTCCCAGCTCTCCCCCTCAGGCCTCTGACTGCTACAGTTTGCTTTGCTAAGCACAGGAACAAAAACTGCAACCATGAAATTATTTTAACAAGACCATGAAAAAGAGGGAAAAAAAAAAAAGAAGAAAAAAGGACAGCGACAACAACAACAATTTGCCCAAGTGATGCTTGGAAAAAAAATAAATTCCTCTCTCTAAACTAATTAAACTGTACTATGTGTCCTTGTGCAGTTCCTGACGTTTTTCTGGTTCACTCAGTTTCAATAGATGCACAAGGACCGGAGCCAGAGCTCCTGAGTGACTAGTTCAGAACAAAAGCAGCTCTCCTGAGTATTCCTGAGCAGCCAGCAAATTGAGGGAAAGTTATTTTGGGTTAATCAATGTACTTCAGTTGCAATCACATTTAGCTTCTAACAGAGGAGCCTGCAAACAAGGAATTACTGTTCTGGGCTCAGCTATGGATGGCACTGGAAACACTGGAAAGTGGAAAGTGTTACTGGCTAGACTGTGCTCTTCTCAGTGCCTCCTAATTTTTTTTTTCCCTTCCTCCTTTTTTCATTTGTGTCCTGAATTTGGTTGGCAGTTTGATGTGTCCTCTCCATTTGCATGTTTATTTACTTATTTATTTATTTATCACTGGCACCAGATTATTGGCTTTTTCTTAAAAGTCCCTGCAGGGGAGAATTCCTGCCATGTTCTAGTCAGGCCTGCTGTGTGGAGCTAGAGCAGTTGTGCTCAGCTTCCCAGCAGTGAATCCCTGATTTCTGCAGGTGGATGGCACCAGGAATCCCCGAGGGCTGGGGAGGCAGTGGGAAGGTGCCTCCAGCATCTCCAGGGACAGGCAGGGTGGAGCGGGCTCCCAGCTGAGCCTAACAGCCCCTGCTGAGCTGTGCAATTCTGAAATGGCTTCAAACTGACAGAGAGCAGGTCTGGATTGGATTTGGGAAAGAAATTCTCCCCTGTGTGGGTGGGGAGGCGCTGGCACAGCTGGGGCTGCCCCTGGATCCCTGGCAGTGCCCAAGGATGGGCTGGATGGGGCTTGGAGACACCAGGGACAGTGGGAGTTGTCCCTGCCATGGCAGGGGGTGGGATGGGATGATCTTAAAGATCCCTTCCAACCCAAACCATGAAAATTATTTATTTTGACAATCACTTCTCCTCTAGAGTATCCTGAATACTGGAAAATTCATTTCCCTTCCCCCCAGGGCCTTTTGCTGATCTGAGGTGTGAAGAGCTTACAGGGGGGACCTGGGTGAGGGTCCCTGATGTGACTCTGGGGTGCTCAGACTGGTGCTGCAGTGCCTGGCCCAGCCCCACCGAGGCTCTCTGGCCCTACCAGCAGAAGTTTTGTAGGTATTTACAGCCCTGAAAGCCATCATGTGTTAAATGAGCTCCTAAGTGATTGTTCCTGCTGCAGCGTTTGGTTCATCCAGCCACTCCTTGTCACTCAGGGATGTGCTGTTCCACACAAAAATGCCAGCTGTCCGGGCACTCAGGCTGTGCTGGAAGAACCAGTTCAAGAGATCTGTATCTACCTGCTCCTGCTCTCCCTGCAATCCCCAAATCCAGCTCCTCCATCCTTCGGGAATCCATCCTTTCCTACCCCCAGTGAGGGTCCTGCCTGCTCACACCCAGCCCTGATGGTTCATTCACCTGCTCAGAACTTGGCTGGTTACAAGGTGGAGATGCCCAGGGCTGACTGAATTCATGCAGGATTTTGGGGTTTCCAAACCACAGGTCTGCATGTTACCTATGGAAAGATAAAAATCCAGGCAGCTTCCCAGAGAAGTTTGGATGTTTCACATCCTATCTGTCCTCCCAGGAAGATACATAACACTGGTTTGTATCACCTGTAAGTTTTCACTTCACAAGGTTGCTCTCCAGGTCGCAGAATCCTGTTGATGGGGAGCTTTTTAGAATGAAAAAACATGTTTTCATTCAAAAAGAGCCCCAGGGCAGCATCATTGTTCAGAACCTGGCTGTGCCTCCTCCCCAAACTGGGCTGCACAGCAGTGGTCCAGCTCTCTCTCAATGGTTTAAAGTGTGATTTCTGCTCCAGATACCAATGAATATTGGATCTAAACCTCTGCTTTGCAGCTTTATGTGCCAGGATGATTTAAGCTCAGCTGGCAGAGTCCCTCTGTCCCCACCCTGGGCAGGGCAGGGTGTCCCCCCTTGGGCACTGGTCCTACAGAACACCTCGACCCAAGCCCCAGGCAGGCTGAAGTGACATATTCTACAGCCCCAGGCAGGCTGAAGTGCCACTCTGTGCCTGGCAGCACTCAGCCCAGCTGGCAAAACCCCCACCCTGTGTGCTGAGGCTCTCAGCCTCTCACAGGTAAGAGAACACGAGCACATCCAGATCTACAAACGCTGCTTTTGTTGTCGCTCGTACTCCAAGGAAGGGTAGAAACTTCTGTGGGTGAGACCTTCTGTTTCAGAGACTTACAGTCCATCTGCTCTGGGATACATGTGAACATTTTCTAGTTCAGCTCCTTCTGTTAATTTTTGTTTAGAGGGGCTGTTTAAAAATGTCTTTATCTGGGTTTGCTTGTGCCATGCTTGTAGGATTCTTGGGTGGAAGCCACGTCTTGGAATCCCATAACTTTCTCAGGCATGTTTTTCACTGCTTACCGTGCTCTGCTGCCATTTTCTTGGCTTTGAAATAAGTATTTTTATATTTTTTTTTCCATCCTTTTCCTTTAGCATGAGAAAGCAGTTTTCCTCTAGCTTCCTTGATTAAATGGATGGTTGGACATCTTGTTTTCTAGAGCTGCATCTGAACCAGGAGTGCAAACCTGAGTGCTGAGCAGCAGGCTCAGACAAAACTCTGCTTTGTCCTTGGCACTCACATTTTCTGAGGCTGTTTTGTTGAGACCACATCAAAATGCAAAACAGAGATCTGGACCTGTAAGTGTGAAAACTTGCTTACTTAATTGCAGGTGGTTTTGAAGGGCTGTTTATAAACACTTGAAAACAGTGTTACAAGAGTCGCCGTGCCAAGGAACAGTTAAAACTTTGAAAAGTCTCAGTGATTGAGAGAAACTAAAGGTTTTGGCATGGAGACCAAGCTTTAGTACCTCTAGGCAATTGTGTAAGACCAAATCAGTTTGGCCTGGAGTTCACCCCCTGGTTTTGGGGTTTTATCCACTGAAATACTTGGTCTGCCAGGGCCGTGTCAGGGCTTAAACACTCCAAGCCCTTCACAGGGTGTTAACCACACCTTTAAGGCAGCAGGAAATGTGCACAACCAACCCCAAAGACTCTACACACAGAGCTGAAAGCAGGAAAACTTGAGTTTATTTTGCACTGGGAGAGGAGAGGATTTGACTTCTGAGTGCTCCCACGCTGCCCCCAAAGCCAGCACGGCCAGCTGGAGCAAAGAGGTGCCAGGCCAGGAGGGTTCAGCTCCAAGGGCTCCCCAGGGACCAAAGGACCTCTTTGAGCTGCAGCTTTTCCATCCAAACTCTGCTGCCTGAGCCACAGAGCTCTCCATGGAAAATGTCTTGCAGCTGCTGGGCATGGCCCCAAAGCAGGAACCCAAACAGAGGTGTCTGTCCTGCCTCTGACCCTGCAGCTTCTCACTTCTGGGTCAGAGCCCTCCTTCCCTCCCCTTCACCTTCCCTCCCTCAGCTGCCTGCACTCTCACTACAACCGGCATCCATTTGACTCCAGTGAGTAGCTCTAATTAAATTAAGCTGCTTCTATGACCAGCAGGTCAAATTTCTCAACTACAATTGACATTTCCATTCTTATTGTGTCTTCCTTATTGGATTAAGGCTTGATCAAGGAAGATCATTTACTGGGGCAGCATCCACGTCCTGGAGCCTGGTCCCTGCTCGCGTGGTGTGAGAGGCATCTCGGGCTGGGGGTCACACAGGGCTGTTTTCCACAGCCCTTTGCTGGCCAGTGGTCAACTACAATTTTTCTTGACTGAAAGCTGTTAGCATTCAGGTAGATTTATTTATAGGCTTGTTTGTGCTGGCTGTGGCATGGATGTTTATGATTTAAGCTCCTCTGCTCTCTCCAAGAATGTCCCATTCTGCTGGCAGTGTTCACAAAGGCCAAGGGGAGACCGTGTCTTGACAATAAATTTTCTGTCAGGAACCCTTGCAAGGTCAGACCTGAAATATCAGTTATGTAGATTGCATTATGTTTATTTTTGTGTGTGACACATATATATATTCAGAATGTTGAAACACCAACACTTAGCTCTGCAGCTCCCAGGTTCTCCTGCAAAAATGAAAATCTTCTGGTTAAAAAATGCCATGATGAACTTTAGCTTCTCTCTTTCTCTCCTTTTTTTTTTTTTTAAATTTTCTTTAATATGAATATTTGGGCTGAGTTTAAAAAAGAAAATTATTTAACTTCTGATTTATGAGGCTTAAGTGTCATGTTTTTAAGCTTTTCTTTGCAGTCATGATATCTAGGGAAAAAATGAAAGCTAAGACTTTTAGTTAATGAGAAGAGTCCAGCAGTTTAGACTTCATGAAAAATACCAAATTCCACAAGGCTTGCAGGAAAATTGCTGGGGGTGTGAACCCCAGCCACGCCTGGGGAGGGCTGTGAGGAAGCACTGGCTGGGCTTCCTTCTACTCCTATCAAGGGAAGAACTTTTAGGGGAACAAAGAGAAAGGGTTTGTACCTCCGGGCCAGCGGTGCACCCAAAACCTTGGTGTAAAGGAGGCTGAATTATTGATGTAGTCCATCCTAGCAGAGGTTCCCAGCTGCTTCCCAGGCTGGTAAATCCCCTGGCAAACCTTCAAGGCCAGGTTGGACAGGGTTTGGAGCAGGCAGGGACAGTGGCAGGCGTCCCTGCCCATGGCAGGGGGTGGCACTGGATGAGCTCTAAGGTCCCTCCCAACCCAAACCAGTCTGTGATCCCAATTCACAGCACCACCTCCCCTCCTCCACCTGCAGCAAGTGATTCTGTGCTCCCAGGGCAGGAATTTACAGCTCTCAGCCTGTAAATTCTGCTCAGCTGTTGGTTCCCATCCTCTCCATCCCCGGCTTGCTGAGGGACAGCAGCTCCAAACCCTCTTTCCTGGAGGGCACCAGAGGCAGCACTTCTGCTCATCCCAAAGCTCGCAGGCCGTTCCCAGGGCTGGGTGCCAGCTCTCCCAGGTGCCCCAGGAAGCTGCAGGGAGCAGCTGGAGCCCTGCACAGCCCGAGGCTGCCCGGGCTGAGGCAGGGATCAGGGATGCTGCTGTGACAAACGAGGTCTGTGCAGGCAGCTCCTCATTTCTATGGTAACGCTGCTCCTGCTCTGCTCCTCCCTGTGCGAGCACAGCCCCATCCACCATCCCCAGCCCTTCACCATCGGGCCAGCCTTTAGAAATGTCCCTTCTCCTCGATTCCTGTAGCAAGGAGGGAACGGGAACGCTCAGGGTATGGGATTTCTCTGAATTATTCATTACCAAAGGTTTTCTGGCAAGCAGAGCATGGCTTCTCCTTGGGACTTTGCAGGAGGAAAGAAGGTGATGGCTGTGCTACAATTGGACTGGTTTAGCCAGCTTTTGATTGTTTTGGATACACTCAGGGATGCTGCAATGACTCAGAGAAAATTGCTGCTTTGTCTGAGAGACACGTTTACTTCTCGGGGTAATGAGTTGATCTCCTCTCTGATTAGATTTCTCTGCAGTGCTCCTTACCAGTGGGTGTTGGCAGCCATGGGAGTGGTGGAAGGTTTAACTCAAAGGAGAGAGCAGAGAGGAACCTGCTCTGCAATGGGATATTAAAACAATAGTAATTTTTAAAAATTAAAAAAAAAAAAAGCGTTAATTGCAGCATAAGCTGATCACACATAACAACCACATCTTCCCACCTTGGCTCAGCTTCTTCAGCTTGAAGCAGCCTGATCTCTGTCAGCTCTGGAGATCAGCAGGAAGCAGAGGTGATTTACAGCCCCACCAACACCTCCCTGAGCTGGCAGACTCATGGCTCCCACCAGGGCAGCTCAAGTCCCACCACAGAAGGTGCAGAGAGGCTCAGACCTGCCAAGGTGGGGTGGGAGCTGCCTCTGAGCAGGGAAGCAGCTCAGGAATGGCTCAAACCAAAGCACATCCAGCCCTGTGGAGCTCATCCCAAGCTCCAGCTGCTGGGGAATGTCAGTGCTGAGTATTCATCTTCAATATTATGATTCATTCCAGAGCACGGGAGAACTTTGTTTCAGGCAAACATGACATAAGAGTACAGCTGGCTGAATAATAGCAGTGACATTTTCTACAGCAATTAATTAGAACTGAAATTCCAGTCGGATCTGCCCCTCTTCAAAGGCCTTCTCCAGGCATTCCCACACAAACACGTAGTGCTTGCACAGGTGGAAATTCTGAGCTCACGTAGGCAAGGGCTTGCAGAGGAACAAACTTTATTTGGGGAGTTTTTCACAGAGGGAAAACTCCCCAGCAGTTTTATTTCTCACGTTACAGAGCAGGAATGAATTCCAGCCGACATCTCAATATCAAATAATAATAATTAGAGGGTGAAAAGTAAATAGCTTGTGAAATGGTTTTGAATAATAGACAAAAGCACTGCTTATGCAGGGGTTGTTTCAAATGGAGGGAGAAAAGGGCTTCCCTTGCCCAGGTCTCTCACAGCCCATGTATGACAGGCCAGCAGGGTGGTTGTACTTTCAAGGCTTCCCTTTTCTTTGCCACATTCCTCCTCCAAATCCTCCTCAGCCCAGCAGTGCACTGGGAAGCTCAGCAGTGGTTTGGCAGCTGCCATGTCACCTGGATAGCAAGGCTGCTTTCCATGAGATCTTTGCAGGGAGTGGGACAAGATGCTTTTACCTCCAGCCCAGTTGTTCCTTCTTGAAAGGAAATAAAATTTGGAAGGATAAGATTTTCCAAAACACCATTTTGGCTTAATTTTGAAAAAGGCACAGAAATGTCCAGACCATTTCAATTGACATTTCAAATACTATTTTTTTTCTTTTCTTTTTTTTTTTTTCCCTTTGTTTTTTAATCCTTGTTTTGATTCAGGCTGACTCTTCATTTTAAAATGCTCTGGAGTTTGGTTATTATGAAGTCCAGTGGGAAACATTTTTTGCCCAGTGCCAAGCTGCCTCTTTTTAACTTCTAAAATATCAAACAAAATTACTCATTTGTGTTTATAGGATTGTCAGCCATCTGAAAACTCCCCTGCTCTCCTGCCTGACCTGTCTGCAGCCATTCCTCTCATCCATCCTTGCCACATTTTGTTTGGGAAGTGCTGATGCATCACAGCTCAACGGAGCCTCCTTCATTCCTAAGGCACATTGGTCTCTGTTTATTACAATAATAATAATATTCAGTGATATAATAGTAATAATAATAATATTCACTTCCCTGGGAAGCCAGGAGATGTCCAGCATTGTGTCACTTCCCATTTCAAGCCACACCATTAAAGGAATTCTCACTTTCCTGCAGCTTTTCCCCCCTGTGCTGCCCAGAGCTCCTGGCTGGGCAGAGGCTGAGTGCCAGCCTGTCAGATGGAAATGGTTTCCAGTCATTCTCCAGAGGGTTTTTCTGGGAGCAGGCAGAAATTTCGGTCTCATTTCAGTCTTATCTGGTACATTACAATCCCAAATCCTATTACTGGCTCCTCTGCTCCAGCAGAAATTGCCTCTTCAGCATTTCAGAATACAACTAGTGAGTACTAGCTCTGAAAAAGAAAACAAGAAGTTTTATCAGGGTTTTGTTTTTATTTTATTTATCAGAGATGATCCCTTCCTCTCACAAAATGCATCCAAGTCAGGATGTTCCCCCAAGCTCATCCTGCTGGGTTGAGCCCAGGATGGGAGAACTGTGCCTTCAGCTGAGGGAATGTTCCTCGTGGTAGGAAAAAATGTTTTCCTCCCTCTCCCCCTCTCTCTGCACGTCCTCCCTGTGCACTGACAAACCCAACAGCAGCGAGCTGTGTGTGAGCACAGGGGATGTGTTTGTTCTCCTGCAGGGGAACAAATCAGAGATTAATCAGGCTTCTGCTTCTTTCATTGCCCAAGGAAACCTGCAAACCTTAAATAGCATTTGTGGTCTTGTTCTTTACATTCTGGAGGGGATTTTTACAAATTGCTGAGCGCTTTGCTTTGGTGGGCAGGTTAGTTCATGTTGCAGCATTACTGGCTAGTGCTGTTAGGGCAAAGGATCAATAGCATTTTCCACTGGGAATGTGCCTCCCCTCCTTCTCCTCCGGTCCCCTCCAGCCTTTTTGACTTTGTGGATTCTGGCTTCAAGGCAAGCAGTTCCCTTTGCTTTGGGAAGCAGCATCTTCTCCCACATAAAAGATAGTTTAGCTTGGGATTTTCAGTGCAGCCTAAGATGTGTAGGTGCCCAAACCCCCAAATTAGATTAATCTAAATCCCAAAGCAGCTGTGAAGCATCTCTTGTCGAGGTTCCTTTTATCACTAAGGGACTTAAAAGCAGAATAAGTTGATGATGACTTTGGCTGGCTGATTTAATGCCTAGAATATGTTATTTCCTTGTTTTTTATATATTTCAGTGGAATGGATGGATGCCCCAGCAGCAAGTGGGTTCCCCACTTAGTCTGCAGGGCTCAGACCTTCCCTGCTGTTTGGGCAACAGTGTGAGAGTTTGGGGGCACTGAAGTTGATGTGGAAAAGAAACACAGGTGGTGGAGAGCAGGCCAAGTGGAGCTGCTTCTCTGTGGCACTGCCACGTCCACAGATGACACCAAGGTGTCAGAAGTGGACACAGACCCGAGTGGGGCAGCCCTTGCCAGGCTGGGGCAGAGCAGGGCAGGAATCAGGTGCAAAGCAGCAGGAGAGGCTCCAGGCAAGGACTAAGGCATGAAAGCTGCGTGGGCAGGGCCAGAGGCAGGTGGGGGAGAGCTCTGCTTTCCCTGGCAGAAGTGTTTGGACAGCTGTGGGAGCTGGGAACCAGCAGAGCAGGGAGAGCTCAGGGGGTGCAGAGCTCGGGGCAGCAGCAGTGGTGCCCTGGCAGCGCTGAGGCAGCCCCTGCTGCCAGCAGAGCTGGGTTTCACTGCCCAAAGCTTCCTCTGCAACCCCCTGTCCTCACCCTGCATCTTCCACCTGCTTTTCCATCAGCACTGCATGCAGAATGCCTGGATGGGAGGGCAGCAGCAGTGGGAGGCTGTGGAGCAACAGGAGGAACGCTCGGGTGGCTTTGAACAGGTAATTCCAGCACTGGGGCACAAAGGAGGGGTTGGCTACAGGCAAGTCAGCAGGCAGTTTGTGTTTGGGCTCCTCCTGGCAGGTGGGAAGAGAGGGAAGGCTGAAATGGAACATGTGGCAGGAGAAGTGATGCAGATTCCACCTAATGCTGAGTCAAAGACTGAGACAAGGAGGCGGCTGAGGCTCGGACTGGTGAAGAAGGGACATTAGTGCCTTCTGCATAATAAAAACACACAAGGAGAGAAGGTCTGGGAGGAAGGATTGAGCACATCCTTGGATTCTTGGTCTCTGAGGACAGTTGTCCTGTGCTGTCACCCAGTGAAGTGAGCCCTGACCTGTCTCAGGGTAGTAGTTACCTGTACTGAGTGGGTAAAACCCACTCCTGTCCTAATAAAAGACAGAGAGACAAACCCAGAACCTTCCCAGTGAGCATCTCCTAAGGCAGTCACTCACAAAACACTTTGTGAAGAGCTCAGAAAGTTATTCCCAGAGGCAATATTCCTCAGGGGACTGTCACAACACACTCACTCATGAATTCACTACACATAATAATAGGTGAGGAATGCACAGAATAAAGATTTTTCTAAAGACAGCTGAGAAAAGCTGAGTTGTTTCAATGTGGATCTGCAGCCTTTTCACTCAAATCAGCAAAGCCAACAACAGGGCCTGAATCAGGACCATCCTGTTTGGAAAGCAGGGCCCTGGGAACGGGAACAGGAACAGGTACATAACCAAAGTGGAAATCATTACACTACAGGCTTGCATGTGCATGGTTTAAAGAAGGCATTCAGGTCAGTCTCCACCCAGGAGGGATCCAAGCACACTCTGTACTGGGAAGGGAAAAATCCGAGCCAACTATGTAATCATTCTCCACCTTATCATTGCCCCAACATGACTAATGAGCCAGGGACAGACTGCAGGGAGTGAGGAACATGGAAGCAGCAGCAAAAACAAAGTAGGTGTTTGCAACATCTCTTGCTCTGAACAAGTGCACTGAAATCATTGCCACGCAGCAATCCTTGCTGCAAAGCAGGGGAAACGACCCTAAATCAGATGTTTGAGTGGTTTTTTAACTTGTCCCCCAAATGAGCAGCTGGTTTTTATCCCATTGGGGTGGGGTGTGAGGCGAGAATGAAGGAGCTGTTATTCTAAACTTAACTTTTATCTGATTGTCTTGTCTGGTGCCTTCATTTCAAACCCTCGCAGCAGACCCAGAGTGGGAATGAGATCAGATGGACAAGGGGAGCTGCTGGTTTTGTGCATCAGGTGCTCACCACATGCAGTGGCTGCTTTGGAGCCAGGTCTGAGGCAGGCAGGGCTGGAGATCTGCAGGGCAGGGCTGGGCTGTGCCTGCCACTGCTGCTCATCTTTCTTTTCAAGTGCTGGATCCCAGAGGTCATGGGGGGGAGATCCTCATCTCCAGTTATTTATAAAGTGTCTTTTGACAGAGCTGTGAGTGAGGGAGGACTTGGCTGTACTGTCAGTGACCAGAGGTATAAAAAAAGCCCTGGCTTTCAGGAGCACTAAATTAACTGCGAAATAAATAAATAAAATGAAGAGCTCACTCTCGTTATTGTGCTGCAGGCATCATTTATTAGATGCTGCTGTGCTGTGGAGTCCTTATCTCTCCCTCCAGATAGTGTAAATCAGAACTCCTGTTGCTGACACCCCGAGAGCATTCTCATCTGTCAGAGATTTAGCTGCCCCTTTCCTCGTGTGTTTTCCTGGAGAGTGATTTTTTATTTTCACTTTAACCCTCGGCGCTCTCATCATTCATGGCTTACACTCTCAGCAAATAAAGGGCTGGGGAGGGATGCTCCAAGGTCTTTTGTTGCTGTTGATGAACGTTTCTCTCTGTCCTCAGTGAGAGCAGCTCTGGCACAGGCAGATGCTTCAGCCACACTAAAAATGTGCTGCTTTATGCAGGGTAACCCACAGGTTTCTCCCTCTCTTCCCAACCCAGCTGCAGCCATTGAGTTTTCCCCCTCCCTGCACTGTGCCTTTCAATATTATTCCTTTAATGGGCTTAATGATTTTTCCACTCCTGAAACATGAATCAAATATACAAATTACTCTTGAAGGTACTCGGGAAAAGCTGTGGTTTTATTGAACTCTCAGTGAGAATCAGCAGCACCTCAGCCAGAGGCAGGAGGAGCAGATCCCACGTGAGGGGTGATCCATCTCAGCCAGGCAGCAGATTTGGTGATTCATCACTGTTTACCACGTTTAAACACATTTTCCATTCATCCTGATGATTTACTGTGGCAGTGGGGCTAAAAAATCTACTTTAAATGAGTGGTTCTCAGACTAGCTGGACTCTAGGAAAGATGTCAACTTCTCTTCACAGTGCTAAGGGACTTTGTGCACAGTCACAGAGCATGGGCTTTAAGTGATAACTCTGCTTTTGGTGATATTATTTAAACACTTGTGTGTGTGCATACTTTTATGGCCTTTCTCAATTCTCTCTTGCCAGTGGGTGTCTTGGCTTTATTAAAATTTATGTATTTCTCCAAAGTCAATCCAATCTTCTCTCCTTTTGCCATCATGCTCATAACATTCATAACTCAGCTGTAAAAGCTGTCAATAAGGAAACAATTGAGTTTTAAGGGGGAAAAGGGCAATGACTTTTCTCCCATGAGACTATATAGAAACTAATTGGGTAAAAGCCCCAGATTTGGACTGCAGCAGAGAAGTTTGTGCCTTCCTTTCAGCAAAGGTCCTGAGCAAACCAATCTGCTGGGTCTACTTTTATCTATTTTTAATCTGTCTGTGAAACAGAGAAGTCCTCAGGTTCCACTGTCCAACCACAAGGATAGAAAGGGACTTTCTGAGGAACTCAGATTAAAAATTAGGGTAATGTGTTGGCAAATAATCTGAGTTGTGATTGAGACATTCAGAAAGGTAAATGGATGGGATGTTTTTGGTGACCAGGGACTGTGAAAGATTAGGTTGTGCATGGCTCTCTCAGGAGTGTTCTGACAACTAAACCACACACCTGAATGCAAAACCAGGTGTGTTTGTATACTCTGTAAATATATTTATATAGACCCGTGGCTTTAACGATGATAGAAGTGTATATTGTGTGTGTGTGACTG
Source organism: Taeniopygia guttata (assembly GCF_048771995.1). Lineage (NCBI taxonomy): Eukaryota > Metazoa > Chordata > Aves > Passeriformes > Estrildidae > Taeniopygia > Taeniopygia guttata. The sequence continues at coordinate 8,545,696 of NC_133038.1, read as the reverse complement.
AGATAGCTCCAATCTTAGTGCAAATAAATAGTGCCAAACCCCCTCTTTTTCATGTTTGAATCTTTCAGAGACAGATTCAAATAGTTGTTTTGTGCCCAGAAAATACTGCTCTCAGGAGATGGAGGGTCACCAAATCCAATTCCCTTTTATGGTGATTCTGATCCAGCTGTATTTAGCTCCCAAAATTGCTTAAAAATCCAAACAAAGCAACCCATTATTGGAGGAGAACTTCAGAAAGCAGCTCAGAATCCTCCCAGCAACAACTGCTCCATGCTCTTCAGGTTGGTGTTGCTGTTTTCAGCACAGGGAACAAAATCCATCACCAATCCCAACACCCAGTGCTGCAATTCCCAGCCCAGTTGCTGGGGCTCGGCAGGGTTTGACTGTTGCAACACATTTTGCACAAAGAGCAAGAGTTTGGCTACGGAGCCTTGGATGAATTTCAGCCCACAGCTTACAGTAGTAGGAGAAGCCTCAGGGAAGCTGCCAGAATTAAGTCAAGGTTGCACAAGAAGTGTTTTTTTGCTGGCCCAGCAGGTCAAATGTAACACCTCTGCTGTCCTGAAGAACATGTATTAGGATCCCAAACCCTCAGTTTGTTCTTTTGGGTGCCAGCAGATGACCTGGGGACACTTGAATTGCTTTGCTACAGATTTATTGGGCGAACTGTGTCCAAGTCAATTGGGTCAGGGTAGTAAAAGATGTTTAGAGGTTTGAATACAGTTGATACCAAGACAGATTAAATTCCCAGTTCCTGTTTAGGAGCTCACCTAATCGCCCTCCACTCCAGTCAGATGTGTCCTGTTTCATTTCCTCGCTTGTTTTTCAGAGGGTGCCATGGATAAGAGACTGAGAGGCACCTGCTGCAGGGGTAAACAGCCATTTAGAAGATGTGTGTACAGAAGTAAGTCTGATAGATCAAAATTGATACAGCAGGACATGGTAAAACCACAGGCCTGTAACAGATTGGGATGTGGCTACTTTTCCTTTCTAGTGTTGTACTGTAGAATATGTTTGGGGGGTTTTCTTTTTTTTTTTTTCTCCTTCCTTTTAAGCTGATACTTTTAATGCTGTGATTAAAAGATTATTGTCAGAATGAAAATTAATCACATGCAGTGCACTAGGCCCAGCTATTTTGAGAATTTGGAAGACATGGCTTTGGAATAGAGAGTGTTCAAAAAGCACCAGGACACCAGCCCTGAGGATGATGCAAGTGCCCTTCAAGAGAGGACCTGCCTCCAAAATATAAAATTATGTTAATACTGAAGCTTAGCAGAGGTATTTGGAAACCTGTCAGCATGGTCTGGCTCGTAGGATTAACTGCCAGTCAGGGTGTCCTGCTGCCACTCATTAAATTTACTGATAATTGTTGATTTCTGTATGTTTTGGAATTAGCTGTATTCTGAAAAAAGTGGATAAAAGTGAGGAATGAATCAGATGCAGGAAGTCAGCAGAGTCAGCTGTGGGTAACACAACCTGGAAACACAATACAGCTCAGAAATGGCCCCAAGGATATAGATAGCAGCTTTTATCTCCCTCAGATATAGGTCAGAGCAGCAAAGTTCAGATCTAGTTTTGGATCTGAACTAGTTCAATAACATCCAGCAGGAACCTGACCCCAGCAGATTCCGTGTCTGTCTTGGGAGTTTTGGATCTGCTTCCCTTGCACCTCCATCAGACCACGTTTCACCCAGAGCAAGCATAAAACTGGGTCCAGATCTGCCATCCACAGAGCAGGAAAACCACAGGGAACATCTTCTGCCTTTTTAGGAGGTGGAGTTTAGTCTGCAGCAATGGGAAACTCAGTTCTGCTGCTCAAACATTCAATTATTGCATTTCTGCTTATTGCTGGAGGCTTTTGGGACATCAATATGTTGTGGGTTATGTACAAACACAAGGGAAGGAATGGTCTGGAGGGGAGAGAAGGGTTAGGATGAGCTGGAAGGTCCTCCAAGGTAGAGAAGCCACCACGGTATGTAGGATGATTTGTGTAAGGCAGCAATGCATGAAGCTGTGGCAGAGGACACTTGAAATTCCAAACTAGGACTGCAGATATTGAACATTTCGTGTTCCTGATGGTTGGGGGTTTTTTGTCCTCTCCCTCTGCACAGCACACCTTCCATTTATTTTTCAGAATTTCAATTGTAAGCTTCTAATTATCCCCCTCACCCTGCCTTTCTCTTATTTACATCCTAGAGATTCAGTGCTTCTCTGAGGCTGGCATGCCCTGGCTTAAACTGGAGCTGCCCTGAGGACGATTTTATATTTAGTAGCTCCTTATGAGCTGCTCTCATTTGAAGCAGCCCAGACTGCTGATACAATATTTACTGCAGAAATCTCTCTTGCCTCTCCTGATTGCAGTCTAATGATAAGGCCGAGCTTGAGAAGGGGCCAGGGCCTTACCCAAAGTGTGCCAGGGTAGCAGAGCCTTGCAGAGCACAGTTCCTACCCCCTTTATGCCTTCAGAGTAACCCACAAGATCCATGGTAAGGGATGAAATCTGTCCCACAAAAACTGCTGCCAGGAGAGCACAGCTCTCAGCTTTTACCATTCAGAGTGTACATCCAGGAGAGGCCTAACCAAGTGCAACCTCTGATATTTTCCTCTCATATGCTGATATTTTTCTCCATTTATTACAGGTTGGCCTTTTTAGGGTCGTGTATTTATTTAAAGCGTTTAAGAGAAAGATGTCTTCTGCAGCAGGGTACAAACACAAAGTCACCTGGCTTCTCCCATCCTTGGAGTGCCAGCTTTTAACAGGGAGCTTTCTGTGTCTCAGTTTTATATTAAGCTCCTGGTTGGAGTATCCAGGTGCTCTGATCTGACTCTTACTAAATCCTGGTCGTAGTGATGGGGTGAACTCCAACCTGCAGCTTTCCTCTTTCCAATGGAAAAGTCAGCACTGCAAGTTCACAGAACGGTACAAGACCCTCAGCTCTCCCCCCAAAGTTCCCCTTGGGCTCCAGGCTGCTGCAGACAGACCAATCCCTACTAAAATAGTCCCTGGGATGCTTTTAACCCTGCGAGCGTGTTGGGGGGGAGGTGATGCATCACACGGAGCAGTGCCTCAGCTCTGACATCCTGAGCCTCTGGAATAAAGGAGCAGCACAGCATTGCCTCTGTGGAGAGCTCCCTTCCTGGAGCAGCTGAGTGGAGCAGCGAGGTGCTAACACAGCCTGCTCCCTCCTGACTGTGTTCCTGGAAAAGCTGCTCCATTATCCAGAAAGTTTGCACCGACAGCACCAAAAGCCAACGAGGCTCTTGCTGGCCTTTAATAATTTCTTACTCAGCACATCTTTCACTTCCAGCTCAGCAGAGTGGACACTGCAGGCACATCAGCTGAAATACAATCTCCACGCTGGACAGACAGACTGCCAGGCTGTTCCATTTGCAGGCTAGGAAGGAATACAGAGCTGGCACCCCGGGCGCTCTGCTCTGCACAGCGGAGCTGCCATCGTGCCCTTGGCACTGCCAGCTTCTCTTTCCTGCTGAGGTCGTTTGGTCCTTGTTCATTGTTCACAGCTGCTCTGGGGTTCCTCCTCCCCCACTCACCACATCTGCTGGCAAGGAGGATTTCCCAAGAAAGGTGAAGAGAAGGGACTGGTACTCATGTTCCAGATCGAAATCAATTTAGCCAGCTCTGCCCCAGCTAGGAAATCTGCCGCTGTTTTGTGCATGGTATAGTGCTGACAGACAATGCAGGGAGGAGCATTAACCCCCTCTGTCCCTTGCAGGAGGTTTAGTATTCCAAAAGACCTGTTTTCAATAAAGAGAAAGCTTTAAGCCTAAAAATCTCCTTGAGATCTCAGACTGTCTTGGGTTTATCCCTGTGAATGTGCCCAGCAGCAAGTGGGAAGCACAGTGAAGTTTTGGAGGACCCTTGAGTTTGGGCCAGAAGTTGAACTGTCACCTGAAATAAATGCATATAAAGAGTTCCTTTTTTCAACCTGTATTGTTCATAAACATTTCCGAGTGTCCTGGTGGCTGCCATTCACCTAATTCATGGGATCACTGGCTGCCTGTGACATAAGGAGGCTAATGGCTGAGGCTCATTAGAGAATGGGAGAGACTCTTGTATCAGCAGATCTGAATGTCAGGCAGGGCTTCCCATCACTTTCAAAACGAGAGAGCTGAAACGTCCCAGAAATTCCAGCAATATCCAAACAGCACACCAGGGTCACATCTGGGGAAAGATCCCCCTGGCTGTGGGCTTTCACAGCAGCATTTCCATTTTGTCTGAGGTCTCTGCAGCCTCAGGAGATGCAGGCTCCTCAGCCTCTGCCACTTCCCCTCAGGTGTGGCAGCCAGGAGTGACTGGGTGCTTAAGGAACCTGTTTGGGGTGCACAGGTGAAGTGCCAGGTTCCAGTTCCACCGCTGCTGCTCTGTTGGAGGTAGATGCAAACATTGGGTTGCCAGCGCTGCCGCGTCACTGATGCAAACAATTTTCATCAGGGCAAAAGCCCGGATGAAACCACCATGGCAACCAATTTTAAATAGAAACAATAGCCCAGCTCCTTCACTGAAATAAAGGCACAAGACCCAGGGATCTGGTTCCATATTCCTACAGCAGACAACGCCATTTTTTGAGCATTCATATTTTCTGGGTTTTTTTGTGTCTTTCAGAGCATCTCAGCGAGCTTTTTGCAAATTATATGCAATAAATACTGATGGAATGAAGCCATCTCTGTGGGGCCAGCAGCAGTCAGAGAGCAGCATGGTGGATAAAGCAAGTTCTTGCCAACTCCTTTATCTTTCCAGTTCCAGGATCTCTTAAGTCCCACGCAGAGAAGTCAGTCCAGTTTTTCTCTTGAAGATCTGCAAAAAACCAAACAACAAATCATTAAAACTGAAAAGATGAAATGCTGAATCATGCCTTCCACTCTTTAGAACCCTGTGTTCCACTGAGCCTAATTATTTCACACTTGCTACCTAAATCTTTGAGCAGTCTCTCCCAAGAATATTCTCGATGAGGACTGGAAAAGAAAAAGTTCTGATGAACAATCTAATAGGGGGACAGTAGTTCTGGTCAAACTCCCTGGAAATTAATGTTGGCTTAGCTCATAAGAATGGGATTTTATTTGGCCCAAACAACCTCAAGCAAACTTGAAATTACACTGAGGGCAGTACAGTCAATGTGCAGCTGAATGAGCGAAGAGAAACTGCCAGGAAACATCAAACATATTTTTAAGCATTTAAACCAATGTCTTTTGAGTATCTGAAATGAGGTGAAAATACATTAAAATCCAACCAGATCCCTCTCTTTCCCTTGTTGCAGCCAACCGTGAATAGAGTCAGTGGGTGTAGAAATAGGAAACTATATTTTGCTTTTGCTTAGGTAGTGGGGGTTTACTATTTAAAAAATCAAAATTAAAAAAAAAAAAAGCCTGACCTACAGCACATTCTGGAAGGGCACATATCGAATATCCTCAGCTCTTAATCTAAGAAGGAACTTCAGTGCTCTGGCATTGTTCTCCCCTGTGCCATTCTTATCTGACACGTAGTATCAGTTGCCAGAAATGCTGTGGGTTTATTCTGTACTTTGTATTGTAATATAAATGGAGCTGAATAGTTGTCATAGTCCTCTGGGCAGGGCTCCTTGCTGCTGCAGAGTTTAATATTGAGGTTGGCAGCACGAGGGTGGCTGATGTAATCCCTTCCATTACCGATATTTACGGCACACCACGTTGCAATACAAAGGTTTGGAGACTGGGAAGATGTGACAAGCCAAAAAACCCAAGCCATTCAAAACTGAGCCTGGCTCTGCAGGGGTTGATTCCCCTCACTGGACGTTCACTGAAATGTCTTTTAATGCCTTCAGGAGCATTTGTGATGCAAAATTCAGGCATAAAGCTCTGATGGCAAAGTCCCCATTGCACACCCCACATCTGACTGCAGGTCTGATTTCAGCATGAGCCAGTGACTCAGGATCACCAGCAAGTGATGTCCAGAGTCACTCCTGGGTTTCACCATTCTTTGGCCAAACATCACAAGCCTTGGTGTATTGTAACACAGGGGGAAGGGGCAGCAAACAGGAGGGTTTGTTCCTCTTTCCAGCAAACTCCTTCTACTCCTGCAGCAGCCCAGGAGCTGATACAGTGATCTGTACGTGCTGCTGATTTGTGCTTTCAAAGTCCAGGATATTTCCTTCCATTTCTTATTTACCTCCAAGTTTCATCAAACCTGCAACTTTTTTTCCGAGGGGCAGAGCAGGAACAGCACTGATCTCTGCTCCTGTGACAGGGACAGGACCCAGGGAAGGGCTGGAGCTGTGTCAGGGGAGGCTCAAGTTGGATTTTGGGAAAGGTTCTTCCCCCATGGGGTGCTGGCACTGCCCAGATCCCCAGGGATGGGCACAGCCCTGAGGCTGAAGAGCTCCAGGAGGGTTTGGACACCGCTCCAGGGATGCCAGGGTGGGATTATTGGGGGGTCTGTGCAGGGCCAGGAGATCCCTGGGATGATCTTTGGGAATCCCTTGCAGCTCAGGATATTCTGTGCTTCCACAAAACCTCCTCAAGCAGCTCTTTCAGATTCGAGGGTGGGGAGCTGAATGACTCTCCACACATTTAAGAGCCCATTTCTGTCCTGGAGCTCTCCTGGAGGATTTGCAGCATCTTTCATCTCTTCTGTGAAATCAGCACTTTTGCTGGTCTTAATGGAGCCACTTCTTGTGGAAGACACTGCAAAGGCTTTGTGTGGAAAGAAGTAATTTCTATTCCAGGCCATGGAGGAGAGAATACAGCCCACCCTGCCTTGTGCTTGTGATCTGATGTGAAAATAACTCTGCTGGTGTGGTGGGAATGCAGCGTGCTGTTTCCACACAGATGGGCCCAACCCAAGGGCTTTTTTCCCCAAATTTCTTGAAGTTCAAAGGAGGTTAGTACCAAGGTGATTCCCTGAACAATCTAATTTTGTGTTTTAGTTGCTATAGAAGTGGCAAAATTGACTTTATCAAACAAATGGTCTTTGCCATACCATTCAATCAGTTTCTTGCCATTTGCAATGGCTTCCTTGTGCTGTTGGTAAAAATAATGTTGCTTTTCCAGTATGTCATGCAAAGTGATTTCAGCTGTGTTTTTTCCACTCCTGACCTCTTCAATGCTTGCATTTCAGGCAGTTTTATACATTTATTGATTACATGAGGTACTGTTCTAATTTCTAAGAAGAACATAGCCCTTAAATCATCCATACTCTGAAATGTTTTAATTTCCTCAAGTAAATAGAGCATATTTTGCCAGGAATCTTAAATGTATGATACATGGATTTGATTCCACTTTCACACAGGTCTTGTATAACTCTCTTCACTTCAGTGAAATGACTCCTGATTAGCATTGAGAAACAGGTCCAGAGTATGGGGAGGGGAGTGGGTTAATGCCATTTTTTCTGACACTGAGTGCTCTAAAAGCACTCTGAGACTGTAAACCATTACCATTTCTCAGTAAGTGCCCTCTGAGAGGACTGGGGAGGACTGAGGAGTTTTTAACCAGTAAGTCACCTCAGTTCTTTCACAAAAGAGTAGAGATTTAGCCTTTTCCACCTCACAGCTCTCTGGTGATTCCGTGGAGTCGGAAAACCGGCGGTCTTGTCATCTGCTGAGACCACAACTGCTGCCATTGGGTTAATTCCCTTCCTGGCAGCCTGGAAGCTCAGGTCTGGTCCTCTTCCCAGGCTTTGCAAGTTTTCCTGTCAGCCAGGAAGGGAAGAGTTTTACAGAAGTGCTCCAGAGAGGAGCATTATTTGCCTGCCGCGGGCTCGTCATGCCTCAGCGCCTCAACACGAAGGCTGTTATTCTCCAACAACGCTGTCAAACTCCCACACCTCCATGACTGCTCAAAGTTATGAGCACTCCCAAAATAGGGCTGGATTTTCACAGGGATAATTGAGAGCCATAACTTTCCATCAGAGAGGCTCTGTAGGTGGGAGCAGCAGCACAGACAGCAGTATCAACAGAGTCAAGGCTTTTTATGAGGATGTTATCTAATTTTATTGCAGTATTTATCCCATAATCCTATCAAGGTAGAGACTTTCTTTAAGGGATGTCTCCTGTGCACAGTTTTGGACCCATCTTTGGCCTATGTGAGAAAATCCCTATGGGGAGCTAAAAAAAAATTGACTTTATGATGGCCCTAAGCCTTGGTTCAGAAAAATGTTCATATTCAGGAAGGGGTTTAAGCTTTTTGAACATTGTTGAATAGTGCTGGCTTCAGTGAACTGATGACTAGAAAAAAATGTTTATGCAGGGTTTTGTTTTCCTTCAAAAGAATTTCCACTGCTCAGGAAACCCACTCATTAGCTCACTTCTGATGCAAATATCAGAATATTTAAATGCAAGTTAATAGCAGAGTGATATTCTCAGTCACTGGAAAAAATAATTATTCTTCTTTTAGGGCTACGTGGCCAGAAAGGCTGAATCAAAGAACATTTATAGGCCTCATTCTTATCTGGTGCTCTGCCACCTCCATCAAATAACGCCAGAGCAGAACTGCAGCAGTTGCTGTTGAGATCAGAATCTGCATATAGATATTGTGTCTCTCAAGTTCTAAAAGTACTGTTACATTTGAAGTCAAAGAGAAAAGAGAGAACAAATAACACAATTTACTGCTGCAGATTATTTTTATGCCTGTGTGCTCCACTTAAGAGAATACTCTGTAAATGACTTATTATCAAGAAAAGTTATTTGTTTGCACTAATCAAGCCTTAAACTTGGAGGCATAATACGGAACTAATTATTTTTAACTAACTAATCAACATGTTTCATTCATAAGTTGGGATTTATCAATATAGCACATGAAAGGAGAGAACATATTATTATTTCAATTTAGATAATATGCAAAAAGCAGTGTGTTTGTAATGACCTGCTTTCACTGAATATAATCAAGCTCCAAAGCTCTATTACAGGCTGGAAATAGCAGCAGCTTACTTTAATGAGATTTCTGGCTCTGGGCCCCAGCTGTTCTACGCAAGGCTCTCCCTTTGCTCTATGACCTACCAATATGTGCTGTCACCAGTAATGAGACAGGACCTATTTCCTAACATGGGGAAAAACTGGAAAGCACGAGTTCGTTCTATTCTGAGGAAACACACCCTGTTCCCCCTGCAAGGCACGAGGAGGGGAACGCTGGATATGCAACATGCCCCCCTTGCCTCGCCAGCAGAAATGTGCCATGAAACCCATCAGGTAAGGAACTCCAAGGGAAAACTGGAAGTCTCTCCTGAACTGCTTCCCTCAGCACACAGAAACTCAATACTCATTAAACTCATCTTTGTCCCCTTCAAGGACCCCAGCAAAATACTTCCCATTACCTGCAAGGCACAGGAAGGGGGAACAGTGGCAGCCATGGGCTCTGAATCTTATGGATTTTGTGGAATTATGCTCATCTCAGGGCCGCATTGGGAATGTGCCAGGAGCCAAAGAGCTGCACTTAATTTGCCTAAAATGGAGCAGATTACCACTGCTCTCCTGTTTAATAATGGAGATGCAGCCTGGAGACTACAGATTCCAGCAAGCAATGCTCCAAAAGGAGCCAGGAGATCCAGGGGCTGGAGGTACTCTGGCTCCCAGGTGGAAAACAAGGCCAACCTCAGTTTGGTCTCTCTGAATTGGACTCCTAATATTGTTCTTTTTGCCTTTTTACATTATTGTATACCAGACTAGTCAGAAATTCTGTTCCAGAAAATGTTTGATTAGCTACCATTTGGGGGGAAGGGAGGGTTATGCTATTTTTATTCTTAAGCCTTCACTTGGGTTCATTAACACTTTGCACGTGAATCTGGGGTTTTTAGGACAAGAAGCCTGTGTTTTTTTTCCCCCTGAATAACATTGTTAAGTATTTCAGGAATCTAAAATCCACAAACTATTTCTGTGCCCTGAATATAAACCTCTTTGGAAAAAGCCAACGAACATTTTAGTCAGAAAATTGGAAGGCGTGAGCTTAATGCACTTTGAAATTAAATGATTTGATGCTTTTCAATTTGTCTTTTTGTCCTTCCCAAATACCCAAAGGCACTAGCCCACTTTGTAAATGAGCAGGCTATGAGATCTTACTTTGAGAAATGAAGGTGTCACTGAGTTGCAGTAAAAATTATACTTGGCACCAGCATACTTTGCAAGCCCCGTATTTTGCTAATCGGCCCGTGACACAGCCCCGCATTCCTCCTTTATTAAGAGGAATTAAATAAGCAGTTATTTATTTGAGAAGTGGGGGAAAAAAACTTCCAACTCCCAAGAGATTGAGAAACTTAGTGTCCATGGGCTAAACAGCTTTTTTCCCATGGAATTCACTGGATGGCCATTGCTTTCCAGGTGCCTTTGGTGGGGTCCCTGGACATGCTGTTCTGGATCATCCCCTGGGTGCTTCTTTTCTTCTACAATTTCAGAAATAAGATTACAAAGTGAGTTTTCAAATTTGAAACTCTGTGCCTGTGTGGAATTTTTTTTTTTTTTTTTTTTTTGTCCAGCTCAAGGAAGAATTCTTAAATGAAAGAAGAAAAGCACATTTGCAAAGGTCACATCGACGGATTTTGAAGTGCAGTGGTAAGAACACCACAGCCTTTGCAACACTACCTATTTTCTCTTCTCAATTATTTATGTATTTATTGTATTTTACATGAGCCATGGAAGCTAAAGGCATTTTTGCAGTGTCAGGTCATTCTAAAGCACATACCATACAAAGAATAGGGCTAGAAAATAGTTGTATGTAATACTGTTCATTAATATTACATAATTACGGCACACAGAATAGTTCTCTGGGCAGTGATAAGGATTTTTTTCATAAAAACTAAAGACTCCAAGGCAATGTATTCCATTAAAGGGTTGCTTAACATATGAGGGTATATCAATATATAGTACATTCACCCAGCTGCAGCAAAATGACGAAGCCAGCTTAGTCAAATGAAGTCATTAGCATGTATAATGTGCTTTACACAAGAGTTAAAAGGTTTATAAAATCATACTTTGATACTGCAATGACCAAGCTGAGATAGGATCTAGCAAACAGCAGTTGCAGCTGCATCAGCACAAAAATGAACTGCTGGGTTTTCTCTGCAGTCTAGAGAACATTTTCTGCAGTCTTTGGAAATTGCTCTGGAATTAAAAAATTTTCTGTACGTGTAGGCTAATATTAGCTACTGACAGCTTGCCTGGGGTTTTTAGTTCAGCCTTCCTGGAGCAATTGTGTAGGATAAAATGTTGATGCAGCTTTTCAGGTCTGTTGACTGCTTTTATTACCATTGAATGTGAGCAAGTCCTGTGTCTTCTATGATACACCAGACCTAAAGGAATGTGGAGGAACATCTGAATGACTAACAACCCCATAAACAATCCCTTTGAATTTTAATATATCCCACTGAACCCTTCCTAAAATCCTTGTGCAGTAAGTATAGGATTAATTTTGACTTTAAATTTGATTTACTAAATTGTGTTAATATGCTATTGGGTGGACAAGATACAGTATAAAACTGGAGATCTGAACATCCTAATAGAAAGAAAACATCAGTTGCGGTTTTTGAAACATAAGGAACAGCTGATAATTTTGCCTCTAGAAAAGAGATTCTTATCTTTTTTCTGCTCCTTTTCTTCTAAGGCAGAAGATGACTTAAATGAGACTTGAATTCTGTGTTTCCCCACCAACAGTGTGAAATAGATGCAGCAATCTGATGTTTCTGCAGCGTGAGCAGTGTCAGCGTTTGATGTTCGGGTGTTGAGTCACCGAGGGCTCACCTTTCCCTCCGGATGACACCGTGACAGCTGCAACCAGCAGGTGCCTGAGAGCTGGCAGTGCTTTGATTTCAAAAAGAGAGGGTTGCTGGCACGGCATTTTCACAAGGAGTTCCTTCTCAGCTCTGCAAGTCCTTTCACTTCTTCGCTCAATGGGACCTTGATTTGATAACACTGGGAGCGTATCACAAACGGCACATCTGCTCTGCCAGGATGAGCCGTGGGACTGAGCTGCAGAGCTGCTTCCTGGGGATCCCACTTGCTTTCAGCTTCAGTTCATCTGTGAGCTTACCCTACTAAATTATCATTAGAAATTCCACCTCTTGTGAGGCACACGGCCTTTTGAGCACACCTAACAAAACAGAAGATGTTCCCCTCTGCTGTGTTTCACTGGGTGTGGGGCACTGAAAGGCTGAGCAAACCACAGACCTCAGGGTGACCTTATCACTCTCCACAGCTCCCTGAAAGGTGGCTGTGCTCAGGTGGGGTTGGGCTCTTTCTCCAGCCAGCAGTGACAGAACCAGAGGACAAAGTCTCAAGCTGCACAAAGGGACATATAGGTTGGATATTAGGAAAAAGTTTTTTACAGAAAGAGTGATAAAGTTCTTTATCTTTATCTCCCTGGGCTGACCCAGGGAGGTGGTGGAGTCACCATCCCTGGATGTGTTTAAAAACAGACTGGATGTGGTGCCAGGGTTTAGTTGAGGTGTTGGGGCTGGGTTGAACACCTCAGCTTGATGCTCTTGAAAGTCTCTTCCAACCTGGTTACTCTGTGAATTCTGTGGTTGTTTCTGACTAAGCAAAAGCAAGCACATGGATTTCTCTACACCAGTTCAGCCACACTTGGTTTTTCCTGTGACCTGAGTCACAGTCAAGCATTTATTATGTGACATTCACAGCGAGAGTGGCAGAATAAAAACAGGCTAAGAAACCTAATCCTCAGAGGAGAGCAGTATGTTCCCACTTGGGGTTTAGTCTCGCAGTGAAGAGGCTGTTAAGGGGTTTGTGATCCTGGAGATTGATGCTGGGGGGAGCCTGGGTAGAGCACAGAGCCACTGGCAGTCATCAGCTAAAGCTGCCTAATGATGGCAGCTGGAGTGGCCAGAGGAATCCTCTCCTCCAAGGAACCCAGAAGAGTTAAAGTGCTTCCAGAAATGAATCCATTAGATGCTGATGGTGATTAGCAAAAGGTACCGTGATGATTTAAAGTACTTCAAGTGTCATTCAGACTGAAACCTCTTTCAGGTGAAAAGTGTTGGACACATCAGGACTGAGCTGCAGGGACCGATTTGGCAGATGTGGCAGCAAATCTGGGCATGGATCTCACCACTGTGTGTGAGCAAATGCTACTGAGAGAATTCTCCCATTTCCTTCTCATTTAAAAAGTCTTGACTACTTTCTGTTGTGGTGAAGGTTTTCTAATTATTTGAATATTATGTTTCAAATTTCATCCAAAAGTTAGGTCATGGCATAAGCTATGGCAAAATCTGTGTGGTAAAGGGGTTAATTTGACTCTACAGGGATTTGAGCTTACAGCTTGAGTGATTTAAAACACTGGAGCAACCTGGTCTAGTGGAAGGTGTCCCTGCCATGGGAGGGGTTGGAACTGGATAATCTTTAAGGTCTCTTCCAATACAAACCATCTGTGATTCTGTGACACTGTTGTCCTCTGTATTCTTTGAGACTCTCTGTACATCATCCAGCCACCAAAGTGAGAATTTCCTCACATGTGGTTAAATCCACTTATTTCTATACAACCCTGACTTTCTTCAGTAATTTATTCTTCTTGGTAAATAATACCTGCAATCCCTGCATATTGGTCAAGCATTTTTGGTCAAAGAGGTTGAATAAACAGCCACGAATCCTGCTGGGCAGCTGAACCATCCCAGCACTGGCCCTTGTGGAACCTCCCATGGTTTGAGCAAATGATGTTTGTCAGGCAAAGTGATTAAAGTCAGATTTTAGAAATTCTGGTCGTATCACTCCAGTCCATCTGCGTCTACCCTAATGCACTGCAAGGGTGTGCCTGAAATTAAATTAAGGATGTATACTCAGTCTTTCCCAAACTATTTGTGGAATAGCAATCTGCTGCTGGAGCCAGGTCCAGGACAGAAGTGCCTGTTAACCCTAAGCTGTAAGATGATGGTAACAACATTATGACTAGAAAAATGCAGAGGAAAATAATGCTTAGTATCAGATGAGCTCACAGATGTTGCAGACAGTAAACAAAAGGGGAAATTATAACCCAGTCATTACATTTTCACAATGATGTTTTCACCATATGTAAACAAGGCCATTTTCACATATAGAAACAAAGTGCCTGTGATTGTGAAGAAAAGGTTTTATTTAATAAAATTGTTGGGAAATACCTGGTTTGGTAAAAGTATCGTCCAAATGACAGTCATGGGTCTGAGAAGGAGTCTTGGAGCAAATAAGAGGACAGCCCTCTACTAAAAGAAAACTTTTGAGGAAATTTCTCTGAGTATTTCCTTTTCAACTTGCTTTTTCAAATGGTACCTACATAGAGTTATTTTAATGTCACTATATTTTGATATTAATTTTTGAACTATGTTTTGATTTGCGCGCTGTAATCTGTCAGCGCGCAAAACTAGCGCCCATCCCCAAAAGTATGTAGTAGACAGACTTTCTGCTGCTTGCTCTTGGACTACTTAGGTTGTAGGTATGGATGAAATTCTTCTCTGTGAGGGCGGTGAGGCCCTGGCACAGGGTGCCCAGAGCAGCTGCGGCTGCCCCATCCCTGAAGCGTCCAAGGCCGGGTTGGACGGTGCTTGGCGCACGCTGGGACAGTGTTAGATGTCCCCGCCATGGCAGGGGGTGCAATGAGAAGCTCTTTAAGTCGCTGCGGAGCAGGACCGCTGCCCGTGACACCGCGCACCGACAGCGACAGCGGCCGCCCTGCCCTGCACAAACATGGCGGGCGCCGCGCTCCTCACTCCAAGATGGCGGCGCCGCCCGCATCCGCCTGACCTCCCGCCCACACCTAAGATGGCGGCGGTGCGCGCCCATCCCCGGGGTGGCCACCCCGACCTGGGGAGTCCCTGCCCGCACCAAAGATGGCGGCGCGGCGCCGGGCGGAGCCGGAGCCGGTGGCGGGGGCGGGCCGGGGGCGCGGCCGCCACCGCCCCGGAAGCGCCGCGCGGCCCCCGCCAGCTGGTTGTCATTTGGTGCGGCCGCTCGGTCCGGGCGGCACGGGCTGGGCAGCGGCCGCGCGGGGACCAGCGAGGAGGCACCGGCTGCGGCGGCCGCCGGGGGGGTGGGGGGCGGGGAAGGCGGCAGAAAAAAAAAAAAATACGCAAAACGAGGCGGCGGCAGCAGCGGGGGCTGCGCGCCGGGGACACGTCGCCGGCTACCGAAAGCTGTCGATCGGCTCGTCCTTCCAGCTCCCCGCAGCATCGAGCCGGCGGAGATCCCCCCGTCCCCCCCCGGTGCGGCCGGTACATGAGGGGCACGGCCCGGCCGCAGCCCAGCCGAGCCGCCGCAGGGCAGGGAGCGCCCCGAGCCGCCGCCGGAGCTCCGAGCGCTGCGCCCCGAGCCAGAGCCTGCCCCGAGCCCGCCGGGAGAGCCGCCGAAACACCTTCCATGGGGGAGAGAGGAGCCCGGCCGGCCGCGCCTTCCCCTCCGTGCCGGAGGCTGCTGCGCTGCTGAGGTAAAACCCCTCCTGCCTTGCCCGGCTCGAGCGAGGGCGGGGGACGCGCGGGGCACCCACAGCCCGGCCCCGCTGGATGCCGAGCGCCTGAGGAGGGAGCGCGTTCCGGGGGCTCGCTGGGCTGCGGGAGCCGCGATTCCCGGGGAAGGAGGCGAGCCCCGCACCGCAAAACACCCTCCCGGCAGCGGAGAGCGAGAAAAAACCTCCTTCCCCTTCCTCCTGCACAACTCGCTGTCCCCTCCCTTCCCTTTCCCGAACGCTGATTTTCTGAGATGAAAACCTTCCTCCTCGGACAGTCAGGACTCATATGAAGGACACGCAAATATTGGATCATAAATAAGAAGCGAGTCTGGCGAGCTCAGAAACCCAGCCCAGAAGGAGCAGCATCAAGAATCCACCCTTCTGCACAACTCACTCCCCACCCAACACACAGAGAATACTGATTTCCTGAGATAAGATCTCACCCCTTTAAACAACCACACACGCACACACACGGTGTATATTATTGCTAAATATAATAGGTTAAACCCAGCAGCACGGGATAAAGCCTCTTCTGCAACTCACTCCCCCATTTCACCCTTCTGAATGCTGAGATCCTGAGGTAAATTTTTCCCTTGTCCACAGCAAAGACTCTTTTTGAACAGGACACAAATATATATTAGATTATAGAGATGTATTAAATTATTCCAGATTTAAATCTATTTTTTGCTGCCAAGGGGTTGAGGGACCAGACGTCATTGTATTTTTTTTTTCTTCCCTCTTAACTCATTTATGGGCGAGTCAAGGCTGCTGAGGAGGAAAAAAACAGGATAGTTAGAATCTCTTTATCCTTATTTCCCAGAAGCTTATCCTCTCATTGCTGTGCATTTCCTTTAGAAAAAGGAAACCTCTTATTTTGTGAACCAAAGATTTATTTTTCCCTTCCTCCTGGCCAAAGGAAGGAAACGGACACAAATTGACACATTGAAATAGTTGAAAAGATCTATCTTTTGCAAAAAGAACAAAAAAAGCAAACATCTTTATCCAAATCTGAAATAAATAGCGTGGAGGGAGACACTGGAATATCTAGGGAAAACCAGGATACTTGCTAATCTTGCCTCACAAGAGGACAAGCTAAACACTAAACATCAACTTGTTCTTACAGGGAGGATTCAAACCCTAAATATAATAAATGGGGGATTACGGGTTTGGAGTGTTAGTGCAAAACAACACTGGAAATAAGTCAGCTTTTCCAGTCAGATTTCATCCACATCTGCAGCCTCCACACCATCATCAAAATGCAACCCCCAGCCCTGCTGCTTTTATAAATAATAACACAGCTGCCAATGGCAGTAGTGCTGGGTCAGCTTGGCTCTTTCCTGCTCCAGCTGCCCATAATATTCAGGATGAGATTCTGGGGTCAGAAAAATCTAAAACTCAGCAACAGGAAAAGCAGGAGTCCCTAGAAAAACAGCAGCTTTCCCCTGGCCAAAGTCAGGAAGCAGGCATGCTCTCTGAACCCGAGAAAACTAAAACTGAAGAGAACCAGGGCGATAATTCTTCAGAGAATGGCAATGGAAAGGAGAAAATAAGACTAGAATCGCCGGTTTTAACAGGATTTGATTACCAAGAGGCTTCAGGGCTCGGTACTTCGACGCAGCCCTTGACATCCACCGCATCTTCTCTGACTGGTTTTAGTAACTGGTCTGCAGCTATTGCTCCTTCTTCTTCTACAATAATCAATGAAGATGCAAGTTTTTTCCACCAGGGAGGGGTCCCTACTGCCTCAGCTAATAATGGTGCTCTGCTGTTTCAGAATTTCCCACATCACGTCAGCCCTGGCTTTGGTGGTAGCTTTTCCCCCCAGATCGGACCCCTCTCTCAGCACCACCCTCATCACCCCCATTTCCAGCATCATCACAATCAGCATCAGCAACAGAGGAGGTCTCCTGCAAGTCCTCACCCACCTCCATTCACACACAGAAATGCTGCTTTTAATCAGTTGCCTCATTTGGCCAACAATCTTAACAAGCCACCTTCTCCGTGGAGCAGCTACCAAAGCCCCTCGCCCACCCCGTCCTCCTGGAGCCCCGGCGGCGGCGGATACGGCGGCTGGGGAGGGTCCCAGGGCCGAGACCACCGCCGGGGACTGAACGGAGGGATCACCCCCTTGAACTCCATCTCGCCCTTAAAGAAGAATTTTGCAAGTAATCATATCCAGCTGCAGAAGTATGCACGACCCAGCTCGGCCTTCGCTCCCAAATCCTGGATGGATGACAGCTTGAACAGAGCTGACAACATTTTTCCTTTTCAGGTGAGCGCACTCTGTTGTATCCATAAGACAAAAAAAAAAAAAAAAAACAACAAACCTCCCTAAAGAGCATTAATATGCCCTGGTTGTGGGATTTCTGTGCTTGCAACTGAAAAAAACCATATGGCTAACTCAAAATGTCATAGTGGGAATGATCCTCCAAGCTGTGATTCATGGGGGTTTTTTTAACAGTGATGGTCATAAATACCTATTGCGCACTAGCCATCTGTATTGGCCACTTTGCTTCAGCTTAATACTTACACACAGACAGAAATAGCCAATGGAAAAATTCACTGACAAGTATTTCAACAAAGAGGAAAAAGGCAAAAAAAGTACCTGGTGGAGTATGAGAGATCTGAGGCCTTTGAAGGCATTCAGCAATGTACCACATCTGAGAAAAAGTATGGACTGATTTTATTTGGTTTTACAGTATCACATGGGTTGCAGTGCAACATAATTTTTGTAGCATTTTTCGGGGGGAAATTTTGCTTTTTACAAATAATGCTAATCAGTGCAGTTTGTTCTCCTCAGGAATGGCAGCAAATTTTGGTTACAGGCCATTAAATCAGCACTAAAAATAGATGTGGATGAGATCAGTTGGTGGTCTCCTATGTTTTGCTGTGGCCTTCTCCTGGCAGGAGGCAGGTTGTCTGGCAGCTCAGCCTCTCCTTCTGGGCTGACTTGTTATGAATTTGAAAAGAACTGTATAATGTTGAACCTAATTTGCAGCAGGAATTAAACCAGAAGTCCCCTTCTTTTCATCTGACCACCAGTTAAACCCAGCTTTTATGTGTGTGTGTGCCTTTTGTAAACTCCTTTAGGGTGAATTAAAAGACCCAAGAGTTCTTTTACATTTCCAGGGTTGTTTTTCAAGCTCTTCAAATGAGGGCAAAAGTAAAATTCTCAACGTGATTGCAGTATTTCTTGCCATGCTGCAAGAACGGGGGTGACCTACTTAAATACAATTTCAAAGATACAAACTGTGCAATGTGTCTCATGATGTAAAAAACCAGAAATACATGTAACAGTGACTTTGTGGATGTGGGGATAGTTGGGTTCTTTGCAGACTGCAGGTTTTTGGTGGTGTGCAGGCCCTGCTGACAGCACAGCAGCTGCTGGCAATAACTTTCCTTCAGAGCCTTTTTTTCCTACTGCAGTGCTACTGACTGGTTCAGTATCAGGTAGAGCCCTTCTAAATTTAGAAAGCAGAGTAATAATTTATTTTAATGTCAGGATTTATAATTAATATGATGAAGCCATGTCCAGCATACCAAATTTATCCAGTGAAACCATTAGAAAAAGGGACCCAGCTGGAGCTGGTCTTTTTTCAGCCTCACTGCAGCGAGCCTTGGCTCACGGTTTGATTCACTCTGTACCCTGACACGTAGCTGATGTTGAGAGTGACAGAATGAGATCAAGTGTGTCCTTGCTGCTGTGTGTAAGCCCCAAATATATACACAGGCAGAGCAATGTGCTTGGATTGGCATCAAGGAAATTTCAGGGAACTGGCAAAGTCAACCTTGACTTCTGGATGGTGTTCCAGACACAGAATAGCAGGCACACGGAGTTTGATCATGGTAAAGAAATCACTTTGGTGTAGCATGTTGGTGTCTGTTTACATAAACACCCTGATGAAGCTGTACATGTCAAGACCAAGTCTGACACTCCTTCATGCCAAGAAAAGGAAAGTGTGGAGGGAAGTGCTCTCCAGTTTGTTCCTATCACTTCTGTGAGGAAAAGGGCAGAGCAGCAGAGCAGGACTTCAGCACTGCAGCCCTAGAAAGATGCAGATTAATTTTGAAGCCATCTTGGACAACCGCTTATTACAACTTTTTTTTCTTTTGTATAAAATCTTTAGCTCCTTTGGTCACTTCAGCTGAGTGTTGAAAGCACTATGAATTTTTGAATCACTGGAAACAGATGATGTAAAATTTGACCTTTGATGTCTTTTTATTTTTTTTCTTGACTATGCTGATTCCATTCCTGACTCAAAACAGAGTTTTGCTTATTACATATTTGTGTTCATGCATCTTATCTCTCTCTCTTTCTCTCTCTCTCTGCCCCTGAAGTATCCTTGCTGATGCAATCATGTACTGGACAAGGCTATTTTGTTACTGGAATCTTCTTAGATTCCTGTTTAGGAAATAATTGAAAGCTGTCTTTGCTGCAGCAACATAATGGAGTAATTTGATACAACAATCCCTTTCATTTAATATTTATGTTTTGCTGCTTAAATCATTAACAAGTGATGCTGCAATCTAGTGAAAATGAGTTTCTTTAGAAAGCAAAGTGTAAACCAGCAATTGCAAATATTTAGGGATCGCTTTTTTTACTTTTCCTCAGAGGTTGTATCTATTCCAAAGCCTGGTGGCACACAGGATTCTGGCTGTGTTTTGAAGGAAATCTTGGGATGACCACGAGTAAGACTTTTCCTCTTTGGAAAGGATGGGATCCCATAATTTCCCTATAAGCCACTGACATGAACTCCTGCTTCCTTCAAACATCCCTGCCCATGGGATGAAATGGGTGCTCCAAATGGTGCAGATGAAAGGAAAATACTGTGGTGATCAGTTTGATAACCTTGCAATTTGATGATGCCTTGCCTTGGCACTGAGAGCTGCATGCAAACCCTGTGCTCTGTGCTCTAAGTGTTTTCCATTTGGAATCCTGTCTCCTGCAATTCCCAAATGACAGTGTCTGTAGGAACCTCTTAAAGGGATGGAACTGGCAGCAAGGTCAGAGAAGACTTAACCAGATCTGTTAATGAAATTAAGTTTTGATGTTGTAGTTTAGCCACTGGGCAGGCTCCCCCCTTCAAAGATCTTTTGAAAAGAGAAAAGCCATTGTTCTTTGTGTGTTCGTTTGAAAAGGAAATGGTCTCCAAATGAAAAAATGGTTCCTGAATTCAAATTAAAAAGCAAAAAGCAGAGTCTTTTGGCTCTCACGACCTTCTATGAGAATTAATATATGAAAATGCTTTGAGTGTGACTGTGGCACCTTACCAAGTTAGTGATTTTTAAGAATAATTCCTTGTCCTTCTCTCCCAGCAGCACTGACAAACTTGGTGCTCAGTAATTGCGTTTCACGGCAGCGCTGCCTTCAAGATTGTTTTGGCTTTCCTTTGGCTGTGTACTTGCACTTCCTCCTGAGTGGAACATCCTGCCTGTTATGCAATGCATAAATCTTGCTTTGATAGGCATTTCCAGCTTTCCAGATCTCATCTTCAGTGCGTGATGATGTTTTTTTAAATGGCTCTCTGAAGGCACAAGCAAGTGAAGCAATAGTGCTCAGCTTTCTGTAAAAATGCTTAAAAGGAATTTGTGTTTCTTCCTGGAATCAGGCTCGAAAATAACTGCCCATTTCAAAGAATTTTGTACATGAGAGCAGTTCATTGTATCCACTTGTTCAAAATGTTTTTTCCTTTCTTCCCCAGTGGCTAGTTTCCAGGTATATAACCCCTTCCAAATCCAGCCAGGCCTGTGCCAGGGAGACTTGCTCTTCCCCCAGGCAGATATGGAATGTTTGAGAAAACACATTCGTGATTACAAAACGTGTTTGAATTCCGACCTCTACGTCAGCATTTGTTTGCCCATAGAAATGGCCTGATTTAATAAGTGCATTAAACAAATTCACAGGGAGCTGGAGTTAAAAAAAATAACCTCTTGAATGCATTTGCCAAACTTTCCTCTTGAAGGGATCTTGCAAATAAATTTCTTTACTACTCCTCTTCATGTTAATATTTAGATTTGAGGAACCTTTTCATAACTCACTATGACTGGTTGCACAAAAAGAGCTTATTCGTTTTGCAGAATTTAATTTTTTTATTCTAGCAACAGCAATTATTCCCAATAATTTAAAGTATCATTTGAAAACAGAGCAAATCCTTGAAGCTGGGTTTTTTAACCTGTTCCCCCATTTTTGTGTAACTCCATCAGCTGTGCAGTAATTAGTATTTTGTGTGCTGCTCCCCACAGCTACTGATCTGTGGGATTAGCAGCACTCTAATGTGGTATGACATGAACAAGTTAAGTGCTGTGGAAGTTAACACTGTTCTTGTTTTATAAACTTACTACTGACGTTCATACTTGGGCTTTGGCCCTCCTGTGTGTTTTTGACCTCAGGGTTTCTGTTTAAAGAGAGCTTTTGTTAAGAAGCTATTTGAATTATGTTTGTCTTTTTCCTAAGATTAAAAGGACTACTCTTATTAAGCATTGTGCTTTGAAAGTTGCATACTTAGCAGCCCAGCAAGAAGTGAAAATGCAAGATATTATGGAAAATCATTCTGGAAGATACATGATAAACTAATGTGCAGCTAAAATAGAAACACACGTGTTACAAACATTTCCAGTAAAGGTTTGTCATTTCTAACACTTAAGAAGTTCAAGTTGGACTAAAATTTGTGTTTTGTGCCACTTCATTTTTCCAGCTCACTCTTAGTGTTCCCTGGTGAAGCTATAAAAGATGACCTGGGCAGAATACAGCAACATCCTTTCAGGAAAAACCTGTTTACTCAAAGCCTTTAATTCACTGGATACTGGACTGGGAGCTGGAATACAGCTTTGCAGGGTGCTGGGAAAGAGGAGAAGCTTCCCCAGAAGCAAAATCCAGTCCAAATTTGTGTTGCAATTGAAAGAGAAGTGTGGAACTTGTATTTATGATGATAAATATGGTGATACTCGCTCCCCTGTGCCTGAGATATGTGGCTTTGGAGTTGTGGGAAATGGGAACAGAAAGTTTCAGTCTTCTCCTGCTGTAATTAAGGTACAAATATAGCTGTGAGGTTTTTGATTTGCACAAATGTTCTGATTTGACAAAGATGTAAATGTCTAAAACAAGCCCCACTTTTACAACTACACCTACTCCATAAATGCTGATCAATAAATTGCTTGATGCAGTGACATCTTTTGCATTATTCTTGATGCCTTGGAATTCAGATCAACCTTATTTTAAATTATCAGGCCCAGCCTTAGCTACCAGCAAGTTGATTTTTTGGTGCAGTTTGGGATTTACCACTGGGAGGCCCATCCTGGGAAGTGCTCTCAGGTTCTGGTATCTTAATTATTCAGGTGATGGTAATGCTGTGGGTGCAGACTAAATATAGTGACTCTATAAAGAGTTAATAGTTAAATTAAGTGTGCGTTTTTCTGATGTGCAGAGAATTAATGTGTGGGATCTTCAAATTCAAAGTACGATCTTCCTGTGCAGGAAAAATTCCTGTGGAATTTCTTTTGCATGGGAGGATAACCCAGTGTATATCATACATGTTATGCACTAAGTGACTTTCTTTTAGGGATGAAATATAAATAGAGATGAAAAATAAAGTTGGAATAGGGATTAGAATTTAATTTTTTTTGTAGATTCCAGAAGTGGTTTGTTGGTTATTATAGACATTTACAGGCTCAATAACTCATTTTTCACCAGATCTGCAGGCTGTCACCTCTTGTACATTGTGCAAACAGCACTGATTATTCCAAATTATGTTTAATAAAGGTCTTCTGAAACGTTGGCTTAAAATTTAAACATAGTCATGTATTAAGACTGCACGTTGATTTCTTTCTTTTTGGTTGTTTTGTGGGTTTAGTTTGTTTAATTTGGCTTGTGTTTTGTTTGTTTGGGTTTTCTTGTTTTGATTTTTTTATTGTGGCCTTGTGTTTACCTGGTGTGTGTCTGCTTCAGTTCTATTTACCAAGGGTAAAAGTGTGTAGCCTTTGAGCGCTCTGATAAAGAAACTTTTTAGATGCTATAAACAAACTTGTGTAAAGCCAAATTCTGTTGGCACCCAGGTAAAAAATATCAGGCTGTGGTTGCCACATTTTTTTACTGAATTGTACATACTCTGCTTTAGTCCAGGGTAGTCATTACCCCTGTATATTTTCTTCATCGATAAATAAGTGTAAAGTAGCAATCCTGCTCCAAAGCACTATAACTTTGTGAATTATGTCATTAAAACCATCACCATATTGTTATTAATTCTCTCTACATGAAATCTTTTAAAGAAAACATTTTTTCCCTAAGTTATGTCTTTATAAGTAATATGTATCTGAGAAAAGCTCACATTTAGTTACTGGTTTGTGGTCAATATCTCGATTATTAGAGCTATTTTTGGATGAATTATTAGAGCTATTAGAAGGATTAGCTATTATTTAGATTAGAGCTATTTTTGGATTAGAGCTTTTGGGATGAAATGCAGAGTTATGCATTTCTTCAGGGGTTTGGCCACTCCCACTAACCTTCACCAGCCATTATTTTTTCTGTAGATGCATAATAAATGGATATATTTCAGATATGGTTCTGGTAAAATGCCTTGCAGGATAAGACTTATGACTTATGAAAACTGTGCTGCTGTTCTCAAAGACATTTGACCATAAAAAAAGACTTTAGTTTGTATAAAAATTCTCAAAACTACCAATGGTGATTTTCTCTAGTAATGTGCAACCTGTCAGGGCAAATAATCAACCAAATGAATTTTTTTTAGCAATAAGCAAACCTGTGACCCAGCTGAGCTTGGCACCTTGGCTGGACTTTATTTATTTAGGCCTGACATCTTCACTGGGTAGATGTACAGTGTCTTCCTTATCCATCCCAAGTTTTAGCCATTCCTGCTTTTTCTGGGTGGGAATATCACCAGTTAATTTGTTGTATCGCTGTGCAGGGTTGTGTTTTAAAGTGTTTGCAGTGTGATTTGCAGCTTATGGACCTCACCCTGGAAAAGGGACAGCCTGTGGTTCACTTGGAAAGGAAAATAAATTCCTCAGCACCAAAAGCTTCCATTGGAAAATGCACTTCCTTGTGAGCCAACCAGTTCCATTCCATTTTTCCCCTTCAAATGTTTAAATTCTCTGTTGTCCGTATTAAAAATGAGCATTGCAGCAAACCCTTTGTTACTCCAGCTCAGCCAACATAACACAGATATTTTAGAGAGGAGAGTTGCTTCAGGCTCAGGTGCTCAGCGCAATAAACTGGGAATTACTTGGCCTGGGTCACTTCCTTTGTGTCTCTCAGACAACTGAAATGTGAAGTGCCACAATTCCACAAAGATTTGGAATTACTGAGGTTCTGCACTTTGTGAAATTCGAGTTTTGTAGCTGTTCATGGGGTGGGCTTGAGGTTAACACAAGAATTCAGGAAGGAGAAGCTGCTGAGGGACATCAGGTTTTCAGTAAATGCTCCCACCTGTGTTTTAGGTTATTTTTGTCATTTTGTGAGGACTGCTGGAAATGCAGAGGTTGCCTTTTAATATCCATGCCTGAGTTAATCTACTGTTGGATCCTAATGGATCCAAAACCTTGTACTCACTACTGCTAAGTGATTTTAATGTAACTAGAGTTTGAAATAGATAAGAAGTAGCAATGCTTAAACCCAACCAATAAATTAAATCTGCTAGGACAGGCAAAAAAAAACTGTAGGAAATCTATAAAAACAGAAAACTGTAGGAAATCTATGACAAAAAACCACTGAATTTAAGATTTTAAATGCTCCTGATATTTTCTCTAAGGTGCCTCAATTATCTTGTAATAGAAATGACCAGGGAAATCAATCCTGTGGGGAGACAGGGCAGTGCTGTGCTTTTTTATAGCAAATTTGATATTTGCTAGACTTAATAAAGGAACTGGTTCCAAACTCTGGCCTTTTTAATGCTATTTGAGACACAGCACATCCGGGTTGGAATACGTGGCCTGTTCTGTCTCAGTAATAAACTGTTCTGAACAGAGGAAAAATACCAGGAAATTCGATTGAAAAATGGTATTTTTTAGTGATCAGAATGTAATTTACAACTTGGAAATGGATCAGGAGCTGGTGAGTTCCTGCTCTTGGAATAGTTTGAGGTATTTAAAGTCCAGAATGAGGGATCAGTGAAATCAGGAGCGGCCCTTGCAACACAAATCTCTGCTGTTTCAGCACTGAAAAAAAGCGCTTTATAACTCACCACTGCCTTTAAAAATATTCCAAGCTGGATCTGTGTGCTTTGGAGAAATTTTAGCTTCACAGCCAGTGTTAGGGACAAAAAACACACTCGGTGCTGGAATAACAAGAGCTGTGGAGAAGGAGTCAAGAGCAAAAATGTCCGAAATTTCTCTTTCTTGTTAGAACAGAGACTTCACAATGCTTGAGCTCAGTTCAGAGGGGATTCCTTAGAACAGGAATCAAATAAAATCTTTAAAGGTGATGGTAGAGAGCTTCTTGGACAGAAAAAAAAAAATTAAAATCTGGGTGGATTAATGTAATTGTATAAAATTCTATCAAATTCCAAATGTATAAATACACAGAAAGCATGGATATGTGAATAATAATGGGAATTAGAGTGATTTTTTTCCTCCTTTCGGGACCTTTTATGATACTGTAAAGATTTCAGAGATTGCAAGAAATTTCAGTTATTTGGAATTTGCTAATTAAATTAAAGCAGTGCCAGGGTATTTTATGTTGTTTTTTGCTTGTATAACATCAGATTTGTACGATGTGGAATTGATTGTTTGGTTGAGAAAGTCTGACCTGGGCATGTGTAAAATGATGGCTTTGGTTAATAGGAAGGAGAAATTGGTATTAGACTTCATTGGTTATTATTAGATTATCATAGATCAGATTCATATTTAATAATATTGTATTTTTTAATATTCTTATATCAGAGGAAATGTTTAATATTCCTCTATCCTTTGATGCATGGTTTTTGTTTAATTCTGCTGTGGTTATGTAGAAGTTGGAAGTTTTTGAGTTTCAGGTGCTCATGTTTAACACTGGCTCTGTTTGTGTTTGCTTGCAGGATCGCACGAGGACTTTTGACATGCACTCACTGGAGAACTCCCTAATTGACATAATGAGGGCTGAAAATGATTCACTGAAAGGTAAATTTAGACACAGACTATTTCCTGCAGCAAATACATGGGGAGAGGGGTTTACTGAAAATAAGAGGCTCCAGTTTTGGGTAGGAAAAGTGAATTTCCCTTGTGCACCTGATGGCTTTTTTTGGGTGTGTGAATGAAGCTGTTTCAGCACAGGAGCACTCAGGGTGTCTGTCCTGGTCCAGAGCAGTGCAGAACACAAACACAGGCTGACCTGTTGTGTTTTTTCCCAGGGGTTTTGATCAACTTCAGGAATCTTTTGCAGCTCAGCAAGAAGTAAATTTTTGCCTAACAGGGTTTTCTTGATGAAGTCATAGTTTTTTTTCTGTCTTGGGAAAGAATAAGGTTTATCCATGTTCTTTTGAGCAAAAAAGAATTTCATCTTTTTTTACCTTTTTGGAACCATTGGGAGAGGAAGAGGAAAATTGAAGTGACTTGCATTTGGGATTTATCTCTTTTTTTTCCCTTTTGTTTTTTTGGCAAAGGTAGTTGTGCTTTGGAAATACCTCAGCTTACAAAGTATTCAAAGTATTGTCTGCACATAATTTTGTCTGAATAAAAACTGCTTATGGTCAACAATTCAGAGCTGTAGTTTCATGTCCTGTAGGATGAGTAATCCATTGCAGTTCAGTGGTTACATGTATGAGTGGAGTAGTTAAATTCTCACACACACTCCTTATCTAACCACTCACTTTTGTTACCAGTCATGAGACCACGAAAAAAAAAACAAACCTGCACTTGTGGTTTCTGCAAGTAAATTCCTTTTGATATCAAGGCTTGTGGTGGTAATGAAATCTGACTTGTTGTAATGGTGATTCTTGCTCAGAAGAGCAGCCTTTGATAAACTGGCAAGAACTTGTGTTTGTTGCCTTCTCTGTGGTCGGGAAATGCAACTCGAGTTTCCCATCCCCAGAGCTGTGCAGAAATTCAGTGTGGTGAGAAACACCACAAAATACTTCCCTGTTGAAATAACAGGGAGAGCCTGATGTGGATAAAACTGATGCCAAGTGAATTAAAATCCCAAAATACCTTCCCTCCTTATGCAATGGGGACCAGGTTTTTATTAATGACAAGTATTAACAGCTTTTATTTGGTTTATGTTCTGTCTGGTAACATTCTATGGCCCCAGAATTACATATAGAACCAAGAGTGAGGTGCTCTTCCTTCACTGAGCACCTGGGATTTGCCCCCAAACCATCTGTCCAGCTGCCAGGCATTCCCAAACCAGGTTACAGCTCTGAAATCTGGCCCCAGGTGACATGGCCATGGGACAAATAAAATCTCCCTTTAAATCTGAGTTTAACAAAGTCAGCTTCCTATGTATTTATGGGCAGCTGCTAAGCAAGGGTACTTCTGAAAGTAGGTTGATGTTTGGTTTAAATGCTTTGAAAAGGTTCTTTGCAGTTGAAATATTTCTTTTTGAGTGCTTAGCATGTTTTAAAAGTGATGGAATAAGTATGTCAGCAAGGAATACAAATAGTTCTGACACGCATTAATTCCTGCTTCAGCCTGAGTGTTAATCCCCTCTACAAAGTCATCTGTGGCTTCTTCAAAGTTCTGTGTGCCTTGTCTCAGACTGATTGAAGCCCAGGGATATCAGTCAGGTCCTGGGCTGGAATTATTGCTTAGATTCCTTGTGAATTATTCTGTTTCACAGTTAACAGTTATATAACTGTACAGGAAAGAGCCTCACA
Source organism: Taeniopygia guttata (assembly GCF_048771995.1). Taxonomy (NCBI): domain Eukaryota; kingdom Metazoa; phylum Chordata; class Aves; order Passeriformes; family Estrildidae; genus Taeniopygia; species Taeniopygia guttata. The sequence continues at coordinate 8,517,494 of NC_133038.1, read as the reverse complement.
GCCCAGATGAGACATTTAAGTGACTCTCCATGAAGTATTTTGTTGTGAAGCCTCATTTTTCAAGGATCTCCTCAGCAAGTACATGAACTTTGCTTCCAGTGAAGTGTGCAGTGCCTGAATTTGGCTGTGCTGCTCTGGCACAGCTCTCAGTGACTTAATTCCTGTCGGGTATTTAAGGAATGGATCTTTATTCAACCCAGCATCCGCCGGGCCCTGGTAACTGCAGAGATCATCCCTGAGTAGGGTGGGGTCTGCAAGGAGAGGAAATACCTTTAGTTAAACCGACTGATACAGCTGGAAAAAAACTGTAAACTGCTGGGACAAAACATTCCACATCAGGCCTGGAGTGGGGCTGCTGATCACGAGCCCTTTGTGTTTATTTTCCATCTGCTAACACAGATCCTGTCTCATGTTTTTCTCTTTTCTTGCCCCATCTTTATTTAACCCTCGGATATAGAAATCTTTAAATAGGACAAATTATGGCTGTCAGCTCAAATCTTGTTTGCTGTTTCAAACACCTGCATTTAAATCAGCAGCTCCAGAAGTTTTTCAGTTTGCATTTTAAATGGGTTAATCAGTGCGTGCAGTGCTTTGAACTAAAGTTGGATACTCTCAGAAAGGAAAAGCTTCTGGGTTTGAGACTTTAAAAATAGCCTGGACAAGACAGTAATAAAACACACTGTGGAGAGCAAGCTCAGAATGGCATGGAAATAATTCAGATGATCTAATAGGTCTCACTGCTATCTTGTGAGAGGTTTAATCCAGCCTCAGCATGAGTTTAGTGTGTAACATTAACAGCACCCCTTTGATATTGTCATGAACTGCCAGAGAAAGGGGAACTGTGTAAAATACCCCTTCAAAACAACTGGGAGAATGGGCATGATAATAGACATCAGTCACAGTTTGGAACCTGCTGTCTCTGGAACATCAGTTCCATCTTTAAATGATATGTTCAGAGCCTCAGGCTGGGAATTCTGTAATAAAATCAGAAGTAGGAATTCTTCCAAATGTAACAAAGTCCATCCATAGTGTGTTCTTCGTGACTGAGGTGATTAAGCTGTGCTAGCCTGTGGGATTTGTTTAGGTCACTAATAATTATATTCTTAGGTTGTCTTGCCATATGAAATAAATAATATTTTCTGCATGAGGTTAAAAGGTGAATCTTACAGTGATTCAGTACACTCCGTATTACCTTTTAATGCTTTGAGTAGGCATTTTACCATTTTCTCCCCTTCTTTTAAGGTATATTTTTATCCCTGCTCAAATCCTCTTCCTTTGCTGAGCAGCTGCCATTTCAATATGTTATTTTTATCCAGCCCAGTGAGTGTGCTGCGTGCTGCACAGCCAATGTCAGCCTGCAGAAGCCTTTCCCTGGAGACTTAATTGCATCTTCTTTACAATGTACTCAGCCTCCCTGAGCTGAGCCTGGGATCCAGAGCCTGATTTTTGAATCTGGGTCTTCCAGATGGCAATTTGAGCATTACTGTAATAGCAGTAGATTGACTAAATATTTCCTTGTTAAGTGACACTGAAATGTCTTTAAATGCTTTACGACTGGTTTGCTACTGCAATATACAATATTTCAGCTGAGAATATCAGGTTATTGCCTGGAAATGATGCAAGGTGCCAGGACATCTGCTTCCAGCACTGTAGAGCACTCCTGTAAAATCTGGGTGTGAACAGCTCAGTGTCTGCAGGAATTCTGTGACTGTGACACAGTCTGAAAAACTAAACACACTTCTGCACCAAAGGGAAGGGTTTAGGAGTGGAGCAAAGTTGAACAGCCCTAAATTTTAATTTTGAAAAGCCAGAATGCTGCGAAGTTGTACCATTCAGGATTTCTCTGAGCAAGTGGAGAGACCAAGCTGTATTTTTAAATCATCAGCCCCTTAATATTAACCTGAAAAACCATGGCAAAATTGAAAAAAATATGTAAACCTTATAAAATGTTCTTTGATGAAAGGGATCCAAATAGTTTTGAGAGCTTTTTTGAATATTGTATAAGAATCTGAACTGGTTGTTTTTTTTCAAGCCATATGGATTATGCAGCATATTTATATTAATGGAGTAGAATGGGATATTTGGGTTTCTGTGTTATCCAGAATATTAATGAGAACCTGCTGAGAACCAGTCCCAGTTCTCTTTAGAGAAGTTTAAGGTCCTTTATATATGCACAGGACAAAATCTGACCTCTTTTAAAATGTAAAATAATAGATTTTGAGGTTTTTTTATAGCTGCTGTGGTGGTTGCACCTCAGACTTTGGGGTTGATCTCCTTGGCCAGAACTTAAGGGTTACTTATTTGCAATTTTTTAATGTATCCAGCTTCAAATAAAATGTACAAACCCTTCCTTTCAGGCTGCAGGTTGTTCAGGTTTGCCTTAATTTTCTTTGGAAACTGTTGATGAGTTACTGTGTGAATGTTTAACTCTCAGGATATTCCTGAATTTTACCTCCTATGCCAGGAAGAGCTAATGGGATTTGCAGACCTGAGTGCCTATTAATTAAGAGGAAAATTAATTGTTTTACTATGTCAAAATATTGCAGAACTGGGTCTAATAGCACTGAACTCCAGCCCATGCTGAGGGAGCTGGGATGGGGGAAATTCTGTGGGAATTCTATTTGAAATGAGTTGTTCCCATTCCTGTTGCAATCCACTGATTTCAGGTGGGTTAAAGTAGAAATATTACAACTTTTGCCATTCTATATTCTAAAATGTTAACAATCAAGGGCCTACTTTCTTTCAAAATGCAGCTAATATTCAAAATTTGGGGGCAATACTCAATATCTTAATTAAAAATTAAGTGAAGTGTTTGTTGAATTCTCCTTGCCTTTCCAATGTTTGGGATTCATCACAGCTTTTGTTTAGAAACAGCCAACAATCTTGTAAGAGAATGAAATCACCTGGGCAACAGGAAGGGACTAAAATCTTGTATAAATCAACACTGAGATCAGATTCACAGATTGGATTTGAACCTGCCACAGAAGTAATGGATACAAACCATACATAATGTATGATTTTACACTCGTTACCTCATAAACTTCCAGTCATTTAAATGGATATTTGGGTTTGTGGCTTCAATGAAATTATTCAGAAGAGGTGCTGGATTTGGTGAGGATTAGAAAAGTAAAAGCAGATTGGGAAGAAAAAAAATCATGTATGAAACTTGCAAAAAAAAAAAAAAAAAAAAAAAAAGGGGAATTGGCCTGAGGTAGAACACAGGGAGGAAAGATCTCCAGTGAGGAGAGACTCCAAGAACTGGGCCTGGTCAGTCTGGAGAAGGGGAGACTGAGAGGAGATCCCATTAATCCCTATAAATATCTCCAGGGGGTGTCAGGGGATGGGGCCAGACAAGAATTACCGAGCAGCTGAACCTTTCTGATAATACCTGTCTGTTAGAGAAGTGCTGGCTTTGACAAGGCACATATCAACAATCATCAAACAACTCTGCAGGATTTGGAGGTGGGGAACCTTGGTTTATGCTCTGTCCAAAACGGAGCCATTTAGCACTGATGGAACCACCCTTTGAGACCAGGAAATTCCTTTTGCTGCCACCTCAGAGCAGTACAAAAATCCCACGGTTTTCTGATCTTAATCCAATTTGGGCATCAGTGGCAGGATTCCTGTGCAATTCACTGGAGCAGACCTGTGTTTTTCTGTCCAGTCATTTGTCCCAGGCCCCTTGCCATGCTGTCCCATCTCCAGAGCCTGCATGGAAAATTAAATGCCTCTCATACTTCTCAGACAAGATATTTCCTTGGAATGTATGTGCTGTAAATGATGTGGCAGTCAGAGCTCTTTAAAACACAGCAAAACATTGAAATAGTGCTGAATATTTTCATGTCTAACTCGGTGATTTGCTCTTCAGAAGTGGTACAGCCAACAAAATCGTTCTGAATGCCGTGACAGCAGCCTTGCTAATCTGATTAAAACCTTTCTAAGGTTTTCTTGCTTTCTTTTTTATATTTGTGGCCTCGTGAAATTAATTCCATCCCTTTTTTTTTAGAAGTGTGTTTAATCTTCTGCTTTGTTTAATGTCACTGTTCACCAAGTAGATTTTGGTTTAGGTTTGTTTTTTTTTTTTTTTTCTTTTCTGAATTCTTGCTTTGATAATCTCTGACCATTCTGGATCATCTTCAAAGCTGCCTTCAATTTGGAGTTGTATTTCATGAGTGGTGTCTGTTCCTTGTTTTAGAAGACACTGAACTCTCCTGCCTCCCTGCTCAAACTACCTGTCTTTTTGCTTTTTGCTCACTTTGTTCACTTTTTGCCTTGATGTTGAATCGTTTGAGTCTTTTGTTAGCCACGTTTTGCATGATCTCTGCTGTCATGTTTGTGATCCTTGAAATGGCATGAAAGAAGCAGGAAGAAAAGCCTGAAGTGCTTTTCTTAAAACTGCAGTTAAAGAAGAAATGGTGTAATGAGAAAGGGGATGAGTTTTGAGCAAAAATAAGGAGATGAGTGCTGAGGTGGGAGTGTAAAAAGGAAAAATTTGGTTTTAAGAAAGTCAAAACTTCTTTAGTCATTGCTTATACCGAAGAGTGACTAAAATCTGAATTTTGCATCAGTTATTTAAGTTACTTCAAGAAAGAGTCATGATGCATATAGAATTTTTGTATTGAGCATCCACTTCTTCTAATCCAGCATTAGCTAGAATGGTAACAACTATTGCTGAGACAAATTTGAGAACACATTTTAGAGTAGATTTATCCATCCTTGGCTTAATGCTTTGTGTGTTGGAATGCAGATTGGTCAGCTGTGAGGGCAGGTTTTTTCCACTCCAGTGTTGATGGCTGGGTGTGATATTCACATTCTCTGTCCAGAGAATGTGAATGTCACAGCTGGAGGTGAGTGGAGCAGTGATGTGCTGCCTCCAGACAGGCACATGTCAAACGAGGTGCAGGGAGTGGGGTTTCAGCTTTACTCAGAAATCCCATTAGCAGGAATCCCAGCTCAGCACTCAGATTGGGTATGAAGAAAGGATAAATGTTGTGCATGGAATGTGGGGATACTTAGATAAATATGTACTTATATAAATACTGCTGGTGCCTGGTTCTGTGCAGCACTTTTGAATCCAGGCAGGGAGAATGGTGATTCTTTTCAAATAATGTTTTCATTTTCTCTTCCCATTTGGATTGGGTGTGGGGAAGTGTGTAATACAGTTTTGTCACATGTTACTGGGAAATGAGTGTCCTGCCTGTGCTCTTCACTGGAAAAATGAAAAATGGGGAAGTGTTCCACTGCAGAGACTTGAGTGTGCTTCATCACAGAACCATGAAATGGTCTGGGTTGGGAGAGACCTTAAAACTCATCCCATTTCACCCCCTGCCATGGCAGGGACACCTTCCATTGCCCCAGGGGCTCCAAGCCCCAGTGTCCAACCTGGCCTTGGGCACTGCCAGGGATGCAGGGGCAGCCCCAGCTGCTCTGGGCACCTGTGCCAGGGCCTGCCCACCCTCACAGGGAAGGATTTCTTCCCAATATCCCATCTGACCCTGCCCTCTGGCAGTGGGAAAACATTCCCCCTTGTCCTGAGGCTCCATCCCTTGGAAATTGTCCCTCTCCATGTTCCTTGTTGGCTCCTTCAGGCACAATGAGTTCACCCCAAATCCTTCTCTTCTCGGGGCTGAACAATCCCACTTTTCTCAGCCTTTTCTCATGGGTTGCTGTTGACTTGCTTGTGTTCCTGTTCCCTTCTTGTTTGGGAGTGAATTATGAGGATGGTTAAAAAGGGAACCAAGGCCTCATGTTGCATTCCAGGCTGTCTTGTGATCATTCCTTCCAGAGACAAAAATAAGTTGCTTTGAACCTATTCTTGTACTTAAGGAACTGCAGGTTTAGATCCTGCAGTGTAAATCCAGCTCTTGCAAGTCACAGGCAGGTGATCCAGGAAAAAGCCTGGACAGAATTCCTGGTGCAGGAATTGCTGATGGGTGGACAGATACCAGAGCTCCTGGGGTGAAATGCTGCATATAAAGAGTCCAGGATAAAAGTGATACAAACCATGACAGCAGACATTTGGGAAGGTTTTACACCTTCTCATAAATTGTTCAATAAATTCTATACTAGGTTCAATAAATTGTTCTTGTCACTTACAAGATAAATTTTATCTAGCAATTTTTAGCATATGACATCCCATTCCTCCCTTCCCTCCTGTCAGAAATTCTGTCATTAATGAAGTTACCACATTTGAAGTAGTTTTGTGGCTGAGAAGCTGACTCCTGTAATGCTTTTCCTTCTCCCAGCTGCAAACTCTGCCTTTCATTTCTTATTTTTCAAGTGAATACAACAGTAATACTTGAAGTGTTCAAAAGATAAATGCTGCCAATTATTCCATATCATAAACTGGAAGATGTATTGAGGCAAAAGATGGGATGTTTTTATAACTTGGTGTCTATTCTCCAGCAGTCATACATGAATATAAAATAAAGCTCAGTGCCATGAGCAGCAGGGTGCCTGCTTTCCTGAAATACAGTAGAATTCCAACTAACATTCAGTCTCCAGCTGATGGTTGTGCTCCATGATTTGCTCCTTTGCTTTTGGTTTCTTATCTCACACCCTGTGGGGGATCCTGGAGAAGAGTTGTAATCAAATACATACAATATTTAAAGCTCCCACTTAAATTGATTTGCAGTATCCCACTGGAATATAATTGGAATTAAGGAACAAATATTGATCCCTGGTAGACAAAGCTGGAGCTGTGGCTAGGATTTGTAGCAGGTTGGTTTTCTCTGTGTTCTGCTGTTTGATAGCAAAGAAACTTCAAAGGTACCTTTGAAGCTTCTGTAGTTTTGAGATGAAGGAGACTGAATTGGGTTTGTCAGATTTCAGGAGTAGTTAAGTGGTTGTGGAAATGGAGGCAAATCCTGTCTGGAGGTTCCTTCAGTCCAGAGGCCTCCTTGGTGTGAAACAGCAGCAGCAAAGCAGTGACACTGCTGCTGGCTTTAAAGACCTCGGGGTTTCCAGGGTTAACCTTTTTTATCCCATTTCCCCTTCACCCTTAGGCTTGAGCTGTGCAGTGCCCATCCCTGGAGGGGTCCAGAGAAGGCCTGGACGTGGCACTCAGTGCTGGGTGACAAAATTGGATCAGTCACAGCTTGGACTCAATGGCCTTGGAGGCCTTTTCCAACCCCAGTGATTCTGGGATTCAGTAATTTCTGGAAGCATGGCCAGGGCTTTTTGGCTCAGTTGCCCAGTCCAGGAGTTCCCTGGAGCTCCTGGCAGAGGTGGATTTGGAGCTGGAGTGGCAGAGTTGGAAGCAGGATGTTCCCTCCTGCCCCTGCAGCCAGGGAATCAGGGAATCCCAGGGGCTGGAAGGGATCTCTGGAGATCATCCAGCCCCAGCCCTGCCAAGGCAGGCTCACCTGGAGCAGGTGGCACAGGGACACATCCAGGTGGATCTGGAAGGTCTCCAGAGAGGGAGAAGAATGTGGGGGGCTTCTTCCCAAGGATAATTCTTTCCTGGCTGTGGCTGCCCCATTTCTCAGTGAGGCAGATTAAAGCCCTAAAAACTTGCAGCTCATTCCACAAGCCTTGGAAACAGTAATTTTCCCTTCCAGTGCTCCCAGCCTCTCCTCCAGCCCTGCTTATTTGATGTAGAAAGTTATCAACACTCCCTATTTGCAGTTATTATGCTGAGAATCTGCTTTCTGCTACTCACTCTGGTTCTACCTTTCTACCATGTGAACCCAATTAATTCAACATAATCACAGGTAAAACAGTGTTACTTAACAAAGGATTTTGCTGGATGATTCTCCACAGGGTTTTTGAAGGACATAAATCTGTTTACTTTTTGTCTGTCAGTTGTTTTGTGACTGTGACCTGGAATTGAAAATTAAAGATTCTAGTCAGACCTGTACTTGAGTGCTATGGAATAACAGAAACTTCATTTTGTTCCTGTTCTTGACAGAAGGAATGGTAAATACTTGTCTTCAGGCATCTGGCTTTACTTGAAATAAAGCATAATATTTGCATCTACAGTAGTACTCCTGTTTTTCAGCATTTGTTTGGACATTTTGGACATAAGGTAGAGCTGAATTTAACAACATGTTTTTTAAAAATCTCTTTTTTACATTGTGTTTCTTTATAAGTAAATTAGGAGGAAAATTACAAGTTTTGGCAACTCTGCTGCTTACTTTTGCAGAATCAGTAATTCCAAAGGTGCTAATCCTTGGTTTTAATGTGCAGCAAAATTTAGGCTTCTTTGCTGGTTTCATGCTGACTTTGACATTGCTGAAAGTGTGTCAAATATAGATTCTTCAGATGTACACACAGAGCTGCTTAATTTTTTTGTAAGATTATTTTAAGATTAATAAAATATTATTGGAATAGTTTTCACTCTTTGAAGTTTGGTAGCATCTGAAATCCACAAAAAAGGGAATCTCTCATATTCCCTTTCAGTGGCTTGGTTTGGAAAACCATTTTTAGGACAGGGATCTCATCTGACAGTGTCAGAGATGGCTGGGACTGTAAAATGCAAAGTTCTGACATGGAATACATTCACTGTCAGTGCAGATTTGTTAGCATTTTGTTCAGTTTGTCCTGTGTTGAGAGAATTTCTCCTGGATCAGGTGTCCTGGGCTGGAGCCATGCATGGGCAGTTGTTCCACAGTCATCATGCAATAATTCCACATCATGTGCTTGGAATCATTTGCCTGGGATGAGAATCAGTGCCTGAGCTGGGCAACATTTCTGCACACATGCAAATGTCTCATGTTAACACTCATGGAAGTGCTGACTGATCCTTTTGTGTTTTAGATATGAAATCAAGGAATGCATAAAAAAACAGCACTTTTTTTGCCTGCCTTAGAGCCTCAGAGTCACAGAGTGGTTTGGGGTGCAAGGGACTTCAAAGATAATTTAGTTTCATCCCAGTGTCATGGCAGAGACACCTTCCACTATCCCAGGGTGCTCCAATCTTGTCCAACCTAGCCTTGGGCACTGCCAGGGATCCACAGCTTCTCTGTGCCAGAGCCTCCCCACCTTCACAGGGAAGAATTTCTTCCCAAAATTTAATCTAAACCTTCTTTCTGTCAGTTTGAGGCCATTCCCCCTTGTCCCATCGCTCCACTTGAGGACAAACACAACTTTTCATGACATTACCTGCTTCTATGCTGAAAATGTCATCTAATAATTAAATTGTAAGGCTCTATTAAATGGAAAGAAATACTTGTGTGTGTAATATATGCAGGTAAATAAGATTTTCTATGTTTTGATTTAACAAAGTGTAGATAGCTCTCTGCAAAATCCCTGCTTGAGTCTCTGAATTTAATAGAGATAATTTAACCAAGTATGCATTAAATTCTTTACAATTTTCTTAACTTTTCTTCCCTTGGTATGGTTAAGGAGATGTTTAATTTGTTCCCTGGTGAACAAGGGCTTGAGGTGACCTTACAGAACCTCTTGTGAAATGTCTTTTTACCTGTGGCAAGCATGTGATCCATGTGAAACGTGTTGTGAAATACAAAGTGATGATAAAATCTCCCTCTGGAGTGAGAACCAGCCCTGCCTGCCCTCAGAGAGTACTGGGGGGAAAGGTAGTAAAATATTAGAGTTATGTTTGTAATGGCCTTGTGCACAGCGTTGGCAATCTTGATATAATTGCAAAGTACAGTTGAGGGGAAAAAATGTAGGAATAAAGCTCTGCTGATATAATGGCTAAAGCAGATTGTGCTGCAGTTATTTTTCTATAATTTGAAATTCAGGCAAGTTTTCTCTGGTAGATTCAAGGATATCCAGCTCACTTTTAGAAATAATCATGTGGAACTTTGATACTTCTGTTTCTGTAAGTTAAGTCCTAAGGGAAACAAAAGACAGCCTTGGCCCCAAATCACCTTCCCAGTTTCAGTGAAAGCCTGAAACTCTCTGAAAAAGAAAAGAAAATCTAGCCTCTGACACTTTTCTCCATTTATGTAATACTTAACATATTTAACAAACAGCTGCTGATGTATAAATACAAAATACACCTGGAATCAGCAAGAACCAGGTGCTCAACTTGGGCACACTTTGTGCAGCATGAACTTGGAGCAGGTTTGGGGTTTGAGTGATTTAGGATCCCTGCAGGATTTTTCAGGGGTTTTCAGCAGAATGTGTTTGTGGGGTTATACCCAACATGCTGATGGGTTTTGTGCTGCTTCTTCCTCTAGAGGGAAGAGAGCTCAGCACATTTAATTGGAGGAATAGACACAAAATATAAGAATTTTAAAAAAAGAAAGGAGAAAGGGAAGGGGCCAGGAGCCCATTAAGTGTCTCAAATGAGGAGAAGACAAAAAAATCGGAGTGGGTTGCTTATTCCTGATGTTCCTTAAAATGAAAGTAAAAGCAGCAAATTTTTGCAAAAGATCATTGACTTTCTCTATGGCTTTATTTCCAACACAAAAATAAATGGAGGACTGAAGGGACAAAATAATTGAAGCAGCTGCTAATAGCATTTTCAATTTCAGGCTGATTTTATTGGAAAAACATCTTTGCATTGGTTATTAATGAGCAGTTGAACCAGTTGCGTGAATACTTTGTATTTTTTATGTTTTGTAGGAAAATTCTTGCTAAGATATCTCACGAGATAAATCTTAGACTCTTTATGCAATTATCTGAACCACTGAAAAAATGGGGAAGGGGAAAACAGCTTTGAGGAATCCAAACCAAGGCTGCAGTTGTCTCATTTCTCAGCAAAAGATGGGCAGGAGTTGTGATTTACAAATAAACCTTTTCCTGTGCTTGGTGGCAGTTTAAGGCTTCATTTGTGCAGCAGCTTAGCTGGGTACTGGTGTAGCAAAGCCTTCTCTTAATCTGAATTTCTGAAAGCCAGAAGGGGGGACTCAGCTCCTTCCTGGCCTGCCAAGAGAGCATTCCTTGCCTCAATGCTGTTTGTATTTCACAGAGTTTCACATTGTGTGAAATTAATGGCGTGTGATGAACCCTGCATTCAGGGAGCAGAGAAAGTTTGTATCTGTGCTGTGCTGGGCGAGTTTATAAACTGTGGATCCTGAGAAATGTTTTGAAATGTCAGATGTTGGTATTTTGTGGTTTAGATGTGAAGCAAACGCTGAAAACAAGAGGCAAATTAAGAAAAGGAAGAGGAAAAAAACATAGTATTTGGTTGTCCAAAGCTAGTATTTGGCACTGGAAAGAATTCCTAGCTGGTGGCTGAGCTTTTTTGGGGTGTTTTTTGTGCTGGTAAAGGAGAAAAGTGCTGTTGTCTGGAGAGCCTCAGGTGGGGAGGCTGTGAGGAGTCCCCTGGCCCGGGCTGTGGTCTCACACCACGGTGCAGCCGTGCCAGCAGAGAGTGTACAGAGAGAAGGAGGCTGTGTGGTTTTGTCAGTAATTCAGAAACCACAGGCAGGATTTTTCTGGCTTTATAGGCAGAGCTGGCTTTGAGAGTGCTCGATGTACTCCAAAACGTGCAAAGGCTGCTGGGCTCAGTCAGGGACACAGAAAGATTGCTGACGCTCTGTGATTTCCTTCCATTTCTCCTTTGAGGACTGCATCAGCCTCCTGCGTTTCTAAATTCAAAATTACCAGGTATAAACTATGCTTGTAAAGGCCCTCAGCCCATAAGATTCTCCCATAAAACCTTTGCCTCAAGAATATGCTCCAGTCTGAAGACCGGGGTTTTGTTAATTTGTGTTCTTGGTGTTAATTGTGAGTCTCTACCAGAGGAGTGAAATGATCTTATGGATGTTAAATAATCATGAAGTAAATTGGATTGATACAGTTTTTATTTGGAAAGAGGAAATGACTCCTGTATTGTTGTGGTTTACAAATATTGAAATGCTTAAACTAATTGCCAGCCTCAGTTTTGAATGGGGAAGCAAAATCAAAGACATGATGTGCTCAGAGTTTCTCACAGCACTTGCCAGGAAGAATCCAAGTTTTGAAAACAGTTGGCCTGCTTTCAGAAAGAGATTTTAATGAGATTAAAAGAGAAAGAATGTGCAAGTTTGATTAGAAAGTTTGGCCGTGCTATAACAATGGGTTCTTGCAAGCCAGCACAGAAAATGCTGTTGTTTTTAGGGGTAGAATTGATTTGTTCTGAAACATGAAAAGCAGGAATGAGTGGGTAAAAAATTATTGCAGCACAGTGTCCTGGGTTAGTGTGAGAAAATCCATCCTGTTGGACACACTGCCCAGTCTAGAAGGCAACTTCAGTGGCCCAATTTTCTCCTTGATTTTTCAGTTTTTCAGCTGGTTATTTGCCAGTCAGAATTGAACCAAGGATTTTGTGGGTTGTGCAGAGCAACCTGATTTTAAAACAGAAAGTTTCACACCAATCTTTCATTTTCCTTGTGTCAGGGCTTCTCCTCCAGTTTGGGTGGAGAGCAGTGTTGGAATATTCTGGAGCTTGGCAAGGCAGGGAGAGCCTGGTGCATGAGGAAAGATCCATTTGCTTATAGGCACACCCCCAGGAATAGCTCAAATAAATAAATAAATGTGCAAGTTTGGGGCTAAAATTGCTTCCAAAAGTCTCTTTGATTATCCATACCCACTTGGTCAGGCTCCTGTCACCGTGGTTTATCAGTAAGTAACAGAGCTGGGCTGAGGAGGCCATGGGGGGTGGGAGGGGCAGCTTGTGAACACTTATTTTAAATGACCTGGATCTGCAAAGGCTCGAGAATCACTGAGTCAGTATAAAGGCAATAAAACTAGGTCTTTTGGTCCTTATAACAATGATTGAAAGGCTGTTTTCTTTCTCATTTAACATGCAGCAAGGACATATGGGAGAAGGCGAGGTAACAATATTCCTCTTTAATTTTCTAATGTTGACAATGTCTCATGGGAGAAATAACATTAAGTTTTTACTAGAGGGCAAAGTCCAAACTTTAAGCTTATAAGGGAGCACTTTCACATACGTTTACATAGTCTGCATGCCATAAATCAGCATTTTAACTGGATTAGGGAGTACCTGAGGCTGAAATGATCACAGTGGACATCACCTGGATGGTTTGTGACCATGGGGGGCTGTGTTGCTGTGTTTCTGTGCGTGTGTGTGTGTTATGAATGCCAATATTGGAGGAGTTTATTTTGGGAATTTTGGGTGCCGATGGAGCATAAATACAGTGAGTGTCTGACCTGCTGGGTTCAGTGTGTGTGTGGAGATCTCCAGCAGCAGCTGAGGGGCCTGGAAAGGGTGGTTAGGTTTGGGAATTGCTCCCTCCCAACAATCCCTGCAGGACTGGGGTCTTACGAGATGAAACAAATGACATGTGCACTAGTTCCTTAGGAAGAAACAAGGTTGAAGTCAATATTACAATATTTTTATTATAGTAGGAATCAGGTTTGCCCAGCTACAGAAAGATGCCTCATTATACTTGACTGTTATTTTTATTAAAGGTGTGTAAAAGATTCTTGAAATTTCAAATCAGGCAACCTGACTGAGCCTTCCATTTTTTATTCATAGAAATTCTATGGTGGATGGTGGATTTTACTACCTTTTTTTTTTCCTTTCAGCTTCTTAGCTGTTTGGTTTTTGTCACAGAACATGTCTGTATCTTGGTCAGATTTTCTGTTTTCAAGATGTTTTCTTTTTTAAAACCAATTTCTTTCAAGGGGAGGAAGCAAAACCAGGATAAATTAACCTCACCATTACATTTCTGTGGTAGATTGGGATGAATCCTGAAAAAACAGACGCAGTGTATCACATCATAGACAAAAGGAAATGTATCCTAGAACTTTTAGCACGCCTCATTACTTACTCTCCCTATATATATTTATTCCTAAAATGCTCCTTAAATGAACAGAAGTCTCAGTTTGCTGTTTAGCTGTTGAATATTGGAACTAAAGAGGGAATTCATGGCAGAGAACAGCTCCTGTGCTCTATTTATGATATTATACAGTGGCATATATAACAAAGGACCTTATTTAAAAGAAATATTATTAAGGAACTCTATGATAAATGATTATGATAGAAAGATGCTGGACTGCAAGTGGAACATTTCTCATTTTACAATATTTTCTCTTAGAGTGAGGCCATTAACAAAATTCTGTTGTAACACTGAAGTAAAGTTGTAGGAGGGACAAAATTTTCAGTCTTTGCAGTGAATGACAATGTAATGTTTCCTCAGGTTATTTTTGTTATTTATTAGTGGGTGTTTTATGATGTGTTTTGATATCAGGTAATTTAAATGTGTAATACATTTAACTGGTAGAATTCTTGTTTTCCCATTTTCACTTGAAATTTTATCTATTCCATGCAAGCAGCTGTTCACTGGAAAATGGAATAGATGGCTTGATATTGTGAAAGCCCCAGAAACCAAATTGGCTGTTCCCTTGCCTTTTTATACTTTTTAAAAGAAACCTCATTGGAAACACAAAATATTATGGAAAGCAGTCAGCTCGAGCACCGGTTAGAAATCCTGATTTGTTCTGAGGAAGAGCCTTTCCTCTGAATTGAAGCATTTGAGCTGCTGGATGATGCTGGAAACTGAAAGGGTGCAATGAAATCGAGAACATAACTGCTCATTCAGAGGGCAAATCACTGCCAGTTCTGCTGATGCAGCAACGGGTGCATTTTCCCCAATTATTCCAACAGTGTGCGCTTTGTTCTGTTAGTATGGTTTTTTTTCCCCTGTTTTTCTTTTTTTCCAACCCCCTCTTCAGGTCAGTCCTCGCTGTTCCCGATGGAGGATGGGTTCCTGGATGATGGGCGTGGGGATCAGAGCCTGCACAGCGGGTTGGGGTCTCCCCACTGCTTCTCCCACCAGAACGGGGAGCGCGTGGAACGCTACTCCCGCAAGGTCTTTGTCGGGGGGCTGCCTCCGGACATCGATGAAGGTACACAACCTCACCCAGGGCAGGAACCTCTGTCTGCCAGCTCGGGTGGGTCTTCTCCAAGCTTTGATATGGAAATGGATCTTTCACGTGTCAAATAATTCAAGTGGGTTTAGGCCATGGTGGTGTTCTGCCACCGAATAACAAAATCACAAAATCACTTTGTCACACGTTGAACTGACCTCAGCAGCACAAAAGTGCAAAATTAAACAAGTCAGTATCACCTGTAGAAACTCATAAATCCATTGCAATAATTTTACAGGCCGCAGAAGTAAGTAGCAGGAAAAGCTGCTCATAGTTTTATAAGATCTGTGTGAGGTATCAAGTCCTAACTCTATGTTTGGTTGCTCCTGTGTAGTGGAGGTTGTTTTCAGTAATGAGTTCTGTCCTCTGGTAGATCCTGACCTGTGCATGGTGAGAACCCAGACAGGAATGAATCTGTGCAGGGCATCCTGAGGGACCAGCGGTTTGTGGTGGTCCATCACACAAATACAGGTGGCAGAAACTGCAGTTGTTATTAAAATAAAATTAAAATGTCAGGTACAGGTGTTGTGAAGCTTGGTTTCACCAGAACTCTGTGTTCTGTGTGTATGAGCCTGCTGGGATAGTGGTTAGAAGAAATGCAACAATAAAAGTGAAAAGTTTTTTTCTTAATCGCGGCATTGTTTTAATCCCCACTTTTTTTGTGTCAGAGCTTCTAATGCCCTGCTGTGACATGGCAACCTGAACTTCATGTCAGCCATGAGAGCAGTTGAAGCTGGATTATTATAACAGTATACATGCAGTGGCTCAGTTCCTGAGAATTAGTGGATTGTGAGCTTTTATTTATAATTATCAGTACAAAAAGAAGTTTGAGCTTTGGCCTGTCTTGTTTTATAAGGAGTGTTCTGTCTCGTCACAACGATCCACCATCAGCTACTGAGCACTGCTCTGAGCTGCTGAACATGGAGGGTCACAGAATGTTTGTTTATAGGATGAAATCAGTGTCTTTCAAATGTCTTAAGTTAAATTTATTTTAAGCTCATGCCTTTTCCCTTCTCTCCTTTTCCAGATGAGATCACTGCAAGTTTTCGGCGCTTTGGACCTTTGATTGTAGACTGGCCACACAAGGCAGAGAGCAAATCTTATTTTCCTCCTAAAGGTAAATGATGCGAACCAATAAGATGACATTTTAGAATGATTTATTGGGATAAAACACTAGATTGGTTTTACAGTGACCCAATGTTTAGGGGGAAAAAGGAATTTAATACTTGGGATTTTTCTATACTGGTGAAGTTTCAAATATGGCTTTGCAGTTATTATTCACTAAAAGAATTCTTCTTAACTTCCTGGTTTTACTTTATTCCATTTTCCCCTCTTCACCCTGTTGTTGTACATGTAGTAACAGCTTTTTAAAGGCACTAAATACCTTCCACAGCAGCTGGAAAGGATTAGTTCCTTAGGTGAAAAACCAGAGCACTTTTGGGTTGGAAATGTGTGCTGAGAGCACCTTAAATTTTTCCCTTCCTGTGTGGCAGCGTGATGTCAAACCTAATTCTGAGTTAAATTCTGATCCTATAGACAAACAGACAGCAGCAGTGATGTTTGTGTTTTCCCTTGGCCAGGATATGCATTTTTGCTGTTCCAAGATGAAAGCTCTGTGCAGGCACTGATTGATGCATGCATTGAAGAAGATGGAAAGCTCTATCTCTGTGTTTCCAGCCCCACTATCAAAGACAAGCCGGTAGGTGGAATTGTCAGGGCCTGCACAATTCGTGGGTGATAATCACAAATTGGGCTCTTCACATGCAGCTTTTTCTTATTCAGAACATTAATGTTAAAATTTCTTTAAGGTGTCAAATTAAGAAGAGAAAAGACCAACTTACTACTTTTGAACTAGACATAAGAAAGTTTTTTAGTCTAGTTACAATGCTTATTTTTATCAGGAAAAGATGTATTTCCAGACAGGTATTTTATGCTTGCTAATGATGAACATGTAGAATTCATATTGTCTGTGTTGTGTGTAACAGATAAATCCTAAAAAACATACCATGGCATTGAACTGTAAATTATTAATATACAAATGGTTGGGAGGCTGATGCAAGTCTGTCAATAGTTGGGGAGAGAATTCTCCTCTAGTCCTGTGCTTCAAATTTTGGCCAGCTGTGAGCAAACACAAAGCAGCACAGTAACTAAACAGGCAACTCTGGAGCCTGGTGCACTGAGATAAGGCTGGGACAACAGGAGCAGTGCAGATCTGTGTGGCCAGGGGGGCTGTACAGCACAGCTCAGTCATGATTAAGTAAATGTGTCAGCAGAGGGTGAGGGTTTTTTCCCCAGAAATTTGGGTAACAAGGAAGTGATGAAATTTAGCATCCTCAAATGGTCTGTCTTAAGAGAGCTCGTTACCATTTCATTTTGAGAAATGATTGCTGAAGAAGTAGAGTTTAGAGAGTACAGCCGTTTAAGAAGTTTTCTTCTCTGTAGGACGCTGTTGTAATTTTTATTACTGAGACACTTTGACTTGTGAATGGTTAAAAAAACCAGGCTTTTTGTCCATAGGTTCAGATCCGGCCTTGGAACCTTAGTGATAGTGATTTTGTTATGGATGGTTCCCAGCCTCTTGACCCAAGAAAAACCATTTTTGTTGGTGGTGTTCCTCGGCCTTTACGAGCAGGTACACACTGCAGCACTGGGCATGTTGGATGTGCAGCCTGGTTTGGGGAGCACTGGGGGAAGCGAGCCTGGCAGCGAGGGAATATTGAGTGTGGTGACACAGTGGGGGACCCTGCCCATCCCGAGGTGGTGCTTGGAGAGAAACGAGCGCGCCTAGAGCCCTGTTTGGTTTTACTTTGTGCTGCAGTGGAGCTGGCGATGATCATGGACCGGCTCTACGGAGGGGTTTGCTACGCCGGCATCGACACCGACCCCGAGCTCAAGTACCCCAAAGGAGCTGGGCGGGTGGCGTTCTCCAACCAGCAGAGCTACATCGCTGCTATCAGCGCCCGCTTCGTCCAGCTGCAGCACGGAGAGATTGATAAACGGGTAAGGCCTGCGCCCCTGCTCCCCTGCAAACGCCCTCCCTGCCTCAGGGCTGTGCTTGGCAGTGGTACACCAGCTCCATCCCGATTTTAGTGCCTCTCGCATGCAGCGCGGCAGGAAAGCGGAGTGGTAGGGAGCTGGCGGTGCTGGCACGTGGGAGGTGACTGTGAAAAAGACTTTCTCGAGTTGCTGAGTGTAGTGGGAAGTGTGGCAGCTGCCTTGGCCTTTTCCAAGAATATTGCGCTCCTCAGATGCTCCCACCGCAAGGATTTGTGGTGTTTGTGAGATGCAGGGAGGGAGGTGCCTGCCAAGGATGGGCCAGCTCTTACTCCTGCTCTGCATCCTTTGGGAGAAGAGGCAGAAGCACCCCATGTGTGCTGGGTGTCCAAGAGCATCCTGGTAAACTTGTTACTGTGCCCTGCAGCCTCCCTCCACAGCCTGTGCAAAGGCTGTGCTTGCTTATTTCATTCCTTTATTATTGTATTCCTTATTATTTTAAATTAGAGCAATATGCCAAATGGATCAGCTTTCTGCCCTCTTCATCTCTCTAAAATGTAACTGCCAGTTACAGTGATCTTCAGACCACAATTTTGGGAAACTCAGATGCTCACATCTTCTCTTGTAATTCATCCTTTGTCTCTGGATTTTTCCTACATGACTGTCACTACTGATCTTAATTTTAAAGTTAATACAGTGGAAAACCTCCAAACTTGGCTGATTAGCCCATTATCTTTTCACTTCTGCTTTGGCTATAAAGCAGAAGAATTGTAACAACAATTTGACTGTGGGCCTGTGAATTGGAATGTCTTTGTTCTAATCTTGGCTCTGGAAATAAGTTCTGTACAGCTTTGAACAAATAATTTGGGCTGCCCTTGTGCAACTTGTGCTTGCATAAGCGGACACTTGGGTGAATAGGTCCATTGAAGCTGGTGGGACTACAAATTTAAGTAAGTACTTGTAAACTCTGAAAAAAAATTTTGCAATCTATTTCCCCTTCCTTTTCTCCCCCCACTCCCTATTTCCTCATTTTTTGTGCAGTTTTTGTGTGGGCAGATAATGCTCAGAGAGGATTCATTATAAGAGAAATCGGGTGCATGAGGGAGGTAAAAATACAGCAACACTAGTTTTTATTAAGGTTCTATTTATTATTGGTTTTCCCATACTGTTTTTCTGTAAAAAGAAAAATAAAATTAGTAAAAAAAACCCCAGTAACAAGAAGGGATTTCCTGTAAAATTAGGCAAGGAGGTGCTGCTAAAGGGTGTGCTCTGAGATAATGCACAGGAAGGGTTCAGTGACTGGGGCTCCCACCATTAGTGGAGAATTGTAACTGAGGCTTTCTCTGGAGCTGGGAAATCCTCTGTGCCCAGCTCAGGGAGCAGATACAGCCGTGCCACACTCAGAATTAATGTGACAAGGACACCTGAGCTGCAGTTTGGCCTCTAAAGGTGAGCAGAGGGAACAGAGCAGAATCATCACATGAAGGAGGCCTGCATGGCATCTTTGTTCTTTTTTAGGACTTGGAGAAGGCAGCACTCCTCAAAAAATCCCCAACCTCCCACTGCACAGCAGATTAGGGGATGGGGAATGTGATGTTAGGAATATTTGCCTGCTTTTGCTCTTGTACAAATTGACTGAGTTGGCAGGGCAGAGTTTTGGGAGATGCAACTTGAGCACTGAAAGAGGAGAAAAACGGGTTGTTAAAAAGGCTGCTGTGTTCTGTCTGAGCAGTTTATGTGTCCTGTAAGCAAAAATGACATCAAACTACTGCAGTGCCATCTGGACTGTGATAAAATTGGGTGGGTTTAAAAACCCAAGAACTTGTGAATGTCCTTATTTGCCTGAGGTGTGTCCGAGGCCTGTGAGGTGTAGAGGGGAGCAGCCCCAGGCCAGATGCAGAGATAACAGCAGAGATACCAGTCACAGCCTGGGTGTTCGAAAATATTGGTGAAAACATCACATTCAGTGAGCTTCAGAGAAGGTTCACAAACCCTTCTAGAGCAGGAACTTGTACCTATATTTATTTCTGCTGCTCTGAATTCCTGCCCATCACCTGGCCCTTAATGCCAGCAGCGTAGGAGGGCATCAGTCCCGTGTTAAGCCTCTCATTTGATCCCAACAAGATCAGGTGGATTTCCTTTTGCTGAGAGGACTAAGCCATGGAAAATATACAGAAATGAAGTGTTTATTTAGAGAATAAATGAATTGTCTTAACGTTGAAAATTCAGAGACTGAAATTTGGAGGCCATGTGCATATTTAATCAGCAGTTACAGTGTTGTATGAACACTTTCCATTCCTGCCTGAAAGGGACAGAGCTTAATTGGGCATCAGAAATAACTCCCATAATTATCCAAGGTTTTGGTGTCAGCCCATACGTTGTTTGAGCCTTTCTGTAAATCAGTGACAGCAGGTGTCAGACTGATGGTCAGCACTGATTTCTGGGGTTTTTCTGAAGGATGAAAGAGGGGGTAGAAGAGTTGAAGTGCCTGGAATTTGGGGGGTGTTCAACACCCACGTTCAGGTGCCATGAGGGGGAAATCTCAGTTCCAGCATTCCCTACTGCAAATCTGCTGGCTGCCTTGCTAAAACGCGGGTGTGGAGTTAAGAATTTGCACTGAAGAATGACCAACTGTCTCGTTTTGTGGCTGCAGGTGGAAGTTAAGCCATATGTCTTGGACGATCAGCTGTGTGACGAGTGTCAGGGCGCCCGCTGCGGCGGGAAGTTCGCCCCGTTCTTCTGTGCTAACGTGACGTGTCTGCAGTATTACTGTGAATATTGCTGGGCTGCTATCCATTCCCGTGCCGGCAGGGAATTCCACAAGCCCCTGGTGAAGGAGGGAGGGGACCGCCCGAGACATATTTCATTCCGCTGGAACTAAAGGATCGCTCATTTGCAGGCCTCCAATTAAGTGCACTCTTCTGTTCCTCCCCACCCCGCCCCTCACTCACAGCATGTCCTTTTGTAGTAGTCTGTAATTTAACAATAGTCTAATGAAAGAATGACCTATAATGGGTATTTTATAGAATCTTGTCATTGAAAACTGTATTGAGAACTCCTTTTCGTATCGATAACATGTTGCAAGTGAGTTGCATTCTCTTGTCTTTACTACCGAGAGAACACTTAATTTCCTGCAACGTTTTCTTAGAGGAGAGAAAAAATATTAAGAGAAGAGAATTGAAACAATAGAGTATTTTGGTTTTTTAATTAAATTATTGTTAATAAAGAACATAATAATACTTTTATTAAATAACCGTGTAACAATAACACTATCAGTCTGTTCTGACACTTTTCCCCCAGGGAAGCCTGTTTTTGCCTCTTTTTTTTTTGTTTGTTTTTGGATTTTTCCAGCAACAGATGAAGTTAGCATTTACCTACCAACAGGAAAGAGCATGTTTAAAGCAACAGAAATGCATGAGCAAAGTTGAAGCAGCACTATAATAATGATCTTTTTTGTTTGTTTTTTTTTTTCTTTCAAACTCTTCTAAGGGTTTTGAGGCTGAAATTTTAGCTCGGTGTGTATCTGACCGTGCCTCTGGCTACCACCCACATCCAAATTTCTAACGAGATAGGCAGAGCTTACTATATTTTCATCAAAATGATTACATTTTAAGAATTCCTGAATGTAAAAGTTGAGTAAAGTTACTACTGAGGGGGGAGTGCACTTTTTTTTTTCTTTAAGAGAACTCAATTGTCTGGTTAAAGCCCTAGATATCCTACCAAAGCTAGAGTAATGACAACTAGTGAACTGGCATTTCCTCTCCTGAAGGATAAATATATAGATTTTATTTTTGATGGCTATATATAACTCTATATCCTAATATACTAACATTCATCAGGGGCCAGCCTTTGCTCTCCATTTTGACATGAAAAAGTAGAAAACCTAAAGATACCTCAAGGATATCAGATTTTTACTGGAGTTTTGCTATTCCATTGTGGCACACAAACTCAAATTGGCTGCTTATTGGTTTCCCATCTTGGCTGTAAAGTCAGTTTTCGATCCCCCCAAAATTAGCTGTAACAGAGGGAATGAACCCAAGGAGTTTCCAAACCCTGCTCTACGCCCCCGCCCGAATTTTGTGCACGGAATGGTGCAAGTGTGCAGATGCCTTTCTTATTCTTCCTGTAGAAAGAATCCCAGCTCAGATCCCAGCTCTTCAGAACTAATTGTGGGGAGATAAAAACACGCAGGTGGAAGTGCCAACACTGTTAATTAACGCCGGCTTTATTGGAACTCAGTCCTGCCTTGAGAAGCATCAGCCCAGGACACGCGAACCGAACGCTGACCAGTGGGTGCAGAGGGTTTAATTTGAAACAGATGAATGAAGGAGTAGTTCTGAAAATTTATTTTTAGTACTTTTGAACTAAATGCCCTGGCCAACTTCTCCACCAAGGATGTAGCAGTGTGCAAACAAAGTGATTCTGTGGCAATCTCTGCCTGGCCCCAGGGGCCTGGGACCACCTTGAGAGTCTCCCAAACCAAAGATTTGCCCTGGCACTGCTTGGAAAACATCTGCTCCCTTCAAAGCCCCCCTCATCCCTTTCCCCCAGCCCCATTATCTTTATGAGAAGCAGTTTTTTCTGTTCAATACAGGCTTTAATGAACTGATACCTTACCAAGTTCCAAAGGTCAAAATGGAGACATTTGCTGTCTATTAGTCAAGTATAGCAAGGGAGCTGCTTTTACTGAAATCCCTGAAAATATTGACAACAGTAATGCAAATGCAGAGTGCTCTTGTGTAGATTGTCAGGGACTTTTTTTTCTCTGAAGTACATAATTCTAGTTGGAATGTTCCTTTCATTTTTTTAATGCTTGTAGGTGGCTTGGGGTGTGCTATTGTGCCGATCCTGCCCAGCAAACAGGTGAGGTGGGTTTCCATTACAAGAAAATAACACTGTTTGAGAACTAGCTTTGAATAATAATTTTTTCCCTTTGTACATGACCTGCTGAATTTCGGTACAGTGTTTTTGTAGCTAACTTATTTTGTCATGCACATAATGTATATTTGTTATGCACTACTTTTGTATATCTTGTTTTTCCAACAGTGAGCATTTTTAGGCACACTTTTCACTGACGGGATATCTCTTTATGCAATACCTCAATTTTTCATATTGCAAAGAGTAGCTTTTTGTACTTTTATTACTGAGAGATCTTCATATACTTCATTTTTTAATATAAATAATTTTAATAAATTTTATTTTCTTATATTCTGCTTTTTATACATTTCAGTGCTCTGCATACATTTTGAATTATGGATGTTGTGCACTGGCAATGCTATTTTAGAATCTGCAGAGAAAAGAAAGCATGTTGCTTAAACATCTTAGCCCAGCACCAGGTATTTGGTGTACATATAATTTAAGAAATAGTATATGTAAAGTTGAGAATTAAAGAAGAAAAAGCATGAAAGTGACAAATGACACTTGTCTTTAGACCCATGAAATTTAAATGCATAACTATAGTGTAGAAATTTAAAAGTCAAGAACCATCAAAATTGTCTACCGCTTCTTACTGAGTTTTTAAAAATTATACACAAATGCAGACGTTTTTGGTGAATGTTTAGCCATTTTTATTATTAATAAAGAATCGATGTTAGGTGTTTGATGCAGAACCGTGTCTGCTCTTTTAAATTATATTTAAAGAATAAAAGAGAGCCTGCTAGGGGGCAGGCATGTAATGTTAGTATGCATGACTAATGTAAGAAATCGTTATTCTACTAATATTCACTTGTGATTGTGTGACAAGCGTGTTTACAGATCCTTTGGTTACACTTCGATTTACAGGGCATAAACAATTCTCTCCATTACTCTGTGCTTCACCAGTGCTGGCCAAGCCTCCTGATGGCACGGGGCTCTCTGGGGTTACCGTGTAGCCCCAGGCTCATTAACGTGTAATTAGCTACCGCTGGGGGGGGGGGGGGGGGGTGTCATTAATGAGCAGCGGCGTTCCAGGGGGAGTGACAGAGTAATTCCATGGTTATTTTTGCAATGTAAAATAAAGTGTTTCTGATTATTTTATATGTAAAGGAACCCCACTGCCCCGTGCTTTTTTGGTATAGTCTCTACTTCTCCATACACAGACCTCTGCAGAATGCAAATTTCAACCTTGCAGTGACTGAATTTAGCGTTTTATAAGGATGCTGTTGGAAAGACTTGATAATTCACCCCTTGTGTTTTTGAAGAGTTCAAACCTTCTGTTCAAAGGTGATTTAAAACTTGAATGTGATGGATTGTGGCAAGTTAACTTCAAGTTATGTGCAATACCTATTTCAGACTTCTGGAAGATCTTTGCAGTGTAATTCTTTGTTTTTAATTGCAGACATTTAAAAATGTCATTTTCTACTGTTCTAGTAAATCCTCTTTCTTGCTGGTGTTTCTAAAGAAAAGAATCAGAAATCAATCTTTCTACTAATGTAAATTTGAGATTATTTTTAAAAAAAAATGGAATAAAACGTTTTGGTCATTTGCTTTATTTTATTATCTTATTTTAAAGCTACTGTGATAGCATTGTAAGAATTGGGACAATATTGTATTCAACTGTTTTATTTTTTATATTTTTAAATTTTAAAGTATAATTAGTTTTTATAATTTTCATCAGATTTTTTTGTTATATTTTTTGGAAGTGAAACTTTTAGCAAGTGGGTGTCTAGTTTTTACTAATCCCTAATATGTTTTTCCCCCAATGTATTGCTCATATTATCAGAAGGAAAAGTTATTTAAGTATGTCAGTTAATTGTACTACTTGGCTGAATTTCCATATAGTTTTTACTGTGTATGGGGAGGTTGTAGTATTTATTATAGCATTTTAAATAAGGGTAATTCATTTTTTATTAAAGTCATTTTCACGTTTAAGTTCATATTTTTGTATGTTCTACTCTAAGTTATATAACACAAGTTACTTTTTTTAAAGAGTTCATTTGTTGAAGTGCTAGTGAAAATTAATGTTATTAAATAGTTTGCAAATGACTATTTATACCAGTATGCATATAATTTTTAAATATTTGTAATGTGAGATGTTGAATGAATAAAACTTTTAACTCAATGTTTCTCCTTAACCTTTTTATTTTGAGCTTCCTGTAGGAACTCGTTCCTTTGTGGCTGAAGCTCGTGGGGCTTGGGGAGGGGATTTTGTTGGGCTGTGTGGGGTGTAAAGAGATTTAAGGGAATTTCTGCTGCCCTGACCTGCTCACAAATGCAGCAAAGGTTCCTTGGGGAGGTGAAGATGCAGCAGGTGAGGAGAGAACCACTGAGGCACACGTAACCCCGCCATGGTTTGGGCTGGAAGGGATCTTAAAAATCATCCAGTGCCACCCCTGCCATGGCAGGGACACCTCCCACTGTCCCAGGCTGCTCCAAACCCCATCCAGCCTGGCCTTGGGCACTGCCAGGGATCCAGGGGCAGCCTCAGCTGCTCTGGCACCCTGTGCCAGGGCTGCCCACCCTGCCAGGAACAATTCCTAATTCCAAATATCCCATCTGACCCTATTCTCTCAGTGTGAAGCCATTCCTTGTAAAGGGTCTCTTTCCATCTTTCCTTCAGCTACTGGAAAGCCACAGTTGGGTCAACCAAATCCTTCTTTTTTCCAGGCTGAACAATCCCAGCTCCTTCAACCAGAGAGAGACCAGAGACCAGCGTGCAGTGGGACAGAGAGAGAACCAGAGCGGGGCCAGGGCAGAGCTCAGCAAGGCAGGGACAGACAAGGAATCCTCTTTAATTGCCTCACTTGTGATCTGACAGTAACAGAGGGAAGGCTCTGACATTTTAGAGAACTTGCTCGTTTCAGCCTTTAATTTAAAATATCTAAACTTGAAATCCCTAGGAAGTCTGTGAAGCCCTTTCTACCTTACAGATCTTCTCTTTGAGGGCCGTTCAACAGGTGCTTAAGGAATCCCAGAGTTGTGCTGCTAATCTCCAGTGCCGTCACTGACGGAATTGTGGTGCAAATGCTCGGTGGGTGGTGAGTCTCATTCCTTTGTGCAGGTCCTGCAGCTCTGATGGGATTAGTTCTGCCAGTGCTGATCCCTCCACTTGCTTTTGCCTTCACCTGCTGCACTTGGAGCAGCTCCTGCCTTTGGAAATTGGTTTTTAACAGGAATTCGAAGCTTTGCTGGTGGTTCCACGCAGATATTCCCAGTTCTCTTGCCATGAAACAGAAATAACAGAACAGAAAGCTGGGATGCTTGGGATCAGGAGTGGCTGGAGGTGCATTGCCTGCCCAGTGAGTCAGGAATTCCTCAGTGCTCGGTGCCAGCCAGGCAGCACCAGACACCCTTGACCAGCTCCAGCTGGGACTTGGCTGGGAAACTTTATCCCTCTGTTCCCTGCACTGGGATTGTTGGGAAATAGCCACAGTTCTTGACATTGTTTTCAAGTGCAAATGGTCTTTCAGACAACATGTGCTTATTTATGTGTTCATGTTTTTTCACAAGTGTGACAGACTTGAAATCTGGTCCTGAAATATGGAAGGGTTGAGGCTTTGGATTCTGTGGTGGTGGAACCAACAATGTCCTTCACAAACTTTAAAGTCCTGCAAATTTAGAGAGTTTCTCAGGATCCAACACTTGATTTACAGTTGGGGATTGCTGTGTATATTCATTCTAGAATTCTCCTATTCTAAATTGCAGAATCCTTGGTGAATGTTTAAGTTTTCTTACTATGCAGAGTCTGAAACATTGAAATAAATAAAGGGGAAAGGTCTGGATCATTCAAAACTCCAGGTAATCTGTTGGGAGTTTTGGGCTGATTCTGAATTGCTGGTAAGTTTTTTGAGCAAATGACACAACAAACCTGTTATGGGTTTCACTTTGTACAGAAGCTGTACGTAAATGCTACAGGCACGCTCCAGAAGATGGAGGTAAGCCCTGCTGTGTGGAATTCCAGAATTCCCACCGTGTGGGAATCCCAGCTTCTTCCTTGGGACGAGCTGCCACATTCCAGGCTGGTGCAGGAGTGGATGGAACCAATCTCCCCTGATTTAGAGGCTGAGCTGATCTCCAGGACGGGCTCTGTGCTGTCAGGTTGTTGTGGGACACTTCTGCTCAGTCCTGACTCTCCAGTTGCCACTCCCAGAACACTCAGTGCAGCTCCAGGGAATCTGGGACGAGCCATGGCCTCGGAAAGGGGAGATGAGGAGAAAAGCTGCCATCCCTTCCTCTGTGTGAAATAAGCTGATTCAGTTTGTCAGAGTGAAAAACAGCCTGTGGGATAAGAATATCCTCACAGCTGTCTATGCGCTCAGAGGAACTGAAGGGGGTGAATCAGTGCTCTGAATGCATCACTGAAAGTCTTCCTGCACCCCCATGCTCTGATTGATGCCATCAGATATCACCTGTTTTCATGGCACAGGAACTATAATTTCCTGACTTCTTGTAGGGCTTGTCAGAGAGACAATTTGATGTTAAATGCTGTTTTATTTGAATGCATCTCTCCCTAAGGGAAGCTGCCTCAGTGACTTTGTCTATGGAGCGTGGGAGACCATGTTCTGTTAAGGCTCCTCCATGAAATTTGCTGGTCCAAAGCTCTCAGTCCTCCTGGTATACACAAAATACAGAGATGTATTCAGTCAGTGCTTGATTGCATTTTTCCTCCTGAAATTTAATTTGGTGAGCCATGAAAACTGAGATTAAATCCTCCGAGCACAGCACAGGTCAAGGATGACTGTGAGGACACATTTTTGGGTTTGTATTATTCTTAATGTTTAAAATGGATGTACTTTTGTTCCTGTCAGCCGTGGAGTATTTTTTTATCCCAAAACTTGGAGTTGCTTTGCTTTTCATGGGAGTGAAGAACATTGGTTTTAAATGGCAGTGATGGGGTAGATGCAGTGGACACACACTTACCTCAGTAACTCAGACCAGATCTGAAATCTGTGGAAGGAGAGCAATGCATTAAAAAAAATAAAAATCTCTGCCAGCCTTGTCCAACCCAAGGCTTGAAAAGAATGTTTGCTCGGTGTAAATCACCATCTGACATCGCTGCTGACTCATGGACCAGGATCAGTTTGCTCAGGGATTGTTCAGGCCTTGCTGTGCATGAAGTTGTCACTTTGGCCAAGTGTCACTTTGCAAGGCAATGCTTGTGGCTTTAAGCTGATGCCCAGTGCTGGGCTGGGTTGGGAGCACGTTCATGCCGAGCGTTTCTGAGTTTAAATGGCATTCCTTACGTTTCTGAGGCATTCTCCTGGAAGCAGCAGCAGCAGCAGCCCCCAGCTCTGCTGCAGTGGGCCAGCTGTGCATGGACAGATGTTGCTCTGTACACACTGGCAAAATCAGCCCAGCTCTTCACTCAGTGGAAAGGGAATTTGCTCAAGCGTTGCTTTTGCAGGGGGTGTCTGTGGAGCAATGTGAGGGCAGAACAAAGCAGTGACTGCTTCCATTTTCTCTGCAGAGGGAGCAATCCATGGAGACAGAGCCCTGCTCTGCCCCCCTGGCAGCATCCTGATGTCTCTGGGGGAGGGAGGGAGCAGGGAATGCTCAGTGCCATTATAGGGTGGTCTTGCTGCTCAGAATCCCAGAACCTTTTGGGTTGGAAAAGACCTCAGAGTCCATTGAGTCCAAGCTGTGCCACGTCCTCACCTTGTCTCCAGCCCAGAGCACTGAGTGCCACCTCCAGGGACGGCCACTCCTGCAGCCAGGTCTGTTGGTGGTCACACTTTGGCCTGGGATCCTTTTGGATCTCAGAGAAGTAGGAAATTGTGAGCTTTCTGTGCCTGGTCTTGGGTTATCTACATTAACGCTGAATCTGGGGATGATTTAGTGATTTTTGCATTTTACATCCTTCCATGAGCCAGGATTCTTCCAGCATCTGGAGGGTTATGGCAGATAGGGCTGAACTTCCACAGCTGTGGCTTCTCTCAGGATCTAACTGCACATTCCCCTGAATGGAGACTTTTAATCTTCAATATCACAGTCTCTGCAGCCTAAAACTTGGTAAAGTTTTCCCGTCTCTGATTTGGAAACAAATACTGATGCTTGCACATTTAGTTCATTTTTCATTTGGAAAATTAAATCAGAGGAAGTGAAGTCCTCACCTGCCTTCTGCTTCCACTTGACTACCAGCCTTTCCTAGAAATGAGGCTGTGTCATTCTGGTGTAATCTCAGGCCTCATTTTGTCTCCCTGAGTTTTCCCCATAGTTTTATTTCCAATTGGCAATCTGTTGAAATGCTGTAACACAAAGTTCTGCTAAGCCAGGGGTTTTGATCTCCTTGACGTGGGTTTTGTTGTAAAGCCTATGGATGTTCTCAGAGATTTGGAAATCTCTCCAGGGGAGGCTCAGGCTTTTATGTAACACAGTTTATAGTCTGCTAAATATTTTTATGCACAGCATGAAGAGATGGGAGAACTGGCTTCTCCTTATGAGTGGAGGAAGGGATTCCCATGTGTGTGGTTTGTAAAGCAGTGGGAGCTGTGCAGGTTCACTGCTGTGAAATGCAGGTGCTGTTCCATTTTCTCTCTCTGCTGCCCCATAACTGCTCACACAATTAACTGAGAGCCAGGCTAAATGATGAAAAAAGTAAGAAGAAGCTGAAGGCAAATTCATTGCTTTGACTTAGCAGAAGTTGTGGCTTTTGTTTTTATAATGATTCCTGGTTACACTAATAAATGGTCCCCAGTGTCTTTTGTGCAGTAACCACATACTAATGAAATCCCTCACTCCAGTGACTTATTAAATATTCTGTGAAAATGTAGGTGATAGAATAATTGTTTGTGCTACTGCTGAGGGTATAATTAACAAGGTTTGAGTGTAGCTGTTGTCAGAATGAGCACACTTTTCCCTGTTCAGTGTCAGAGTCCTACTTCAGATGTTTTCACCCTTTACAGTTGATCAAGGTAATGTTACACCTAATGAGCAATGGCCTTGTCTGAGTTGTGTTGAATTTTAGGGTAAGTCTAGGTGAGATGTATGGAAGAAATTTCTCCCTGTGAGGGTGGGCAGGCCCTGGCACAGGTGCCCAGAGAAGCTGTGACTGCTCCTGGATCCCTGGCAGTGCCCAAGGCCGGGCTGGATGGGCTTGGAGCAGCCTGGCACAGTGGAAGGTGTCCCTGCCTGTGGCAGGGCCAGAATGAGATGATCTTCAAAGGTCTCACTCAAGCCATTCTGTGATTCCATGAATTCTGTGGAATCGTGTGAGTACTTTCCACTGCAAAGAATGCTCAAGAACCCCAAATCTCCCCCAGCAGCAGAAGGATGGGTTTTTTCACTGACCATGCATGCAGCAAAGTCCCAGTGACCCCTTCTTCCTTCTCCTTGGCACAAGCTGTAGGCACCAAAAACTGCCTCATTTTAAAAGGACACATCCTTGGCCAAAGCAAAACTGAAACAATGGAATTCAGGAACTATGAGATGGAGGAGCTGCCATTGGAGCACACAGCAACCACACAATGAGGTGCAGGCTGAAAGCTGGAATCTGGGCTATTTTTAACCAGACAGTTGCAGCTGTGCTAAAAAGCTGAGATGTTTCCTCAGGGTGATTAATACAGAGATAGTGGCCAGCTGGTAGTCAGTTCACACATGTGGAAAGGTGGGTGAAGAGCAGTATGCAGCTAAAATAGCTGAACTTGACAGATCTGCAGAGAGATTTTAGGTGGCACTGATTTTTCTGAGTAGCAGCAGATCCTAAAAAGGATCTGAGCTAAATTTGCATTTGAGATCAAAGCGCTGGCAATGTGCTGTTGGGAAAAGTGGACAAAATGTGCCCCATGAGGTCTGTGTGTTTGCATTAGCAGGGTGGAAGCATTTCTATGAGTACAGGTGCTGAGAAACCGCTGCTTTGGCAGCCGTGGTGCCCCGAGGAGGCTGGAGGAAGGAAGCAGCTGCCAGCTGGCACAGGCAGCTCCTGCCCTGGCAGATACAGCAGTGAGTGTTCCTGCACAACGCAGAGGCAGTCATGGAATGAACACGGGGCTCTTTAGGTTTGTGTGTGAGCATTCGCTGGGGGGTTGTGGTGTGGGCAGCATTGCAGCTGAAGAAGGGATTTCTTTACCAGGGCTTTGGGGTGGATGCACCTGGGGACACTTGTAGGCCAGACCCAATTTTTAATGAAGCTTTTGCATTTAATATCCCAAACTGAACTCACTGGCTGTTGCCTCACTGGTACAGTTGGTTAGTGCAGGTTTAAATAGAGGAGGGAGTCTGGGTTTGTGGAGGAGTGGAATTGAGAATTGTAGAATCACAGAATATCATGGCTGGCAGGGACCCACAGGGATCATCCCAGGGATCTCCTGTCCCTGCACAGACACTCCCAAAATCCCAGCCTGGGCATCCCTGGAGCGCTGTCCAAACCCTCCTGGAGCTCTGGCAGCCTCGGGCCGTGCCCATTCCTTGGGGAGCCTGGGCAGTGCCAGCACCTCTGGGGGAAGAATCTTTCCCAAGTATAGGAGGTCACAGTTGATATTTGAAGTCACAATTGATCTCAAGGCTCCTGACTCGGTGGTTGTGTCACACCTACAACCTCCTTTTCAGTCCACACCCTTAGGACCCTGCAGGGTCCAACAACAAATTACTGGGGAACAACAAATTACTCTGTCAGGCTGTGTCTCTGCGAGTTGTTTTTCCTCGCACAGGCGAGATGCCTTTTGCGGGCAGCGCGTACCGGGGCCGGCGGTGCGGGGCTGCGCGGCGGGTCCCGGCAGCGCCGGTTCGGCGGGAGCTGCCGCCATCTGGCGGGGCCCGCCCGCACTGCGCCCGCCGGGCCCGGCGCGGAGCTCTGAGGGGGAACAGCCCCGGGCCCGCCGATCCAGCCCGTGCCACATCCCCGCCCTGTCCCCGGCCCACAGCACCCACTGCCACCTCCAGCCCTTCCTGGGGCACCCCAGGGATGGGGATCTGTCGGAATCTGTGGGTATTGGTGATTCCGAGATTGTAGAAAGTCTCTGTCTGTCAGCCCCGCTGCCAAAGCAGAAGCCATAATTCGTCTGTGCTGGTTTCAAGGTTGTTTATTCTGTTTATCTCTAACATGTTCTGCTGCCCTGTCGCAGCTCTGTCCTGCAGGGCAGCGTGTGGGGCTCTGCCCTCAGTGGGACGGTACAAACATTAAATACCAGAAACTACCTGTGCTGGATTTACAATAACGTGCCAATATCTGTCACCTACGTTGAACAGTGTGTCCCCAGCCTGAACCAACAGAAAAATGCCAACACCACAGTGAAACATGGAGGGCATGAAGAAGGAGAAAAAGGACAAGACACACCTAATTCCTCCATCTTGTCCCCTCTGAACCCCTAATCTAGAAACCTAAAATTTTACTTTTGCACCTGTGGCACACTTAATTATTACTCTTATCAAACACTCAGAGCTGGTAATTCATCCTGTAAGATTGAAAACTCTTTTCCACGGACAGAGATCATAGACAGTGTCTCTGGGGGCTTTGTCCAGGGGGGTTCTGACCCCTGCCAGGGTCCCAGACCTGCCAGGGCAGCCAGAGGGAAGCACTGGATTCCCACAGGGATCCAAACCTCCCTGGGCAGTTCCAAGGCCTGAGCTCCCTTTCCATGGGGAAATTCCTGCTGATGCCCACCCTGAGCCTGCCCTGACCCAGCCTGAGGCTGTTCC
Organism: Taeniopygia guttata; assembly: GCF_048771995.1. NCBI lineage: Eukaryota > Metazoa > Chordata > Aves > Passeriformes > Estrildidae > Taeniopygia > Taeniopygia guttata. The sequence continues at coordinate 8,485,160 of NC_133038.1, read as the reverse complement.
CTCTCATCCTGGATGTCCCCCTGGCTGTCCCCTTCTGTCAGGATCTGTGCAGAGCCAGAAGGGCCCCCTGAGCCTCCTCTTCTCCAGGCTGAGCCCCTTCCCAGCTCCCTCAGCTGCTCCAGACCCTTCCCCAGCTCCATTCCCTTCTCTGAACACACACAGGGACTCTCAGCCTCTTCAAAGCCTGGGGAATGAGCACAGTTTGCTTCGTGGTGTCTTTGGATCTATTCCTGAGGGCAACACCATTCATGCCGCCAGTGCTGCTGAAACAATTAGGAAAAATAGGTGTTTTCATAGAATTTATTATTTCTGATTTGCAACCCTGTGCAAACTGAACTCTGGGAAGTAATCTGGAGCAGTATTTTAGTGACAAAGAAAACATCAGTGGGACTTGACGTAAATTCTTCCCTGTGAGGGTACGGAGGCCCTGGCACAGGGTGCCCAGAGAAGCTGTGGCTGCCTCATTCCTGGAAGTGTCCAAGGCCAGGATGGATGGGGCTTGCAGCAGCTTGGGATAATGGGAAGTGTCCCTGCACATGGCAGGGAATGGAACTGGAGGGTGTTTAAGTTTTCTTTCAATCCAAACCAAACTATTCTATGACTCGAGCTCTTCAGTGGTTTGAGAATATCAGTTGTCACTGTCCATACCAAACAAAACCCATGGTTGCAATGGGACACCTGCATGGGCTGGACTGACCCACCAGACATCCTGTCAGTGTCACACATCTGTTGCTGTGCTGCCTGAAGGACAAAAAGGTATTTGATGTTTCATTATTGTTCAGCACATGACTGGAGCGGGTGCACTGCTTGGAGAATAAATCCTTGTATCAGTGCAGGCACTGCAGCAGCACCTGCATCCAGAGGGATGCCAGGGTTCCCCTGCTGTAGAGACAAATAAGACATCAAACAACGTTCTGCCTGGAGTCCCTTTACCACTGGGGTAAGGGATGAATGCAAACAGGTCAATAACTTGCATGAAATGTATCAATACGTGGCTTCAGGCAGCAGCAATGTGTGCTAAACTCTAGCACTGACCCAGGGACAGGGGGAACATCCAGCCCCTCAGTCCCCGGTTCCCCTCACCGCCCTCAGCCCCGGCTCCCCTCAGTGCCCGGCTCCTCTCACCAGCCCCTCGCTGCCCGCTCAGTCCCGGCTGGTCTCACAGCCCGGGCTCCTTTCACTGAGCTATCCCCGCCCAGCTCCTCTCAGTCCCCGGTTCCCCTCACAGACCCCTGATTCCCCTCACCGCCCCTCAGCCCCGGCTCCCCTCAGCGACCCCTCTGTCCCCCGCTCCCCTCGCCGCCCCTCAGCTGCAGCTCCCCTCATCCCCCGGTTCCCCTCTCTTACCCCCAGTCCCCGGTTCCCCTCATCCCTCGTTCCCCTCACCGACCCTCGTTTCTCCTCACTAAGCCTCCATCCCCGGCTACCCTTCCAGCTGCCAGCCGCGGTTCCCCTCATGCCCGCGGCCCGGCCGCAGATGGGGCGCGGCCGCCGCGGCCGCCCGCCCGTGCCGCTGGTGTACGTGAACAGCTTCGGCTCGCACCGCTGCGGCACCGTGATCCGCCTGGGCCCGGGCTGGCGGCAGAACCCCGGGCAGAGCCCCCCGGGCCGGGCTGCGGCCCCGAGAGCCGCCCAGGAGCCGCGGGCCGGGCGCGGTCCCGGGCCGGGCGGCAGCGGGAGGCGAGCGGGGAGCGAGGGGAGAGGCGGCAGCGGCACCAGCAGCGGTACGTGAGCCCCAGGACAGCCCCTTGTGTCGGGTTCTCCGAGGGCTGGAGGTGGCTCAGGTGTTGTCTTAATTGTACCAGGAATAGCGGGAATGTGGGAATCCAGGGCTTCCCTCTGGCTGCCCTGGCAGGTCTGGGACCCTGGCAGGGGTCAGGAACCCCCCTGGACAGAGCCCCCAGAGACACTGGCTGTGATCTCTGTCCATAGAAAAGAGTTTTCAATCTTACAGGATGAATTACAAGCTCTGAGTGTTTGATATGAGTAATAATTAAGTGTGCCACGAGTGCAAAAGTAAAATTTTAGGATTCTAGATTAGGGGTCCAAAGGGGACAAGATGGAGGAAATTGGGTGTGCCTTGTCCTTTCTCTCCTTCTTCATGCCCTCCATGTTTCACTGTGGTGTTGGCATTTTTCTGTTGGTTCAGGCTGGGGACACACTGTCCAACGTAGGTGACAGATATTGGCACGTTATTGTAAATCCAGCACAGGTAGTTTGTGGTATTTAATGTTTGTAACATCCCACTGAGGGCAGAGCCCCACACGCTGCCCTGCAGGACAGACCTGCTGCAGGTCAGATAAGCAAGAATAAACAACCTTGAAAACCAGCATGGACAAATTACGACTTCTTTGGCAGCAGGGCTGACAGAGACTTTCTACAATCTCAGAATCATCTCAATATCACAGATTCCAACATGGGAACAGCAAAACCAGGGTGTGGAGGGGGTGATTCTTCCCCTGTTCTGGGCAATGATGAGGTCACACCTCGATTGCCGTGTCCAGTTCTAGGGAAGAAATGGGAATTAAAAGCTCCCAGAAGGCTGTTGTGCAACTTGTGGGTGCTGTGTAGTTTTGAAATCTGTTTTGTGGTGTTTGAGAGATGCTCACTTGCCCCATGGTTATAACGGAGTAAACAAGAACGGAACAAGCTGCAGGATGTAAGGATTGGTACCCTGTAAGGTGATCAGAAATGAGGATTCCTCTGGAATCATAGAGTGGTTTGGACTGGGAGGGACCTTAAAGATTATCCAGTCCACCCCCTTCCTAGGGACACCTACCACTAGACCAGGCTGTTCAGAGCTCCATCCCACTCCATGGGGCAGCCACAGCTTCTCTGGACAGCCTGTGCCCGTGATCAACATCTTCTTTAGGAATATATTCTAAATACTCAAAAAATGCTTTCTAAACTCTTTCTAGGTGACCCTCGAGAGGCTAAGGCTGACATCTTTGACTTTCCCATCCCTTCAAGAGACGTTGATAAAGCCATTAAACGAGAGAAGAAAAAGGTATAAAGTGTGGCAGCTCAATTAGCTGCCTTGGCATTTGAGAAAGCTGTTTGTTCTCTGTGTGTGAGAGCATGAGGGAGATTAAATGATGGAATTGGTAGCCTGTTACTGAAAACCTTACTTACAGAAAAGAAAAAATGGTATTATCTTCCCTCTCTGGAGGCTTTAAAATTCTGGCTCTTATTCAATAAAGCACTTAAGTGTGTGCTTACCTTGAAAAATGAGAATATGCTGTTGACTTAAAAAGCCTGTACTGAAATGCTTTGCTGGATTGGGGCCAGGGTGCAGCACACCTTGGGGTGAAACCCAGCAGGAAAAAGCTCTGCAGCTCCTCTTCCTCTCATGTTTTAAACAAAGAAATCCCACAGGTTACAAATAAGCAAAGGCAGGAACCTGAGCTATTAACACCATCCTTGGAGCAATGTAGAATTACTTTCTGCTTCACAAATGTGTTTCTGTTCCTGTTCAGTAGTTCGACAAATGGTTGAAATTTTAAGAGGAACATTTGTTAAGCAGTAACTCATTATGAGATTCTGTAATGTGTGAAGTACAAGTAATCAGCTGGAATAGAACAGAGCCGTGTCATAGATACTTGATTTAAAACCAGCAAAATGCTACCAACTGCAGAAGAACATCTAATAACATCCTGGAATATGGCTCTTTGGTGCATTGAATAGTCTTCAAAACCAATGAGGAATATATAGAATGTTTTAGCAAAAAAAGTCCTCCAGAAAGGAATTACCTTTAGATTTAAACAAGTTTCTCAGATGATGTCCAACAAAAGTCCAAACATCAATGTGTCAACAGCCATTTCTATTTGTTAGGCCACCTCTGCCTGAATGCTTTTGTCCACAATTCCAATTTAATCTTTTCAATGCACAAGTTTGAAATGTGCCCACTATGGACAGAGCTTTATGCCTCTAAAATAAAGGTTTTCAACATCTATAAAACAAAATAATACGGATTTGATAGGAGATAGGCAAGAGTGTTGCTATTGTGGAATCTGAGTTTGTGGGCCTCAGTTTTGCTGCTGCTGAGGGACCACATGGGAAACATTTTGCTCCTGGAAAACTACACAATCTTTTTTTTCCTCCCCGTTTTGGATGACTTTGAAGAGAGCTTAATGGCTCTACATGCATTTTCATGAGCTTTGCTTATCTAGAAGGGCAGTTCTCAAGTACTGGAAAAACACAAGAATTCTAGGCAAGAAAGGAGGTGGAGATTTCATGTGAAAAATCATGGAGGAATTTATGTTTCTGACTTTTAAATAGAGGTGATTCCTCCATATATACCACGTCCCCTTTTCCCTTCTTCCCCAGTCCTCAACAGAAAAACCTAGCTGGACTTCATAGTCATTGTGGGGAATTCAAAGTCCTGCCCTATAGAAGTTTTAATGCAAACTTTTTATATGCTTCACATTTTATCTTTCAGTCCAAAGTCTGGCACAAGGTCTGGAAAGTGATTTCAAAAATGCTTGAGGAAAATGAAAGGCTCAGAAGTCGACTGTTGATCTGCAGCCAGTTTGATGGAGGAGGTAGGAAATGAATTGCTAATATTTTATTTTACTAGAGAAAACAAATTATTAATACAAGTGAAGATCCCAAGGTTTAAGGTCCATTCAGCTGGGGTTCTTTTGAGTAGTAGGTTTTACAGCTCACAAATGGAATTCATTCCATGCTTTAGGCACTTCCAGCTTTTTTGGAAAAACTCTTTTGTTTCATGGAGGGTCTTGTATGTGTTAATTTGGAGGAAGGATGGTGGAAGTGTTTGCTGCAGCCTGACATTAAAGACATGAACATCAAACATCTGCAAGTTTTTCTGAACATGTGAAATACGTAATTAAACTTATTCACAGATGGGCCCAAGGCAGTAGTTGCATGAATAATAATTTATTTTCTCACGTAAGAAAATAGTGGTTGATTTCATACATACAATAAATAAATTAGATGCTCCCCAAAGGTTGCTGTAACACAATTTAACAAAACCATCGAACATGTTCTCACTCTGTGCCCTGAATGCAGCTCTTTCATTATTGGAAAATGACTTGGGAATTAAAACTGGTGCTCTGCATTCAGCCAATTTCAATTAGAGACATTGTAGCTGCTGCACAATTTAAGATAATACAGTGTATGCTTACAAATGGAATTGGAATTTCTGGCCTCACAGTTGGATGAATTATTAGGAAAAAGAATATACTAATCCATAAAGAGCTACCAGGCAAGTTTAAAATGCCACTTTCAGTCACAGCACTTTTTCTTCCCTTGCACTGGTGCCAATGGAAGTTTTCCACATGGGTGCATGTTGGGGTGTATCCCAAAATGTAGGACCATTCCAGGCAGTGTCTTACTTGGTAAAATGTTGAATTAGATTTCCACACACATGGCAAGAAAATACACCCTTCAAAAATCTTCATGAGAACAAAAGAAGTTCTGGTTCAGAACAGAAATCTCTACCCCAATGGATGTTATTGAATAGGAGAAGAAATTCCACTGAAATATGCTTCAACAATTTCTTCTGCAATTATTGTGCAAATATTCTGCACTGGGTGCAAAAACATTTCTTCTGTTGGCTTTAAATCCAGTTCCTGATTACTTCTGGAATTATGACATGATATTCATTATTCATCATGTGCTATTCATATTCATATTCAAAGTTCCATTGGCCTCTTACATATTTCTGTGCTAAGAAGTTCCAATCTAATAAATCTATCCTCCCAGGGAATCTGTTCCATGTGCTTTCTCCCACAGCTGAGATCATTGCAGAAGTGTTTGTGCGAAGCTATGAATGTATATGTTGGACATTTATCTATGTGTAAAACACACACATCCATGGATGTTTAGGACAGTGAATTTAAAAAAAAAATCTTCTTGGATTTGTCTGTTTGATTTCAAGAAAAAAAAGAACAAGTATTGAGAAAAAAAGGAGGGGAAATCTTTAATAGATAATTAGATTTCAAGTTTTTGTAAGAAAAAAAAAAACAAAACCAAAAACAAATTCTGCTTTTATATCATTTCCTGGGTGGATTTGCCATCTTACCCTAATGGCTGCTTTTCTGTTTGTTATGGATCACCATGTGCTGTTTAATCTTGGATTTATGGACAGGGTCTGTCCCCTTTTCAGCCACTCATTTCTTTCAGAGAAAGAGCATTTTCTTTATATTTAATTTCCAGTGACTTGAAAAACCTCACCAACCAACCAATCCTTCCTCCTCCCCTCTTACTCTATCCTTAGTTGTAATTTTACCCCCTTTCTCAGGAGCTTTAACTGAGAATCTCCTGTTAAGTCCTATTTCAATGAAAACCATCAATTCTGATGCCTTCTTTCTAATTAGCAGATTTTGCACAACATCAAATCTAGGAGATAAGTCTCCTATTGATCTGAATTTTTCATTAATCAAGAAGCAAATTGAAAATTCTAGAAGCTATTTAGATAGGGATCAACAAGTCTGAATAAACTGGGTTCGTTTTTATCTTCTTTTTTTCCCTAGATTAATAAATCTAGAAAATTAATGCTGCATTTTATTGCCTCTATAAATAGGTTTTTTTTTTTTTTGAGAGAACAAAAGTCTACTTGAATTTTAATGCTACCTATTTACTCCTTGGAATGTTGCAATTAAGATTAGATTCCATGTGACTGCAGATGATGATTTTCCTCCACCTGATGTTCTCCTGCAGGCTCTGGCAGGATCCAGAGGTCACAGAATGGAGCATACCTGGACACGGTATGTAGGCCAAAAAAACCTTAAAATAAGCAAATTAATAGTATTCAAAACTTGCACTGATCTTATTTAATGTTATTATAGTAAGTGCCTGTTATGTTCTAAAGTGTTACTGACATTGAGCTCAAATATTTTTAAGATTTCAGATTTGGGGTCAGAGCAGCTTCATCCTCACAGGGAGGGCTCTGAGCTTTGCCAAGGCACAGGGAGGTTTTTTGCTTTCTTCTTGAGCTGAATCCTTCCCTGGTGGTCTAAAGTACAATCTGAAGAATCTGAAGCATCCTCATTTGTCCTACTTGATTATAGAGACTTAAAAAAAATTATTAATGTGAATGTACCAATTCACTTTTATCACTTTTTTTTTCTGTAGGATGAGTCCATCTTTGGCTGGGTGTAGCAAGGAAATAAAAGAAGATTCAGCCCCAGAGGAAATATAAACAAAGTGAAAGCTTTTATTTTGATCTAGTTCTTCCTGGAGTCAGTACAAGATTGCAAAGTGACTTCAGGAAACACAGGTTCTCTGTTGTTTCTTGGTGTTTGTGCTTCTGCTGTTTAAGAGGTTTGTTTTTACAGTGGCTTAAACAGCTCTGTTGCAAGATATTTATCTCAAGCCATTAAGTTTCACTGAGCTATTAGTTTTAGAAAGCTTTTTAATGAGCATAATATTGTGACAGTTTTCTTGCAAAAGAAGAGATACACATTTACTGTTGTCTCTGTATTTATATATTTTATTTTTGTAGCTTGTCAGAATAATAAACACAAATTCAGTAAGGCAGAACTCCGCACAAGACATAAACTCCACTTTTCTTTTTTCCTGGTTTGCATAAATTTGACTTTATGATATTAAAATATTACACAATATCCCTCTCTGTTCTTTCATCTATTTATACATGAATCTTAGCAAGTATTTGGAATATGAAACCAGGTGAATGTTTTCTCTCTTTATTCATCCTGAGGCACATAATGGTACCATCACAATCAGGAGATGTTGTTTATCTACCTGACTTCAATAACACAATATAATTTTCTTCTGTTATGCAGCTTAATACTTGAACCCTTGATTGACTGTTAAAGCCTTTTAAGCCAGCAAATTGTGTAAATGGAACATGGAAACTGCATAAAAATAGTTATGTATATGGGGTTCATCTCGGGAGTATAACATTCACCTGTCACATTGAGACCTCCTTGCTTTCAATAAAAGGATTGTTTCCTCCTGCCATAATGTCTTGGTGTTTGCAGATATAATGACTGCAGTGTCAGAGTGCTGAGCTTTAATAACACGCTGGTGATTGTGTCATTAGGCAGCAAAGCACTTGGAAAGGTTTCATCTCTGTTTTCTTCATGGTAAAACTGCAAGTGTGGAACTGGAATGCACCTTTTTAGGGACAGCTGCAGCATCAAGGGTCTCTTCTGGTTTGTGGTTGGGTAATCTTTGGATTTTACTTTAAATAGTTGACATTTCAGCTTGGAAAAGGAAATGAGAAGGCAAAGTATCCAATCAAGATGTGATAATTTTTCTCGCAGAATAAAAATGTCATAGTTCTTTGGTATTTTCAAAACACATATTTAGAATCACACATGGGATTTGGGGGGGGGGGGGGTGGTTTGAAGGGGTTTTTTTACTAAATGAGATTATCTCCCTTTCCCCACAGTTCTATCAATGAAATGTTTGCTTTGGGAATATTTAGTTTATAATTTTGGTTTATAAATTGCAGAATTGTTGCTCTAACTTTTCTTGTAAATTGCAGCTGCAGTTGGTGCTTTACTGGCACGGACTTCAGGGGCCCTGGAAACACTTTTCTTCCAGATGCATAATTGCTACTTTAACAGGATAGATGAGATGCATTAACCTAAATCTCTACCTGAAGTTTAGCCAACACATTTAATGTGATTCTTTGGATAAATACAGACCTCTGTCTGTGGGGCTGTTTTAAAAGAAATTATAAAAGATAAGTATGGCCTTAAATCATCGCTATGTACCTCCTACAGTCTAAAGGGTCTGTGTGGTGATGATGAGATAATGAATTGGTTGGGATCTACTAATCAAGAACTTTCATCTGGCAGTACTTTGAAAGGCTCTTACATTTTTCAAATCACTTTAGGCCAGAGCAGCTGTTGCAGTGGGGAAAAACTGCTGATTCAAGATCAGTTTTTGACTTTTTGGGTAATGAAGTCTGGCTTTCTGCTGTAATGACCAGATTTCAAAGGTACAGTTGGGAACAAGGGTCATCAGAGCAGGTAAACTGCTGAAAAAAGAGCATAAGCACTTATATAACTCTGATGGTTAGAATTTGCATAAAAGCCAAAGCAGCCATGGATGGGTTTAGCATCATAGGCTTCCCAGCAAGCTGAAGCAGCAGAAGAACCTATGGTTTAAGAGGAATTTTACTTTAGGAGGAAAAGAGCAAATTTTATTGAAGTATATTAAGCCACAGTGGATTTTTAATAAATATTCACTGGAAGTTTCTCACTCGTTAGTGATGGCATCAGGACCCTCTGATCTGAGGCAGAAAAATTCACATTTGAAAGATTCGGCCTAGGGAAAATTAACGTGGGTAGCTGTAGTTTCATTTATTGGGGGAAAGTTATGGAGGCCCCTAAGGGCAAAAGGAATATGCCTTGATCCAGGGAGGTAATCACCTCCTGGAAGATGCTGAGTGCTTTGACGTCCCAGTGACTGTGGCACCTATTTTATCTGTCTCTTGTGCTGAATATGTGGAGCAGATTAAAAGAGCATCTCTTCTTCTTTCTCTAAATTTGGACTCCACATTTGCATCTCACCTGAGGCACTCAGCTGAGCTGTGGATGTTGCTGGGCTGGGCTGGGCTGTGAAAAACTCTGATCTGTGTCATCTCCCAGGGGTCACGGCAGGATCCCTCCGTGCTGGGAATGTGTGAGATTTATTGCACTCCTGGCAGTCCTGTTTGAGGAGGAACAGAGGCAGATTGAAAGAGCTGTGCAGGAAGGCTCAGGATGGCACTGACAAATCTTCCCTGTCTTCCAGAATCTTTGTAATCTCCTGTATTTTGAATTAATAATAAACTATCGTGGCTTTTAGTTTTTTCCCCGGTTCTGCTGTATGATTGTTTTCTGGCTCCTGCTGTGTGTGACAGGAAGTCAGTGATGCTGGTGGAACTCTGTGGAATGGATGAACTCCTCACAGCAGTGACTACAAGTAGTTAAACCCAGCTCAGAACTTACATGGTCACTTTTTAAACCTCCTTGTATTTAAATTTTTTCAGCTACAGAAAGGGTAAAAAGTGCTGAGTATGGTGCTAAGTTGTCTGTGATCTCCCAGGGAGAAGAGCACTGTACTGATTTCCACTGCTGTATTGGACTAATGAACTCAGGTGAAAGTTTGAGAAACAAACACAGTCTTTTGGTAGAACTATCTGAGGTGGATGATGTTACTTCTAGGATTGCCCTATCATGACTATTGTGACTTCCTGAAAATTTGTCCTCACTCAGTACCTTTAAGTTTTGTAGTTTCTCTTCTTAGTAACCCCTACTTCCTGTTCACACATTTTCCAGCGCTGTCGTTGAAAGCCTGGTCCCAGGTTTTCAATATATGAAACCAGATAAAATATTGTTCCTTATATTAATGAGCAGGAACGTTATAGAGAAAAATGCTTGGTGTGCAGGAAATGTATTTTATGAAGTGAGACAATAAGTGTTTCATAGATCAAGGAGCAAGTGAGTAGAATAATATTCATTAACATTGAAAAGAAGTTAATTTATGTGTTCAGGCTTGAAGTGGGGAGAGGCTGCACTGTGCTGTGACTGATGTTTTGTTTACAAGCTGCAGTGAAATGAAATGTTTAAACCCAAGCCCTGTTACCCTCCTTTCTTCCTGGGCTCAGCTTCACTTGGGCTTCACCTTGGGCTTCAGGGGAATCTCAGCTTTGGTACCTGGAGTACCTCCTTCCCCTCAGCCTGGGTGTCTGCAGAGCTGTTCCTCTCACACATTCTCACTCCTCTCTCCTGCCTGCAGCTGTGCAGTTCTACCCCCCATTCTTAAATCTGTTTTCCAGAGGTGTTACCCCCTTGGACCCGCTCTGTGGGACATGGGGGAAGCTTCCAGCAGCTTCTCACAGACACCACCCTCTGCCCCACAAACCCACAAACCCAGAGCATTAATAATTGTGGGAGACTTATGAAAGGAATAAAGAGAGGCATATATTTTTGTTGACAGAAGAAATATATTGTTTATTCCTCTGGAGTCTCCTGTTGCTCATATTGCTGCTGTGTCTTATTGCCTGTCACTGAGCTGTGCTGTGTGGGCGGAAATGTCAGGCTCTGAATTGGCTCTGTAAGAAAATCTGTGTGTTACTCTGATTTCTCATACTCACTTGGGCTTGCTTTAATGCTGTCCCTACAGAATGTTCACTTTTAGCATCTTGCTGGCAACTTTAGACATCTATTTTTGCCATGAACCATCCTGCTAAGTAAATTTACTCCTGGTAGTTTGTTTATTTGTTTGGTTGTTTGTGAGACATGGATTTTGCAAATAAGTATTTTCAAACTGAAATGGGCCGCACTGACCCAAAGTGGTCACAGGGCTGGTTCAGCCTCATGGAGGAAATGGAAGTTACTGGATGTAATTCCAAGGGAGGCTTTGGAGATCTCTCTGCTCATCTCCTTCCACCACACTGCCAAAATTCTCAGATGGTGCCACTGAACAAGGTTGCTTAAAATGTGCTTCCACCCTGAAAAGTCAAAAGGTAAAAGCAGCATCTGGTCATTTTTCACAGGTTCTTGCTGCTGGCATTCAGAAGTAGAAAGAAATATTTTTTTGGGAAAAGTGGTTCCTGGTGCCAGTGCTGGAGTGCTGGCCATGCAGAGCTGGGTTCTCTGGGTCACATAAAATATCTCCAGCAGAGCTGAGCTCTGGTTTTAGTTATCAGGCGATTTGCACTACAGGAAAGATGTTTGTCAGTGGGAGCAATGCACAAAAAGGAAGAGGATTCCTCTCATTGCCCCTTAGGTTTGTTACCATGAAGAGTATTCAGGCATAAACAAAAAAAGTTAATATATTAAACTCTGTGAGTTCAGCTGAGTAGAGGTGTGGAACAAGAAGGTAACTTTATTTCAAATCTTATTTTTTCATGATGCAACCCCAGTTTCCATGGGTTTGCACAGGTGAGTCTGGAGATTTCACATCCCTGTGTTTGTGAAGTGTTGCTTAAGACCTCTCTGAAGTCAGAGCACCAGCTTAGGTGTCATTAATGTAATATTTTGGCTAAGCAGGATATTCATTGCCAGTGTTGACATGGATGAAAATTATTTGGCTTTTAGATCACAGGATGCATTTGAACGCTATGAAAGACATCACTTTGCTTTTCAACAGAGCCCTCAAGTTGATAAGTACCAGATAAAGGTAGAAAATCCCAATGCCATTTTCATGGAGTTGCAGTGCAATGTTTCCTTTTCATTATTTAATAATATTTCCTATTGCCTCCATTAAAAATAGCCATTTTGCTGACAGAGGAGCTAGAGTAGTTCAAATCCATATGTTCAGTGGGAGGCAAATATAGATCTGTTAATCTCTGTGGATGGTGAAATCACTTCAGATCCTATAATGTGATATACTGGAATTTGAGGAAAGAATTGCTGTAATTTCACTGTCTTGGTTGGAGCATCTGCCCTTCTGGGAGAGGCTGATGGAGCTGGGATTGCTCAGGCTGGAGAAGCCTCTTCTCAGCTATGCCCAGTGACAGGAAAAGGGACAAAGGGCCCAGAATGAAACACAGGAAATTTCATTTAAACATGAGAAAATCTACTTTACTGTAAGGGTGACTAAACACTGGAACAGGTTTCCCAGAGCATTTTTATTCAGAACGCAACTGGCAACAGCCCTGAGCCTCCTGCCCTTGCTGTCCCTGCCTTGGGCACTGCCTGGGCTCCAGGGCTCCCTCCAGCCTTGTGCTGGGCACAAGGAGCACCAAATGCTCTGACAGGAGTTTTGGGGCTTTGGCTCAGGGTCTGGGATGGCACTGGGCTTCTGGCATCACTTGCAGAGTGTGTGCTCTTGGATTTTCTTACAGCCTCCACATTTTGAAGCTGCTAATGATCATCCTGGGCCAAACCAGCACAGGGACGTGAGAAAAGGGCTTTGCAGGGTGTATCACTTTCTGCATCTCTGCACAGATCCTATCTCAGGTGGGCATGGATGGCTGATTTCTGGTATTACTGCAATATTCAAACATTATATTGTAGTAATTTAATCAACAATCCTTAGTGAATGGGTTTTTTATGTACTTCCTCAGACTTATAGAGCCTAAATCCTATACTTTCCCTATCTGTGGGATGCAGCCTGCCAACTTTCTTTGTAGGCATCACTCCCTGGTGTGCTCTGCAGCAGCCTGGAGCTGTAATTTCAGTGGGAATCTTGTTCAGTCTTGAGATGACCACACCTCTGATGGATCAGATCTAAGGGGATCCCTGCTTAAGAAATCATTCTTGAATTTCCTGAATGTGAACTCCCAAAACCTTATGATGTGATAGATTTTTTTTTCCCTCAGATATTCTGAGAACATCAAAAAACTACCAGCCAAAAATTTGTAACACTCCAAGCAAAAGTTGTTCAAAGCTAAGTTGTATGCGTGGCACAACTTTATTCTTAAACCCACCAAAAAAAACTTGTAGGTGAAATTTACTGCAGAAGTTTGACCTGATCCAGAAATGTGATAGAGAAAATTCCAACCCAAGCATGAAAAACTGGTGAAAGTGTTGGAAACAGGAACTTTAATGGGCCGTGTGAGGTGATGTTAGTAGCAGGTAGTTTTAGCTGCCCTTCTCTACTCCCTCTCAGCTCTTCCCTCTGTACTGTGAACAAGCTCTACCACAGCATTCAGCACTTCCCCTCACTCTGCCAAAACACTGCTTTAAATGAGTTTTCACGAGTCAATTCTAAAAGGCTTTATTATGGAAACAGTTCACGCCTTCAAGGATTATATTTAGGTCTTGTGAAAAATGCCAAGTTGCGAGCTCTGGAGGCAAATTCTAAATTTATAAACAAATCAGGCTGAAGTCATCCCTAAGTATCCTGTGTCTCCAAGAGGAGTGCTCAGCCTCCCTCTGTGGGAGATGGTGGCTGTGGTGCTCTCCTGCCATCCCAGCATTCGAGAATCACAGGATCCCTAAGGCTGGAAAAGACCTCTAAGATCATTGAGTCCAACCATTAACTCAGCACTGCCAGGTCCACTGTTAAACTGTAAATGCCATGCTTAATGTTTTTTTAACACCTCCAGGGATGGTGATTCCTGAGCAGCCTCTCCTTGACCACCCTTTCAGTGAATAAATTCTTCCTAATATCCCATCTAAACCTGCCTTGGTGTAACCTGAGGCTGTTTCCTCTGGTCCTCGCTGGCTGGGAGAAGTGACTGACCCCCAGCTGGCTCCAACCTCCTGCCAGGTATTGAGTGGGCACCGGGGAGAGTGCCTGAGGGCCAGGAAGCTGAAAAATGAGATTGGGAAATGTTCCCTATGGGGACAGGGTGAGAAAATTAGGGATGTTCATCCTGGAGAAGGTTGTGGAGACCCCACAGCACCTTCCAGTGGCTGAAGGGGCTGCAAGGAAGCAGGAGAGGGATTCTGCATCAGAAACTGGAGTGACAGGACAAGGGGGAATGGCTTCACACTGAAAGAGGCGACATTTAAGTTCGGATATTGAGCAGGAATTGTTCCCTGTGAGGGTGAGCAGCCCTGGCAGAGGGTGCCCAGAGCAGCTGTGGCTGCCCCTGGATCCTTGGGAGCATCCAAAGCCAGGCTGGACAGGGCTTGGAGCAACCTGGGACAGTGGAAGGTGTCCCTGCCATGGCAGAGGTGATCTTTAAGGTCCTTTCCAACCCAAAACCATTCCATGATCCCATGTCATTGTGCGACATGCACACACAATGGGACATAGCCCCATTGTGAGGGACACAGCCCCATTTTGAGGGACACAGCACTCAGCACCCCCAAGGCCCAGAGGCTGGCAGTGGGGCTCCTTGTCCCCGTGACGCCGCCCAGCATCTCTCTGCCGTGGTGCTGTCCATGCCTGGGCAATGCCCTGGAAATGTCGCGGTGACCCCACCCCGGCTGAGGGGACAGGGCCGCTCCCTCAGCTGAGGGGACACCACGGGGACACAACGGGGACACGGCCGCTCCCTCAGCTGAGGGGACACCACGGGGACACCGTGGGGACACCAGAGGGACACCGCAGGGACACCAGAGGGACACCGTGGGGACACCAGAGGGACACCGCGGGGACACGGCTGCTCCTTCAGCTGAGGGGACACCACCGGGACACCGCGGGGACACCACAGGGACACGGCCGCTCCCTCAGCTGAGGGGACACCACGGGGACACAACGGGGACACGGCTGCTCCCTCAGCTGAGGGAACAGACGGGGACACCGTGGGGACATGGCCGCTTCCTCAGCTGAGGGGACACAACGGGGACACCACGGGGACACGGCCGCTCCCTCAGCTGAGGGGACACAACGGGGACGCGGCCGCTCCCTCAGCTGAGGGGACACCACGGGGACACAACGGGGACATGGCCGCTCCCTCAGCTGAGGGGACACCACGGCGACACTTGGGGACACGGCCGCTCCCGCAGCCCGCGCGGCCTGCAGGGGGCGCTGCGCCCTCGGCGCGCGGCGCGGCCGGCAGGGGGCGCGCGGGGCCGCGGCGGCGCTGAGGGCGGGCGGGCGGTGTGTGTTGGGGGGGGAAGGAGCCGCCGCCCCGCCCGCCTCAGTCACCGGCGGAGCCGCAGCGAGCGCAGCGCTGTCCCTTCAGCACCGCTCCCCCCGCGGACACCGCGGGCTCCACACCGGCCCCACCGACGCCTCTCGCCGCCTGCTTGGCAGTAAGTAACGCGGCCGTGCCCGCGGAACCTCCCGCCGTGCCCTGACCGCCGGCGCTGGCGCTGCCGGGAGGTGGGAAGGGGGGGGACCCCCGAGCGTTCTGGGATGTGCAAGGGTTCTGAACCCTCAAGGGGGCTGCAAAAATGGGAGAAGGGTATCAAAAACCCTCCTGGGATCAGTGGGAGACACGCCGTGTCCCTGTGTCCCACTGCGTGTCCGCGGTGGTGGCGGTGCTGGTGACATTCCCGGTGGTGCTGGTGACACTCCCGGTGGTGCTGGTGGCTCTACTGCCAGCACTGGTGACATTGCCAGTATGCTGGTGGCACTCCCGGTGGTGCTGGTGTCATTCCCGGTGGTGCTGGTGTCATTCCCGGTGGTGTTGGTGTCATTCCCGGTAGTGCTGGTGACATTCCCGGTGGTGCTGGTGTCATTCCCGGTAGTGCTGGTGACATTCCCAGCCGTGTTGGTGGCATTCCCCCCAGTGCCGGTGGCTTTCCCGGCTCTTTGGGATCTGCCGTGTTTCGGCCGACAGCGGAGGGTTTAGAAGCTGTTTGTAGGGTTTGGAGGCAGTTTGTGGGATTTAAAGGCTTTTTGTGGGGTTTAGAGGGTGTTTGTGGGGTACAAAGGCTATTTGTGGGGTTTGGAGTGTGCTGGTGGGGTTTAGAGGCTGTTTGTGGGGTATAAAGGCTCTTTTTGGGTTTAGAGGGTGTTTTTGGGGTGTCTGGGTAGGGCAAATGCTTTGGTGTACTGAAGTGACATTCCCTGAAACCCAGGCACCGACACCTGAACCCAAACCGAGCAGGGCAAGGCAGGAATTGTCCCCTTCCCCCTGCCCCGGTGACATTGCTCGTCTCCCCCGGTTTCAGGTCTGGAAAGCCGGGTGCAAGGATGGTGAAGCTGGGGAGTAATTTGAACGACAAGAACAACAAACAACCATCCAACGAAGATGGTTTTCAGACAGTTCCTTTGATCACGCCTTTGGAAGTAAATCACCTCCAGTTCCCGGCTCCGGAGAAGGTAAAACAAAATCAGAATGTGCTCCTGCATGGTTGCGCACACGGACGTGCCCCTTAGTTGTCACTGGGCTCTGGTGATGGGAATTGTGGAACCTTAATTCAATAAATAAAAAGGGGTTATATTTCACTGTGTATTTATCTGTTTAAACACATCAAATAAGTACGCAGCAGTCCCCCAGTGCCCTCCCTCCTCAAAAAAAGAACACCAAATATTCCTAAATGCAACTACAAAAAAAGCTTGGTGTGTTTGTCTTGCAAGCACTGGGGAAACTGAGGAGCATTGTGCAATATGTTATTATCAGTAAGATTAATGGCCTGCTTTGAGAGGAGGTAATGTGATAACTCTGCCGAAATAAGCAGCTGTTTTAATTATCTCAGTCAAGCTCCGTTGTCTTCTCTGTGGCTTTGCAAAGCTGATTTGGGCACTGAGAATGCTGATTTCTCTGGGGACAGTGGCTGAGTTCCTGGGGGACAGCCCAGGGACTCGTTTGGCCCCGGGCAGGGGACATTGTTCTCCCCTGCCCTCTCGAGTCTCTCACACCTGAATGCAGCACTAAACTCCCAGGAATGTGCGATTGGCTGCGGGCTGTGTTGGGACTTTTTGGCTGCAGCCAAAAAGGAAATCTTTTGTCTACATCCCTGTGGGGATGATGCATATCAGTATAACATGGTGAGGACATGATGAGACTGTAAAAATCCGTATTCCCCAACCGCCCTCACCAAAACAAAGCCTGTCTGCAATGTAGTTCCCAGATACCACAGAGGTGGAGCCAGCCCACCCCAAAGTACAGACAGAATTATTAGATCTCACAGGATAATGGAATAACAGCAAAATTAACACTGATGGTTATTGAACATATATCCTGCTTTTACCGTGGTACAAAATGAATTTTCTGTAAATACATTAGGAGAACATGGTGATGGATGTGATCAACCTGTCTAGGTAGACAAATCATGTTTATTTTAGGATAGAGCTGAGTCAACTGCCTTGGCATCCTCTGTGCCAGACAAAGGAACTGGTCCCGTTCTCCACGTGCCTCATGGCAATCAGGAGCAACTTGGCTGAATTCAGGAGGGTTGGACTTCTATGAAATGTTGTGAAACAGAGGCTAAGCCAGCCCTTACCTGTGACTCTGATAAATAAGATGAAGCAAAATCATTCGGGCAAGGTAATATGATTTGTCATAAATGTCTGAAAAGCTCGGGGGAACCGTAGGTGTGTAAAAGTCGCTCCTTTGATGCCAATACAAAGGGCTCGTTGAGATCATCCAGTGTCACATGGCAATGTGGAATTTAAATGACTTGTGGAGCAGGTGAGACATGGATTACCCAACCAAGATCTTTCCAAGCTGATCAAGTGGTAACGAGGAAGCACCACAGTTCCCGTTGCCTGTTGGTGAGCAAACACTGGCGTGGATCGGTGTGGTGTGATTCCTTGCTGATTTTTCTGTTTAAACATGCCCACATCAATAATTCACGTGTTGTTAGGTTACATTACCTTCATTAGCATATATTACTGCCAGTGCATCTACCAGCATCCATATTTTTCTTTGCTGGAAGTGTGGGATGTGTCTCTGGGCGTGCTGAGCGTGATTCAGAACTCATTAGAGTCAGAGCTATTGATTTCTGCAGGCTGTGGTTCATCTCCTCCATGCAGCAGGCCCGGAGTTAACGGGCTGGAAATCCCTTCACCAGGAGGAGAGGTTATTTATGATAAAAGCAAAATAATTCACGACCTGTTTCCTTTGCTCTCTGTAGAAGGGGTTCCGGTGGGGTGAGTTCACCCCGAGGCACAGGGGCTGTTTAAAGAGCTGCTGATCAGGAGCTGAGTCTCAGGTGAAAAGCTTGGGCAGAGGTTAAGTGAGAGGGGCAAATTGCAGCTTTGTTCTTGAGAAAGCAGAGCTGCTACTGAATTCAGGCAGGCTGTCCCCCTGAGGAGGAGTGGACACGGATTTCAAGTCTTTCAGGGTATATTCTTGTTTAGACTTGTCTTGCTCTCAGGAGACTGGGTTAAGAAAACACCTAAAATTGACTTTTCTCCACGAACAGTTGATTTTAGCCCGGGAGAATGAGACCATGAGGCAAGGTGCTTCCTGTGCCCGGTGCATGGGATGCTGCAGGAGCGAGCAGAGCCCGAGGAGCCGCGGTGCTGGCGGTGCGGGACAGCTCCAGGGGCTTTCCTGCGATCCAGGGATCCGCAGGGAGGCGATGCTGCCGGCCAGCTCCTGCATCGCATCCTCGGCTCTGCACACACAGCGTGCATTGTCCTGGCAGCCCCTGGAAGTGAAACCTAAAGAAAATCCAGCCCTGCTAAGTGTTCCCCTTTCTGGGCTTCTCTTCGCTGTCAGAAAGGATCTTAATTCAGGAAACTGCGCTTTTGACCTGCATCTAACCCTGGGGTCAGGGCAATCCACAGTGCATCAAAACCAGGGCAGGGAGGTTTGGGTGCAGCTCAGGGCGCTGTCTAGAGGAGGAGTAATAACAGCTTTGGATAGTGACCCAAGAGTTTACAAGGCTTGTGCTGGGCAGCCCAGCTGCTGTCCCTACAATAATGCCTTCACCTGCTGTGTATTTGCAAGTTCTGTTCCTTTATAGGCTTTTTGTTTCAGTTGAGTCTTAGATACCTGCATGCAAGTTGAAGAACATCAAGCTTTTTGTTTGTTGAATCCCTAAAAGCACCCCACAAAGCCTGTGGAACCTACAGACTGAAAATTGTGGTTCAAGGACCTTGAATTCTCTAATTTTTCTTTATTTTAAGGACATTTTTGTGGCTGAAACACTTTGAGAGTCACTCAAAATGACTCTCAGCATTAAGCTATGTAGGTGTTTCACCAGAGCTTCCATCATCTCTTGCCAAGTGTTTTTTGTGTCTGGTTCCTCTGTCAGAGAAAGGATACAGAAATAGAATATAACAATGAGGATTTTTCTGAAGTCCACCTCTTTTCAGATAGTTCCCTGAAGAAATCATATGGGGGTAAGAAAGGAAAACTCTTAAAAGGTGTGCTTAAATTTCCTGTCTGTCATTTTGGGGGTGCTTTCCTAACAGGCTTGTTCTCCAAAGCACTGAGAGCTTAGCAGCTCCCTCTGACTTCCACCTTGCTGCTGTTGGAAAAATGCATTTAATTTGGCAACCTTTCTTTTTTTAAAATTGCAGGCCACTGGAATGTCTTCTTCCTTCTCCCACCAAAGGAGGGTGTCCCCTCCTCCTGCTGCTCCTCCTGCATCATCAATGTTCTCATCCTTCTGTCAGCACTTGTGTGGCTGCGGGGAATTGTCCCCCTTAGGTGCTAAGCCTGCTGTGCGTTTTTATTTATGGACAATCTTGAAGCATTTCCCTTGTCCCCTGTTCCCTTGCTGGAGCAGAAGGCAGTCAGGTGCTCCTAAATCATTTTTGCATGGCCTTTTTCATGAAATCCATCCATGTAACAGCAATAATAGCCCCATCAACAATGACAAGCCCTCGGCCTGGCTTTTTATGTCTCTGAATTTCATTTCTTCTGATTCAAAAAGGGGAAAAAAAACCAAAAACAAAAAAACAAACAAAAACCAACCAAACAAACAAACAAACAAAAAACCAGAAATCTTTTATCTTTTAGGACCAAAGGGAAAAAGAGGAGCTGTTGCCTTGTTTTCCAAGGCATAGACAAACAGCTTCAGCTGTGATTGTGTCCCTGCAATGATAGTGCTGAAAGATGTGCAGCTTTTCAGGGACCATTCTGTTCACTGAAATATGAAATGAAACCAACAACTGGGGACCTCTTGGTCCCTTGGCTCACTTCAGTATAATCCAGCAGGAAATACCTCTGTTCTGGCAGTAAAATCCTAATTTTACATAACACAAAAGTGCATGAAAGCTCTTGTCAGGCTGTAAAAAACATCCGGTACCTCTTTTGTGGTGAAGGCTGCTGAAGGCTTATCATGTGGTCCATTGTTCTTTATTTTGAATGCATCAGGAGGCTGGAGAATTAATTTCTCTAGTGGCAAATTCCTGCCCCTGGCCACATCCCTCTCTGAGTGGTTGAGGCCATGCATTTACACAGAGTTCCTGGAGATCGGGGGCGTCCCTGGTGTTCACAGCCTGTCCCTGTTGGTTTAACAGAAAATAACGTTTAGTCCTGGCCAGCTGAGCAGGGATAATTCAGTGTAGCTGGATGAGTGCTCCTGTACCTCGGGGACTGCTTGGAGCTCCGTCTGGCTGGCGGTGTCAGCCTGCCCTCGGTGCAGCCTGGAGGCACGAGTGGGGCTGCTTTTGGGGAGCTGCTGCTCCTGCTGGGGCTGGAGGCAGCTCAGCATTCCCGGCTAAGCATTCCTGGGAAGCTGCAGGAGCTCTGGATGAGCCGGGGACAGGCAGCTCCTGCTCCTCTGCTGGTGGGATGGAGCAAATGGCAAAAGCAGGGATGGAGCAGCGATGGTGATGAGGCTGGGGGAGGAAGGAAGAGGGAGGAGGAGGATGAACATGGATAAAACATGGATAAAACAAAGGAAGGGAATAACAAATAAGAAGGAACAGGCTGTCTTGCCTTTCCTTATCCTTTCTCCATTTGGGATGCTCTGCCTCATCCCCACAAATAGCAACGTCTGAGCCTTCTTCTCCTCCCCCTCCTACACTGTGCTAATTCCTTTGTCCTCTGGATGTGTATTAGAACTGAGCACCACCCCTGCTCGTTGGGCTGTAATAAATCCTTGCAGCATCCCACTGGGGCAGAGGGGCAGAGCAGCTTTTGGGAAACATCCTTGATGTTGTCTGCACGTTTTGGACAGCCCTGCTTGTGTCCTTGGCAGTTTCTGCTCCTGTTTGGATGTCACTCTGTGCTGGCCTTCCTCTCACACACCAATCCTTCCACTAGGGCTGTTCACAGGGTGCTCACAGGGACCTGGAGCAGCTTCCAGCAGTCTCCCATCATCCAGGGAATGTGCTGCTGCAGCCGAGCTTCACTCTGAACATCCGAGGATTTGTGTAGCCTGGGCAGAAATCTCCCTCCTTAACTGCTCTGCCATCAGTGCCTGAATTAGGGGCTTTACAGCTACCTGGGTTTGTGAGCTCCATTACCTCTGTTAAGCCCAGCTATGTCTGCACTGCAATTCCTGGAGCTGCATCCTGCAGAAACAGCAGGAATGGACTCAGGGAATGGCTGTTGGGCTATGGAGCCTGGGCTGAGCCTGCCCTTTTTTCTACCATGAAAGCCCACTGCTGAGGTGGAAGTGATTTCAGCAAGACTGTCAAGTGAACCCCACATACCAGTTCCTTACTGATCTGGAAAGGAGAACTGGGCAAGAATCTTGGCTGCTGTAAATCAGGGCAGCTGAAGGGAAATCAGTGGAGCTCTGCTAATTCAGCCCAGCCAATTTGTGATTGATTCTTTTGTCTGCTTTGCTAAACCCTCTCCTGGATGAACCTACTGAAATAAATTTTCTCACCCCATCTCCTGTGGGTTCCTGGTGGTTATGGGCACCCAGAGATTTGTAGGGAGATGTGGCTGAATAAATTCCAAGCCACTTTTGTTCTTGGGGCTGTGCCTTGCCCTTCTCAGCTGCTTTCAGCTCCCAGTGCAGCTTTTGCATTCTGTGCTGCCTTTCACTGGTGATGCCAGGGCTGATTACATTTGCTGTCTTTGTCCTTTTGTGATGTTCCTTATGCCTGGAATATGCTCCTGGCACTGAGTCAGGAGACCACTTTTTTCCTACCACCCCCTGTAAAACTCATTTCTAGCACAACACCCATTAGATGAGCTGATATAGGGTAAAAAAATAGCAGAATACTGACCCTGGCTTTCTCCAGGGACTATGGATTTGATCCAAGGCATCTTTTTCTTAACATTTTCACATTTCTACTTTGTTTACTGCTTGATCTTTCAGGCACTTTATATATTCAAATAATGATTAGGATGCCATTACCTATATCCCAAATGCCAATTTTAATATCAGCCTGCTGAGATGTGTCCATCCTGTAGATTTGGAAGCACAGCTGCCATTCCTGTAGGATGGGACATAGCCATAACCATTTGGGGAAGTTTTAAAGACCTAATTCTCTAAAAATCTGGGAATTTGCAGCATGGGGATTGCCAGGTAATCTGCAATTTGTGCACTTTTTCCAGTTTCTGGCAGTAGCCAGGGCAACAGTCAGGAGGAGGTACAGGAGGTCCTGCATGGAGCTGCTCATGCCTATCAATGTTTCATCCTAAGCCTGCAAGGCCAGAGATTGTTTTAAGCCCTGAAACATGATTTTCTCATTTATTTTCCTCTATTCTTTTAGTGCTGAGCATTTTAACTTCAGCTGCTGTTGGCAATGTGCACATCTCATCTGCTCTTTGGAGCTGGCTCTGGGTGAGGATTAAGCTGCAGAATTGTGTGAGCAGGTGGTGGATTCTGGCCATTGCTTGGCTTGGAGCACATGAGGGGAGAACCTGCCCCAGTCCCAGCAGATTTGGTGCCAGCTTTAGGCTGGGGGCACCTTTTGCTGTCACCTGGCCCCTGCTGCACCCTGAGCTCCTGCTCAGTGCTGATGCTTCGTTGGGTAACAAAGGCAAAGGAAACCACAACATTGGTGCCAGTGAAAAGTTGGTATTTTCTCTTCTGTTTCTGCAAGGAATGGAGAAAGGTGTGGAAAGGAAGGAAGCTGAGTCTCATTTTCATTTAAAAGTGAGCCTGACTAATCCTCCTGGAAACGGGTGGGGGTGTTACAACCATTTTGTGGGACTACAAAGTCCAGCTTTGAACTTGGAGGGAACTGTTCTCCTTGGTAGCAGCAATACATTTTGTTTATCACTTCTGTCAATCTTACGGCTACCCCGACTGAGAGACTCTTCATTATTAATAATCCCAGGAAGTAGTATTTTAAATTTTTATGGTTTGCGCTTTGCAGCACCTGAACCACAATATATTACATGCACCGTGGCAGTGGAGTGGGAATTACAGCAGGGCTGCATGTCCTTTTCCAAATGAATAATTTAAAGTTTTCACAATGCCAGTTATGTTAAATATTATTACTCATTTCTTCAGGGAAAACCATAGAGCTCAAATGCAAATATAAAGTGGCAATGAATGATGTTACATTTAGCCAGTTGGAGACAAGGCTCAGAATTCATATCAGTTCATTTTCTGAAACACTTACTTCATCCCATTGCTGGAAAATCCTTTTCAAGGTTCTATGCTTAATGGGATATTTTTCAATTTGTCACATTTCACATCTACTCTGCTCCTTCCTCCTCACAGCAAATGCTTTTAATATAGCCCACTTGGTTAGAAGCTTGCTTTCTTTTCCCTTTCAGCAGCCCAAATCCCTGGATTTCCCAGCACTCTCCCACTGTTTACCTTCTCAAGGTTGTCGATGATGGATTTCCTGCTGGTGTAGGCAGACTCTCATCTGTTGTTTCTCACCTCAGCATACCTATAATTTTCCAAAGCATCACTACAGAGAGGGTGCATGGTCCTGCATCCATTAAAGCTGAGGCAAGATTTCCTATTGATCCCAGTCATGGCACTGGCATGAAGCCTGGAATAATAAGAGCATTTAGGTTTGGGACTCAATAAATGTATTTGCAAACAGCATCATTAGAAACATGTTGTGTGGAGCAGGGTGATGGATGTGGCTTGTGGTCCTGTTGTGGTGGGGTTTCACAATTTCCAGGCCATTCCCTGCAGGCTCCTCTGAGCTCTTCAGAAGTGTTTGAGGGACTGGAATGAGGAACTAGAAGATCCAAGGAAGAGAACAGAATGTCAAAACCTTTCCAGACACGGAATGTTGCTGAGTCTGCTGACCTGGGATGGCTGAGGGGGACAATTCTGCAGAGAGCTGCCATTTTCCATAGGTTCTGACTGCCTTCCCACCCCATCATCCTTTGCTAGCCCCTAATCCCAAAAATGTGACATTTATGTGGAGAATCTCCTGGAGCTGCCATTCTCTCTCATTAATGAAGGTCTGAGAAAACAGTGCATTGAAAGCAGTGAACCAACCCTGATGTGAACTCCTGACTCAGCACATTACTGAGATTCTTTTTTTTTTGTCTTTTTTCCCTACTCCTCCATGAGTAATCTGGGATGCTGGGGTCATGCTGTGTGCAGAGCCCCTGAGCAATTGATGAAGAATTCCCCAGGATCCCCAAGCACCCGTGTTGGAAGTGGCTGTGGGAGGGAGCCTGAAGTCAGCTCCAGTAGGCCAAAGCCCTTAAAATGCACGCTTAACTTGAAATATCCGGCTCATCCTGCTGATGTTAATAGGACTACTTGCATGCTTAAGTGCTTTGCTGAATTGGTGGTTAATTAGCTCAAATTCTAAACAAACCTGGTTAAGGAGGAAGCTGCAAGGGCTGCAGTGAGGGTTTCCATAATTAGATGTGACTTTTTGCTGGTCCATAACTCTCTTCCCTCTTCTCATATTCTCACTCTGCAAAGTCCATCTAGGAAGCAACTTTCAACAGCTTTATTTTGGGTGTAAAATTAAGAAAGTCGCAGGCAATTTATTGGTGTCCCCTTTACTACATATGCAAGAACAGCTCAGTTCCTGCAACTTGAAGGTGCTGTAGCTCTGTGAAATGGTGTGAAAACTTTTAAGAACAGATCACAGGAGCAAGATAATCTGCAGGGAGACTCCCTGAGCTAAATCCATCTGGAAAGTCCCCGTTAGAGCAGCTCTTTTCCAGAGGATGGAAGGAGATGGCATTTCTTTCCCTTCGGTTTCCTTGGAATTGCAGCTCTCCAGGACCCCAATTTTGCCCTTCCTTTCCCTGATTTCAATGCAGAGCAATTCCCAAGCCAGCACCGCTGCAGAAGAGCCAAGGAGAGGGGCTGGGGATGATTCTGGTGTGTAATGGGCGGCAGCAGCTCTCCCAGGAAAGCTGTCGTGGTGCGAGATGGATGTTCCTTGTTTGCATGGGAATAGTGGGATCCGGGCTGGCTGCAGCTGCTGGGGCAGCCGCTGATAAACGAGGTCCGATCATTGCCCCGACTGCACAGTCAGGAGGCTTTTATTACTCGACGTTCAGCGGCAATTTGGGTAGAATTTCTGGAAGACTTCACTGCCAGGAATTCTTTTTTCTCGCTGACAAAATGGAAAAAGAAGGTGAAAAAGGAGTGATGGCAGGGAATGGGGGAAGGCAAATCTTTCCCACCCATCTCAAATCAGAAGTCTGGAAAATGAAAACAAAAAAAAAAAAAAAAAAAGGCTGAAAATGCAGAAAGATTTCTTTAGAAGATTGATTATTCCTTTTCTAAATTTGCACTTTTAACTCTGCAAGAGTAGGATCCATGCTCAGACTGATTTATTTAGCCTGTGGGGGACTGAGCAAGAAGGAGCTCTGTTCTTCTCAATGTACACCCCATGCCCTCAGCAAAATTGCATTTTTATCATTGCTGCCACGATATTGAATGGTCCCCCCTCCTGCAGGTTTCCAGTTTTCTGTTTGACCTTTGTCATTTGATTTCTGTGCTCTCCTCTAAAAAGGAGACTTCGCTGCCTGCCCTTTCTGCTGCTGAGTAATTTCAGCAGATGACTGACAAAGACACTTCTGGAGAGCAGGTTTTTAACTTTTGCCTGTAAAAGCCCTTTAGCAAAGGTGCTTCTTCCCTCTTCTACCAAAGCTTTTTGATACCTCTGCAAAACACTGCCCAGGGTGACTCTGGCTCTGTGCACACTCATTTCACTGCTGGCACAGTCAGCAAATTGTGTTTTAAGTACCTTCTGATCTGGCTGGGGCCTGAGCTTGCTTATTTATTCCCAGATGTGATAGAATTGCTGCTGGACCTGAATCTGATGCCTGGTGAAGGAAGGGCTGTGTGGGTTCATTTTCAGACTCTGTATCCCTGCAGACAGCATGATTCAAACTTTCCTGCTTAGTGGTGCAATGGAACAGTTAAAAAATAGCCATAACAAAATTGGTGTTGATGATAAAAAAATTCATTATAGCTAGAAACGAGGAAAGTTTAAAATTTGATTCTTTTTCTTATATTCTGTCTTCATGGGCTTTCATTAAGACCCAGTGTTACAGTTTGTGGAAAAGCTCTCATATAAATTTTTAAAATTGTCTGCGGCTAAGATTTATATCAGGCAGGAAGCATGAATTTGGGAGAATTGGATATTGTCTGAAAACAGAAAGAGAGCAATTTCTAAACACTGTCTGGCTGGTGCTGCTGGCTGATGCTCTATAATTTACTGTACTGGGTGTGCAGAAGGCCAGGGAGGAGACTGAAGGCTGGCCAGCTGTACTGGGTGCATTTACCTCCTCTGGAGGGAGAAAAGGAGGTCATTGCTTGTTTGGAGCTCAGAGCTGACCTGGGCCACTTGGTCTTGGCTGCAGAGGGAGCTTTGCTTTATTTTGCCCACAATGTGCTGGGCAGGGTGGGCAAAATGGGTTTGAATCAACAAATGGGGATAAGAGCGGGGTCAGGATTCACCCCAAACCTGCCCAAGCTTGTCCCCATTTATCATTTCCCCTCTTCTGTTTTGCATTGTTGTAGTTTTTCATTAATAAGGTATAAAATGGTTGACTATTTTCTGTTATAAGGTTTTTTTAAGGCTAAATTATCTAACTAACAAACGACACTTCAATTATTTTTTCTTTTAACTCAGCAGCTAATTACTTGAAGTCTGCAGTGTGGACTTTTTTGTCTAATTACAAAATATTACTTAAACTTATGAAGAAGAAGGAAGAAAGTAAAGAAGAACAACTTGCCTCCACCCTAACATTTTTATCTTTCATATATATTACTATATTCTAAAACTTCAAATTCTAAGTTTTTCACCTTGTGATATTACACACTTCTAATTAACTACACACTTGTAATTTTAGTATTGTCAATCAATTTTGGAAGTTTTTTTTTTTACAGCCTCAGGTTAAATGTAATGTTCTCTTGGGAGTCAGAGTCAGTACAGAAAGTTTAAAATTTTTAATATCTAGAACTCTAACATTGTGTCATCACAAATCCTGAGCTCCCAGCTGCTCATAGAAACGTATTTATGTGGCTTTTTGTCCCTTCTTCTCGCCAAGTATTAATATTGCAATTGCTCCTGTAATAAAAACTATTGAGAGGGATTTGCTGGAGGATGTAAATATTCATCAGTCTTTAATGATTTGCATTTGAATCCAGAAAATAGGCTTATGACTCCTCGGTGCCTCTGATTTCCACATGCATTAAACGCAGGAGGATTAAATACCTGGGGTTCTCTTTGGTCCAAAGCAGACTTTGCTGTCTCCATTTGGAAATAAGGCCTTGATTAGCTGGGAACTCAACCTTGTGCTTCACTTAATCTGCTCCAATCCTCCACCACGGTTTTGTTTCTAACTAAGAGCTTTGGGATCACTCTTGTCACTCTCATCTGGAGCAGCCTCCACTCCTGGAGATTTTCATTTCCACCAGGCTGCAGCTCAGAATGGAGAGCAGGAAG
Organism: Taeniopygia guttata; assembly: GCF_048771995.1. Lineage (NCBI taxonomy): Eukaryota > Metazoa > Chordata > Aves > Passeriformes > Estrildidae > Taeniopygia > Taeniopygia guttata. The sequence goes on along the minus strand of NC_133038.1, from coordinate 8,457,191 downwards.
TGGAAGGGTCTTCTGCACTGGTGTAAACCACCTCATTTTCTAAGATTAGTATGACCTGGATTAATCAGACACAGATTTTAGGGGAAAAGCCAAGGTGATAATACAAGATAAATATTGGCCATCTGGAGCCTGAAAGAATGAAACTCCAAATGGCCTAAATTTAAATTGGTTTCAGCAGAACTTGTTTGGACAGAACTTTTAATTATCGAGGCTCTTCTTTAGGATGGGCTGTTCTTCTGCCTGTTGAGCATGATACAAAACTTAAATACTCCTAAACAAAAGTGGGTGTCAAACATTTTGCTGCCAGCTATTTTAAGGCTCAGTGTGATAAGCTCACTGTCCTAGTTCTGTGTATCTGCCAGTTTATCTGCCTCTCTTATTCCTGAGGGGGTGATGGCTTGTGTTCATTTATGGTGCTTGTGTAGGTCCAGGGGATGGTTTATATAGAAATGCTTTGATAACAAAGCTTCAAAAATCTCTGCTGTGGGCAGAAGCCTCAAAAGTGTTGTTATTTTCCAGGTAATTGTGAAAACAAGAACAGAATATCAGCCTGACCAGAAGAACAAAGGAAAACTCAGAGTGCCCAAAATTGCTGAATTCACAGTCAGTTTCACTGATGGGGTAACAGAAAGACTAAAGGTAAGAAATGGTTGTTCTGCTGCCTTCTGATGCAAATTCCATTCATTTTAAAATAACTGAATCAAAGTGACAGGAAAGACATAACAAATTTAACACTTCACTCATCACCAGGGTCAAAGAGAGACTTATCTGCATGAGTGTGAAGAGTTTTTTTAGGACAGGCATGAAAATACCTTCATTGCTACATCTCAAGTAAAAAATGCTTTTCTTTCCCAAGAAAATGCTGTAAATATATTCCAGCCCAAATTGAAAATAAACCAAGTTTGAATCCTTTTTCTTCCCAAACACTGGTGTTAAAATAATTTTTAAAAATCCAAGTGAAGATTGGTTGAAACATTTTGTTTAGCCTTTTAAAATTCCTTTTGTCTCATAGCCAGTCAACACTTTTCATATTTAAAATTCTTTGGTATAATTCTTATATTACTACAGATTTAAAACTACTTCAATATGCATAGGAAAAGAGGTATTAGAGAAGTATCCAAGCATATCCTGCCCCGTAGGCAGTGTTGCTCCACAGGAATTGGAATTTTCTAATGGAAAGTGTTTCTTTGGAAAATTTTCAACAGGCTCTACTCATGGAAACATGGAAAGAAACTCATGAATTATTGAGTGCTGTCTGTTCCTGTTGACTGCAGCACATTAGAATGGCTCAGTTCCTCCTAAAATTAGACTTCAAATGTGTAGCTGCCAGTTTTTCCTCCCTTTGCACTGGGAAGACCTGGTGCTTTTTCTAAACCACAGAGCATGGCAATGATAGAAATGGGAGATTGCTCATTTTCAAAGTCAGAGGAAATATCAATGAGTTTGAGTAAAAAACAGAGAAAGTGGGCAGTGCCTGGTGACATTCCTGCTCCTTCCAAAGCATCATTTATTCTTAAGAGTTGTGGGAATAAATGTTTATGGTTCTTGGCTGGTTTATTTTTCCCATGGATATCACAGTTTGATCTGCAATTTCTTACCTGCTCTTGGTACTCACTGAATTCTTCCCTGAGCTTCTTGTGTGTAGTAACTATTTACCACCAGTGGTAACTCTCTATTGTACCAGAGTAAAGTGAATTAACCACGGTTAAATCCCAGTCTTAGAAACCACAGCAGCCATTTCCAGTGTCCCACACAAATCAGAACCGGACACCATGTGCCTGAGAACCAACAATAAATTGAGAGACTCCCGGACTGATGTTTTGGCTTTAACCCCAGTAAATGGCCTTGTTGGTGTTATAAATGCTGCTGCCTCCCTGGGTATTTAACACTGACTCCTGCAGCCCTGAAGGGTGTGAAAGGCAGGGTAAAACCAGGAAAAATCTGGCTTTGTTACTTTATAAAAGCACTCAAGAACATCTCTTCCTTACACACTGACTTAATATATAGCTGATGGATAAATGCTATTTCATCTGCTCCTTCTACTAAGTATCTTGTTTTTCAAATTCCCAACTTGCTGTTGCATTCAAACCTTTCCTTTCATGCATTTTTCCTCTTCCCATCCTGTTTTTGGTGCAGTTTTCCCATTTCAGAGCTATAGCTGGGAGCCCTGGCAGAGATGGGAGCTGGGCCTCTTCCTATAGAGCTGGCAGCATCACAGTTTCATTTTTGAGCTATTTCCTTTCTCTAAAATCCATATGATTTTCATTCTCTGCTCTTCAATGTCAACTTATTCATCAGGCAGCCTCTGCTCTAATACTGGATAAGACTCTAAGCCTCTCCCTGCCTGCTTTTCATAAGGCTTCCATGTATCCCATTAAATTTGTAGTATTATTTCCTGACAAAATGAGCCGAGATAATAGCTAATATTTATTACCTTTTGTACTTTTTATTGCACCACATTTTTGTCCCAGTGTATATTTTTAGTGAAGTTATTAAAAACCCTGCCCTCTGGTTATAAGCTGCCCTATTATCTGGTACTGATGAAATCATCTTACATTTGATTTTTGTAAGAGGAAATGACAGTAAATACTTAACTTTTATTATCTCAGTTTGGCTACGTTTTTAAAAGCTTTTAAAAAGATGATATAACTGTGATCATCATATTCTCTTTTGTCCTTTTGAGGCTGGAAAAGCCCTCCCAGACCGTCGAGTCCCACCTTGTCCCCAGCCCAGAGCACCCAGTGCCACCTCCAGCCCTTCCTGGGACACTCCAGGGATGGGGATCCAAACCTCCCTGGGCAGTTCCAGTGCCTGAGCACCCTTTCCATGGGGAAATTCCTGCTGATGTCCACCCTGAGCCTGCCCTGGCACAGCCTGAGGCATTCCCTGCTGTCCTGGGGCTGGCTGCCTGGGAAAAGAAGCTGCAGTTCTGTGGTTTTGTGCTAGAGAAGACCAAGACATCTGGAAAAAGTTTTGAGAGACCATGTGAACCTGCCAGCCAAGTCCACAGATGCCCTTTTCCCTGCCTTTTGGGTATCTTTTATTGAAGAAACTAATGAATTATTAGACAACTTTCTCACATGAACAAGCCCAAGCCAGAATTTAAGCTTATGCTTGCATATTTTTCATCCATGCAGAATAGCCCAGATCTGAGCTCTTTAATTATCATAAAGAAGAGACTGTCCCTAGGCAACGGTTCTTATTTCACACCAGCTCTTCCAGGAATCTGAGATATAGCTCCTGCCTCTTGTCACACCCCCTAATAGATGAGATTATGATTCTCTCCATCTCAGCACACAGTGTCCTGGAAGTTTGACCAATTAGGCTGATTCTTCAGCTGCATGAGTCAGCTCATACCTCCTTTATAAAACTGTTTAAATAGTTGTGTGTAGATGGGTTACGAGAAAATGATGTTAAAATAACCTTATGGTTGAGCCATCCATACAGAAAAAAAATTTCTTTTCTCATTTTACTCCTCCACAGAGAAGCAAAGAGAACATTTTTCTAAGCTGACAGGCAGTGATTTATAGACCTTGCCTTCTCCAGACTGCTTCTACCTTTGGAGTGAGCTTTGAAGGGAGCTCCTGTTCCTGGGCTTTGCCATCCTGTGACAACACTGAGGTGCCTTAGAGAGGGTTTGTAAATGTGTCTCTGATTCCTCGGTGGGGTGACAGCTCTAACCCTCTGCATCTGAGCTTCCTGCTCCTCCTCACCAGTGATACCCCACTGTATATCTTTTAAGAACAATCTCCCATATGTGAGTAATCATTCTGCCCTTATTTCTATCAGTACTGAAAAGAGATTTAATCCCTTTTGCTTTTTAAACAGATTCCCCACCAAATGAAGTCTTGTTACTTCTGGAGAACAGGGTTTTCACTGATTCCTTTTCTCTTCCAACCAGTCTAGATAGCCCAGAAATCATCCAGCAGCATTGATTTATTTGGATGGCACCAGAAGATGTGCTGGAGTGGCCTTTCTGTGTAGGCCTACAGACCTAAAACTGCTGGCCCCTTACTGGTTTTACACAAACTGGTCTCTTTGTCACACCAGTCTGTGCCCTTTCTCACCACTACCACGGAACTATTAAATATTTTCAGGAAGGTAATAATTTATTGACTATTATCTGGGTGATAGCTACCTCCCATAGTTATCTGATTCCTCAAGTCTTCCACAGTTCTTTCCTTTTTCGTGGATCAGTTTCTTTAAAAAGTTTATGTTTTCAGAGTTGGAATAATTAAACTCAGTACTTGTCTTTAACAGAACAAGTTGGGAGTGGGTGTACGGGGGAGAAGTTGAGATATTTAAGATGTTTTTTGCAAGCAATCTATCTACCTGGAGAAATCATCTGCAAGTATTGATGAAGACTGTGAACTTCATTCTTCTTGCTGCAATTTGGCAAGATGCATTTTCAAAGTCACTGGCTGTGTCATCTGTCCCTGTTGAGTGTGCAATCAAAATTATTTCTTATTATTAGGTCACCCTGAAACTGCTCTGACACACGCAGATCCAGGAATCTGTGGATGTAATTCTTGCCCACACTTTTCATCAGGTCCTTAAAATGTAGTGGAACCCATTCAAGAGCTTCTGTTGTTGAAATGCTCATACTGGAACAATTCTTTTCTTCTGACTTAACGTGAAAGATTTAGAGCAAAATCTCTTTGCCTCCAACTGCACCCTACAACACAGAGAGTGATGCAAGAATTGTTCATGATCAAAGCCAAGCCAATACCTGAAATTCTTGGCTCCTAATTAACAAATATTTTTCTGGGCAGGGGAATAATTTCCTGTTGGTAACAGCTTTGCTAAATGGAAGATGCTCCCCTGATTCCCCCACTGGAAGGTGAGCCATCAAATCCCCAGGGAATTCTCACTTTTCCGCACACACAAAGCCCCAAATGTGCCATTCCTGCTCCCCCTTTCCAAACTTCCCATCCATGCCATAGATCCCACAAACTCCTCCTGGGATGTTCTGCTTTCACTTGTTTGCTGTTTTGTGCTGCTGGTTCTTCCTCTAACCTGCAAAGAACTCCCACAAAAATGGCTGGGGCTTTTCATTGTACCCATTCAGTGGTAAATACATTTTAAAGTCTCCTTTAATTGTTGAGTTCCCACGGGGCAGGAGTAACTCCTGGTGAAAGGACTCCCTCTGCTTTTTAATGCTATCAGTGCCAGTGTTACCATGGCAACTGCCACATCCCATCGCTTATCTGAGATGCCGAGTGGCCGCTGGAGGATCCCACTGCCCTGACTAATGGGAGTGGTGCTCGGGGCTGCACACAGGGATTTCTCCTTCTGCTGGGAATTGCTGCTGGGGCTCAGACGACTCCAGGAGAACAAGGGACAGAGCAGAGGAAAAGCAGAGATGTGGCAGGCCCAGGGAGCAGGCACTGGCACCAGCAGCAGGGCTGGAGCTGGGGTTTTCTCTGGAACCTTGCACTCAGGGAGAGTGTCGGTAAGAAGGGGTTGATTTGGAGGAATATTCCCTCCCTTTGAGAGTTCCCAGAAGTTTCCAGACAATCTCCTCTCCCTGTGGATGCAGTGGGCAAGTTCCTGCAGGGATGTCAGGCAGCTCTCACTGCACCTAAGTGTTCTCCAGACTGTGGTGGATGATCTGAGTGTGGAGCCAAAGCTGCCTCTTTGGAGGCTGAATATTTTCAGCACATTCAGAAGGTCACAGGTTTTCTTTTCCCAAAAAAACACTGCTCAGCCTTGCCTGGCCTTGATGCACCCTCACACCCATGTGGCTTCAGGCTCTCACTCGTGGTGTGCATGCAAGCAGGTGAGAAATGGTGCTCCTCATCTTTCTGCCTGAGCTCTGAAATCCTTCTTCTGAGGATTTCTGAGAAGAGGACAGCTCACATCTGTCCCAGTGGCTCTCCCAGACTGCATGAGGCAGATTGATGGAGCCGTTTGTGATCATCAGTGACAACCAGGAGCTGTGAGGATGAACTGAGTGGGGATTTGTGGCTCAGCTGCCAGGGAACAGATCTGTCTGATCACAGCCCCAGGTATTGCTATAAACCCTGCAGGTTTTCCCCTGTCTGGGTAGGAGTCTGGGGGTTTTGTAAGAACTCCCAGCTAATTCCTTAATTGTTTTGTACAGGCAAGGGCCCAAAAATGTCATGTCCATGTCTAAAATACACAAGAAAAATCTATTTTGATTTAACTGGAATGCTTTCTACTGGCTTAGGGACCACTTAACAAAGCAAATAAAAAAACCCTCAAATATATTTTTTTAACAGGAAATGGATTACATTTTTCCTATTTCCTTACAATGCATTCTTGTTTTATGTTAGCTTTACACACATAGATACTCTTTCAAAAAGTCAGGAAAAGCCTCTATTTATTTTTGCCATCTGTAAGCACTAACAGAATAATCAGCTGAAGAGATTTGTTCAGTCTTGGTATGGGTTTTTTTCCATTTAATTGATTTTTGGAGAGAAGAAGAAAGTGAATCGTTCTGCAGAAAATCTCCAAAAGTGGAAGTCACAGAGAATATTCACATGTCTAAATTTTTGTGGGGTACACCTGCTGAAAGTTCATTCTTCAAAACAGAATATATTGAAGGAAAAAGATTTACAGAGCAGAAACCTTAACTAACCCTTGGCTTTGGAGCAAAATGCTTGAAAACATTTCCATAAGCTCCCACATGGAGATACCCCTGGTGCTAATTCCAGGATATAACTGCAGTTCCCATTGGGCCTGGAGGATTTCTGACACTGCATCTCTGTCTCTAACACCACTCTGCACTTACCTCTGGCACCCCACAGGAAATCTGCGTGTTGGCCAATCTTCCTGTCAGCATTTGAGGTGAAATGAAAGATGTTTAATGCTGGTGTGGCCACTGTAGCAAAAGAGACCAAGCAGGATGGAAGAGCAGGAAAGAATTTTCAGCTCAGTGAAACCAAAGCAAAGTTTATTGCCTGTTGGGAAGTGCATTTGGAGTCTTGTAGCCAGACCACTGAATGCTAAAAAAAAAATAATAACAATAATCAAGGAAGTGCAAAGCTTCAGTGACACAAATTTCTCCATGCAATGTTTCACTCTCTGTAGAGCAGCACAGGCAGTGATTGAATGTTAAGCAGAGCTGAGCTGCCTCTTGTTGGTACTTGCAGATGTATTAAAGCCTGTTGGGTCGGATCCACAGCTAATGGAACTGGCCTGGTGCCTTTGGAGGCAGCATAATCACCTCGATTACTCATTTCTGTTGTTTGCTTTTAAAAGAGTAGCTCTTGTAAGTCATTTGCAGCAATAAAGCCTCATCTTTCTAATTCAAAATGGAAAGGCTTTTAATTCTTAAGTTACCCAAGGGACACTTTGCTCACCAAGTCCTCACTTTGTTCGTCTATAAAGCACCCACATAATAAGTTTTTAAGGAGAAATGGGTGTACTGAACCATAAATGCAGAAATATTATTTCCTACTCATGATGGGAGACATAAATGCTGAAATACAGGTGAATTTGTTGCCCTTCTTGAAGGAACAGACTTCCAAGTGATATTTTCTTCAGGCACAAGAGTGCACTGAACAGAAGTGCTTTAATTCACACAAGCCTGACCTTTGGAAGAAGATCATTTCACAAAGCAAATGCACCTCAGCTTTTCCCTAGAGCCAGCCTGATCCTTGGCTGTGGCATTGTGGTGGTCTTTGGGTGGTTTTGCCTCAGAAAAAGCCAAGATTTGGGGAACTGAGATGTTTGCAGCTTTGGGTGGCTCTCGCTGGGGTTGTCTGAGTGGGGAGTGAGCTCTGGAGCTGGGTTTGGGGGGATGCCAGGTATCAGGAAAAGGCAGGAGCAGAGCAGGGAACACAACCTGCACTTCCAGCTGTGTTGCCATGAGCTAATCCCTGAATCCATTCTTGCTCAGGGCTCCCAAAGCTTTTCCTGCACCAAATCCAACATCAGGGAGGAGCGAGAGGGGACGATTTTGCATTCATGAGACTGTGCAGAGGTTGAGTCTTGGCAGGCAAAGGGCAGGCAAGGAGACAGTTTATTGATGACTTGATTTATCTTGTGTTCCTGTTAATGCATTTAAAAAGGGCCTGTGATGAACTGAGGCATCCATTGCCATGTCCCACGTGGAGTGACCAGAGGAAATGTCACAGCCAAGGCTGTGCCAGGGCAGCAGGGAAGGGCTGCATGTCAGGAAGGCTTGGAGAGGATGTTCCTGTCTGCTGCAGTCCCACTAATTAAAAAAACACCTCAAATTAGGGATCTGGAAGGAAGCCTCTTCCAGCAGGGCTCAGCTCCTGAAATGGGCTGCCAGGTGTTCTCAGGATGTGGCTTTGGGAAGAAAAGCTCCTTTTGAGCAGTTCTTGAGTCATCCCACTTGTTTAATTTGGGGGCTCTGCTCCATTTCTTTTGGATGAAACAGACACAGAATCATTGAATGGCCTGGGCTGGGAGGACCTGAAAGATCACCTAGTTCCAGTGGGAAGGCTTCTGACAATTGAAAAAGAAAGAAAATATTCTTATAGGAGGAGGGGGAAAACACTTTTAAAAACCTGTCTGGCCTGCCAAAATGGCCATGTATTTATTTGGTGTTCCTAGGAACACCATCACCCCATCTCACTATACCTGCCTGATTGATGAAGGCATTTTTTATGGCATTAAATAGCAGAAAAGAGAAAGCAAACCCAACAGAGCTTTTTATTTACCTAAATGGAAATTCACTGATATTCATTGGTGAAGTAGCTTTATTTAAAATGGCATTCAGAACTTCCATAAGGAACGGGGGCTTGGAAACAGAGCCATGAATTTTCCATCCAAGGGGTTTGACTTGGCAGAGGGAGATGTCACGCAGCCCGCAGCTGGCACCAGACACTGTTAAAAAGATCTGAGGCTATTAGTGCCTAAACAGCCACTAGAAATTATATTACATGATGGAGACTGGCTAATATAATTGAGCCAGCTAGTTATTGTGTGCATAATTTAATTATTTGACAAATTGCTTAGAAACACGGTGTGCTCCTTCCACACTCGTGCTGCTCTCACAGCTTTAGGAGGCGCAGAGCAGAGGAATTGCTGCTGGCTATCCTGGAAAAGTGATGTTTCTTTTTAAGATTTTCAGACTTGGAGAGGTTCTCTGGTGTTGTCACGGTGGGCTGGGGTTTGCAGAGATGGGTAGAGCCCAAGGGGATGTGGCTGGGAGGGAAAATGGGCTCAGAGACAGCCAGTGCTGCTTCAAGTGGACTCTTCTGAGGCTTTGGGGTACTTGGATAAATGAGCCTCTCTGCACTCTGTGAGTGTTTTGGGATGTGATTGCTGGGCCGTGTGGGCTGAAAGGAACCTATGGAATAGTGGAGCAGAGAATCCCAGAATAGTTTGGCTTGGAAGGGACCTTAAAAATCATCCAGTGCCACCCCTGCCATGGCAGGGACACCTCCCACTGTCCCAGGCTGCTCCAAGCCCTGTCCAGCCTGGCCTTGGGCACTTCCAGGGATCCAGGGGCAGCCTCAGCTGCTCTGGGCACCTGTGCCAGGGCCTCTCCACCCTCACAATAATTTTTTTTCCTAATACCCAATCTAACCCTACTCTCTGTCAGTGTGAAGTCACTCCCCTTGTCCTGTCACTTGTCAGTTGTCTCTCTCCATCTGTCCTGTAGGCTCCCTCCAGGCACTGCGAGGCCCCACCTGTGTCACCCCAAAGCTTCTCCCCCCCAGGTGAACAATCCCAGCTCTCCCAGCAGAGCTGCTCCATCCCTCTGATCCCCTGGAGCTCCTCTGGGCTCTCTGCAGCAGCTCCAGCTCCTGCTGTGCTGGGGCAGGGCTGGGGCAGCTCTGCAGGTGGGGTCTCATCTGAGGGGGCACAGGGGGCACAATCCCCTTTGCTGCTGCCATGGGGATCAGCCCAGGAACAGATGGGAGAAGTTCTTGGCCCCCAGGATGATCCCATCCTCATCTGTTCTTATGAGAACTGTGGCCAGGTTAGTTTATGGTTATGAAATGTAAGTTAAAGGACCAAAAAATCCCATCCACCTTAAAACTTCATTTAGAAACCTTGCAGCACTAGAGGAGTATTATCCCACAGACCTGAAAATGTAGAGACATGACTAAGGACATTTCCCTCTTACAAAGCATCTCCTAAACAATGCTTCTGAAGAATCTGGACACCATCTGGAATAAAGCTGTGCTGTAATAATAAAGAACAAATCCTACATCTCCTTGAGTAGTACTAAGTAAATCTGAAGACCCAATTGTGTCACTTTTTTTTGCAGTTAGCCTTTCAAAATTTCAGAGGCGAAGCTGTTGCCAGAAGATCAGCAAAATCAGCAACTTATTACAGAAATATTTTTAACAGTGGGGAGTGAAATGACATTTTTGAAGAAGTGCAGTCAGATCATTTTCACTGCCAGGGTAGATCAGGGTGTCTGGGTGCTGGGCAAGGCACCACAGCAGTTCTTTGGCAGAGTTTGAAGTCAGGCAGCTCTTCCTGGGGTGTGTTTGGGGGGTACCTCATCATACCTGATCCTTCTCAGTGTCCTTGCAGCCTGTGCCTCCCTCCCTGCTGAATTTCCTTGCAATAAAAACCCAGAATTGGGTGTTTTCATTTGGATTCCCTCCTGGAATGCACAGAGACCACCAGGCTAGCTGGATCCAAGAGTTCCTGATCCTTTAATTGTACCTTCCATGTGGAAATCTGATGGTGTCAATCTTCCATTTCATTCTCAGCTGGAACAAGTTATGGCATGAAGGGGAAAAAATTGCCCTCCTGAATTTTTCATTGTCAAGCAGAAATCCTTATAATGGATTCAGGAGTGCATGGATGTATTTGGATGCCCTTAGATGATTTTGTGATTTTTTTTCTGCAAGTTAACTGGGTTGTCAGGGACTGATGGGTTTTCAAGGTGTAATGGAATTGCCATAAACTGTAGGAAAAGCTTTGCTGCCTCTCCAAGCACAGCTCTTAAGCTCCTCTCTGAAATAACCTTGACAGAATTCCTGCCAGTTTTGTTCATAACAAATTTTGCCTTGTTCTTTGCCTTTCTTCTTCTACAAAGAGAAAAAATTAAACAAAGAGGACTTCTTCAGCTGAATTGCCTATTAAAGGTCAGAAAACTTCCCAATACCCAGCAACACTGAAGGTATCTTGTACAACCAGACATGGCAGCAGCAGTGGGATACTTTCCTGATAAACTGAAATTTTGTGAGGGGGATGAGAAGAGAGGAGGAACAAAAATAGGCAGCAGAAGCTTCTGAGATCCCTAATTCACATTACAGCTGCAGAGAGCAGGAGAATGGTGCAGAATTTTGTAGGAATTTTTCTGTGACAAATGATCTTTGTCTCTTCTCTGGGCCTGGTTGCTTTTCCTGCAGGCAGCAAGGCTTTTCTTGGTGCTCTGCTCCTGGTTTAAGTGTATTAGCAGGGAGAAAAGTGTCCAGAGTCAAACACTGATTTACCAGGTCTAGAAATAAAATCATGCCTGGTATCTAAGAGGTGCCACCCACCCTGAAAGAGGGGAAATTTTGGTTTGATGATGGCAAGAAATTCTTCCTTTTGAGAGTGGTGGGGCCCTGGCACAGGGTGCCCAGAGCAGCTGTGGCTGCCCCTGGATCCCTGGAAGTGCCCAAGGCCAGCTTGGACAGGGCTGGGAGCAGCCTGGGACAGTGGGAGGTGTCCCTGCCTGTGAAATGAGATGATCTTTAAGGTCCCTTCCAAACCAAGCCATTCCATGATAATATATTATATGAATAAATAAAACTGTAAAAACCTTGCAATGGAAAAAGCTGTTAAATAAATACCCTGCTGTTTGGATGTGCCATTGTTCTCTGGCTGCCTTTTAAATAAAGCTTTGTACTGGAGTGAGAGAGGGAAAAAGGGAATTTTTGATGAAAAAGGAGATCCTGGGCAGCTGATGAAATCAAAGAGAGCAGGGAGGATGCTTCCATGGGCTTCATGAAAGCCAAGTTAGCTGGAACACCACTGCAATTAGGCATCCTCAGCCTGGCACAAAACCTGCTGGCACCTGATGTCCTGCTGCCTGATGAGGATGGATCCTTTTATTCATCTGTGCTGTGTGACAATACAAAAAATGTTCTTTATCTCTGGGAAAAGCGAGGAACCACCCCAAGTGTGCTGTTGATGGGAGCTTGACATCATCCTTCATGGATGTTAAGGGCCTCTTCCCACATTTTTTGGAGGATGGGAGGAATGGTTTGGTGTGGTAATGATGTTCTCTCTTCTCTGTTCCGTCTTAAGGGAACCTTTGGGAATCATGTATGATTTTGAGGAGAGGCAGGCAAATCCCCTCTTTCTTCCACCCCCTCAAGCAGTCACATGTGACAGATTCATGCCTGCAGCACTTCTAGGTTTTATCTGCTCACTAAATTTTATTTCCCCTCTGTGAGTGTTTATATTGCTTAGAGACTGCCAAGGTTCGTGTTAATCATAAAAAAAAAAAAAAAAAAAAAAAAGTGGAGGTTTATTAGGTATTGCAGCTCTGTGATTCTTTGGTGTTTGAATGTTAATGAAGCTTTGTATGCTCTGGAATAGTTGGGGAGGTGGATCTTAGCTCTGGCATGGCAGAATATCCGGGGGTGGATTTCTCTTCCCTTTCCTTTGGGTTTTAACATCTTACATGACATTTCATCTGGAGCAATTTCCCACCATTTATCAGCAGGTGTAATATTGTCACAGCAATTCTGTGAGCACAGGAAAGGCAGGAGGGTGAAAACTGGCTCAGTTACAGCCTGGAGGGAGGGGAGAGCTCAGTACAGGGCCATGATCAACTGGGTGTCAGCACTTGGCCAGAGCAGAGGGGAATTTGTTATTTTTAGGGACTCAGTGGGCAGATGAGAGGAAAGAACCCCTCAAATTGCAGTTCTAATGGTTATTTCCATGGGCTGTGCATGCATGCACGTGGGATTTAGCAGAAGAGCCATGAAGAGACATTTATTCTCACTCCAGACAGCTCAGTTCTTTCTTTTTCTGAAGGCTGAGTTTCAAGCAGTGTTTCTTTTCTCATTGTACATTTAATTTGGGGCACAGTAGCCAGACTGGAGAGCTGAGCTTTTCTTATTTCTGAATTTCTAGCCAGGGCTGCCCCTCAGCATTGGCTTTGGTAGAACAAGATGTACATTAACCTTCAAATTAACCTCAAAGGACACTCGTACCACTGTCATTGTGGTTTATACCTACACTGGAATTAGAGGCAGTACCAGGCCTAGCAGGCTCCCCTTTTCAGTGGGGAGGAGATGATGGAGAGGTGTTCTACAGGGGAAATGCTCCTCCACACTGACCTGTCATCAACATTGTGGTGCCTTTTTATGGGGAGGGATCTGTTTTTCCCAGGTTGGAAAACGTAGAGCATATTTAATCCAGGAAGTCTCTCTTTTTTACTATTCCAAAATGACTTAATATTTTTTTTTTCATGTGTAATACAACTTTTTCTGGGGACACAAATCATGTAAAATTCCATTTGCATCTGCCTGGAATCCAGCTGAGCCTTTATCACCATGAAAAGGGACAGACTCCCCCAGGCTGGGAACCCAAGAGCTGCCATAAAGCTGCTCTGAAATATTTCTATCTACCCCTCTGAGGGGGCACTGGGAGGAGGTGGATTCCTAATTTTCTTGGTCAGACTGGTGCAGTTCATACACCTGCACTCCTTCTGTGCCAGCTCCCTCTGCAGCACTCCAGAACTCCCTAACTGTGTTCTCCTGATCCAGCAGTAAATTCTGCTCCCTCTGTTGCTGCCTTTGGCTTAATTGACCCATTTTGCAGCAGATGAGGCCCCAAGGAGAGGTTAATCCAAGCAGGAACATTAAAAGGCAGGTCTGGCCTTCAGAGAACTCTTTGTCCTTGGCAAAGCCTCTTAGCCCCAGTCTCACCTTTTTACCTTTTATTCTAAAATACTCCGATTTAACAATGAATTCGGGAAGCTCTCCTGCCAAATAAGTCTCCACGTCTCTCTCTTGCCTGAGTTCTGGATGTGATGGGTAAGTTCTGACACCAAGGATACTAATTTACTTTCACACTTTTATCTTGACCACCAGAAATGTAGCTCTGGATCTTCCAGGAGTAATCCAGCATGCTGTGTAGGAGCACCTTCAGCAGGCAGCTCATCTTTCTGGGGGATTTTTGGGAAGGCTTTTCCTGCCCTGCCAGCAATTCCAGTGGCCCCGGGAATCCCTGCAGGACTGCAAATCCCAGAATTGCAGATACTGGAATGATTGAAGGGGAGAATCAGAGCAGATTTCAATGTCAACCAATACTAAGCAATTAATAATATTTATTGATACATTACTAATATTACTATTGTAAAAATAAGATTATATTGGTTAATTTTGAGCTATAATCAGCTTGCTGTTTATTAGCTGCTGTTCCTGACAAGCCTGTCCCCTCTGCTTTAGGAATTATCAGTTTTCCCACTTCGCACCATCACCTCTCATGAAAGTTAAATCTTCTATAGATAGATAGGATGCAGAGATCCTGCAAAATCCTGGTGCAGCCAGCTCTAATTTAGGCACTTGGAATCCAGAGCCATTTATGCTGCATTTGTGGAATTATGGGACCAAGAAATCTTTGGGAGAGGGGAGGATGGGAGTGTTTTACAGCTCCTTGCTCAGTCCTTGAGGAATATACAGCTCAGCAAAAATCAGGGATCAGGCCTCCATCCAGACATGGAGCAGGGACAGAAAACTTGCTGTTGGATGAAGTATTTAAGAGGGACCTGGAAAAGCTGGAGAGAAGGGAGCTCCAGCAAAGAAACAGACAGGGTGACCTGCTGGGCAATGAGGAGAGGGGCAATATTTGAGCTCCAAAGAGGGAATTGTGTCTGGTACCTCCAGCACCAGCATCCACTCTTGGACATGCTGTGGGGTTTTGTCAGTAGTCAGGATATTGCCCTTTTACAGCTTGGAGAAATAGAGAGGGATCCCCTTTCTCCTGCAGGGCACAATTTGTCCAGGAGGCACAAAGGGATGTGAGCTCCTCCCTGCTCCCAGAAAAGTGGGATCTGCACTGGTCACAGGGCACTTCATCCACACCCATCAGACCTGGAATGGGAATCCTGGCTGCTGCTGGGCCAGAGCTGAGAACACCAAATACTACAGCAAAACCTATGCATTTGCAAGGGGTTAAACACAGGAATGTTGGAAGTCCAAAGGGGGATGGGAATGATGTGGGAATCCAGAATATTGGATCCAGCATTCAGTCAATTACCATGCTTAGTTAAGTACTGCACGGTGGAGTGAAGGCTGCAGTCTGTTAGAATGTCTGTTCCTATAAGTCATTTAATTATGAGGTTGCTCATATGCCATTTTAACATATGTACAGTAACATTATCCCTCTTTTCTAGGTCACCATCCTCATAAGCCTGGCTCTTGCATTCCTTGCCTGCATAGTGTTCCTTGTGGTGTACAAAGCCTTCACTTACGACCACAGTTGCCCAGATGGATTTGTTTATAAGGTAAGGAACTTCAGAAGGATGGATTGCCTGAGCTAATGACAGGCTCTAATTGCCTGCATGGTTACAGCCCAGGCTGCTTTTTTTTTATATTTTGACCAGGCCAAACAGAACATTTGGCAGGAATGTGTTGAAATTGAAAAAGTGTTCTGGGAAATGTGGACATGCATCTGACTCCATCAGCTACTGTTACAGTGTAATTGTTGGGATTAGCATTTGGTGAACACTACAGACAGATGTTCAGCAACAATCCCTCATATTTGTGAATGGATTTATTGCAGCTGGGATCCTGCATTTGCTTCCCACACTCCCAAGTAATGATGTTTACTAGCATACATTGTAATGCAAAGCAAACTGCTGCAGTGCTGGCACTCTGTCCTTTGTGAAAGAAATCCAAATTTGCCAAGTAGTTCACTTCTAGGTGCTCTTGAGCCTTTATCAAGAACAAACCCGTGTAACAATTGCTAAAACCCAGTGATTTTGTATTAAATATTCACAGAACTGTTTGCCTGGTCTGCTGAGATTAAAAAAAAATATATTTTGCAAAATAATTCACTGACTTCTCGCTGTGAAAAAACTCATAAATTCACAGGAGTCTTGACCACACTGGGGATAATATATGAGCTGGAAAATAGAGTAAAATGTTGGTGTATTAATCATTGTGAATTATTCTCTGAGGTTATATAAAAAGGGAGTATTGGATTGTTCAGACTGGAAAAGAAAAGGCTTTGGGATGACCTAATTGTGGCCTCCAGTACCTGAAGGAGCTACAAGAAAGATGGAGAGAGACTCTTTACAAGGGAGGACAAGGGGGACTGGCTTCAAAGTGACAGAGAAAAGGTTTAGTTGGATACCCAGTGAGGGTGGGGAGGCTGTGCCACAGTGCTGTGGCTACCCCTGGATCCTTGGAAGTGCCCAAGGCCAGGCTGGACAGGGCTTGGAACCACCTGAGATAGTGGAAGGTGTCCCTGCCCTTGGCAGGAGCTTGGAATGAGATGAGCTTTGAGATCCCTGCATAGCGTGAATTTCAGAATTAAATCCAAACCTGAACTTGTGAAGAGAGCTGCCCCACTGGGCTGTGCCTCCTGCCATCCCACAGGCCAGGGTAACACTCTCTAGCAGTGCAGCACAAAGCAGCTTTTGCTGCTCTGGCTGTGTGGGGATGAATTCTGGCCGGGGAGCAGCAGGTGAGCAGAGCTGCTCAGCCAGCCCAGCCCGGTCCCTCCCTCATCCCACAGCCCCGGATCTCCGAGCTCTGCTGCCATCGGGGTTGCCAACAGCACCTTTGGAAGGCCAAGCCCGGCCTGGTGCTCTGCCAGGGCAGTGTGGGTGCAGACAGGAGCCCCCAGAGCCTGGCATCACTCTGCTTCTCTGCTTCTCTTCTGCTCTCCCCTCCCAGCACAAGCGCTGCATCCCCGCCTCGCTGGACGCCTACTACTCTGCACAGGATTCCAACTCCCGGGGCAGGTTCTACACCGTCATCAGCCACTACAGCATGGCCAAGCAGACCAGCTCCCGGGCCGTGTCCCCCTGGCTGCCCTCGGGCTCAGCCAGCCACGACAACAAGGCTGCCAAGACAGAAGGTCATTAAGGGCTACCAGCTGGAGCGGGAGGGCGGGGGGACAACACCTGAGCGTGCCCTGCTCCCGGCGGGGCAGGAGGGAATCCAAGCCCAGTGCAAGATCAGCTTCATGGATATTTCTTTTTGTGCGTTGTTCTCGTTGATTTGTAACCGAGTTGAGCTCTTGTACAAAGGCATGTTTGATGTTGACTGTACCTTAACGATGTAAAAATATTTTTAAATCATTGCTTAACTATTTGTTAGAAAAATAAATTAAAAAACAAAAAAAGCAAGTTAGGTAAACAGCCAGAGAGGATAAAAGCAGCAAAAAGAATCCCACCAAGTTTTGTCAGTGCTGGAAAGCTGTGACAGAAGCTCCACACGCAGTGAAGGAAGAGCTGGAAGACTTTCAGGAGGGGTAGGGAGAACCTGGTACAATGACATTGTGGTGCTGTTTGATTTGCCAAAGGGGAGATATTTTACTGTCAGATTGAATCCAGTGTCAGTGTTCATTCACTGACAGAGAAATACAAACATCCCCTCCTTCCCCAGACATGCTCACGTGCAAACACAAAGCCTGCACAGTGCCCCAAGGAAATCCAGAAAGTTCCTGGCATTCCTGATGAGCCAGCAGAGTGCTGCTGGTCCTGGCCAGGCTCTGAGGCTGAAATCCAGGCTGCTGCTTGGAGACGGAGCAGGATGGGAGCAGGCAGAGGCTGCTGTAGGGAAATCTTGAATGAACTTTTGAGCGCAGGACTCACAGTCAGGAGTTCAGGACTCTCATTCTGCTTCTGGCATAGATTCCCTGCATGAGCTTTGGCAATTTCCATGAGGCTTCATCCTTTGGGACCTCTCTCCTGAGCATCACCAAAGCTCAAAGAAATGCCATTATGATCAGAAGAGCATCTCAAAAATTCTTGTAGTATTTAGCCTCTAACTTTCCAGCCCTGATTTTCCCATGAAATGGGATGTTCCTGCTTCCCTCCTTCAGCTTCAGCTCCTTCAGCATTTCCTGTCATTCCAGGTCTTTAGAGAGAGGTACAAATCAAATCTCTGCTTGCAAACCCATAGCAGACCCCAAATTTAATCCAGTCCTGCCCAGAGTAACACACCATCTCCCCACAAATGGCACCTGAGATTGGTGCAGGCTGGTGGGATTTAGAAAACCCCCAAGGATTCTCTTTTTCCAGAGCTGCAAGAGCAGAGTGCACAGGCAGGGCAAGGTTCACCTTGGACTGAGCTGCTTTTTCAGATTTTTGGCTAGACTGGGATGGAAATTAGGAACTGGCCCCTTATTCCCTTGCATTGGGCAGTTTTGTCCTCCATGTCAGAGGCCCTGGGCAGTGTGTGAGGGCAGAACTCCTCAGTCCTGCAGGCATCATGATAAATAACTGTATAGTGTAGCTAAAACTGTAGTGCCAAACAGCATTGTCTGACTCCCTCTCCTCCTTTCCCTTTCCACCTGTAAATTCATTTCTCACTCAAAATGTACAAACCACCCCCTCCACCAACAACCCCAACTCCAGCAAAACCACTGAACAGTTTATAATTTTGTGGTGTATTTTTTGTCAGTAGGTAGCAGAGACTGAAGTATTTTTTGGTGTAATTCTTGAACTTTTCTGACAGGATTAAAATAAAGTTCGATGTGACTGAGAGTGGCTCCCGTGGGTTTTCTTGCAGGTGGTGGGTGGGATTTGTGTGGTGCTGCACCTTCCACCAGCCCCAAGGGGACTCTGAATTTCAGGAGGCATTTCCAGAGCTTCCCATTTTCCCCTTTTAATGCCTGGATTCTATGTTCTCACCCATTTCCAATAGGAAAATAGTAATTAAACTGCAGCTCGTCTTCTACTGCTTTACAGTGGAGCTCCATTCCCATTTTAATAGGAATTCCTTCCAATGGATTTCCTTCCCATTTTAAAACCAATGGATTACAGGAACTTTTCCTGGCACCAATGTCCCCCTTACCATCTTTTCCTGATGCAGGCATTCGTTGGAATGGAGGGTTAAAGGAAACCCCAGCTGGCAAACCAAGGGTCACAGCTGAACTTTGGGAAGGTTGAGCTCTGTACCCAAACTCCACAGCTTGATTTGTAACAAACCCCCAGCTGTATTCATCTCACATTCTTCAGAAAGCAGATTGTGTTGCCTCAAATCCTTCGGCTCTTTGAAATGGAATGATAGCCTGGCATTAAATTGACTCATTCCCAAAGGCTAAAGAACATTTTGTAAAACCTTTGGATAACTTTCCTTAAAAAAAAAAGTGTATTCAGAGTTGTGAAATTGAGCTACCGCAGAAGAGAAACCACTCTGGTGTTAGAGGTCAGCACTGAGTACTTGAGGAATATATGAAAGGATCCAGAGCTGTGCAGGATTGAGTCAGGGGATAATTTAACCATGCAATTCTATTGCCAGTTTCCCAGTAATACTCTGTGTGTTTACTTGAATCAGAAGAACCCAGGAATCAAATCACTTGAATGAAAAGGGTTCTAGCTATTACTAGATAAGTGAGTCAGTGAGTGGGGATAACCATTCCTATTTAATAAGGGAAAGATCAAAATCTGTATAGAGCAGAATAAAAAAAAAAAATCAACCAAGAAAGACTCGGGGGGGAAAGTAAAAGAAACCAAACAAAACTCCTGCTGCAAGTGCCACCACTGTGAATATTGTTATTACAGCTCCTGTACAAGCTGCAGTTGAGCTTCCAAGATTCAGCCACGTATTTTAATCACAGGAACGGGGAGAAAATTGGAATTGTAGTGCATCATCTTATTATTTCAGTCTTTAAAAGCCTCCTTCAAGGTTGATCATGAGCTTTCAGCTCTGATTAAAGAGCGTGCTGGTGACAGCCCGGGCTCATCAGGGCTGTGGGCTCTTGAGGGGCTCTGGAGAGCAATATTTTCTGAGCTGTGCCTGGGTGAGAAAACCCAGCAGAGCTTGAACTCCCCCCAAAATTCCCTTGTGGGCCCTGGGCCTGGGAGAGCTGTCAGTCCTGCAGGGGTGGGTGCCTGGGCTGTGTTTCTGGAGCAGCAGGAAGGAGAGCTGGCAGCACAGGGGTGAGCTCAGCTGGCAGCACCAGGACAGCCTGGGCAGGCAGCAATCCTGGGGAGCAACTGGCAGGACAGGTGGGGAAAAATAACTCCACCAAAGGTGTGGTGCTGGCATGGTGGGAACTCAGCTGAGCCCAGAGCCAGAAAGAGAAGGGAAGGGAGAAACTGTTGGAGCTTGAGAAAGATGGAGAGCAAGAGAAAAGGAGATTGGAACCAGGCAAGGTGTGGAAGCAGGAGCTGCTTTTGTGCTGTAACCCCATGACTGTGGCAAGCACATTTCTCTCCCTCTCAAGATTTTTCACAGAGAGAAATGAAAGAGAAAACCATTTCTATTTCTGCTCCTTGTTTTTCCTATGTGGAATGTGTTTGGAGAATTGTTTACCTGGAGTGAGCATTTGATTTGGCTTCTGATTGATAACTAGCAAATTGATAAGGGAACCTCTTGAGATGTGTTTGCTTTCTTTTGCAAGGGTCCTGCAGAAGAATTGCAAATGCAGTTTTTTATTTTATTTATTTATTTTTTTATATGGAAAAGTGATATGTGGCAAGCACATTTCTCTCCCTCTCAGGATTTTTCACAGAGGTGCACAGAGAGAAATGTGCTTGCCACACATGACCCTGAACCACTGCATCCTCCTCGCCTGACCCAGCCTGTCTTGCTTTGGAAAAGCCTCTCCAAACATCTGCAGTGCCCTGAGGGGAATGACTGACTCCAGTCCGCTTGGACTGCCTGCAAAACCAGGGCAAAGAGGGAAAGAGGTGCCCACAGGGCTGGCAGGGCACAAACAGCTGAGCTGGGTCTGTCCGGGGTACTGGAGGTGACTTTGTGCTCTGGGTTCCAGAGACAGCTCCAGGCGCTGCCCTGAGATCAGAAAAGGAACAGGCCCTGTCCCTTTGCATGTGATTTTTTTTGTTCCCTTTATCCTCCCCTGTACTTGCCAGCTGTTTCTGGTTTGTAATAATACCTCCAGTGATAAGTGTAAGGGTCATGCACTGAGCTGTCTACAATCACATTTTATACGATTAGTCAGGGGTTTTTAAAGCACCCTAATTATTACAGTCAAACTGGATTAAGCCATTCCTCTAATAGATTTTCAGTTCCTGTAAAATAGGCCAGGGAAAATGCTTTACGGGAGGAGATGGGGGAAGGAAAGGCTCTTTCCTTCCATCTCTCTGGCCTTTGATTTTTTAACAATGCCAGCAGTGGCAGGGGCACTGCAGGGATCCCACTGGGAGCACTGGGGCAGGAGTGCCCAGCAGGGCTGGGGTCTCTGGCACTCAGTTCTCCTTCCCACCTGCACTGGTGCCCTATGAGGGGCAAAAGAGGTCAAATCCTTTGGATCTAAAATGTTTCATTACTGGGGAGGTGGAGGATAAGTCATTCGAGAGGTTGTGGGTTGCTTCCTCACAGGAAATGATCAGGGAAGCCCGGGAGGGTGGGCAGTGCAGCTCTGCTGTCCTGGGGAAGGCTGGGCAGGATTAGGGCAGGGTTTGTCCTGCAGCAGGCAGATGGTGATGGGGAAAAGCAGAGAGAGAGAGAGGGGGGACATGGAAAAGCCTCTTAGCAGCAGGGTACACAGCTCACCCTGGCACAGCCCTGCCCCAAGGGGATTGCCTGGTTCCGATGCCACTGCGGGGCAGGATCTGTGCGGGATGTGCTGCCTCCATCCAGGGCTCCACACGGGGCACAAACAGCAGCCCTGGGGCCCCCCCCTGCTCTGACACACAGTGTGAGCCCCACTGAGGGGGCAGGAGTGGGAACCTGCCAACAGAGCAGCCCCCCAGAAAATACTGACCCCACACAGATGGGTTTGGGCAAATCACCCGTGGAGGGTTCCCGTGGCATCAGGGAGGGATCACAGAATCACAGAATCATGAGGTTGGAAGAGACCTCTGAGATCATCAAGTCCAAACTATGCCCTAACACCACAACCAGACTACAGCACCAAGTGCCATGTCCAGGCTTTTTTTAAATACATCCAGAGATGGTGATTCCATCAACTCCCTGGGAAGACAATTCCAGTACTTTATTATTCTTTCAGTGAGAAATGATTTCCTAATATCCAACCTGTACCTTCCCTGATGGTATGGATGTCCCTCACTGCTCCTGTTGATAGTAAAAAGGTTTTAAAATCATGGGGATTTAGGGTTAAAAGGAAAATTAAGCTTAGTAGGCCCTGAAAAGAAAAATAAATACCCTAAGTACATGAAGACCTTGTACCTTGCTAGAACTGCACCTGTGTAGCTAGTACATGATAAAGGATATAATTGTTAGATGTGATGATTGTTTAGTAATTAAATATAATTACTGTTTAATCGTAAGAATAATCATGAGAAACTGTGGTCAGGGGCCTAAGAAAGATCATGAGAAACTCATGGCAATGTATACAATAGAACAATATAAGTTTAATAATTAATATGTAAGTTATATAAGGATAGAATATAAAATATGTTCAGCTCAAAAGCCGTGTCAGAGTCAGATTTGGGTTGGTACCCCTGACTCCCAGAGCTCTCAATAAAAGCACCTGCAGACAATCATAGCCCGTGATTCTGTGTGTTCCTGAACACTGACAGGGTGCTCAGCCTGGAGAAAAGGAGGCTCAGGGGTGACCTTATCACTCTCTACAGCTCCTGAAAGGTGGCTGTGCTCAGGTGGGGTTGGGATCTGTCTCAGGCAGCACTGACACAACCAGAGCACACAGCCTCAAGCTGCACCAAGGGAAATTCAGGTTGGATATTAGGAAAAGGTTTTTCACAGAAAAGTGATAAAGTTCTGGAATGTTCTGCCCAGGGAGGTGGTGGAGTCACCATCCCTGGGTGTGTTGAACAAAGCCTGGATGTGGTGCCAGGGTTGAGTTGAGGTGTTGGGGCTGGGTTGGACTAGATAATCTCGAAGTTCTCTTCCAACCCACTGATTTTCTGTGAATTCTGTGAAATTCCCTCTCCACACTCTGCTCTGCAGGCCTGGGGGTGCCCCCAGCTCAGCTGGAGCAGAGCCAGCCCAGGCCAGGAGCTGTCCCTGTCACTTGGGTGGCTCTGCTGAGCCCTCCCTGCCAGCCCCTCCAGCCCTGGCCACATTTCGGTGCTGGGCAAATTGATTTCTGTGTATATTTTGTATGCCAGGTTATTACAATTACTCTTCAGGATCCTTTGGGATGAAAGCCTATTATAGAGATGAAAGCTCATTAACAATAAATATAAAGGGTCACAACTCCCCATAAAAATGCATTAGAAACAGATTTTTGTTTGGAAATGTAAATATAGCATTTGGCAGTAGTCCGGACTGGCTGGTCTGGTGTGCAAGAGATCCACTGGGAAGATGGGGCTACTTTTATAGCAGAATTACTGGGTGAATTATGGAGTTTTGGCTCACTGGAAAAACAATTTCTGCCTACCATCAATATATATTAAAAAAGGAATTGTTGCAGTGGGGAGGAAGAAGATTTCTCCTACTAAAAATAGGATTTTTGTGGTAGAGCTGAAAAATCTTTGGGAATTTACAAGCATAAATGCTGAGGAAAAAAATAAAAGATGAAGGGAATTTTGAAATGATAGTGGTAGGAATGAAAGCACCTAAACAGCGAGAAAAAACCCACCTTATTTTCAGATATGTTTTCATAACTTCATATATGAAGGGGAAGCTGAACCTGGCTTTTCCCAAAAACATTTGAAGCACCAACATTCCCAACACTTTCCCCCTTTACCTTCAGCAAATTCCAGCTGCCTCAGCCAGCCGGGGGTGTAAATGAGCCACATCCTCCCAGCTGCTGCTGCTGCCCCACCCTGGGGTGCCAGGGCTGTCCCTGTGCCCCTGCCATGGGGGTGCATCCCTGGGGAAGCTGTGGGCAGCGATTTGGGGACAAGGACAGGAGCAGAGCTCAAACACAGCACTGGCGGCTGCCAAAGGCTCCGAGCGGGTCCCAAACTCACCAGAGCAGATTTTTAGTGCCTCGATGTGGGAATCCAGAGCTTCCCTCTGGCTGCCCTGGGACCCTGGCAGGGGTCAGGAACCCCCCTGGACAGAGCCCCCAGAGACACTGGCTGTGATCTCTGTCCATAGAAAAGAGTTTTCAATCTTACAGGATCAATTACCAGCTCTGAGTGTTTGATATCAGTAATAATTAAGTGTGGCACGGGTGCAAAAGTAAAATTTTAGGATTCTAGATTAGGGGTCCAAAGGGGACAAGATGGAGGAAATTGGGTGTGTCTTGTCCTTTTTCTCCTTCTTCATGCCCTCCATGTTTCACTGTGGTGTTGGCATTTTTCTGTTGGTTTAGGCTGGGGACACACTGTCCAACGTAGGTGACAGATATTGGCACGTTATTGTAAATCCAGCACAGGTAGTTTGTGGTATTTAATGTTTGTACCATCCCACCGAGGGCAGAGCCCCACACGCTGCCCTGCAGGACAGAGCTGCGGCAGGGCAGCAGAACATGTTAGAGATAAACAGAATAAACAACCTTGAAACCAGCACAGATTAATTACAACTTCTTCTTTGGCAGCGGGGCTGAAAGACAGAGACTTTCTACAATCTCGGAATCATCAATAGCACAGATTCCAACACCTCGAGTAAAGGATATTCCAGGATATTCCCTTTTCCCCCCATCTCCTCCTTGGGCTGGAGGAGCCCAGCAGAGGGAGAGAAGCGGGTTTGGGGTTTTTGCAGAGGAAAAGGCTCTGTCAGCAGCACCGGGTCCCAGCTCAGCTCAGCTGAGTCAGGCTCAGTTCACCGAGGTGCTGCAGTCACTTCATGTTTAAAGATGCAGCATTCCCTCCTTGCTCCACGCCATCCCTTGAGAAGGCATTTTTCTGGTGGTTTTGATCAATTGGCATAATCACTGAGACCTTCAGATGAGTAATTAAGACGTTAAAGTCTTTGGCTCATACAAATTGCAATAATGTGTGCAGGCTGTCACCCCTCCCTGCAGCCCACCCCACGATCTGCTCCCTTCTGTGCCTTGGCCATGCTTTAAAAAATACCAATGAAGCTTTTTCTTAAAAGAAAAACCAACTAAGACATGCCACTTTAACCTCCCCAAGCTAAATAAACAAAGAAGGGGAGAAAAATCTATTCCACGCCTTGCTCAGCTCTGGGTTTCTTGCTTTTCCCTGCTGCGTCCAATCTGCACAGCACAGCCTGTGAAAAAGGCTCTTCAGCCCTTTTATTTCCAGTGAAACTTTGGCATTACATGATGGAGAAGCTGTTGATTTTTGTGTGGGCACAAATTAGTAACAGCCATCACAGAATCCCAGAATGGTTTGGGGTGGGCTGGGACACCTTTTTGTTATCCCAGATTGCCCCAAGCCCTGTCCAGCCTGGCCTTGGACACTTCCAGGGATGGGGCAAGAGACTGTGATGGGAAAATTCAGATATTTTGTATAAATATATTCGTACATCTCTGTCTATCCCATTATTAAACTGATTAAATAGAATTTCCCTCCTTCCCTTTCTCCCACCCTTTAAAGTGTGCACGTCTTCAAAAAAAGCTCTGTAATGCTCAGAGCCCAGGATTTCCTAACTCCATCTCCAACCCCAGCACAAGCAGCCCCTCAGGGAGATCCACAAAAAAACCCCACAGCTCCATGGGGGAAGAAAGGCTGTCCTGGGAATCTGTGGTTAAATTTGCTCAGTTCTGCCCCAGGTAATGAAACTGTACCCTTTAAAATTGATATGAGACAGCAAAATGTGGGAAAGTGGAGGTAGGGGGGAAGTTTATAGGGTAGGAAGAGAAGGAATGGGACTGGAGGACAGCCAGGGTGGTGTTCAGAGCTTCACATCTCAGAGTGCTGCCCAGCACAGCCCCGTCAGGCATGGCAGAGCAGGGAAGCCCTGCCTGGATGTGAAATCTGGGAGCAGCCCCCATTCCCAGAGCTCCCCATGAAGGAGAAGGATCAGGAAATCCATAGTCAGGAAGAAATCTAACAATTATTAAAAAGATAATTAAAGGAATTCTGTCCCACACAACCACCTGCCTTTATTTGGGCTCTGCTTTCTGTGCCCTTGGGCAACCTGGATGGGTGGGGGCAATTCCAGGTGTGCTGGTGAGGCTGCCAGGAGCACAGCCCAGGGAATTCCTCTGGAATTCCTCTGGAATTCCATCCAGCACAGAGGCTGGCACAGCCCTGACTGAGCTTACTGAGTCACCTCAGCACAGGGATCAGGCCATGGACCCAGGCACACGTTTGGGTCCCAAATTTAATCCCAGCTTTGGATCCAGCCCTGTCTCTGCTTTGGTTCTGCCTTTTGGAAGAGGTTCCCCCAGTCCTGGACCCGGCACAAGTTGATAAATGCTGAAATGGGGACAGAAAGGTGTCAGTCTGTGAGTGAGACCCCAGGAACGCTGCTGACCCCACAGATTTTGCTGGATGGATTTTGGAGTCAGGTTTGCTGGCTCCCCTGGGATTACAGACATTTAAATGATGCTGTACTCACTTTGTACAACATTTAAATGATGCTGTACACAATTTTGGTGGGTTTCCCCCCTTTATCTATTTTTTTTTCCCTGAAAGGCACTTTGTTCTCTGCTGCTGGGGGCAGGAGGGGTCCTGCTGTGGGGAGAGGGAGTGCCCTGAAGTGACACTTTGGTGCCTACTTAAAATCAAATAAACCCTCAAAACCCTCAAAACGCACCAAGGCTTGGCCGAGGGTGCTTTCATCTGAATCTGCCGAGAGTAATTTCACCGCTCGCAGGAGGGAGGATCTCGCTGTAATCACTTGTGCAGGGACTACACAAGACATCCTAATTACCTTCAGGGAGAGCATTTCTCAGGCTGTAATTGGGACAGGGATGGCAGGGCGGGAGCTGCTGCGGGGATGCTGCTGCCCCAGCATCCCTGATTGCCTGGGATGCGGCTGGAGCTGGGAACTGCCTGCTGAGAGAAATAAAGCCCGTTTTAGGGAAGCAGCCTGATGCCATGGTCGTTCCTGCTGTAGGAACGCAGCTCGAGGTTAAAGGGAAAGGTCAGGGCTCGATGCCGGAGGGATTTTGGCTCCCAGGGGCTGAAAGAGCCTGGGAAGGGCTGGTTTGGGAGCAGGAGCAGCAGAGGGTGCCTGGCACATCCACAGCAGGCTGCCAGCAAGGGAGAGAAAATGTCATTTTGAATTCAATTTCTCTGGGCTGTTTGAAGACCACTCACTTCAGCTTCCACTGGAAAGAGGAACACTGGAATTGAGATTAAACGCTCTGTCTGTTTTGGTTTATTTTCTTTTTCTTCCTTTTCTTTCCAGTTATTTTCCTCCCCTGCTGCTGCAAGGGTCCACTTGCTCTGACAGAAATCACTTCTGCCTTCCCCTTGTTTTGCCAGTCTGCTCTTCCTCCTCTGCCGGGATCGGGATTTTAGACCAGCCCAAGGAGTAGAAGGCAAAAAGCCCTTTTTGATCCCAGTCCCAGTCCCTTTAGACACACTGGGATGAGAAAACACAAACTCAGAGTGTGTGTCTGCCCCAAGCCCTCCCATCCCTCAGGGGCAGCTGCCCTGGGGGAGGATGGATGCCCTGAACAGGGCTTTTCCCAAACCAGGCTTTTCCTAAACCAGACTTTTCCCAAACCAGCCTTTTCCCAAACCAGGCTTTTCTCAAACCAGGCTTTTCCCAAACCAGGCTTTTCCCAAACCAGGCTTTTGCTAAACCAGGCTTTTCCCAAACCAGATTTCTTCCTGCCTGATTCTCAAATATAGAATTACTATTTTTAAGTAATTTCAGCTGTTTAAAATGCTTTTCTTTGGCTCCTGCCCGATGCTGAGAAACCTTGCTTCAGGCTTCAGTGGCAAATTGCACACAGGATTTATTTTTAGTTTTATAAAATATTTTTCGAATTTGTTTTTGGTGCCACACTCAATGTCTGTGATGAAGCAGAGTGGCTGAAGGAAATTTTCAGCTTGTTGTAAGAGTCAGGGTGATTTACTCCCAACCTCCCTGCTAAGGAATTCTGTGCTCATCCCAAATGACAATGAGGCAGGTTTTTTTACTCATTCTTGTATTCCCCTTCAAAACTGTCTTGCTAAAGCTCCTTGTAGCTCTCTGTGTATCCTAGCAATGCTGAGGACCAAGTGAATTCACATTAACAGAGGAACAGGCCCTCTGGTTTTTAATAATTCACACCATTGATTTTTTTCCCCCGTGTCTGTATTCCTGCAATCACCTGCAGCTTTTGCAAATTATAATGTAAACCCAGACTGGGCTGCACTCAGATCTATTTTCCTAATACAGCCCCATCATTTCTACCCTCCAAGGTCCCTTTATGCCAGCTATAACTCTCTTTAATAGTTTTGTCCATTTTCTGCAATCTTCCTACTTGAGAGCTGAGAAAACTGAAAGGAAATGATTTAACTTGGAGAGGTTTACAATAAAGAGCAATTATTCCTCCTGTTCATTAAACTCTTTTTATTCTCAGCTCTCAGCACCTGCATTTTGTGAAAATACCAACACAAGGTAGCAGAGCAAACACTTCGATCCCGTATTAATTGCATTAATGTTCAAGGTTAAAGCTCTGGCATTCCAGAGGGAGTAAGCCCTGAAAGGATTTCTGAGGAGGCCTGAAATGACACATTTCCTCTGACCTTGCTGCAGCCATGGGAGCTCCAACTGAGCTGTGAAAATTCCAAGTTTATGGAGCCTTCTCTTCCTCCTCTTTGCCATGCCAAACCAGGATGTGCAGTCCCAGCACCTCTGGGAAATTCTGCAGGAAAACCTCCCACTACTTTTTTTTTTCTCCCCATCTTTTTTAGAAGAACAGATAATTTAATTTTTTTTTTTTAAAGTCTGAAAGTTCTCAGCGATTCCACAGTGGGAGGAGGCGGTGGAAGGGGGTACAAAGTCGGGGGAGGAGCTGGGGATGGAGGATGTTTCTTTGACACTCTCCTTTTCACATCACCCTTCTCCCTTTTCTCCAAGTGCTGGAAAGTTTAGCGCTTCCACCCACTCCCAGCGGGGGGGTTAGGAAAAAAAGGGGTTTTTTGGGGGTTTTTTGTGGTTTTTTGGTTTTTTTGTGGTTGCCTTTTGTTCCAGCCTGTTCTGCTTTACAGAACCTGTGTGAGCCCTGATAAATATCAGGATGAGATTGAGGAGATTCAAAAAGCTTCTCTTAAATAGGGGATGCCCCCCAAATATCCTCTTGTCTCTCCCATTTAACCCCATTGATGGAGAGGGATGGGCAGGACAGCCTGGGGTTGGACTGGGGTGGGAGAGCCCTTCCTGGGACACTCCAGGGATGGGGATCCAAACCTCCCTGGGCAGTTCCAAGGCCTGAGCACCCTTTCCATGGGGAAATTCCTGCTGATGTCCACCCTGAGCCTGCCCTGGCACAGCCTGAGGCTGCTCCCTCTCATCCTGGGTGTCCCCCTGGCTGTCCCCTCCTGTCAGGAGCTGTGCAGAGCCACAAGATCCCCCCTGAACCTCCTTTTCTCCAGGCTGAGCCCCTTCCCAGCTCCCTCAGGAATTCTCCAGCCCCTTCCCAGCTCCCTTATATAAACTACCATCTTATCTCGAATAAAGGGAGAACGTTTGATTAACCACATTGGTTCAGACCTGCGTTTGTCTTGTCCAGTTTCCAATTTTCTGAGATTCCCTGGCTTTTGCTCCCTTTGCTCCTGGCAGTCCCTCTGGCTTGGGAAGGAGCAGGCTGAAGTTTTCCTGCCTGTTCCAGGCTGCTCAGCCCTGCAGAGCCAAGCACCAGAACTGCCCCAAAAGAGGGAGAAAGGACAACGGAGGGAACGTCAGAATGGGATGTAAAATGTGAACCCTTCAAGGTGGTGAAGGATGGGAGCATGGATGTCCCTATTGGGTCACTTTGGTCATTTCCTTCACCCTGCAAAGCAATCCTGAGTCCTGGCAGGGGCAGAGGATTTGACTCCACACCCCACAGAAAAGGGGATCCCAGATCCAACCTGATCCTGACAAAGAATTCTCGTAGGGAAGCAGCCCCAGAGAGCTTTGCCCACCACGAGGTAATTAACAGATCACAGGACCACTTGGGCCATTAAAGACTCAGCAAACCAAAAGGGCTGAAAATCCTGCCAAGGCTAATTCAGCTTTGAAGCATTAAAATAAGAAAGGAGAGAACAGAAATAAATAGGCCCAAAGTCTCTCACACAGCAGCTCTGAGCTATTGCTTTTTTCTACCATCTGAAATCTTATTAACCTGCAAGTTGTCGAGGGTTTTTTAATTATTTTTTCACTGCATTTTTTTTTTCTCCATTTCTTGGTTTGTACTACAGCCAAACGACTCTGGGGTGAATGAATTCAAAGCTTTTGAAGTAGTTTGTAAACGCAGTAGAAAATAGTTGCAAACTTAATTGAAAAAGGCAAGAAGAAAGCACTGCCTGCCTTTTTAAAAAGCATTGTCCCCTGGGAAGATGAAATGGACATTCAGCTCATTTTGCATGAAGGAATTAAAAAGAGGGAAGCAAAAAGCCTGTTGGTCTCTGTTCTGTGGCCCAGGTGAGGGACAGGACTGCCTCCTGTCCCCTCTTCTGTCACCATTTCCCTTCTTCCCACCAGCTGGTCTGTAGGAAGTGTAAAATAATCCAGAGAATTTGCTGATTGCAGGTCAAAAAGAAGCTTTTAGGCCACCAAGACCCCCTGAGTAGCCAGCAGCTGTTTAGAAGAAATTTTGCAGTGATGTTACCACAGAAATCTCAGGCACCAAAAGCTTTAAAATGAGTGTTTTAAAGGGGCTAAAGGCCATTTTCAAAGATCCCCAGCAGCTACAGACCCAAGCCATTAATCTAGACCCAGATTTCAACTCCCCTCAGCTCTAATTTAACTCTTTTTAAAGGACTAAAGGCTCTATTTATCAGCTCAAGTGCTTCCAGGAAAACCAGAGTCACAGAAAATTACAGAAAACCTTAGGAGGAGATACACACAAGTCTTGTTATGTCAGAGCAGCACTGAAAAGAACATTTTTTTGTTGCTAAGAACTTCTTAGATTTGAGATAGGAAAAAATAGAGCAGGGACAGGGAGGAGTAATTTTGGCTCTTCCCCATCACTAAGGCTGGAGAGGCTTCAAAATTCAGGGCAGGAGAGAGAGAGCTTGTGAAGGGAGAAGGAATCCTGTTCCTGCTCAGGGGTTTCAGTCTGCCAGCCTGACCTCACAGCAGAGAGGGGTGAGGATTTCCCCCGGGTTTCCCAGGAAAGGGAGGGAAAATGCTCTCACATTTAAGGTCCCTTCCAAGCCCAGCTATTCCCTGGCTCTCTGATTAACCAGAAACGCCCTGCCAGCACTGTGGCAGCTGAATTTGGCCAATTTTCCCTGGACTGCTGTCACTGCTGTCTCTACCCCAGCCAGAAAAACGAGTCCTTCTCTGCCATCACTCACCCCAGCTGAAGAATTGCTCTTTTGGCCACAAAAATCCTTCCTCAAACAGCCCCCAGAGCCTCCTGATGGCCCTGGGGCAGTGAGGAATTGTCGGAACTCAAAATGTTCCTCAGACATTTTGGATGTCCCGGGCCCCGGTCAGAAGCATTTGAGACCCTGGCAGGCAGCTGGAAACAGCTGTGATTTTGGGTTTGAACTATGGAATGATTTACCAACCTTGCAGGAAGAACAAGAGGTCACAAAAGTTTAGATATTATAGTAGAAGTAGTCACTAAGTAGACCGAAAAATTTTTGAGTGCTGTACAGGGGGGTTTTGGTTTTGTACATGGGGGTCAGAAGTTTAAGATGGAGGGATCTGGGCCTGCCCTGTCCTCCCTCTTTCTTTTTCCTTACCTCCATGTTCTTGGTGATGTTGGCACTCACAGATTGGTTTAGAGTAGAAAAGCACCATTTAATATAGGTAATAGGCATTGGGGACAAACTGTACCCATGTAACACGTAATGTACCATATAAAAAATAGAAAAGCACCATTTAATATAGGTAATAGGCATTGGGGAAAAACTCTAAACATTTAATACATAATGTACCATATAAAAGACAGCACAGCCCTGGGCAGAGGGGGAGAGAAGAAGCAGTCGGGAGTCAGAGAGGATGTCAGGGTGTGTGTGTGCCTCTGCCTGAGCTGTGAGCAAACCACAGCAGCCCCAGAAGAAAATCTTTTAGATAACTTGCAATAAACTGCCCTGAGACCGAACAACAGAGACTGCTGAGCCTTTCTTTGGATGCTCGGGTTGGAGGAGAGACTTTTCCAGCACATGGAGCCACCCCCGACCCAGGGTGATCCTGGAGGGATCTCAGATCCCTGGGGATGCTTTTCTGCCCTGACATCTCCATCTCCCCACAGAGAGTGTGAAATCCCACAGCAGAGGCATCTTGGATCTGCCCTGCCACCAGGGCTGCACTTTGTCACCCCCCTGGGACAAGCCAGGCCTTCCCTGGTGTCAGAACATCCTCAACACTTGTGGCCAAATGTGGGAAATGAGGATTTGTAGAGAATTTTCAAAGCTCAATAGAAGGTTCACAAATACATACAAATACCACATACAAATACAAATAAATACAATTTACATACTATGCAAATTTTCTGTTGAGCTTTTTAAATTCTCTACAAATCCATTTCCCACAGCCATATTTTACAATGTGGTTTTGTTTTTTTTTTTTTTCCTGATGCTGATCAAATCTATTTTTCCTGTTGTGAGTGGGGGTGTTGCCTTTGGCAACATCAGCATTTGATGTCCCAAAAATGGGACATGAAAGAAAGGCCAGTTGGCAGGAAAACAGCTGGGTGATCTTAAAAATAAAAGCTAAAGTAGAAATTTTGGTTTTTCCTCGTCCCTGGCTTTCCAGGGATGCCATTCTGCACAGGACTTGCGTGCTACAAGATGGAACAGGCAGTGCATTTTTAATCTGATAAATAATCTGATGTCCCAGATTCCTCCTGCAGAATGAAAATGAGTAAGACTTTTAGGATCCTTTCTAAATCAACATCTTCATCTTTTCTAAGCCTCCCGTCACTGAACTGTCTGGATGCCAAAATAAATAATAATCCTTTCTCCAGAGCATCTTCATAAGACTTCAAACATTTACAGAAATAAAGAAAATAAAGCTGGTTATTGTCTGAATAATCATTTGTTTATTGATGGAGACAAGTCTGCTCATTTTTCTTGCTCTCTGGTGATTAGATTAAGATAAAATGTGACATTTACTGATAAATTTGATATGGTTGGTTACGTACAGTTTTAAAAAGGGACTATCCAATTATTCTTTCCTGTGCTGGTGGAAGGCTTTGGCCACCTGTGCAGGAGATTGCCACAGTCAGGAAGCAAACAGCAGCCTCTGGTCCAAGCAGCTGTGACAAATGCAGAGGTCACATATGTTCCCTGGCCCGTGGATTTCAGTTTTGGTGTCTCCCTTCTCACATTCCAGCAAAACCCAGAGCCCAAGCCAGAACTGTAATGAAAGCTCTGGGTTGGCTGAGACACAGTGAAAATCTAACAGGGTAGAAATCCATTTGGATTTAGGTGAAATGTGTCACTTGGAGCTTGCTAGCATGAGTAAAATATGCTGTTTAGTTTGGTAACTGCAGCGCCAATAAAACTACCCCAGTTAAGGAAAAAAATGTAAATATCCACACTAAAAGATAAGAGATAAGAAAGACCCCCTCGGACCTTGAAACAGACAGGGCAGAGTGACCCAGGAGTTCTTTCTGTACTTTCTGACAAAAAAATAGCTACAAGTGTAACTAGCTGTAAGTGTAGAAATCAGCAGAATGAATATGTATGAACCTATTGTGAAACTATGCATATGTAAATTAGTAAGGGGTAATAAAAAAGGATTGGGAGTTCTCAGGGGTGCACATGGCCTTTGAAGGGGAATGATCCCCACTTGTGTCCAGCACTGTAATAAACATACTGGCTCTACAAACCTTTATTGGAGTTGTGGGGGTTTGATTTTTGTCTGCATTTCATGGCTGAGCAGGGGATGAATGCAGGGACAGCCAGGACCAGGCTGGGAGGGCCAGAGGAAGCCAGCTCACACAAATTAGGACTTTGGCTTTTTCCATCACTTGGAAAGAGCTCCCTGATGGATCCCAAAGGCCAATTCCCCAGGTAGTTCCTTCCTTTGGGCAGAAGTTTCTGCATTTTAACCCAATTTTAACCCAAAGCTGCAGTCATGCAGTGAGGATTGCTGGACACAAAGTGCACCAGAGCAATGTCCCTGTGGGGAGTGAGGCTCCCTGAGGCACAGGGGATCAACTGCATCCCCAGGGGCAGCAGCAAAGGAGCTGGAATTCCCTGTCCCTCCCTGGGGACAGCCCCCGATCCTGGTCTGTGGGGCAGCACCAAAGATCTCCCTGCATTGGAAATGCAGGTGAACCCAGTGGGAAAAAATGCTGATGTCTGACTCCAGTTCAGCAGGCTGAATGATTCCTTTATTATAACTATACTACAATACATTAATATACTATTTAAAGGAGATACTAACACTACATACTTATTTTTAGCTACTATATCTAACTCACAACTCGTGACCCTCTCTCCAGAATCCAGACACAAGTAGATTAAATTTGCCATCAGGCTCAAACAATCCTCACCATAATCCAACCAAGCAGTCACCCCAGGTAAACAATTCTCCAAACACATTCCACATGGGAAAAACAAAGAGCAAAACTAGAAATTGTTTTCTCTTTCTTTCCTCTGTGTTCTTCTATGAAAAATCTTAAGAAAGAGAAGAATGTGCCTGCCACATCCCTGATCTGCTCTCAAATCAAAGATTACCTCTGCAGCTTCACCCACATCCCTGGCATGCCTCAGCCACCCCTGTGCTGCCAGGGGCAAGGTGGCACTGCTGGCAGGTGCTCAGCTGTGCAAGGATGAGAACAAATCCCCAGGAAAGGAAGGGCAACACCCCTGGACAAGACTTTCTGTTTTACAACGGTATTTGCCCTCTGAAAAAGAGACATCCAGGGCCAGGCCACTCTGTAATCCATCTGGCACTGCTCTTTTCTGTTGCTGGCTCCTCATTTCCCAGTTGCTCTTGTCTATTGAGAAAAATCATCTGTATCACCAGGATTCTCCTGCCATGAACATGAATTTTAGGATGCAGCAGCCTCTTGGCAGGAGCAGCGAGGCATCTGGGCCATCCAAGGAGTTCAACCATCCAAACAAAGTGATTTGGATTAGTTTCAATGAGGACAGAAATCAGTAATGCCCCTGAGGGTGCAGGGCACAGGACAGGCTCCAAAGATGGCATGTAATTAAATTCTTGGCTGAGACAACATTTTCCTTGTCCTCCTCTGCTCCTTCCCCCCGGGGGCAAAGAGCCCTGTGAGAGTTTGTGTGCCCTGAGTGGTGCTTCAGACTTGTGGATCAGCTCCTCAAGCTTTGTTTGCTGCTCTCCCAGCTGTGTTTTGGTGTCCAGGAGGATCAGGTTGGCGCTGGGATGAAGGTCCCTGGTCCTGGCTGCTACAGGTCCCTGTGTCCTTGCCTGCCTTTGCCCGTTGTTATAAATGAAAATTTGTCCAGCCAAATTAAAAATGAAATAAAAATAATTTTATTTATGATTCAAATCTATCTCGCCAACCACAAGGAAAAAGGCAGTGACTGACAGGATGCCTCACAGCAGAGGTTCCTCTGGACACCCACACTATTTTTTTTGGATTCCGCGGTTCTTATAGGAAATTTTCTGCCCGGGGCGAGGATTTCAGCCATCTGCCTATTCTTGCCATTCAGAGTTCCTCATATTCATAAAGTTCTTTTCTCTAGGCCAAGTCCAAACTATCCAAGTCCAGGTGTGGACGATCTTGCTGATGAAGTTACAGGAACTGTGGCTTTCAGATGGATCAGCCCAGAGGCCTCCAGAGATCCCAATCCCGAGTCCTTAATGGGATGATCAGCTTCCAGGCATCCCAGTATCCTCCCAGTATCCCAGTATCATCCCAGTATCCCAGTATCATCCCAGTATCCCAGTATTGTCCTCACCCCCTGTGCCACCAACCTGAGCCCTTTGAGGATCCCTCCCATCCATATTTCTCAGAAATTATTCCATTTATTTAATTATTCCAATTCATTCTGAATTTTGTGCCAGCCTTGGCTCCATGGGGGACTTCCAATGTTTTGACTCCTCACATCATCAACCTGCCTTGGAAATGAGAGAAATTCCTTGCCAAATATTTTGTTTTTATTTAGTAGAAGCCAGAAATAAAAAAGAAGAGGGAGGAATTGAGACCCTTTCTTTGCTCTTGTGGCTTTAAGATTCTTTGGAAAAGCAGTTATCAAGAGGTGGCTTTTTTGGGGGGAGATTCCACTGATACTACAATGTTCAATTAAGATCATTGAAAGAAGATTAAGAAACAATTTAATCACAGTCTGTGAGTACCTACACAGGGAGAATATTTGATACAAGAGCATCCTTTAACAAGCTAAGGCATTGAGTTACCAGCTGAATTTAGAAAATTAAATTAGAAATAATTTTTTTTTTTTTTTTTTTTTTTTTTTTAACCAGGGCACTTTACCATCATAACAAGTGATTAAGACAGTCAGGAAATCCTGGTTTTATCAGGATGAGGTGAACTGATGTGCTGCATTCCCAGAGTTGCTCAGGTTTAGGGTTGGGAAATGCTGACCTGGCTGCTGACTGTAGGTCATGGAATGCCAGAATGGTTTGGGTTGAGAGGGACCCCAAAAATCCCCACACCTTCCACTATCCCAGGCTGTCCCTTGGAGAGATGGGACCTGAATCCAGGCTCGACTGAAGAGCCTGGGGCAGCTGGCAGTGGGGAGGTTTGATGTGTATCACACAGCACCTGAATTATTCTGTCAGAAAGGTGTCACTCTCTAGCCCTGTCAATTCAAGGATTTTCCTGACCAGAAACATGGACTGCAAGGAAGTTAAAAAGAAATTGCAAGGCTCTTTCAGTCAAGGTCTGAAATCCTAAACAGATTCCCATCCTGAGCTGTAAAAACAGGAGATTCCTTTTCTAAGCAGTACAAACCACTGGGAGCCATAAATCTCCCAGAAAGGAACTTATTTCCCCCGTAATTTACATGTTATCTGCAGTCCACTGTCTTCCAGTTCCCAGTTTTGGCACCGAGGTGTAGCAGTGATGTAAACATCAATATTTTAATGTCAAAGAAGAATACAAAACGAAATTGAATTCCAGTAAGCATAAAGGAAATAGAGCAATGGCTCTCCTATTGAATCCTCTGCAGATTCCAGATAATGGATTATTCAGAGACCTTCAGCTCATAAAAAAGTGCCCTTTATTCCTGGAATTTGATGCAGTTCTCCCTTAAACTGTGATTATTTTCTGATTCCGTTACCAAGTAGATTTTGACACAGTGGTACAATTTCCTTATCTCTCTCTTAAAAGTTGGTGCACTGGGCTGTGTAAATGAAAACAGCAGCATTTTCCATGTGGACTTTCCCCCATCTGTGTGATGTTTATTAAAAAGAATAAATCTGAGGGATACTTCTCAGCACAGCAGAATGGGAAATGCAGCTGCTCCCTGCAGGTGCTTCCAGCTGATAAATAAACCCCACTGCCTGGCCACACACAACAAGAGGTTTTAACATGCAGGAGAATCATCTGGAACTCCAAATACCGAGCTGGGAACACAGCAGAGATGAGGAATATCTGTAATAGGTGCAAAGTGATCCCAGTTCAGACAGAAACCATCACTTGGCTGCTCCAGCACCTCCCTGACCACTCATTCCCCCAAAATCCAGCGTGCACACAAACTTCCTCATGCCTGGGGCTTGCTGGGGATGCAAACCACCAGCTCAGGGGGTTTGGGGTTGTTGGGTGTTATGTCCAACACCAGGATCTCTTGGTTTGGGTCTCCCTTGGGAATCTCATGGAAACGTGGTGCAATTCAGAAATACAACGCAGAAATCCCCTGCTGAAATCCCTGCTCTGTCTAGAAGGGAGAATTTGCCTCTCACAGATCTAGGAGTTCCCTAACCACCCAACAGCCCTCATGTTTATGAGGAGGTTTTGTTTCTAGGGCAATTTTTAGATATAAAATAAGGGTCCACATTGATTTCTCACTTGGCAGCAGAGAAAAATCACTCAAAGGCTTTTAATTTGTTTTTCTTTTTTAAAGGAGTTCTAAAAACCTCTGCTGCCTACAGTGCAGCCCATTATTCTTGGAGGATAATCCCACATTAAAAGGGGAGTGACTTGATGTTCTCACAGGCTTTTCCCCTCCCTTGCCTTTTATGATCTTTGCTCACTGATGTTCCGAGTGGCTTTGGACAAACTGAGAGCTCCATTTCCATTTGGGAAATGCTCACTAATTTAGCAGGGTATTAGATGGCTTAATTAATATTACAGCCTTTTGATAGGGTCAGATGTGAGACCCTCCAGAAGTGGCTGTGAAGCAGATAAAACCATCAGCTATTCCTTTCTAATGAATTCCCAACCCTGAGCAATGGGATTGGGCTGCCTCCATGCCTCCAAGGCTGAAATCCTCTGGGATTTCATCCTCCTGATGACCTGTTAGTGCTCCTTGGAGGAGAAAGCACACTTAGGGCAAGCTTAGTGTGGAATAAGCTCCAGTTTAATAACAGAGTTCATCGGAAGCTGTTCGCTTTGCAGGAGATAATTGACCTTAGCACAGCTCTGTTCCTTTGCCTTTGATTTGGGCCACACAACTGAATTTGTGGGCAATTACAGAGGGAGCATGAAGACATAATTGAAGGTTAGGAAGAGGTGGACACAAAAGGAACAGCTCTGGAATTAAAGTGCACTGATTCACTCTGGCTGTGGGAACACAAACAAGCTGTCAGCTCTGCAGGGTTCAGAGGAGAACTCTGGGGTACCTGAGCAGGTACCCTCAGCCCTCAGAGATCTCAGGGCAGCACGGACACAACATCCACGTCTCACTAAGAGCCTGAAAGAAGCATTTTTGGGATGACTCAGTGTTCTTCACATTAGAAATTACACTTTCAAAGACAGAAAACTGATTCCTGTGCTTTGAACCATTAAGTGGCAAGGACACAGAACTGCAACCAGGCTCAGCATGGCTCACAGAGTTTTTGATCCACAGGAAAAAGCCCCAGTGGTACATCCATGGACAACCCTCTGGATAAGGAGGATACTTAATTCAGAATTAAAATTAATGATGTGAAATTTAGGAGGTCAGAGCTATATTTGATTTCATGTTACCAAGTCCTCTTCAAGGTAGTTCTAGCATGACCATAGATAGGTCACCTCTCCCCCTCATAATTTGGATTCCTTACCCATAAAGTAGTAATAATTATAATTATACACCTCCAAGGAGTGCTACGAACCTCGTTTAGTGATGTACATTTGGAAATCTTCATGTAGAACTTATTATTTAGAAAGTGTTGTAAGAAATCTTTCCCCAAAAGATGTTGTTTTTTTAGGGTTTTGTGATGCAGCATAACCTAATAAAACCCAGCCCTGAAAGAACCCAGGGTGCAACACAGTCACAGTCCCTAAGGATAAATTGAGAATTCCTGAGCCCACAGCTGCCTGGAACGTGCAGAAGTTCTGCATTCAGGAGGGATAGATGTGCACCTGTTCTGGGATGATGAGAACGCAGAGAGAGCAATTGTCTTGGGTTGGAAATGCAGGATGTGGCTGGGGTGTGAATTCTATTCCCACCTGTCAGAGCTGGGGCAGTTCTCTGCTGTTCATTGGGCAGTTTTCTTTATCTCTCCCACAGCCAATCCTCCCTCCAGGAGATATCTTCTGTTAATGGGTTATTAATTATTAATTATCTTCTGTTCATGGGTCACTGCATGGCTGAGAAAATTCCATCATCCCATGGGGAGATGCTCTGCCCAGGGGAGGAGCCAAACATTCCTACTTGGATATAATCTGAGATTTTGGGACACAGAACAGCCTTTTCCCACTGCACTCCCAGAGGAGCAGCTTTCTTCCCCCTGCATTCCCAGAGGAGCCCAGGCCCATCTCCCCCAGCCCTGGAGCTCCAGAGGAAAACTCCCCCCTTGTGCAGGATCCTGCTCCAGCAGAAGCACAGCTGGCACTGCAGGAGGGCTGAGCCACCCTGGGATGGGGCTGCTGCCACCTCCCTGACACGCAGGGGTTCAGGGCATGTTCTGACTCTTTGTTTTGTATTACTGCATTTGTATTTTACTCTTATTTTTTTTCCCTAATAAAAAACTATTATTCCTGCTCCCATATCCTTGCCTGACAGCCCCTTAATTTCAGAAATTATAATAATTCAGAAGGAGAGGGTTTACATTTTCCATTTCAGGGGAGGTCCCTGCCTTCCTTTGTGGACACCTGTCCAAACCAAGACAGCAACACACCACCCAAAGGAGGAAAATCCACTACAAAAGCAGCAGCATGTCAAAAAAGAATTATGGAAATGGCCCTGAGGAGCCACAGCAGTTCCACAGAAACATTTGGGTAACAACCAACACGGCAGAGAGCAGTGGCAATAACAATGCCCAGAATTGTTTCCACCAATATCTATTTTTTAAAGACAGTCATTTTAGATCTCTCTTTGCATCTGTAAATGGGAGTTGAATTGATGATAAATACAACCAGTGCAATGAAAATATTTTGTATTACATTCTATTATCTGCCCTCTGCTCCTGCCTGGAAGTGGCGTGGAGATATTCCTTACAACTGAACTGCAGATGATCCTGTGCCCAGTGAAGCGTGGATTGTACACAGAAACCAGGAGGCTGGGGAGGGACAAAAACCTCTCAGGTCACTGAGTGATCACCAGCAAGGTTGTAGGGATCTGTGTAGTTCAATATTTCACTGGAATGCAATTTCCCTGCTGGGATCTCTGAGCACTTGGCAAACATTAAGGCTGAGAGGCACACAGAGTTGTGGGGAATTGCCAGGGATGGGTTCTGCTGATGTTCCAAAGGCAGAGAGGGGCTGAGGGGCCTTTGTGAGAAGGCAGCACTTGGCATCAGAGAGGGAAAACGTGACAGGAGAGAGGGTGGGCATGATATCAGAGAGGGGGGACACGATATCAGAGAGGGTGGGCATGATATCAGAGAGGGGGGACACGATATCAGAGAGGGGAAAGCTCACCATGCCTCAGTGAGAGGTCTGTTGATGCCTCAGGATTTTAGCTTCTGTACTGTTCATCTATTTGTAATCCTGCAGTTCTTTAGTGTAGAACTCCAAACTCCATGTGCAGTGTGGGCTGCTGCTTTCCCAGTTTGGGCAGACACAGCAATTCCTGTCCAGGCCTGGCAATCAAGGACACCTCACTGCCTCAGGCCAAGAGAGATGGAAACAAAAGTGAGTTGAGGGGAGCAAACTTGGGGTAAATTACTTCATTACCTGAAGCTGTAATTGGAAGATTAACCCCCAATATGCAAATGGCCCAAAATTATTAAAGTATGAAAACCTATGACCCATTGTCCATTTTTGGGTTTAGCCCCTGGGGGGCTTTGTCTGCCCTAAATGTACCTGAAAACCCTTCAATAAATATAACAATTTTGTCTGGCCTGAGTTTTTAGGTAGCCCCAAAAGGCATCAGTGTGTGCAGCTGGACAAAAGCAGAGGCTGACTCATGGCCAGGAGCAGCCACTGCTGGGCCAGGAGCTGTCACCTCCATCAGATGGGTTGGGAAGTGGCAAAGCAGCAGCCTCAGCATGACACAGGGTGTTTTAGGCATGGGGGATTATATCATTAGTAGTAGTAGTAGTAGTAGTAGTAGTAGTAGCAGCAGCAGTAGTAGTAGTACCATTATTATTACAATTATTTATTTATTTATTTATTTGTTTGTTTGTTTGCTTGTTTGTTGAT
Source organism: Taeniopygia guttata (assembly GCF_048771995.1). Classification (NCBI taxonomy): domain Eukaryota; kingdom Metazoa; phylum Chordata; class Aves; order Passeriformes; family Estrildidae; genus Taeniopygia; species Taeniopygia guttata. The sequence goes on along the minus strand of NC_133038.1, from coordinate 8,415,536 downwards.
TTGTTTATTTATTGATTTATTATTAGTATTATTATTTTCTGGATGCATCTGGCAGGTTGGTAAAGGGCAGCAGGGACTGCCCAGGCTTCCCTAACCCTTCTCTGGAAAGTGTGAGTGGTGGAGCAGCTCTCCCATCACCTCATCCTCTCAGTGAATGTGGGAACACACTGATCTGGGTATGGGGAGCTCGGTGCCTCTGGCTCTCCTCAGGAAATCCCATATTCCTGCTTCTCCTGCCAGTTTCATCACAGAAACTTCTGCAGACCCAGTGACCTCACCCTGGCCTTTCCCACTACCATTTACAACCTGAGACTCCCCTGCTCACCTTCCTCCCTCTCCTGAGGTTCCCATGAGCCCACGAGTGTGTTTTAAACCCCAAATCCTAACCAGGCAGCAAAACAAGTTAAGACAGCTCATCCTGCCAAACACCAACTGCTCTTTGCCTCCTCCAGAGGCTCTGCTCCTCTGCTTGCACGTGTGGATTGGATTAGGAGCCCTCACTCCTGAGCAGAGCCATTTGCTGCTATTCTCTCAGCAATTCAATTTTGCCCGATGTTCTGGGGAGCAGCCTGCCTTGAGAAGTGAGTCAGGGCATTACTTTACTTTTACCAGTCTGCTTTAAACAAATATTAGAGAGCAGTGCTCCCCTGGGTACCGTTACAGCAAACAGCAATTCTCAAGCAAGCTCCAGAGTAGATTGCTACTGAGATGCTTCCGTACTTGTAGGATGTCTATTATGCACTTATGGCACTGGTGAGAGGGGTGATGGTGGGGAAAATTCCACTGGCCTTACCCAGGAATAACAGTGTGCCAAGGCAATAAACTCTGCACTTCCTCCAAATGTGCAGGGACTGTGTGTGCTCCACACAACCTCATTTTTCATTTTCTTTGGAGTGCAGACTTAGGGCTCATGTACGTATCCCTCTGCGCAAAGGAGAGGGCACAGTGGCACGACACGGGATGTTTGCTGTCCCTTCCTGTGACACAGCTGTCCCTTGAGCCCTCTGTGCCCGTGGGACAGCCTGAGGAGCAGCAGCATGCCCCTGCTCCAAGCAGCATTTCTCAGCCCTTCTTCCCCCAGATTTCCTTACCTCCCTTTCATTCCCTGTGGGAGTCCAGCACATCCCTCTGGCTGCCCTGGCTGGCTCCAGACACTGGCAGGGGGCTCAGAGACCTTGGCACAAAGTCAAAAACACCCGTGGCTTCCATTTTAGCCTGTGGAAAAAACTGCCAACTTTGCATGAGGAATTACAAGCCACAAGGGTTTGAGTAGTGTGGTAGTTGAATTAACACAGGGTGAAAAAGTAGAATTTTGGGGTTCTTAGAATGGGGTTCAAGGGGACAAGATGGAGGGATTTGGGCATGTCCTGGCCTTCTTCTCCTTCTCCTTGCCCTCCATGTCTTGGTGTGATGGTGACACTTTTCTGTTGATTTAATGTAGAGACACACTGTCCAAAATAAATGATAGATATTGGCACAATATTGTAAACATGGCACAGGTAGTTTTTGGTATAAAATGTAAACACCACCATGAGGGCAGAGAGAATGCCATGGCCAAGCTGCTGGACAGAGCTCAGCAGGGCAGAGAAAGAATGTTCTAGATAAAGGAAAATAAACAGCCTTGAGAAGCCGACCCTGTGCATTCAGACTCCTTCTTTGGCTGCACAGGCTGGAAATAAGGACTTTTACAATCTTGGGGTCATCCTGACACACAGACCCCGAGAAGTCCCCACCTGCCTTTTCAGCTTCTCTGCCCTGCTGGGTTCATGCCATGGAAATTGTGATTATTTCCATCCAAGTCATGCCCTTCCACACCATTTTCTCATCTCACATCCCGAGAATATTTTCCTGCACTGGGTCCTGCTGGTGTGGTAGGGTCTGTCTCTCCTGTCCAGTGGGGTCTTGCTGGGACAGACTCCAAGAGGGGTAATTCTCCCTCAAAACTCTTGGCAGGCAAGGAAATACCATGACTGCAGACCTGTTCCTCCCTCCAGCAATGGGTAGCTGTTCTTTAGACTCCCAAAGCTGCAGCTGAGCTCTCCTACATCAAGGGTCTCCCCAGCAGAGCTCAAAGGAAAAAGGGTAAAAAAATGACTCTGTAACGAAACTCACACAAGTTAAACGTGCTTGTTCCTAATCAGCTGCTAAGAGGGGAGAAAAACTGAGTTGGGAGAGAATTCCCAGCATTTCTGATGGGCCTTTCCAGAGTGAGAGCCCACAGAGTTCTCCCAGTTATTAGCTGAGGGGGTTTGGCAGTGCTGGGCTGGAGTTTGGAGCTGGGAGCACCCAGCTCCAAAACCATCCCCTCATTGCAAGGTCCAGATCTTCCTCCCTGCTTGGAATCTCGGTCTGGAGTGGTACTGGATTCCAGGAGGGATGAGAGTGTTCCTGAGAGTATGGGGAGGTGAACACTTCTTTGGAAGAGTCTCCAATTCAGGATCAGGGCAGGCAGCAAAACTGAGCTGCTGCCTCAACTCTACTTCATTGGTATTCTGCAGGCAGCCGGGCTAGAGACTGCACAAAATAATTTTCAAACAGGAATTACAATTGGCAAGGCAAAATGAGAGAGATGGAGAGAACTTGGGGGGCATTTGTCAGCTGAGAGCCTCGAGGTTGTGCCCAAGCTGATGACAGAGTAAACACAAGAAAAGCTGCAACAAATGGCGCTCCCTGGATCAAAGCAACGAGATTCTGCCACAGATACTCAGCAGTAAAAGGCTTTTCATTGTGGAAAAAGGGAGCGATTCCAATGTGAAATGAAAGGAAAAAACAAAATTCCCTCCTGCTAAACACAGGCTGGCAAGGGAGTGCTGGTAGGGATAAACCCTGCCTGTCCTTCCCCAGGCAGATTTTTGCAGCAGTGCCTTGCTGAAACCCCATTCCCTCCCTGCCTGCTGCTGGGCTGAAACAGAGGGGCTCCATTCTGCCACATTTGTCAGTCTTGACCTGCCAGTCTGATCTGGGGGAAATTCTATTCATTGCTGAATAAATAATGCATGGGCAGCCATGCATTTTTCATGCTAAGACTTTTAAAGGCCACTGTAGTGATGCATGTAAATTCAATCTCCCTTCCCCAACTCCTTTCTCTGCACACTCAACTCCTAAATAATTATTAACATCTGACTCACGGCAGGGTGAGGGCTGTACCAGCCACAGAATCCACTCTGACACTGCTGCCTCCACTCCACCCTCCAGAAAGTCGAGGAGAGATAATTCCAGAGATAATTTCCTCTTTTTCTCCCCCTCCCCTGCTGGTTTGTTGTTTTTTTGGGGGGCTTTCTTTTTTTTTTTGGTGGTGTTTTGGTTTTTTGTGGGTTTTGGTTTTTGTTTTGGTTTGGTTTGGTTTTTTTGTTTTTGTTTTTTTTTTCCAAATTTCTTGGTTTTTTTTTTTTCATATAAAGCCCTGCAAAAACACATGTGCATGAAGTGGAGCAGAACAAAGGGAGCAGCTCATGGATTTGACATTTTTCTGGAAGCACATTAATCCCTTCCAGAGAAGCAAAGCTGGTGCCTTTATTTGTAGCTGGTGGCCAACGTGTGACAGGGACCACGGGGCTCTGAGTGACCCAAGGGCTCAGACAGGAGCAGGGGGAAGCAGCACAGCTCCAAAGGGCTCAGGAAACACAAATTTGCCTGGTGGAGGTTGCAGGGGGAATGCCAAACCCCGCCAGGTGCACTCCCTTGGTGCTGGGGTGAGATGAGGACAGGAGCTCCTGGGGCTGCTGAGGCTGTGTCAAAGCCCAGAGTCCTCACAGGGGCTGGGATGGAGGAACCACTGGGGTTTCTCCCAGCTCCAGGTGATATTGCTGATGTAGAAATGGTGAAACCCTCCCTGGACCACCCAGGCAGCTCTGTCCTCCTTTTTTGGGGGCGGAACTGAGGCAGAGAGCCTCAAAATCTTCATTGAGTGAACCCTCCTGCCAGGCCAGCTTTGCAGGCACTCTGCAGACAGAGCAATAAATATGGAAAAGGCAAAGCACTGAAATGCATCTCAGTCTCCATCCCCTGGGAATCAAGGTGCAAATTTACTCAGGGATCTGCTGCAGCAAAATGGAACAGCCAGCAGGTACATAGGGATGTGGAGAGGGCAACACTGGGTGTTGATGTTGGCACAAATAAAACTCCTGTATTTTGGGCACTTTAAGACCTATTGGCAGGAGCAAAGTGCTAATACAGTCATAAACATGAATAATTTCCCCTATAAAGGTTTAAAGGTGATGATTTATGCCTGAATTACCCTGACTGGTTTACAGAGGAACATTTTGGGCTACCAACTCCCCAGCCTGGCAAGAACAATGCAATTTTTCCTCACCAAAACTCTATTTCTGCACACAGCCAGTGAGATTCCTCAGATGCTTAAATGAGAGCTCATGCTTAAATGCTTTGCTGCCTTGGGACCTGGTTTTGCCATTATATGCTTAACTTGATGACATTTCAGACCTAAAATCTGATGTGAAATCAGGGTGAAAAGGATTGAAGCGTTATTTGCTTCAGTGCTTTTTTGGGCTCTTCTTATGAAATATGTGAGCCCATTCCACAGGTCAGAAGAGGTGAGTTTGCTTGTTCAGGGGGTTGCTCACAAGAGGAGGGCATGGCACTGGATATTTATGTGGAGAACTGCAGCATTTTTTATTCAGCAGTGGCAGAGAGAAGGAGTTGAGGAGGAAGGAGACAAAGGAAGGTGAGTGCTGAGTCTCTGTGTCACTCACTTGTCCCAGGGGATGTCACCTGTCCACAAGGACCTGCTCTGTTGTAGTAACAGTAATGTGGAGAAAAGAAATTTACCCAGATGCAGTTTGTACTTATCTCTGAACCAGCAGCCTGCACTGGGAGATTTGGGCTGAAGCTGCTCACACAACACATGCACACACAAAAATAAACCTGCTTCAAATTCTCCTCTCTGGGCTGAGGAGCATCTCAGAATATGGATGAGAGCTGCCTGCAAACACATCCAGAGAACTTGGAGGGAAACCCGAGACAAATGATGGAAATGAAATGCCCATCCTTCCAAATCAATGCCCGGGAGTCCCTGGTGGGGAGTGTATAGATCATTTAAAAGACTTCTCATCCTGTTCACTGGGATCCAGCCCCAGAGTGCCCTGGCTGATGGGGAGGGTTATTAATTTCACTGGCATTAGGGAAACAGCTACCTGAACCTCATCCATGGACTCATCTTAACCTTTTTATTTTAGACTCATTCACAGGCTGGATGTGCATTTAGATGAGAGTAAAACTGGTCACAGCAAGGACAGGAGGGAAAAGGCTCCTTATTGATCCTGGCAGGGTGTCAGAGTCCAGGACACCCCTCTGGCCGCCCTGGCTGGCTCCAGACCCTCACAGGGGGCTTGGAGACCTTGGCACAAAGTCAAAAAACACCTGTGGCTTCCATTTTAGCCTGTGGAAAAAACTGCCAACTCTGCATGAGGAATTACAAGCCACAAGAGTTTGAGTAGTGTGGTAGTTGACTTAACACAGGGTGAAAAAGTAGAATTTTGGGGTTCTTAGAATGAGGTTCAAGGGGTCAAGATGGAGGGATCTGGGCATGCCCTGACCTTCTTCTTCTTCTTCTCCTTGTCCTCCATGTCTTGGTGTGATGGTGACACTTTTCTGTTGGTTTAAGGTAGGGACCACTGTCCAACATAAATTATAGATATTGGCACAATATTGTAAATATAGTACACATAGTTTTTGGTATAAAATGCAAACACCGCCCTGAGGGCAGACAGAATGCCATGGCTGACCTGCTGGACAGAGCTCAGCAGGTCAGAGAAAGAATGTTCTAGATAAGGGAAAATAAACAACCTTGAGAAGCCAACCCTGTGCAATCAGACTCCTTTTTTGGCTGCACAGGCTGGAAGAATGAGGACTTTTACATTCTTGGGGTCACCTTGACACCGCACATCCTGAGAGTAGTGAAGCCTTCCCCTCCCTGGGCTGTTTTAATTGACAGCAAACACAATAAATGGCCCAATCTGTCTAGAAAAGGGATCAAACTCCTTGGTTTGGAATCCTGGGTCATGTCATGGTTTGTGCTGCTTTGTCCAGAAAGCTGCTACTGGGCAGCACTGACAGAACAAGAGGACACAGTCTCAACCTACATCAGGGAAGGTACAGGCTGGATATTAGGAAAAAATTTTCACCGAAACAATAATAAAGTACTGGAATTGTCTTCCCAGGGAGGTGGTAGAATCACCATCTCTGGGTGTGTTTTAAAAAGCCTGGACATGGCATTTGGTGCTATAGTCTGGTTGAGGTGTTAGGGCATAGGTTGGACTTGATGATCTTAGAGATCTCTTCCAACCTCATGATTCTGTGATTCGGTAATTCTGTGATTCTGTGATTCTGTGATTCTGTGATTCTGTGATTCTGTGATTCTGTGATTCTGTGTCCATGTCCCTGTGTCCCTCCTGGAGCAGATTTGGGCTGGGGTTTGTGCAGTGCAGGGGAAGGGCTGTGTCATCACCAGCCCCTGCCCTCCTGGGTGCAGATCACACCCTGGCCAAAGGTGCATCCTTTGAGCAGGGCCAGCCCTTTCCTGATGTGCCAAAACTCCTCCCCTGGGGCCAGGCTTTGCTCTCCCTGTCTGGGGAGCTCAGGCTATTTCAGGAATTGCATCCAACACAGTTGTCAGTCTCGGTAATGAAGAGGCTGAGGACTGGGGTGGAGAAGCTGTTAAATAAATCATAGCCATGCTTTGCATTTTGAGAGGTGCTTCTCATGTCTGGCTCACAGAATGTCTCAGGAACTGAGGGAGATCTCATTGTTCCTCCTAAAAAACGGTGGAAGAGGGAGACCTGGGAGATCAAGCAGCTGCCTCCAGGTGAGGGTCAGAGGAACAGGGGGTCAGCCTTCCTCCCTGCCCAGGCTGAGGGGAGGGCAGGCTGGAAGAGCAGAGCATTTGGGAGTGCCAGGAGGGGCTTGAGGGACAGGGAAGAGCTGCAAGAGCAGCCCCATCAGGGAGCCACCCGAGCATGAAGCACCACTGAGGCTTCCATGGATTTTTTTTTTCCCATCCTGCAAGGACCACACAGTGCAAAAGGTTCCTGCTGGTCAGCACTGAATCTTTGTGTGTGTGTGTGAGGGATGGGATTGGAGGCAAAGTGACACAGAGCACACAGGGATGGTGACAAGGTGCTGTGACAACACAGGCACTTTTCTGTTGGTGTAACCCTCTCCTCCTCAGTCCTGACACCTTTCAGGTGTTGCTTACCACCCCTCAAGTGCCAGTGGCACATCAGCACCCCAAAATTCATAAGAACGAGCTGAAAATCCCTCTGCTCCACAGAAAACTGGCAGCAGGATGGAGACAGAAATGCAGCAGCAACCCTGGGTAAATCCTGATTTTTGGGCATGGATGGAGAGCTCTGCCTGTCCTGATGCCGCTGCCCACACCCCCAGGAAAATCAATCCTTCTCTCCTTTTTCTCTGGACCAGCCTCAAATAGCTGCACCCTGTTGCTAGGCTACCTGGCTGCCTTCCACACATCCCAGAGCTGCTGGAAACCTCACAGCAAATTGCAGCTCACATGGGTGGGCTATTTTTATCTTTTTGGGAAGAGGGGGGATGAATGGACAGTGGAAGGGAGGGAGAAGGAAGACATTCCAGTTCTTGGATGCTCTGGTCATTGGGTTATGACCAGAAAAGCCTGGAAAAGCTTGGGAATATGAACGTGTGTGTTTCTGCTTCCTTAAATAGGTAGAAGATATGTGGGATCATGATGAAATATCTGACTGGCTAATGAATATCAAGTGTCACCTTTTGTGCTATTTTGGATCCTTGATAATTTGTCTGGTGTGATAATTTTTCTTTCCAGCCAGAAAAGAGCTGGAAGCAGCTTCACAGAATGCACAGGAGCACCAGCAACCCCGTGAAGGGCTGGCAAGTGTGGGATAAAAAGCTCTTGGCATTTGCAGAGCCACGAGACCTTTCCATTTGTCCTGGCTTTGGATGATCTCACCAGGGAGAAGGCAAGAAAATGGGGTAGAGAAGTGAAAAAGAGCTGCAGAGGAATGACTGCCAACCCCCCATGGAACACAAGATTTTAGTCCCTTGTCCTGAGGAGCCACCTGTGTCACCAGGGGGTTCCTGCACATGGAGAACCCAGCAGGTGCAAGAGGAAAGCCATGAGCAGCACTTTTCCTGTTCCAAGGGCCTTATCCATGCCTCTGCTAATTCACAGCATCATGGTTTCCCCTCTGCTTTTCTTCCACAGGTGCTGGAACTGAGGCAGGCAGATCCTGGCTGAGGAAAGCCATGGCTGGATCCCACCATGGGCCATGTCCCCTTGAATTAGAAAGACCAATTGAACAAATCACCTCATTTCTTATATAAATATATCAACCACCTCATTTCCTCTGTGTTGCTGCCAGGGTTGAGGGTTTCAATACATAACAGCAACAAAGTACAGGAAAATGGAGTTGCTTTATGGTTTTCTCTGTCCCTTTTCTTCCCATGAAACGTGCTGCAGTCATATGAGGTGAGAAACCCACTGCAGTTCCCATCACTCTCACTGCTCTGTTCTGGGTTACCAAAAAGCCTTTCTGACTCGGTTTTCAGGTTCAGAAGAGAAATAAAAAGGATTAAAAAGGGGTGTTTTAAATCCCCACTTTTCCCCTGTGTCCTAGATTGCAAGGCAAGATGGATTCTATTTGCCCTCTGTCAGAGGTGTGGCAGTTATCTTCTGGGCAGTTTTCTTTCTCTTCCACAAACCAATCCTCCCCCTGTGGATACATCTGCTGTTCATGGCCTATTGAATGTCACTGCAGGCTGATAAAAGTTACAGCATCCCATTGTGAGATGCTCTGCCCAGAGGGAGGAGCCAAGCATTCCTACCTGGATATAATCTGAGTTTTTGGGACACCAGACACAGCCTTTTCCGCTGGATTCCCAAGAGGAACAGCTGGGTTTTTCTACTGAACCTTCAAAGGAAGAGCCACTTTCTACAGGATTCACACATTCTACAGGATCACTGCTCACACAGAACCCCATCTGCCACTCCAGGAGGGCTGCAGCCACTCCAATTTGGACAGTTACCAGCACCCTGACCAACAGGGTGTCAGGTTGTATTCTGACTCTGCCAGTGGTTTTTCTTGTGTATTATTGCATGTATTGTGTTTTCTTTTTCCCTTCTCCTAATAAATTGTATTTCTGACTTGGAGTCTCTCACTGGTTTTGCTTTTCAAACCGGAACACCCTGCTTTAAGCGAGGCCCTCAGTTGGGAGGTGGATACAACCCACCAAGTGACCTCTCCCTGGACATCAGGGGACCAAGAAGGAGCCTCTGGAAATGGCCATTCCCAGGGAGCAAAATGCCACTTACACCTACTGAGCTGCTGTTCAAAGGGGGGGGAAAGAAAAAAGGGAACCCCCCCATTGCTTAGGATCCATTTAAACCTCCCAATCCAGGAACCTTTCCCAGCCTGTTCCTCGCTCTCAGCCAGGGAGGGATTCTCCCTGAAATTACCAATTAGAAATGAAATAAATCCCAGCCCAGGGATTTATTTAACAAAACGGAGCCCAGACCAGGTTTCCTGCCCTGGTTCCCTCTTTTCTCCTGCACATCAAGCAGCCCCCAGGGCAGGGCCCTGGCACTCCCCACAGGAGGTGTTGGGTAGGCAGCTGCAATCCTGGGCTCCATCAGCAACAGGGAGATTATTTCTGTTTTCTCAGCAGCTGTTTGAAGGGAAATAAGCCTGGAAGAGCCTAATGAATTAGCGTTCTGAGAGTTATCTGAACTAATGAGAAGGGGTGGAAATAGGCTGCTTTTCAAAGCAATGCAGTGCTTTCATTGGCTCTCTTATGCTTTGGAGGTTCAAAGACACTTTTTTTCCTTTTTTTTTTTTCCTAGAGCAATTTATTTCCTGAGTGATTGAAAAACAAAAACAATTACAAACTGTACCATTTTCCCCCTCTGAGCTTTCTCCTTTTCCCTTAGTGAGATGCTCAAACTTCCCATCTTTCCTTTCCCTTTCCTCTTCTGCAAGACCCAAATAATTATGGACTAGATACAAAAACTAACCAGGGTAGCAGAACTCTTCTGGGCTATGCAGGATCATGTCCTGGGCCACAGCATGCTAGTGAAATTTAAATAAAAATGGGGAAAGGAAGGCAAAAAAAAAAAGAAGAAAAACATCTTTCTGGTGCTTCTGAGATCAAAGGAGCAACCCTTGAAATTTGATGGTTTGGAACTTGTAAGGAAGGAGGCTGTTAAACCATTCCTGACTTCTGTGGCTGTTTTATCAGCAGGGAGGCAGTGACATTGTTTGAACTAGATACTGACTTTTCCCCCACAGAGGTTGTGTGATGATTTCTGAGCGTGTTCCCTGAGGCTCAGGCTTTGCTGGGAGAGATCAGGAGCAGGGGAGATGCTTCCACTTCAAACAGATTCCACAGAGACAGCTCAGGAGTGGGAGCTCCCTGCACTGCCCAGGGCCACAGGCCTTTGCTGTGCACCTCACACAGTTCTCACACCTTCTCTCTCTTTTCCTCCTCACCTTCTCCAGGCCTCACAACACAGCCTTGGCTTCCCTAGAAAACACAGCCCTCCCTCCTTCCCAGGTTTTTTCCTCCTCAGCACCAAAACCATTTTGTAGGAAGGTGTTTAGTGTTTGTTTCTCTGCATGTGAACACTGAGACAGCAGGACAGGGTGGATGCAGTCAGATATTGAGGGGAGGATCTGAAGCACCTCCCTGAGCAGCTGGGACTGACGCTGTTGGACACAGGTCTTATTCTGGCACTGCCTGTGAAGGCTGAAAAGTGTCCCCACCATCTGCCACCTGGTCCCCACTGCCCCTTGGCTGTGGCTGAGCTGCTGGTGTGGTCACTGCTTAATGACCTTCAATTAAAACACATTAATTTAGTTTGGGATCTACTATTTAAATGAGCTCATCTTCTCTGGAATAGCCCAAAGAGCAGCCAGATGAGCCCAGGCAGGCAGAGGTGAGAGGCTGGTTGTGACCTGCTGGTGGGACAGGGTTTGTGACACCGATGCCTCAGGTTGTAGATTTTATATTTTCAGATTCTGTGCTGCTTTAGTGTGTGGGTCTGGGATTCATATCAGGGGATGCTGAGCTCTCTGCACAGAGCAGGGAGACAAAATAATTCCTTCTCCAGCTGGGGACCAAGGACAAATGATCCAAATCTCAGCCCCAAGAGCACAAACACAGTGGGCTGGAGAGAGAAAAACAAGCAGGATGGGACTGCCTGGGCTGGAGCTGGAACTGGACAATGAACTCCAAGGTGCAAATGGAGCAGAACTGATCCCAGTGAGAGCCCCCGTGAGTGGCCGTGCATTTTGGGACGATTTTGGTTCACCTTGGGTTCATTTTGGTTCATCTTGGGTTCATTTTGGGACCATTTTGGTTCACCTTGGGTGCAGCCCTGGCTGGGCACTTGTGCTGCCCAAGGTGGATCCATTGAGGAGATCTTTTCATAAATCCCTGCTTTATTCCTTAGCTCTGTCTGGCCTCTGCTCTAGCTCAGCTTCACAAGGCATCAGCCCAGTGGTTACCATGTCACTCCCATGCCCTCCTCCCAGCATATCCTGTTATTTGCACTAAATACATTTCACTGCTCTTTTTTTGCACTAAATACATTTCACTGCCCCGATGAGCTCGGGGGATCGAGGCCAAACACTGGGAAATGGAGCATCCCAGAAGTGCTTTGTGAGGTCTAGCTCTTCTCCAGGGCACAAAAATCCCTAAATTGTGTCCCATCTGCCTACTTCACCTGACCTAATGATTAATAAAATATCCTTTATCTGGGAAATATTTTATCTGGAAAATATTTGCTAAATTCTAGGATGGAAAAACATCTCAGCAAGCATCCATATGGAAAAGGATTTGGTGAGGCCTCCTTTGAATCCTTGCTTCTGCTTTACTTCACTGAGGAAAGAAAGTCTCACGTGCCAGAAATGCAAAAATAATACATGAATAGCAGAAAGTAGCTGAAATAGTTAGAAATAGGAGTGAAGCTGCTTGATGAAGGTTCATCACTCAAAATGAAATGGGTAAAGAAAACACAGAGCAAAAGAAAGGGAGAAAAGTTGAAATGTAAATTCAAAATTTAAAATTCTCACCTCATTTACAAATGGGGAATTGTAATGGTGGGGAATTTGTTTAGAAATAGATTAATGTTATGTTCTCTGTCTCACTAAAATTATAGTTTTGAAATTACATGAAATATTCATGGAGGATGGGGGGGAACTAACATCACCTTGGCTTTGCTGCTGAAATGAAACAAACTGAAATGAAGGAGACAGGGAGTGACTGAGGAGCTTTTTGCATTTCAGGAGGGCAGGAGGGAAGAAAATTTCCCTTTCCTGTATTCAACGATTAAAATGATAATGGCTACACAAGAACCTAGACAGAGAAATTTCCAACCCCTCTGAAATTCTCTGCAGCTTGCAATTACACACTGGCAAATTTATCACGGGTGCCAGATGGCACAGCGAGCATATTGGCAGGGATTTGTGAAAGAAAGGAGGAAAAATAGCTGGCCTGCTCCATGCCTAGCTTGCCTTTCCTTCTCCCTCCCACCCCCAATAACCTGCTCCTATTTTTTCCTCTCCATGCAAATTTTCCTTTCTCTGTGTAAACCAGTCATTTGGGGAAAGAAACAATCAGATTTATTTGGGGTTAAGGCTTCAACTGAGATACCCACGGGTTCCATGCGTTGCCAGTGGGTGAAATCAGTGAGCTCAAAGGTTTTTCTTGCAAGCAGCCCTGTTATTCTCACTGGGATAAGGGTGAGAACAGACCTTCACTGCAGTCTGGGAGGTGGGCATGGAGGTTCTGCTGTCAAAAACTAAATGCAGAGAAGATATTTCTTCGTGGTGACATGTGCAAAAAAACCCCAAAATCCCAAATTAACAGATGATGTTGATTGCAGACCCTCTCAAATGCCTAATCCTTTTTTTTTTTTTTGCAAGGGTTAGAATCCCATTTTAAGTGGCCACCCACCAGCTGCTTCTCTAGTATCACTTGTGGTCAGGTTTTAAAGCATCCCCATCCCCTCCAGGAGTGCTGTGACAAGCAGTCTGCTCCCTGTCTCCAAGGAGGCAGCATTCCTTTGAAATCCTGGCCCGGATGGGCCATGCCAATCAATTTGGGAAGAGCTGGTGATGCCCAGGCAGTGCCCAGCTGAGCACCTCAGAACAGGGAGCTGGCCTGTCCTGAAGGAGGTGAGGAATTCCTGCCAGATCTCCCTGTGCTTCACAGAATCCCACAATCAGCTCTTTCTATTGACAGAAACTTCGATTCTCCACGGTAATTGGAATTGCTGCTTTTTGTTTCTCTGAGAGTTAATTGCCTGACTGCAGCTGGAGGCACAGAGCCTGGTTTATCCATTTATCTGGGGGTCTCTCCTGCCATCCACCAGCTTTATCCCACTCCATTACTCCAATCCCATTGTTTTGGGGCTGCTTGCAGAGCTGTATGTCAGGTGCAGCAACGCCATATATATGTTTTTTTTCCCCTGAGCAGTGTTGACAGCTCTCACTCTCAGGATATTACAGGTTAAAAGCTTTTGTCTTCCTGTGTGCACACACTCTGTGCTTAAATGAAGGTTTAGAGGTGGGAAGGAGGCAGGGAGGGAATGCTGCAGTGACTGCCTTTAATCTCAGCCCTTGTACACAGCCCTGTTCACAGGAAGGGAGCTAACCCTGCATCACATCACAGTTTTCATTTACCATTCCCTTCCTGAGTGGGTGGGTGGCTGTGGATTGATCAGGAGGAAAAAGGAGACTGCACAGGCACGACGAGGCTGCTGCTGGTGTTCAGAGGTGCCCACAGAGCCTTTGTTCCTCAGCAAGCCACGGGCCATGTGCCCACCTTCCCTTTTGGCCACATCTCCTTGGTGTGGGGCCACTCAGCGACCCTAGAAGGTGAGTTCACCCCACTCCTGCCTCCTGCAGTCCCCAGGTTTTCACTCCTCATGGGAGGGTCTCAGGGTCTGTGGTGTCCAGGTGGCTCCATGATTGTAAAAGTCCTTATTTCCAGCCTGTGCAGCCAAAGAAGGAGTCTGAATGCACAGGGTTGGCTTCTCAAGGTTGTTTATTTTCCCTTATCTAGAACATTCTTTCTCTGCCCTGCTGAGCTCTGTCCAGCAGGTCAACCCATGGCATTCTCTCTGCTCCCCAGTGTGGTGTTTACATTTTATACCAAAATCTACCTGTGTTATGTTTACAATTCATCATACATTTATCATCTATGTTGGACAGTATGGGTCTACCTTAAACCAACAGAAAAGTGTCACCAGCACAGCAAGACATGGAGGGCAAGAAGAAGGAGAAGAAGTCCAGGACATGCCCAAATCCCTCCATCTTGACCCCTTGAACCCCATTCTAAAATCCCAAAATTCTACTTTTCCACCTTGTGTTAATTCAACTACTGCACTACTCAAACCCTTTTGGCTTTTAATTCCTCACACAAAGTTGACAGCTTTCCATGGGCTAAAATGGAAGCCACAGGTGTTTTTGACTTTGTGCCAAGGTCTCCGAGCCCCCTGCCAGGGTCTGGGGACAGCCAGGACAGCCAGAGGGATGTGCTGGACTGCCACAGGAGGGGTTTGTCCAGGAGCAGCAAATGGCAGCTGAATTCCAGCTCTGAGCATTCAGGGTGCTGAGAGGACACAGCCCTGACCTGGGCACTGGTGGGGGAGCAAGGCTGCTGCCTCTCAGAACCGTGTACAGCCAGATGAAGAGCAGTCACTCAGAAAATTAAATGCCTGTTTTGCTCTCTCTTGCTCATCTTTTTCTCCTCAACGTGTCAGCTCTAACACCCCCTTGTCAGCACCGTGCAGTGTGTGTGGGGCCTGGGCAGCCTTGGGGATGTGCAACAAACCAGGGCAAGATAACATCACAGGACGCTGCTTGGGGACTGCAAATGTCCTGCCCTGCCTTCTTCAGCTTCAGTCTGAACCAAAGCATTGCTGAGCAGTGGGAGGCCCTGCTCTCCTCCCTGCCTTGCAGCTTGTTGATATTTCCTAGTGCAGCTCCTTTATTAACTCCTGCCACTGTCAG
Source organism: Taeniopygia guttata (assembly GCF_048771995.1). Classification (NCBI taxonomy): domain Eukaryota; kingdom Metazoa; phylum Chordata; class Aves; order Passeriformes; family Estrildidae; genus Taeniopygia; species Taeniopygia guttata. Next base: position 8,400,516 of record NC_133038.1, on the reverse strand, counting down.
TGCCTTGGGTTTCCACGTGTGTGGGAGACCCTTGGCGAGGAGGGAAGCAAGAGAGGGGAAGAAATAATAACGCCACAAATAATTGTCTTGGCATTCTGGAGAAGGAAGGCAGAGGTTTGTGCCTGGGAAACAGCTTGTCATTTGTCTTTAGAACAGGATGATTGCAAACAGATTTCCTCCTGCAGATTGCACTCGTTAAAAATCGTGTCCTCGTTGCTTGCTGCGTTCTTCCCCCTCGACTGCCACGCTCTGTCCCCTCCTGGGAGCTTTGGTGACGGGGTCTGCTTTGCTTGGAATGACCCCAAAATTGTAACAGTCCTTGTTCCCCTAGCCCGGCAGCTGAAGAAGAGGTCTGGAATGGGTGAAGTCGAATTTTCAAGGTTGTTTATTTTTCCTTTCTATAACATTCTCTCTCTGACCTGCCAAGGTCCATCTAGTACAGAAGCCACAGAAGTCTGCCTCGAGTCTCGGGTGGCTCCTACATTATATACTCAAAATTACATGTGCTATGTTTACAATAATGTGCCAATATCTATCATTTATGTTGGACAGTGTGTCTCTACCTTAAACCAACAGAAAAGTGTCACCATCACAGCAACACATGGAGGACAAGGAGAAGGAAGAAAAGGCCAGGACATGCCCAGATTTTTCCATCTTGTACCCCTGAATTACATTCTAAAACCCCCAAAATTCTACTTTTCCACTCTGTGTCAATTCACCTACTACACTACTCAAACCCTTTTGGCTTTTAATTCCCCATATAGAGTTGGCAGCCTCTCCCATGGGCTAAAATCAAAGCCACAGGTGTTTTTGACTTTTTACCAAGGTCCCCGAGCCCCTTGACAGGGCCTGGGGATAGCCAGGGCAGCCAGAGGGATGTGCTGGACTCCGACAGCTTGGCCACAGCAGCCCTGAGCTCTCAGGGTGTTCCTGGGGGTGATGCCTCATGCCAGGCTCTGCCAGAGCCCAGGGGGAGCTGCCAGGATGCACTGCATGCTCAGGAGGGGCTGAGGATGATAAGGGATGATAAAGGCTCCTGCAGGGATGCAGATGAGGCTGGACATTCCTCCCTGTCCTGTTGCCTTGTCTGTTCAGACAGCCCTGATGGATTTGTGCCTGGTATTAAAGGCTGTGAGATCTTTCAGGCTGTAAGATGTCTCTGATCCTGCACCCCTGATTTTGCTCCAAAATGAACACTGACCTGGTAAAATCTGGGGTTCCAGGGCCAAGCTGTGAGAGGGGAGCAGCAGCCCCGGCCTCGGGGGATGAGCTGGAGCTGCAGGCAGCACTGAGAAATCCCAAAAGAGGGGCTACAGCCCCCCCTACCATCCAGCTCACAGTGTGCCTGACTCAGAACACACCAGATGCACAAACAGAGCTCGGAATGAGCCCACAGCTCCTGCACCAGGCTTTAACCCTCCCCTGGAACACAGCAGCCTGCAGGGCTGGCTGCTCCCACATCTGCCTCGTCCTTCCACCCTTTTGTGCTCCCACTGTCCTCCAGCTGGCTCAGTGCCCCAGGAGAGCAGAAGGACCTGCCCAGCTCCTCCAGGTGGGGACAGTGACATTTCAGGGCTGGACATGGCAGGTCAGGAGGGGACTGAGGGTTGTGGGAGCTGCAGCCCTGCTGGGGCAATGCTGGGCTCAGGATCTCTGGCCGTGCTCCTGATGCCACTGCCACAGCTCCTACCCCACGTCAGCCTGCGTGAATCTAAGACAGGGAATGGTTGGTTCCCGAGACAAATTTTTTGTTGAAGACTCAATAAATCTTTTCTCTCTGAAGCCAGTGTCGAAATTTCAATAAATCAATTCACTCTGAAGCCAAGCACATCACCAAAAACTGAGACCCATTTCTGAAGTACCTGGAAAAGGTCTGATTGCTAAAAGAAAACCAATCCTTTTGAGCAAACTCCTGAAAGCTGGGCTGTGCCCAACCACCCTTGGCAAGCTGCAGGCCTCCAAATCACCACTCCCTGCTGAAAATCGCCCTCTCACAGCAGCCCAGGGTGTTTTAATGGGAGAAAACCAACTGAAAGAGCAGCTCCACAGCCCAGAACTGCAACACCAACCGTGTCAGAGAGGGGATGACTGAGGAAAGGGTTAATGCTGTTTTTACGCCTTTAAAAATAATTATTTGTTGTCACCGTGAAGAGTGACTGATAATAATAATTACAGCTCAAGAGCACTGTTCACTTCTTCCCATCAGAGGGGCTGAGTGCAAATCAGCCAGGCCAGGTTTGGTTGAGAGTGCTCACAATTATGTTCCTGCCATCATTTTCCCTCTTTCTTACAGAAAAGGGGGAAATGCCTCCTGAAGGATCACAGGGAATTTTGACTAATAATAGAAGCTTGTTCTTGAGTGATGTTTGAAACCCAGGAGGGAGGGGAGAGAATGAAGCAAAACAAAGGCATGATTTCTGTCTTTAATTTTTTTTTCCTAGTTGCCTTATAATATTTTAAAGAGAGCCATAAAATGTTGCTTAGTTTAACACTGTGCAAAGCTCAGCTAAATCCGCTCCCTGATCATGTCACCTTTTCATTCAGTGGCTACAGAGTCTTTGAGGCACAGATGGTTTTTTTCACCATTATACCTCACACAGAACGTGGAGATTGCTCTTGAGTCTCAAATATAATAATAATTAGAACTATAATAATAATTACAACAAGAAAGAGGCAACAGAGGTGCTGATTAGGGAGCTGAACCCTGCAAACATAAATAGCCAAGGGAAGTGAACACAGGGAATGGAGAAAGGGCACAAACAGATGTCCATGGACAAGGAAAAGGAGATTTTGGTTGAGAACTCCACAGTGAGATAGTGGCAGTGTCAGCTTTAATGGAGAAAAGGCTATGGAATGTTCTCTACTGATATGGAAAACAGAAAAAAGAGAAAAAACTCCTTCCTGTGAGGGTGCTGAGGGCCCTGGCACAGAGAAGCTGTGGCTGTTCCAGCCCTGGAAGTGCCCAAGGCCAGGTTGGATGGGATTTGGAGCATCCTGGGACAGTGGAAGGTGTCCCTGCCATGGCAGGGTGAAACAAGATGATCTTTAAGGTCCTTTCCAACCCAAACTTTTCTGGGATTCTATTAAAAAAAAAAAAAAAAAAAACAAAAAAAAAAAAAAAAAAAAAAAAAAATAACCCCACCAAACCTGTGAAATTCCAGCTTCGGGGTGATGTATTTTGTCCACCTGAAGTCTGAGCCTATTTCTAACAAGATTTGCTCAAACCCAAATATGAACAGCAGACCCTTGGAAAATGCATGGATTTCCTCCAGCCTGAGCATCCCCCCAGGAAGCTGCTGCAAGAGTGGGTGGTTTATGGTAATCATAAGAACTCAGGGCTCCTCTGGAGAGGAGAATTTTGCAAAATGCCCGGTGGCCATGCAGACAATGAGGGAGTGTCTGCCCTGACAATGGAAAGCACTTTCTCTAATGGGAAACATCCTCCTGCTCCTCCCATGCCCTGCACTCTGTGGTGCTGGGGTGCTGAAATTCAGGGTGCATCCAAGCCCCTGATCCAAGGTCTCTAATTGCTGTTGGTGTTTTCCTCCTCGGTGGGCACAGGTGATGGCACCAGGATGGTGCTGAGGGCACTGAGGAAGGCAAATCCCCAGCCAGGGCTCCCTGGGCATTTTGCACAGGATCTGCCAGTTATTTCTTATTAAATAGGATAACAAACATCCTATTCACCCCAATAGGATAATTGAGTGAATTATCCTAATTGGGGTGAATCAAGGAGCAAGGAGGAATCGAGGGTATGAAGGAGATCTGGTTTCTCAGTAAAAATCTAAAACTCAGACCATGCACTGCACCTCTCTCAGGGCTGGGATGGTTTGACGTCAGACCAACAGGTTGGAAGGGACTTCAAAATTCCATCTCCCTGCCACGGGGAGAAACTCCTTCCACCAGCCCAGGCTGCTCAGGGTTGGGGCAATCCACTGCAATATAGTGAATTTCTGTTCTTTGGCCCAACTCTGCACTGTGGCCGTGGAAGAATTTCTTATTTTTAATAATAATCATATAATAATTATATTTGAAAGGCTCCTCACACATCACAGGCTGAGCATCCATATGGTGCAACACCAAGTTCTCACCAGCAACTCCTGTTCAAGGCAAATGTGTCCTTGTCACCAGGCAAGGAGATGTCCTCAGTTTGGCATGTTGGAGTTTGACTGGACAAGCAAGGCACTGTCAGTGAATATTCCCTTCTGGCAGATTTGTCTGGGAACGCAGAGCCTGTTTGCAGCTCGCAGGGTGCATTTACACCATCAGAAAAGTGTGGATCCAAGTCCTTTTTGCAGAGCAGATTCCAGTGGGGATTATAAACCATCCTGCCTATGCTAAGAGGCCTGTACTGTTCAAATTTTGGAGCTCCAAAATCTGGCAGCCAAATCATGCCAGTGAAATCATATTTTAGCATGAAATCCAGCACTTGGATCACCTGGCAGATGATCAGGGCAGGAGCTGCCACTGCTGAGCACCTTCCTGCAGGAAGAGGAGGAAAAGGGCACGGGAATTTACAATTATGGCAAAAACCAAAGGGAGACATCCTTCCCAAAGCTCCCTGAATTTTCCTGTGGCCATGGGAAACGTAACTCAGCCAGAATGACAGCCAGGAGACAAATCACAAAGGGAGTGCTGATGTCTTTCCCCAGAACTCATCTCTGCACTGGTGGGCAAACTCTGAGCCAGGGATTGTTTTACCTCCATCATTTCACCTCCATCTGATCCAGTGGAATAAATGCTGCTGTTCCCTTTTTGGAATATACATTAGTTGATTTTTATATACCAGCCCAGTAGTCCCCAGGGGAGTACTAGAAAGAACCAACCAACCAATTTCACAGCAAATAATTTATTCCACAAACATTGCTTCCCTTCCCAGCTCCTGATTTGGTTCTGGACCATTCACAAAATTTTTAGATTTATTTGTTATTCAGAATTGCTGATAAATTTCTTCCATGAATAATGAAATTGGGATGGAGATTGCTCACAAACAGCCTTGTGTGAGCAGCTGAAATTCACTGTACAAATGTTGTGATTTGATGTGTTAGCTATGTTTTGTGATGCTGTCTGTGACTGAATGAATTCTGTGGCTCACCAGGGAGCGTGGCAGGTATTGTGATTGTAAAAATCTTGATTGGCCATTCCGAGGCAAAGTGGGGGAAATAATCCAAGTGTGGATGTTTGTTAGTGGCAGAGCTGTTTCTCCAGCCACTTACCCTGACATAATTGGGAGATTGCTTCCCTAACATCAGCAGAAAGGCTGACTGTAAAACAGCTAAAAGAGGCATCACAGGCAGTGTTCTGCAATAATCGTCCCTGGGGGCTTCCCAGCTGGCAGCTGGCTGCAGGTAAAAATGACAGGAGGAGAACACTCTTAACCATTGTTTCCTATCATTGATATGGGATTTTTCCCGTTGAAACTGCTGCACTTGTGAGTCAACAGAGAGGGCTGCTGCTGTTTGTTTGCAGTGATACAGCACTGAGTGTCTGTTCCAATTGCAGGGTTAACTCCAGGTGAACAGGGAGAACAAACACTGGATCAAACCATTCCCTGCCCTAAAACCCCTCCTCAAATCCACATCTGGGCTTCTTTGTGCTGTTTTCTGACTGTTCCCCAGCCTGTCATTCCCCATCCTCGTCCTCTCCAGAGCTGTGGCCTGGGGACAGGACAGAGAGCAGAGCAGCCAGGGATCAGCATCATCCCTGTCCTGCTCAAGGCTCCAGGGAAAAGCTGAGCCCATCACGGATCCTGCTTTTAGGACAACACTTTTTAACCTCTTCATTGAGGTCAAAGCCAAATTCCTCAAATTGGGAATAAAACAGCTCTGCCCCCCTCCTCCTGCTGCTCCGACAGCACCACTCTGAGCAGGGGATGGTGGGAACTTGGAATCCCCAAACTCTTCCCAGAGCACAGCCCGTGCATCCCTGCCTCCTCTTTTGGGAGTACAGGAGTTGTTTTTTCTTTTCCTGAAACAATTTGATTCAATTGACTTTTTAAACGGTGTTTATTTTATTTGTCACAAGGGTCTAGGGCAGCCCAAGGTGAGAGGATGACAAAACACACCCAGCCCTGCTCAAATCCAACAAACTCAATTCCCGTGTCGGGAAAATGGAGCGCCGAGGCTCTGAGAGCAGGAACACACACACAAACAAACAAAGCTCCATCACAACTCCCCAGATGTCACCTGCTCCCCCCATGGGGGTCACTGTGAACCCACCAGAGGGTCTCCAGTTCCCAGCTCTCTTCCCTAATTCTGGATTTTGGGAGAGGAGGCAGCGCTGGGGTTCACCTGAATCTAAGTTCTCTGCAAATCCATGTTCCCTCCTCCAGTGCATCCCCACTCTGCATGTTTATCATCACTCTCCAACTCAGAGGTACAAGAGCATTTGCTGTATTTTTTTTTTGGTTTGGTTTGGTGGTTTTTTTTTTTTTGGTCTAGGGCAATGATGTGAAATTTTAAAAAAACACCTTTATTAATGAGAAAAAAAATCCAAGCACACTTCTCCCAAAAAAATTATTCAGGGGAGGGAGATGCTGCTCTTAATTTGACAAATCTTTCCTGATTTTGGGGTGGGATTTTTTTTTCTTTTTCTGTTTCGTTTCCCTCCCCTGCTAATGAAATTCCTAAAGATAAGATGGGTTGTTGTTGCCATAGAAACTTGGCCCTGGCAGAAGCTAAGACTGCAGATTTATTCATGCGGCTTGTTAGTCAAACTTGATGCAATAACACAGAATTAATATTTCGGTCTCATCGAGATCTTGCAGCTTTTGCCTCTCTGCAGAAGCTGGGAGAGAAGGGAATGCTAAACCCTGCATTGCTGGGCTGAATCCCTCAGTCCCATCACACCAAGGGCAGCTCTGCTGGATGCACACAAAGTCCCTTTGCTGCTGGTGTGGCAGGAGCAGCCTGAAGGTGGCTGCAGGAAACCTGGCCTGGTCTGCTCCCCAAATTCTCCAGGATGAGACTGGCAGGGAACTGATTCTGCCACTCAGAGGACTCTCAGTGCACAAAGAGTCTTCACCCCCTGGTACCTCCCACAGGGGTTTTTGTGTTCTCAGGGAAGTGCCTTTTGCACTTGGATGCATTCTTGGGATGAATAAGGATCTGCAAGATTTATTGGATAAATAAGCATTGATCCTCCTGTGCCTGTGGCAACTCCAGCTCCATCCCACAGAGCACAAGAAGGGGTGAAATTTAAGAACATTCCTTAAATCTGAAGGCAGGTTATCCCTGCCTGCATTTGTCTTCCCCTGAGCTTTGCTTTTTGCTGATCATAAGAATCATAAGACATGAAAATTGTGTCTCTGTATGGTTCCCCTTCAAATGTCCCTCATGATGGCTTCCACACAGTTCTTCCAAACACCACAAATGTTTGTGACACCACAAAAAGGGTTGGAACTGCAGAAGGGGAAATGGGCAGCAGTAGCTAAGTCCTAGAGGGTTGGAGAAAAGGAAATCTCTTGGCCATGAAGTCTGGTGCTGGAGCTTAGGTGACTTATGGTTCTTAGGCACAAGCCCAGGGGACACCCTGAGCCTCAAGACACTTTTTTATTGCCTCCCAGACATGAATGAAGCAAGGACCACAAATCTGTGACCAGAACTGCTCAGCAGAGAGTGAGAAATCCTGATCCCCTACAGCTCAACACAGACTTGCTTGGCCAACTCAAAGAGTTGAGCCTTTGGAGGATGAAGGCTCTTCCACTACTCACATCATGCAGCATAAAAGAAACCAGTGTTTCAAAAAGTTCTCCATTTTAAGCTTGATGATCTCAAATTTACTTATTTTATTGACTGAAATGTAACTTTTTTTTTTTATTCCTTCCAGGCCCCTTTGTGCACTTTAAAACAGAACGCAGCAAGCAGCTGAACAACACATGGCCACGGAGAAAAGAAAAGCAGAGTTTGGTCTTGGAGAAGGGAAGAGCAGGGTTTGGTCATGGAGAAAAGAAGAGCAGGGTTTGGTCATGGAGAAAAGAGCAGAGTTTGGTCTCAGAGAAGGGAAGAGCAGGGTTTGGTCATAGACAAAGGAAGAGCAGAGTTTGGTCATGGAGAAGAGCAGGGTTTGGTTAATGCTTTTTCTCTTCAAGCCAGGTCTTAAAAGCTCTCAGAGATAAGCATTATACCCTTGATAGCTCAGCTACCTCAGGTGGCATAAAAGAAGCAGGATGGCTCCTGTGACAGTGTTGGAAACAAAAAGTTGTAATAAAAGGCAAAAATAGAAAAGCTCTTTACAGAGAAAACCCGAGCTAGGGCAAGAGGTTCTTGCTCCTGCTAAACCACTCCACAAAAGCGATTTATTTCTTTTGTTCTCTTCTTTTTCTAGGGAATTGCTTAGGCAAGACTTTTTGGCTCCTGTCCAATTGGCTATCCTTAAATTTGAGGTGAAGTCCCCTAGGTCCTATGAGGTGTCTTTTAACCAAATTGAGGAGAGAAACTTCAGTGCTTTTTTCCTTTTTAAGGAGACAAAGGGTAACTTGTTTACTCCATCAACAGGGGGCACGTTCCTACATTTGTTCACAGAGAAGGGAAGAGCAGGATTTGCTCACTACTCTAACTCATGGATTCCAGCTAGAATAAAACCCAGCCAAAATCTACTCTTACCCCAAACCCACCCAAACACAAGTTTTCTGCAGGTATCTCAACAAATTAATGCGTTCTGGAGGGAACCAAGGGTGGTGAGGGTTGTGCCAAGGAAATGCTGCTCCCTGTGTGTGCCTGGCTCTGCTTACACCCATTTGTTGCACCTAAATAGATGATTTTGCCCTTTTGCAAAAGGCAAACTGCAGCCAAAGTCTGCCTGATGGATCCCTGCTATAAGGATGGAAAAGGCCACACTGAAGGCACTGGATGAACTGGCTTTGAATCGTAAAAGGTGAAGGACATTAATGCTCCCTTGGGGTTTGAACTCTAGAGGATTACACTGAGAGAAGCAAACCGGTATTTTAATAAAAAATATACTTATTTCTGACACAGGATTAACAGTTTAAGCCCCTCACCAGCCTCTCCTTGTTATTATTCCTCTCAAGGAAACTGCTTTTTCTTTCTGAGTGCTTTTTTCTAAAGATGCAGAACCAACTGGGAGAGATTTTTTATAGTGAACTCAAAGCAAGGAGGTGCTCCAACTTCCATCTCCCCTTCAAAGATTGTCAGTGCCATCTAAGAGGACTCAGGACTCAGCACCCCTCCTCTTGAAACCCTTCCTGATCCCCCTCCTTCACAGCAATTGATATATCAGAAAATTCAAATCTGAAATCAATAAACCTCTGAGAGCAAAGTCTGTTATTTATAATGGCTTGGCTCTCAAATTACTCAGGATGCTTCAGGATTAGGCAAACTAGGCAAGATTTTCTGCTTCTCTATTTCACTGGAGCTCCTAGAGGTGCAAATCTGTGCAGCATCTGCCCTGTAATCATTAGTAAAATAAATTAGGATGCTTGAAGGAGCAGCCTGATTAGGAAGTGGAGTGATCACTAGCAACTATTGTCAGTGTTGTGTGCTTTGTTCCACTTACAAGGCTAATTACTGTAACAAAGTGGATCATTTTAAATGGAAATTCTGGATAGCTGTCAATGCAAATGTTCATGATTTTTTCCTGGATGCATCACAACCGCATATGGGGAAACAAAGAACAATGGAAATAATCAAAACACAACTGAATTGAAGAAACCATTCAATAGACTTTTGTTAGAGCTCATTAAAAATGTGCATTTATCCTCATTCTTTCCGAGTGCTTTGTCTGAGGGCCCCTATCAGACTCCACCATCTCCACAGCTCTTTGCAAAACAATGTCCACAAAGGAGCCTGTTGCACTTTCTGACTTCAGCCAGAGGAACCCAGTCCCCTTCCCTGGGTTCCCCTGACCTCCTGCTATTCCCAGGCCAGCACTGAGCAGAAATTCCCCTTCAGTCACACCCTGAAGGGAACTGGGAAGGGGAACTGGAAATGGAAAACTGGGAACGGGGTTGGGAACTAGGAATGGGAACTGGGAATCGAAAACTGGGAATTAGGAATGGGGAATGGGAATTGTGAATGGGGATGGGAATATGGGGAAAACTGGGAATGGGAACTGTGAATTGGGATGAGAATGGGAATGGGAACTGGGAATGGAAAACTGAGAATGGGGAATTGGAAACTGGAAATGGGAAGTGGGAATGGGGATGGGAACTGTGAAACTGGGAATGGGGATGGGAACTGGGAATGAGAATGGGACTGTGAACTGGGAATGGAAAACTGAAAATGGAAAACTGGGAATGGGGATGGGAACTGGGAATGAGAATGGGACTGTGAACTGGGAATGGAAAACTGAAAATGGAAAACTGGGAATGGGGATGGGAACTGGGAATGAGAATGGGAATGGGAACTAGTAATGGGAACTGGGAATGGCAACAGAAACTCCTCAGAGACTCCCTCACTGAGCAAAGCTTCTCAGGCCTGATTTGGGATGAAGGAAACTCTGGGATTCACATGTCCAGGAGTCTGGCACCTTCAGCCCCAAGCCCTGGAATCACCTGAGGCTGGGCAAGGTGACAGAGCTGGGAATGTCTGCAGGAGTCTGCAGGATCCAGCCAAATGAGGCTTTGTTTTCTTGATTCATCAATGGTTTTTGAGGCAGGGAGGAATGCTAACAAGGGGGATTAAGAAGTAATACAGTTTCCAAGGAATTCTGAGCACGTTAACCTTGAACAGTCATCAGTCTATTGTGGTCCTCACCCACCCACTCTACAACCTGAGGGTGTTTTTAACAGGGAAGGTGCTTAGAGAAAACTCATTTCCATTTGACTAAATCCCTCCTGGCTTGCTCACTCATTTTTAGAGAGGAAATGGGAGACAAAAGTTGTACATTCAGACAATGCATGAGAAAGCTGTGAAATCCTTCCCTGCCAAGGCAAAATCAGATTCTGACATTTTTATCTCCACTGTATTTACTCATGATTTCAGCTGTGATGTTTACTCATAGCAAAAGCATCCTGGAAAAACTGCAGGAGTATTACTCTGCATGGGAAATTTTGGCAAGCTTGGACTGACAACTGTTCATTCATTATGTGAATTCACATTTGGGGAGTGCACCAGACACAGCAAAGCCACCACCTTGGAGCAGTTCTCTTCCAGGTGGGGTTCAAAGCACACAGATCAGACACAGTGTCCACATTCCCACAGCTGATTTCTCTGCAGTTTAAAATTACACCACACCTTCCTTTTTTTTTTTTTTTTTTTTTTTTTTGGTGCGAATTGCAATCATTCTCTCACAATCTGCCCCAACAAAAGCCTTCCTTTGAGCAAGAGTTGCATCCAGTGCTGTCAGAGCTGGGAAGTGGCAGCCAGGAGGCCTGGTCTGAAACCAAACAGCAAAAATGCAACCACATTTCTTGCAGCAGGGAGGTGCAGAAATCTCAGTCTGGTTGCTTTAGGTGGTCCACTGCTGCTTTTAGGAATCACCTGCACATCCACTCCGGGTTCAATCCATCTTTTCTGCAACAGATGTGCTGCAAAGGCTCACACCAATTGTGCTTGCACAGCAAGTCTGCTCAAAACCTGTTGGTCTTACTCTTTTTTGGGATGTGCCAACTTGGTTTGTCCCTGTTTAATTGGACAGAAATGCAACAAAAGAGCTGATTTGGGTTGTTTCATCCCAGGCAGTTCTGTCTTTATAAAGGGGGAGAGGAAGGAGGAGAAAATATTAAACTTTATATTAAATGCTCAGTGTCAGACACCTTCCAGGCCACCAGTGCAGGGTGTCAGTAGTGTTTTACTGGTCTGAGTGTTATGTCAAGGCAGTAAATGAGGAACAGTTATTGTGATCCCTGTCATTACATGCTGAAAAAACAGTGTAAGTGGGATGAGAATCAGCCTGGCTGTGCCAGCACAAAACTAATGTTTGCAATAAATTGCAGCTTGGACTGATGTGGCTTTCAGTGATGGTACAAAATGAATGGAACTTGTCCAGAACAGGCAGGAGTGGGGAGCAAACAAATCAAGGGCATGAAGGGCGATCACTAAAATGCCTGATTGGCTTTGCAGGGCTTTTTGACATCTGTGGAAATCCATTGACTTCCATAGATTTACCTAAGGCAGCTGAGGGCGGGAAAAGAGAACATTTTTGTGCTTTGGAAACCAGTAAATGGAAATTATGAGGGACGAAAGAGTAAAATAGATGAACCCAAAAGAAGTCAAACTCTTTGTCTTTCCTAGAGGAGCTGAATAAGGCACTGGCTTCAGGTGTGTCTCCCTTCTACACCACCAGACTTCCCGGGGTGAATTTGCTCTGATTTTAGCAAATGAGTGGTTTCTGAAGAGACTGAGGGCAAAGAAACGTAGGGAGTGCTAAACCTGAGGAAATAAAAGATCAATATGCCTTTGTCTATAGGCAAATCTTCTCTATTCTCAATAAAATGTCTGCCACAATTTTCTTTGGGTGAAACTCCAGTACTCACTGGGACACTGAGAAAAATTCTTTTTTAAAATTCATTTTGTGGGATCCTATTGGGCTGAGTGCATGTTCTGCTGGGCTCTTTATCTCTCCCACAACCAATCCTCCCTCCAGGAGATCTCTTCTGTTCATGGGCCATTAATTATTAATTATCTTCTGTCCATGGCCAGTGAGTATCCCTGCATGGCTGAGAAAATTCCATCTTCCCAGGGGGAGATGCTCTGCCCAGGGGAGGAGCCAAACATTCCTACCTGGATACATTCTGACCTGGAAAACTCCCCCCTTGTGCAGGATCCTGCTCCAGCAGAAGCACAGCTGGCACTGCAGGAGGGCTGAGCCACCCTGGGATGGGGTTGCTGCCACCTCCCTGACCCACTGGTGCCACCATCACCCATGCCACAAGTCAGGGCATGTTCTGACTCTGACAGTGTTTGTTTTTGTTTTTTCTTTTTGTTTGTATATTGTATTTGTATTTTTAGTTTTCCTAATAAAGTTATTCCTATTCCCATATCTTTGCCTGACAGCCCCTTATTCAAAAATTATAATAATTCAGAGCAAGAGGGTTTTACTTTCCATTTCAAGGGAGGCTCCTGCCTTCCTTAAGCAAACACCTGTCTGTTCAAAGCAAGACACATGGGAACAAAAAGGTCACAGATCCTCCCCTGCCATCACCAAGGAGACGTGGAGAGCAGGAGCTGTTCTTTAACTGGGTGGGCTGGGCAGCTCTGCACACTTGACAGCCAGCAGGGCTGGGGAGGGGAAGGGGTGGACAGGGGAGCCCTGGGGTGGGGACCTGCCAAAGTCTCACTTCATCTTCAGCCTTCACCTCCCTTCCAGCCTCAGCAGCCCCAGAAAGTTAATTATTCTGGAGGGCACCTTCCCAATCATATAAAGCCTGTGATCCATGTTGAGGGTGATTATCTCTTGCTTCCTGTCCCAAAGTGTCCCTCACAAACGCCATCAGATGGAGGAGAAGGTGCTGAGGATCCCTGGAACAAAAACGCGCCGGGAAAGAAGCGGCCATTTCCACGTCTGTCGGAGCAGAGCCTGAGAATGCTTTCTGTTTGTGCAGGGATATTTTTAGGCTTCAGAATTATGCAAATTGTTCTCCTAAATTACACAGAGCCCTGTGATAGCAGCTAGTAGCAGTTGCAGCTGTCAGTGTCATACGGCAGCAAGCGCCCAGCGAGTCGTGGGAGTGAGCGTGGAGATGGTTCTGAGCACCAGGAATTGGTAGTTCTGAGCCTCAGGAAATTGGTTCTGAGCCTCAGGAAATGGTTCTGAGTGTCAGGAAATGGTTCTGAGCCTCAGGAAGTGATTCTGAGCTTCAGGAAACGGTTCTGAGCTCTGTTTATCAATGAGTAGGGAAGCAGGAGTTGGAGCACCAAAGATCTGGAGAAGCCTCTGTCACCCCACAAGCTCAACAGGACTGCTGGCTGATGAGATTGTGGGCATCTGAACATCCCTTACTCATGATTTGATCTGATCACAACCCTTCCTACAGGTTTTATTGCTGTTGTTACCCAGTTCTTAGTCACAAGCAATGAAAATCAGTTACTTTGCTTTTTCTTTTTCTTTTTTGCTTTTATCGGAAGAAAACCCGAAAAAACAGCAACCCAAAGTAGACAGTAGAAGAGGAAGGGATGTAAATCAAGAGGAAATATTTTAGGGCTGCAGGGAGAGCAGTGTAGATGGGTGAATGGGGCTGGAGGGTCAGCAGCACCAGATGTTGGGAATGAATGGAATGGAAAACAAAGGCTCAGGAGGGATGGGCAGGTTGTTGTGATAAGTCTTGTGGATAGTTTCCTAAATTCTCTTTACAGTGTAAACACTTTGTTCAGGCACTGCTAAAAAGATTTAAGAGAACTGTGTAAAAATGTTCTCTGCTCTATAAAATGCTACTGCTTTGCCTTTCTTGTCTGGAGAGCAAAATAAATGAGAGCTACAAAAACACTGTTGCAACCAGCACCACACACATCATTTTTCAATTGTTGAAACAACTGGTCTGTGTATTTCTTGTCTTTGTGAGGGAAAGAAATTACAGGGAGGGGGAGACAACACTTTGGAGGGTCCTAAAGTGCTGAGACAAAGGGTGTCACTTGGGATCTTCTTGCCTCCTTCTGTGTCTTAATTGTATGAAGATGCATCATGTGGTTGCAAAGCCCATTAGCAAAATTAATTCACTGTGCTCTATTCATTTGTTAGAATCCTGACATAATGCCACGGAGCATTTTACATCTGGAGCTGTTTGAAAACAAAGCCACCCTCCAAGTACTTTCTTTGGTTGGTTTTAGCAGAGCAGAATCAGATGTGCAGGGGAACCACAGATCCCCTCTGTGGTGGGATCTCCCCTTCACAGAGTACAGAAAAATGTACAAATAGCAACAGAACGCAGAGCAAAAGGGCAAGTGAGACCAGCTTAGGCTCAAAGATACCTGGCTTTGCTGTGATGTGCACAGAGGCACGAGAGCATCCTCTGCTCAGAAGGGGAACACAAGAGGGAAGCCCTGACTTCCCAGATCCAGGAGTTTGTAAATGTAGGCAATCCCACAGATGCTCCTGCTCTGCTGAAATGAAAAACCTGGTCCCTTCCTGGAAGGATGTTGGCTGAAATCACAGATGGATCCAGGTTTTCTCTCCCCAGCATCAGGACACATCTGGGAGCTGACAAAACCATGAGGTTATCACACCTTGAGGGACTCAAAGCAAGATTCACCCAATCAAGGTGTGCAAACAATGGAAACTGAGGGGAGAACCCAGAGTTCTGCCACTGATGGGAGAGATAACCAGAATTAGGGTGGAGATGAATAAACCCTCTCCTGCCATGCTAAGCAGAAATCCAACTACAGCAACTCCTTATTCCTTATCACAATCAAAGTCATCCTTTCGTTTGTTTGGTTTTCTGTTTTTTTTTTTTTTTAAGATTTTGGTCAAATGTTTCACTGCCAGGGTAACTTTTTAATTTGGAGCCAATCAAACCTAATCAAAGTAAGTTCTGAGCACTACATGGATGCTCGTGGGATTTCTCACCCTGGGAAATTCAACAGGACTTTTGCTCCAAAGCTATTAACACGTTCTTGTGCAAGACACTCCTCTTGCCCTTAATTAGCTCTTTGTGTGGGCATTTATTTTTCTACAGACTTGAAACCACTGCCAGACCCCCAGGTAACATCGGGAAATCCAACTCCCTTTTTACCCAGCCCAGAACTCGAAGCTGCAGATAACAAACTCCCAACTCGTGGGTGGTTCCCAACCCTTGGCTGCCGTTTTCCTGCTTCATACAGTTTTGTGATTTAATTGCTTTTTCAGGCATTTGTGTTTTAGGGATATTTCTTTTTTTCCTTCTAACAACTCCAGCTGCTCTGGGAAGAGTCAGTTGTCATGACTCCCTGCTTTTAAGGCTTCTGCTGCCACGTTGCCTGACAATGAGAGGAACAGAGGACCAAAGCAGACAGGGGGGAAAAAAGCTTAATTATAGCCCAGACTGCCTTTCTCTCTGAGGTGAAGGGAATGTAAATTATAATTCCTGGATAAAAAAATCAAACAGAATTACTTATCTCTTGAAATCCCCACTGATCTGGCCACTGCAGTTAAGCAACCAACCTGCTGCCTTATTATTCCAGTGACATACTGCTGCAGGAGAAACTCCCAGGCACAGCAATAAACCAGCAAAAATGCAGGAGATGGCTCAAGATTTCCCTCCTCTCCCTTTCCCAGGTTTCCCAGCTTTCTGTATTTCTCTTTTCAATTAAATCATATCTGGCACCTTTCCTCTGAATTTTTAACGAGTTTGTTTTAGGGAGAAATATGACCAAGTGACCCTTGGAACAGCAGAGAGTGGAGAAATTAGAACATGGCCAGAGTGCAGCAAGGAAAGCCTGAATTAGGATTTCTGCCTCCTTGATCAGGTTATTTTCTGGAGAGAAATGGTGGCTTCCAGTTCTCCTGTTGTATTTGAAATCTCTCTCTAGAAATCTCTGCAATTTTGATGCTGTCTGGAGAGGGATGGTCAATATTGCACATGGTTTACTCACATGATGGAATAAATCCATGGCTCATCTGAGCCTCTCACTGCAGCAGCAATTTATAAAGCTGGAGAAACACAGAAGTGCTTGTGGCAAAAAGACCACACACTCCTTATTGCTCTTTAAGGCTGTAGGAAAAACTGAAAGGATCAAGCCAGAGAATGAAAAATGCCATGGAGGGAAGATACAAGGGGTGTGGAGAAGATGAACAGGAAACAAATCCAACAAACCCATCCCGTTTTTCCCTTTCTAATGCTTTGGTGAGACCCAAGGCAAAGGCTGACAGGAGGGCAGCTTGGTGTGAGGGACAAAAACCCATTTTCAGGGCTTTGAGAGGAAGCCTTCTGCAGGGGAGCTGTGATTTCAACCTCCTTGAACGCATTAGCAAGGGGCTGGGAAACTCAGAGGATGGCACACACTGCGCTGCATTTCGTGACATTTCTATTGCAGGGCTGGGAACGCGGCACCGGAGGATTCAGCGATCATAAACTGTAAACATGAAATACAGCAGGGGAGCTGCAGCCTCAAACACAAACCAACCCTCCCTGAGAGTGTTCCATCATGTTTTCAAAGCCACACATGAAAAACAAACAAACAAACAAACAAACAAAAAAACCCTCTTCAGCCACGGGTGACAAATGCATGAAGAGATGAGGAAGGGAGCACCAGAGTTATTCCCAACCTCTCCGGTGGGTGCAAGTTTCCCTGACTTTCCATGAATGTCAGCTGGAATCTGGGTAGTGAGCTTGAATTACGCCTTGGGAAAAGGGAATATTCTCTGTTACTTTACAGGCATTGGTTACTTTGGTCTTTCTCAGTATTTAAATCTTGGTTCTGTCGTATTTGAGTGACTCTTTCAGGAGCTTTTTGGCTCAAGCGACTCAGCTGCATTGACAATTCTCTTTCCCTTCCCCTCCAGATACCCCACTGAAAGAAAACCCTAATTTCCCCACAGCAAACCTCACTGTTATCATGTTATGCATTGTTCTGCTTCAGGGTGACCAAAAAAAAACAAGTCAGAGACAAATCTGAATAATCTCCCCTGAAACTGTGAAACCAGTAAAAAAGAATTTCCACTCCCCAGCTGCCATCCCCTCTCCACCCCATGCAGAATGTTAAATAATATTAAATAAAGCACCCCTGCAGCCCACACCTTGAGGGAACACCCCAGCACTGCTCTGCGCCCCTAAATTTTCTTTGCTACTTCACAGGGAGGGGAGTGATTTGTGTGAATGGAGCCCAGGGTATTCCCTCGGGAGATCTGCATGTGCTCAGCGCTGCAGCTCTTTTTATAGGAGCAGATCCAGGGACTGAGGAGAAAACAAGCATTTTCCTTTCACCCTTTACAGAATATACCTTGGAGGCAAGGAAGAAATTATAAGATCTTGGGGGGAAAAAAAAAGATTTGTGGTAACTGGGCTTCTCCCCACCCCAGACTGCAAAGGATTTTCTGCATGAGGCTCCTGAGACACCTGCAGAAGAAGGATTTTCTGCCCTTACTCCTGCTGGGAAGATGCTCTGAATGGTGTGATTGCCTCTGGTTGGCCTGTGAGGCACATCAGAGAGTTACACAGGATAAAAACCTGACCACAGCCACCTGTCTGCATCTCTGCCCACCTGAGAGCTGAGGCAGGGAGTGATGAAACACCCAACACCAATGCTGGCATGGACAATATTCCTGCTCACACTGAAACCCACCAGCACTCCTGCAAAGCAAAATCACTGGAGAAAGTAACAGTGATAAATATCTAGCCATGGTCTGTGTTTCTCCCTGATTTCTTGCCTCCTCCTTTACTGCATAATTCACTTTCCCAGTGACATTAACTGTTCCTCAGGCATCACCTGAGCAGTTTGAACATGAGGTGGGTCTAATATATTCTAAAATATAACAGCAGAGAAGCTGTTCTGCAGAGCAGTCTCACAGGGAAAAATCTGATAGAACCAAACCTTTTTTTTATTTTTTTTCCCTCCTATCAGTCTCAGTCCTTTTATTTCCAGTTCATACCTCAAAGAAAACTAGAGAATTAAATAAATTAGCTCCTGGTAATGGGGATTATAATTGTATCAGTTTGACAGAACTCTACTCATACAAATGAGAGTCTGCACCAAAACTTCTTGGCCACAAGCTTGGATTGTTGCAGCAGAGCTTGAGGCACAAAAATACCCATCAGAGGGACAGAGAGACTAAATTTATCCCTCAGGACAGCCTGGCCATGTAAACCATCCATTCAGCTCAGGAAATCACAGAGCATCCACAAATTCCCTTGCAGAGCATCAGGAGGAAGGAAGGAGACAGCCCCAAGTACTGATGCTGTGTAACAACAAATGTTTCTATGGAGACTCTCCAGCCACTCTCAAAGGAAGGCAGAAATGCTGCTTCTTTCCTGCTGCTGAGCAAATTGTGGATAGAGTTTGGGGGGGGCTGGCACCTCTCGTGTTAGCCCAGAGGTGGAGCAGCCATGGTAACACAGCTGGTGTTTCTGAGCTGACGTGGAACCCCCTGCACCACCTCCCCAGGGCAAAGGAAATGGGTCATGGCCACGCAGAGAGGCTCTGCCAGGGGAGTCTGCAGACCTGGCAGGGAGAACATTCAATCCTGGGTGTAATCACTCTCACCATGCCACAAACACAGGCCAAAATGAGTCTCAGTGGGACCTCACCTCCTTCTGTACATCCTTCCTTTACCAGGGGCAAAACTCCCCCATTTGATGGATCAGTGGTGGTGGGTGGGTGAAAAGCTCCTAAATGACTCCAAATTCTTATTCCCAGCTCCCCAAACAAAGCAGATGAGCAATGAAAACATGGTTATTTCAAATCCTGCATGTTTGCAGATCTTCCTCTGTACAGAGTGGTCACCTTGCACTGCACACAAACCAGGATGTGGATTCTTGCTCCCTCTGGCCTTTTGGTTGAGCCAACTCTGGTCATTTTGTGCTTGGGTGGGTGGGAGGGGGCATAACCAACATGTTCCACCTTATAGAAAGGAAGGACAGACTGGAAAAGCAGGATAAAAATGTCCAGATATATTTTCCCTGAGATCTCCTTTTGAAAGCTGGAGTCAGTTCCACTCCAGGGCATTACAACACAAAAGGAAGTGCAGAAGCTCCCAAATTTCCAGGATCCTCCAGATGCTGGAAGAAGAGAGGGAGAAAGGAGGGATCTGCAGGCCCAGGCAGAGGGGTGTGGATGGATGTACGAAATGAGTACACAGAAGTTTGGTGAGTTCAAGAGAGAAAAAGAGCCAATTTTATTTCTGACCTCACAATATATAGAATTCTAAAAGTGACAGTGGGTTGGAGGATGTAATTGTCACTTCTCCAACCACACTGGTCAAACTAAACATCTATCAATTCTCTCTTCCCACAAAGAAGAATGTAAAACAATTATTTACATGAACAGTGCGTGAGAACTCCAGTAGAAATATGTAAAACATTATCAGAAGGCTAAAGAAGTTTTATGAGAACTTTAAAGCTTTCAAAAGAACTATATAAGAAAACTTAACACTTTTAAAAATCAGGGCAAGGATGGAGACTAAACCACATCAAACCAGTGCAAAGGGCTGCAAGAGCCCTTTGGGAAAGGTACTCACACACACGAGGCTGACAGGGCTGAAACAGAGAGGGACAACTCGGTCTCACACAGAGCAAAAGTCCCTAAAATCCATGACAGGTGAGTTCACACATTCCCATAGCCACTGCCCCTTCCAAGAGTTTGTTTTTCACAGGTAGCTTTGAGCTTGCCCAGCTTCTCCCAGTGAAGTGCACTCAGACACAAAAAAACCTGCAGGCTTTAAGGAAGCACAACCTTAAAAACAAATCAGCCTCCACCCAAATAAATCAGAAAAAGCATTTCCAGGGGGGCTCCTGGCCCCCACTGTGCTGCTCCTGAGGCTCCTGGGAGTCACAGATCTGCAGCTCAGGGTATTTTGGTTATTTTGCCTCGGTGGCAGAACTGAGAGTGCCTACTCAGCCAATTCCTTGTGCATTCCACGCTGCTGGAACACTTCATCTTCACGACAACTCTGGTTTCTCCCTGTGCCATCATACGTTTATGTACATTAACCTTGTGCTAAATTCCAAAGGCTGGAAGCAACCACCTAAATCATGCTAATTAAGACAAATTACTGGAGTGCTCTGAAGAATGCTGGGAAATGCATTTTGCTGCACGGCACAATAATGAAAACAAAGCTCGATTCCAGAACACTGTTAAGTGTGCTTATTTCCAGCCCTTTATTTTCTCTGGTCTTTTCTGGTTTCCAAAAAAATCTCTCCCTCGCCATTCAAGGATAAAATTTAAATTAATTCCCCCAGCAAGACCTCAGAGAAAGTTCATCCTCGCTGGAAGATGTCGTTCAGGAAAAGTCAATGGAACAAATCCATCCCCAGGTACAAGACCTCAGTTCTGCAGAGCCACACCACGATCAGCACAGCCTGGGTTGGAGAGGTGAATTCCCCTTATTTTCCTGGCCTTTGTGCTTCCCTGGCACCATAAGTAGGTTCCAAAAGGCAGGAGCAGCCCACTGGGATGAAGACAGGGCCCTCCCCACCAGATTTGTCTCAGCAGCTTCTTCGTGACCTCCTCATGAGGGAATTTGGTGGTGGGGAGAAGGCAAGGATTCAGGAATGGTGCAATACCTGAACAGCAGTGCCCTACTCTGCTGATTCCAGTGCTTTGGGGATTTATAAAAAAATAACTCTAAATTTGCATGTGCAAATGTCCCCAGTAACGAGGCTGCAACAGCAGGACCTTAGAAATGGAACCCACACCATTTCCAATTCCATCTCTTCATGCTGCCAAGAAAAAGGAAACAACTTCCCATTCCCAGCTTCCCATTCCCAGCTTCCCTGAGCAGTCCATCACTCTAAAAACACTGAATGAAGGGAAAAGGGCAGCGTGAAGGGAGGATACAGCTAAGCTTTGCACATGGAATTATAAACAGGATGGCACAGAGGATATAAAGGGTCCCTGCATACAGCAGAAATTAATTTTCTCCTAGCAAAGGACCCTCTAATTATACTTCTGCATCACCTTTTTCTCTCTGCCACATAATCAAACTTGAAGTTGCTGCTCTGGAAGTGAATTCTTTTTCTCAAATGCTTGGAGAAACATCTCTAAATTATCATCAGAAAGAAGATAATGGATGCTGACTGCTCCCTGAAAGTAATTTTTTGCGTTTTCTTTTTCTGAGCAGGAGCTAAACAGTGTCTAGTGATGTTCATTAAGCAGTCAGCATCCTTCTCTGAAGAGCTGACGTCAGTTTGCAGCCCAGGACCTGCAATTATCATCCACATTGAAGTGGATGCTGCCTAGTTACAGCACGCTGGGAAGCCTGAAAGGATCTGGCTGACACCAGCTGCCCTCCCTCAGAAATTTTAAAGCGGGAGGTAGAAAATGAGAGCTAGACAAATCTACTCGGTTTTGACCTTGGAAAAAATTTCCTGGCTCATGTTTCCCCCCCTCCCCACCACCCCTCACTGTGTTCATCCCTTCTTTGCTTGCAGGGAGGCAAGTGAGTGATGCAGTCAATTTAAAGCCAGTTTAGATAAGCATCTGAACTTCTGGATCTAAACTCCAGAGCTCAGGAGTGTTTCAAAACCACTGCTCATCAATACACAGTGGAAAAAAACAAAGCTTTTCTTCTGTCAGAAAAATCCCCAGCAAAACTCTTTGCTGTCATTAGCAGTGTCAGGATGGGAACAGAATTCCAGGAGCAGTCTGGGGGTGAATTGGCAGAAAAGACTCTGAAGGTGACCATGTAAACTCCATTTCCCCAGGTTTTCTACCATTAAAGCCAGGAGCTCTAATCACAGCTGGATAAAATCACAGGATTAAAATGCCACCCTCCTTTTGCACAGGGAGCCTGGCCTGTTAAATAAGCAAGTTGCCCCGAAGCAGCTCGCAGGGCGAAACAGTGAAAGATGACAACAGAAATTGGTTTGTAGGTGCTGGGGGTGGGGGCTTGGCACGGACATTGAATCAGAGGCTCCTGATGGCTTTTGCCTTCTACCTTGCACCAGCTCAGCCATCCTTCTTGTGTGACACTTCCCACTAAGGACTCCCATTTGTTTGATGAATATCTAAACTCCATCAGACATTGCTGCTCTTGTTGTTTTCTAACCATCTTACTAACATTTTGTTGCTATTAACTTCAATAAATTACAGCCTGGTATTTGCATTCATAGCACTGAGCCATCCATCACATAAGCTTATTTTTTTGCTTGCTTTTTTTCTGAGAGAACCACAATTATCTACCTCCTGCAAGGACCTTATTTCCTACCTATTCTGTATTTTTCACTATTAGGGAGGCATGAATTTAAATCAAAGTATTGCTTAGGGCAGAGGGGTGGTGTCTCCTTTTCTTCCTCTGCTTTCTCTTCCAGCCAACCCCGCACCCATCAAAAAAAGCTGGAAATTCAGGTGGTAGAAACTAGAGAACAATTCCAGCTTCTAAGTTGTTTATCTGCCTAATGCTGCAGGATTTCTTGGGAGGATGATCAAAGATACCTGAGCGATGGAGGTGCCAAAGGATGTCTGATGTTTAAAAATCCCTCTGGACATCTTATGGATGGCCCACAGTTTGATATATTGTGTCAGACATGTCCCCCCTGTGTTTCAGACTCAGTTGAGATGACATGAATCACTTAATTCTCCATTGAAATGCAGGATCTGCTGGGTGGAAGGGAGGTATATGGATTTTCTTTCAGGGCATTTCATGAAAAGAAATAAAGAAGAACTCTGTAAAGCCCTGAAATTACAGGTGGAATGTAACAATGTGGGATTCAGGCTGGCCAGGACAATTTATTGCTGGAAATTGTGCTCTGGGGGGGGACTGGGTTTGCTTTGGCAGGACCTTGGCTTCATGAGCAAGCCCAGGGCCAAAGAAAGATGGAAAGAGATGCTGATTTTCTGGGAGAACCAGAGCAGTTTCTATCCAGAACTAAAGAGAAGTGGAATTAGTGAGGCTGGGGTGAGTCATCCTCTCACATCCTGTGGATCATCAGGAGGTCACTTAATTAAGCACTTAATTAAGTTCTGTGGTGGGACCACTGCAACAACCAAGCCTGAAACCCCGAACCCCAGCAAGAAATTCCTTCTTAGAACACCACAGTGCTGCAAGCACTCAGGAAGAGAGATTTTATTTCCTGGCAGGTTATTTTCAGCCGGGATCATTTCCGTGACCTGCTCTGCAGCATGTCCCTGTGCGAGGCAAAACCCAGGTGACAGAGACATGGCACAGCAAGGTGCCACAGCTCACCCTGGGTCGGGGGTGGCTCCGTGTGGTGGAAAAGTCTCTCCTCCAACCTGAGCTTCCAAAGAAAGGCTCAGCAGTCTCTTGTTGTTTGGTCTCAAGGCAGTTTATTGCAAGTTATCTTAAAGATTTTCTCCTGGAGCTGCTGTGGTTTGCTCACAGCTCAGGCAGAGGCACACACACACCCTGACATCCTCTCTGACTCCCGACTGCTTCTTCTCTCCCCCTCTGCCCAGGGCTGCTGCTGTCTTTTATATGGTACATTACGTGTTAAATGTTTATAGTTTTTCCCCAATACCTGTTACCTATATTAAATGGTGCTTTTCTATCTTTTATATGGTACATTACGTGTTACATGTTACAGTTTTTCCCCAATGCCTATTACCTATATTAAATGCTGCCTTTCTACTCTAAACCAATCTGTGAGTACCAGCATCACCAAGAACATGGAGGTAAGGAAGGAGAAAGAGGGAGGACAGGGCAGGCCCAAATCCCTCCATCCTGTCCCATCATCCCAGAGAGCTGCTGTCTGCCTCGATTTACCCCTTTAACCGCAGATAAAATAAGCCAGGGACCTCATAAAACAGGAAAACTGGACTGGCAGAACTCACATCCAACCAATATGATTAATGCAACGTTCTCCCCTTTATTCGTGATAAGATGGCAGTTTATATACACTTCTATATAGTTTACAAAGGCACTCTGATTGGCAAGCTAACATTGTTTATCTTTGTCTTAAGGTGGCCTAAACCTCACACTATAAACCTGTACTACTTCACACCCAGACAGCCCAGGGCTCCCCATCACACCTTAATACAATTTCTAACTGCGCCACAAACTCTTAATTTCTATCTGTGCCACAAACTCTTAATTGCTAACTGTGCCACAAACTCTTAATTTCTAACTGCATCAGAGGCTGGAAGGCCTCACAAATCTGAGGCCTTGACTGGAGCAGCTCAAATCTCATTCCAAACATAAATCATGACCTCTGTCTCTCAGAAATGCTGCAGCAGATAAAGATGGGATTTATGGCTCCCTGCAGCCTTGCAAGCCACCCAAAGCACTCCCTGTCCATGCCAGACACTTCTGTTCCCCCCCAGGAATTTGCTGTGATGTTCTGCAAAGGGGAAAGCTGAGCTCTGGGTGCTCTTTCCATCCACATCCCTGGGGAGTGCCATGGATTCATTCCAATGTGATTGTGAAGTGCAAGCACAAGCAGCTGACTGCAGATCCAAACAAATCTCCTCGTGCAAAACCCTCAAATGAAACAATCAAGGTTTCCAGCACCCCCAGATGCCAGGAGAGCCTCTGGCCAGTGAGGACCAGCATGTTCATCCTGCCAGGAGCCTTCTGCAGGCAGAAAGAGACGGAGTGAAAAGAGCTGAGCCCTGAGAGCCAGGAGGGCCAGAGGATGCCCCCAAGCCACATTTCCTATCCCAGGGAGGTCCCTCTATGCCTCTCACACACAAATAACCTTCCAAGTATTGTCCTAAAGCTCCAGATTTTAGAGCTTTCCCTCTCCTTTGTCACCAGAGTTCACAAAAATGCTGAGACTGTTGTAATACTTCAATTGCTGTTCCTCCCTCCCCATTTATCCTTTAATTTACAGCTTCCTCCTCTTGTATTCTTATTTCAATCTTTTTTATCCTTCCAGCCTCAGGATGTTTTCCAGGTTTTATATCTCTTCTTTTTATTTGATCATCATCTTCCTGTTCTATATTTGTGCTTGCAAACAGACACCTGCATGCACACCCACACTGCCTGACTCAATCTTTGTTTTGTTATTGGGTTCATTTTGCACTTTCATTTGTCTCTCACCCTTCTTCAGTCCCTCTTCATTTATCCTTTTTCGTGCTGGAGACTAAATTTTGTTGCTTATTTAGCCTGTGGTTCCTGTCTCTCTTATCTCAGACCCTCCTGTCTTCCAAAAACTTTTTAATCTCCTCAGATTTGTCTTTATTCCTTCTTTGCTCCTCTCTGATCCAAGAACAGCAACTTCTCTACCTCACCATTTTCATTTTTCTGAGGACACACCACACTTATGCCCCTCTTGCCTGTCCTTACAACACATTAGAAATTTCATGAAAATAATTCTGGAATATCCTGAGTGGAAGGGATCCACATGGATCATCCCAGCTCCTGTCCCTGCCCAGACCCCCCAAAAATCCCAGCCTGTGCAAACCCTCCTGGAGCTCTGGCTGTGCCCATTCCCTGGGGAACTTGGGCAGTGCCAGCACCCTCTGGGGGAACAACCTCTCCTGATATCCACCCTAAATGTATTCTCACTCTAAATGTGTCCAAGCAATCATTCTGTTGGCATTGGCAGTGATTTCTGTGCCTTCCTGTGCTGCTCAGCAGCAGCACGAAGGAAGACAAGTGAAACTTGCACTTCCTCACCCTCATTTCCAGAAGTCCTTGCAGGATAAAAGAGCAGTTGATATTAAAATGTCCTGTTCAATTCCACTTGCCATTCAGCTGCATAGCAACCACAGACTACCTTTGGCAGACTTACTGAACTATTTTTAGTTCAATTACTTGTTCCCCTGACTCAGACTGCAGGGTCTGAGCTTACCTTTCATGCAATATGTGCAAATGAACCTTGGTGCTTGCACTCATCCTGACCCGTGCAGCTCATTACCAGGAAATTATTTTAGGGGCTGAGATATAAACTTCTATATTTGCCCCTCATGTCTGACAGATTTTCAGGCTAATTTTGTTCCCATCTAGCTTTCATAGCCCAAAGTTTTGTCACATTCATATCCTTGTCATCTACTTGGGTGACGGAAGTACCTGCAGGTGGATTTACCAGCTTGAGGAATGGCTTCTAGCAAGGCAAGTTAACAATGATGTGCCAGCACAGTAAATCTGTAAAATCTGAGAGGAGAAGGCAGCAGGAGGCTTGTTTATCATTTTGGGGCTGAAATAAAGCTCTTCTCAAGGCCTGCTGCAGGAACAACAAGTGTGGGTAAGGGGAGGCGTGGGAGCAAAGCGACACCAGCCTCTGAACCCTGCCTAGAGCAGGATCTACTCCTTGTGCTGGATCAGAAATGAGGAGAGAACATTTCACAGAATCACAGAATCCCAGAATCCCCAGGTTGGAAGAGACCTTCGAGATTATCGAGTCCAACCCAGCCCAACACCTCAACTCAACCCTGGCACCACATCCAGGCTTTGTTCAACACACCCAGGGATGGTGACTCCATCACCCCCCTGGGCAGCCATTCCAGAACTTTATCACCCTTTCTGTAAATAACTTTTTCCTGATATCCAACCTGTATTTCCCTTGGTGCAGCTTGAGGCTGTGAGCTCTGGTTGTGTCAGTGCTGCCTGAGACAGATCCCAGCCCCACCTGGCCACAGGCACCTTTCAGGAGCTGTGGAGAGTGATGAGGTCACCCCTGAGCTTCCTTTTCTCCAGGCTGAACACCCCCAGCTCCCTCAGTCGTTCCTCAGAGGATTTGTGTTCCCAGCCCCTCTCCATCCTCGTTGCCTCCTCTGGACATGCTCCAGCCCTTCCACGTCCTTCCCAAACTGAGGGCCCAGAGCTGGACACAGCACTCGATGTGTGCCCTCACCAGGGCTGAGTTCAGGGCAAGGATGAGCTCCCCTGACACGGATTTAAGTTTAAATTATCCCCCACGTTCTCATTTCACCGAATGCAAGGGCCTTTCA
Organism: Taeniopygia guttata; assembly: GCF_048771995.1. Classification (NCBI taxonomy): domain Eukaryota; kingdom Metazoa; phylum Chordata; class Aves; order Passeriformes; family Estrildidae; genus Taeniopygia; species Taeniopygia guttata. The sequence continues at coordinate 8,373,142 of NC_133038.1, read as the reverse complement.
GCTGGCACCTGGGAATAGCTGCCACCCAAAGCTGGCACCCCCAGCCCAGGCTCCTCTCCAGGTTTATTTGCAGGTAGCTCTTTGCTCTCTCACCTCAGTGCCCGCCCCTGTGGGTAATGTCAAACTTCAGCAGGATGAGATGAGAACACAATTTGGCACTAAAACCAAGCTTGAAAGATATTTGCATATGACTTTGCCTTGTGAGGGTATTCCAGAATGAAAGAAACCCAAACCTGATTTGGAAGCACTGATGTGCCAATATTAATTCTTAGCTCAGGTGAATTGCTTCCATTAAAGGCTCTCTCCAACTCTCAGTGTGCATCTCCTCTAAGGAAAAACACCCTGGACTGCTCAGCTCTCCCTCAGAAATCAAGTGTCCACCCCAAACAATCATCATGGAATCACAGAATGGTTTGGGTTGGAAGGGGCCATAAAAATCATCTCAATCCACACCTTTCCATGGGCAGGGACCATCCCAGGCTGCTCAGAACTCCACCCAGCCTCGCTCCCTTCAGGTACTGGATGATTGTCCTTTTTAGTGACATCTATAAAAGTGTATTAAATGTTTCATTTTAGTGGCAGCTCTTAGGATTCTCTACCCCTCAGTAAGATCCCCTGTGCCTGGTTAGCTGTTCTTCTCCTGGTTATCCTCTTTAGCAGTAAACCCTTCATAAATCACATTCTCTCTTTTTCCCTTCTCAGTGTATTGAATTATGGGTTTGCCTCTTTAGTGCTGTCCCTTCCCATTTGTATTCTTTTATATTTAATCCTTCAGAAATTCCCATTTTGAGTTTAACAGCTGATGAAACAAGGATCTGGTTAATGCAGAGCCTTCTCCTGTGAGGGGACACCAAACTCCAGAGTCTCTTTTGAGCCAGGCTGTGCTCCACAGCTGCCCTTACCAGCTGCTGCTTTAAGCCACTAAACTGGAATAATCTCCCTGATGCTGGAACTTCCCCTCTCCTCACTTTTCTCCTCAGGAGCTCACTGAACCACAAAGATGTTTAGCTCCACTGGGAGCAGATCATTTTGTCCACCTGTTTGCAGAGCAGAAATGATCTGAGCAGGGAGAAAAACATGCCTGGAGCCTGGAGTGAATAAATGCTGAGCTGGAAGCAGCAGGAAGAGGGAGAAGAGTGGGGATACACAAAAGGCTCTGTGGGGTGCAAGGAGCAGGGACTGAGAGGCAAAGTCTGGTCCTGGTTCTGCCACTGCCCTGCTGGAAGCTGAGCTCCCTCCCCTTCCTATCCAGGAGAAGAAATTGCTTTTTCCTGTGCCAGCATTGTAGCCATTCAAGCATCACCAAAATCTATATAATTCAAAGGAAACTCTTCCTGGATCCTTTCTCTCAGCTTTCAGAAATGCAAAAGTGAGTGTCTCTTGCTTTTGAAGGTGGTTCTCCAAACCAAGTCCCTCTGGAAGGCCATTCCCCCTTTGATCTCCACTAACCAGCGAGGGAAGGTACATGGAAATGGGTGAGAAATTATCAGATGGCTAAAACTGGAGAGGGGTGGAGGGAAAGAAGAAAAGGAAAAGGAAAAAAAAGGAAAAGGAAAAGGAAAAGGAAAAGGAAAAGGAAAAGGAAAAGGAAAAGGAAAAGGAAAAGGAAAAGGAAAAGGAAAAGGAAAAGGAAAAGGAAAAGGAAAAGGAAAAGGAAAAGGAAAAGGAAAAGGAAAAGGAAAAGGGGGCCAGCTGGATGCTGTTCCATGTGTATATTGCCAAATGCAGGTATTTTCACTCTGTGGTTGGATTTACTCACAGATGCAGGGGTTTATATGAATATAATATATTTATACAGTACACTATTTAATTATTAAGTAGGTGCTGTTTAAAAAACATTGGTGCAAGGAATTTTTCTTTTTCCCTTTTCCTAATAAATTGTATTTCTGACTTGGAGTCTCTTGTTGGTTTTGCTTTCAAACCAGAACAACCTGATTCCTCTCAGTGAGTGGGACTGGGATTCCCCACAGGAGTGATGAGGAGAGGGAAGCACTCCCAGGGGGTTACTGACAAAAAGTTGAGCCTGGAAAAGTCCCCTTTTCCCCAGATGCTGCCCACAGAAAGCAGCTGCCTGACAAATGCAGACCCAATACCTCAATTTTTGCTCCTAACAGTGGAAGATTTGGCTGAATTTAAGTAAACAAAGCCCATTGTAAGGATGTTTTATAAAACTGCACTCAGCTAAAATTGCAGACATATCATAAGACTTCCAAAGTGGTAATTTTCTTTATTTCTCCTAAGAAAAAGCAGCTTAGGGATTTCTACAGTCCCCAGTTGTGCCTGAGCATCCTCACACTCACGGCTGTCTTCTCAAATCTAGCCCTTAAGCTCTCCAAGTGCTCTTATTTTTATCCCAGAAAGAAGAGAAAGAGGGAGATTTACTGGGTTAAACCTTTAATTCCTAGATAAAAGGCTTCTTTCCCCCTTTCTTTCTTAACCCTTAATTCTTTCTTGCCATTATTCTCTTCATTCTGCTCCTCAGCCCAAGCAGAGGCATTTAAACCCTGCCTGTTTGCTGTGTGCAATTTCTAGCTTTGGGCTTTTCACCTTTCTTTTGTTTTCCTGGAGTGGTGGTATTTGTTTTTAACAGAGCTTTCTGCTGGCATCAGACAAGGTGTGAATCCTGTCCTGTCCAATTGCTGCTCCTTTCTTTTCAGCCTGACAAAGGTCTGGGCCAGCAGAGATGCTCCCAGAGATCCTCTGGAAGCCTCTCCCAGTTCCCACCAGCATCCTCCAACTCTGACTCAGCTCACAGCCACCTTTTGCCACTGTTCCAGAAAAAATTACTAACAGCACAGTAGAAAATGTTCCTTTGTTGGGTATTTTTTGGGGTTTTTGTTTTGTTTTGATTTGGTTTTTTTGTTTTGTTTTTCTGAGACAGCCAACAGGCTCAAATCCACCCTTACATTTGCTACCTCGTGTTGTAAAGCTGTTTGCACTCAGTGATGCCCAGAACACTTTGCCCATGGTTTGTTTAGGCAGACTTTTAGTGATTGGGGTTGTTAAAAAGTCATTCCAGAGAGATATTAATGGTTTCCAGTAATCAGAATGCTGCTGTCCATAGCTGGACTGAGCCTTAAAGCCTTTCTGCCTCCACCCTCCCATTCCTGGGGTGAATGGAGCTACAGAGACTTCAGATAAAAGATGAGGATCAAGTGGATAGAGTGCAGAGGCAAACAAAACCTAAAGGCTGGGAAAACCTGATCTTGAGCAGAAAATTAATGTGCAGAAAAAAAAAAAAAACCAACAACCAAACTTAATATTACATGCTTCAAATATCGAAAAGAGCTGCAATGACAAAGGAATTGACAGTGCATTTGTATTTGTGCTGGCTAGGACAAGAATTAGCTCAAATTCCTGCAGGATGTTGAGGGTCAGGCTTTAGGAAAAGCTTTCAGTGTTTAGCAAAGCTGCAGAGAAGACTTCAGCAGAGGCTGTGGAGGATTCTCTGCTGAGCAGCCTTCAGCAACAGGCAAACAGAGCCCTGCCAGTGCAGAGGTAGAACTGATCCTGCTCTGAGCCAGAAGGATGGATTATGTCATAATTCAGACTCTTTCCAGCCCTGTGTGATTATCAGATACAACAAGGCAAATTTTAGGTGAATACATGTTTCCATTATCTGTGTTCTTCCCCTCACACTCCCCCAGGCTTTTCCATCTTACAGATCTCTTAATCTTTTTTTATCCCTGACCTTTCCTCTTCCTTCTAAAAATTCTCTGCCTAGACTGCCTGGATTGCTGTCCTCTTCTTCCTAGACAAAAGTTTGCCTTCTTTAACACAGTACAGGTCTCAATTGCAGTTCAAGACCCTACAATTAGTCACAGCAACTCCTGCCCTGGCTGCAAGCAGAGTAAATCCTGGCAGAAGCTCACCATGGACCCTGTGCCTCTCCCTGTGTTTTCCTCCCACATGGACACCCACACAGAGCTGCTTTTAACATGGGGAGAGAGGAGAAGCAACCATCAGCTTCTGGCAAAGCTGCTCTTGTTCCTGAGCCATGGAAACCAGAGGAGCCCTTCCCTTCCTCCCACTGTGATTAACTGACCTTGCCCTGCTGCCTGCCAACTGCAAGATAGGATTTAGATAATTTTATGTGGCTGAATAGCAGAAATTGAGCTTAAAGCCCAGACAACGTTTCTTTTGCTCATGTGTTCGTGCAAATCTCTCTGCTGTAGCCTGGCAGCAATCTCAGCCTGCCTCAGAGTGCAAAGATGATACACATTTAATCTTGTAGCTTATTACATTTGCACCAGATATAGTGCTCTGGCTATCAACAGATGCTGCTAAAGTGGGGGGGCAGTTTAATATATTTTCCTCCTTAAGTGTTTATCTCCCTTTATGATGTGTCCCCAGCAGGTCAGATTCATTTTTCCTGAGCTCCTTCCAGGCTCAGCCTGAGGACACTTCACGTTTTTGCCTCCTATCTGTGGCCACACCACGTCCTCAAGTACTCTGAGGCTGCCTAGGCTGCACAGAGAGCATCCAGTTCCCATTCCAAAATCCCCCTTTTTTTAGTTTACTGTCCACACTTTGGAGTTCAATTCTTTGCCATTGTCCTTTTTGTCAGCTGTGCCCGGCTCTTGTTCAACACCACGCCTGGAACCACCCAATGAGACTTTTAATGCTTTGCAAAGACTTTTTAATGTCTTTGCTTCCTGACATTTCACAGCAGGTAAAAATCATTTTCCTCACCTATCTACCAGTGGACACGATTAAATCTCCCAGATAAAAATTAAAAAGGAGCGTGAATATCCTCCCAAACTGATTGCTTCAGCAAGCAGCACATTTATTGCTTGTACAGACATTTATGATTCAAGCCCATCCACAGAAAGGATCATCCTGGATCAAGCCTTGGATGTGAAGGTTCAAAGCCTCTCAGATTTTACATGCTCAGATAACCACAAACAATTTTAAGGCATGTTTTCCCCTTTCCTCCCAGTAATGTGTTCAGATGCTGTGTGCTCAGTGTATATTTTAGAGGAGCTCAAACATATTGGGCTGCATCTGCTGGTTTATTTTTAGGAAGATGAGCTCCGATAGAATTGCTTAGGAACAGCACAGGAAGAATTATGTGAACTTTGCAAAGAGCAGAATATTTCAAGTTCTGTGCCTGTGAACCTCGACAGCGCTCGTTCAAATGAATTACTCCTTGTAAAACTCCTTGTAAAATCCTGCTGACCCCTTCTCCCTGCAGGCTGAAATCTAAAAGTCATCCCAGTGGTGTGAAAGGTCTGTCTTAAACCAGTGTGAGCCTCCAGGAAACACAGAATTAAGGCTGACACCAGCTTTTCATCCCATCTTTGCCTGTGCCAGTGCAAGGATGGTGTTTGCTGATGCTGTGGAGGCAGGACGGGAATGAAGAGACCCAGATCAGAAGGCTGCTGAGAGTAAAACTCCGATTTATTCAAAATACACTGCCCTTTTATACAGAGCTTCATGAGGACCAACTCCATTGGTCCTGAAGTGAAAACAACTCACCGCATTGGTGCAGAGTGCTTGATGCACAGTGATAGAACTTAACTGTAAACAATGTGAACAACAAGACAGATAAAGAATTATTTACATTCTTCTCCAGCTCTTTCCCAGGCTTCTGCCTGGCTAGAAATTCTCAGTTTCTTTCTCTGACTGACTCTGAGACCCACAGTTTGCAGCCAGCAGGAGAACCCAGGGGCTGTGTTCTGAGTGCCCCTGCATGCAGACACGGACATCAGCAGGGAAACAGATCCCTGCAAACACAGCTCGACCATTTTCCTGGCAGCAGCTTCACAGACAGCACAGGGGCTGGTGGGATTTTGGAAGCAGATTAAGCTCCCTGTTCCCAGCACAATAAGAGCTGCAGGCCTGACTCCAGGCCTGATCTTGCAAGGGTTTATTTTGTGTTTGCTTTCAAGGGCTGCATCGAGAGCCGTGGGCTCAGCCATGAATTAGAGGCTGTACCAGCCCTGGAAATTCAGCTGCTGCCTTTGCTGTTTGTTACAGCACATCCTGCCCCTGCAGCATCTCCCCACAAGCCCGTGAACTAAGATGAACTGCACTTGTTTGGAACTTAACTTTGCTTATTCAGAGATTAAACCCCGTTGTCAGCTTGTAAAATCTATATTGCAAAAGCAGCGATAAAGAACAGTTCCCTCTTCCACGCAGCAGTTTTGTCAATCCATCTCTGCTCTGGCCAGATAAATCACATTACACAGGAAAAAAGCAAATCTACCCAACTACAGCACAAATCTGGCGAGGTTGTCACAACTGCTGAGGGGCTTTGAAGGTGGGGGAGTTGGACTGTGACAAGCAACATTTATTTTTCTCTGGGAAAAAACCCAATCAATTGTATGGAAGGGTCCTTGTGAATGAGGACAAGGAACCATTGACCTGTCTCACATCTCAATGCATTTTCCAGTGAAGAGCTGTAAAGGACCTCAGACGAAAAATCTGCCTTTGGGACTAATCAAGAAAAGATTTTTTTTTTTGGTAGAAACATAGATCTAACTGTATAGGGTGATTCTAGCAGCAATTTTCACCTCACATAATAACCTAGTCCTTACTTTAAAGACCAAGCTGGTGGCAAATTACAGATCCTCTTTGAGCTGAACTGACCTAATTATTTTTTGTTTTGTGCTGGTTCTGAACAAACATGCTCAAAGGATGCTTCCCCTCCTGCTTGAATAAATCAGATTTTCAAGACATACATCCAGGAGGCCCACCAGGCCTAGTCCTGGCTTGCCTGCCCACATTTATCTTTTAGCAGAAAAGCTCCTGAACGCTGGCAGCTTGAAAATGAGGAGGATTTTGGCACGGAGGGTGGGCAAGCAGAGCTGCTGTGAGGCTCAGGAGATGCCCAGGGCCAGCTGGGCAGTGCCTGTCCTAGGCAAGGAGGGCTACAGCCCCATCTTTTGGTAAATCCAAATTTCACATCTCCTCCCCTCCTTGCATCTGGGCAGAGCTGGGGAGCCCCACTCTGCAAAGCCCCACAGGGACAGACCCTCCCATGGCACCAGGGGGGATTTTCCAGAGGTAGGACTGGGCTAAAGCTGTTTTCTCTGCAGATGACCACTGGACAGAGCTCCTTGCTGTTGCCTCCTGGAAATTCAGCAGGATTTTTCCTCACCAGCTGCTCCCTGAAGCTCTGCTTTGTGCAGCCATTTACTGGTGCACCAGTACAAAACTGGCAGCTGCCACCTCAGATGCTCTTTGCACCTGCAGAACAAGTTACAGCAATAACCCTAGCATGTGTTATGGCATATTTGTGTATAACTTTCTTATACCAGTGCTGTTAGTGGGACAAATTGGGTGAAAAAAATGGAGTTTAATCCCCAGCTGGTGCCATGATTAAGTTCTCATTAGCTGTGTTGCAGAGCACTGCAGACTGAAGGGAAAGGTGGAGTGCAGCAGGCGAAGGGCTGCTCCCCCTGTGCTGAGGGGGAAAGCTGAAAGCAGAGGTTTGTGATGAGGACAAGCAGAGGTTTGTGATGAGGACAAGCAGAGGTTTGTGATGAGGACAAGCAGGAGGGCGGTGCCAGGGGAAAAGGGAGCTGAGGATATCTGCAGGTGCAGCTCTGGCACAGGGAAAGGTGTGAGGGGAGCAGGGACACACAGCCAGTCCTGCTGCTGGGAGGAGATGAGTGTGTGTTGATGCCCCTGTTTGCAGCAGGGACATAGCCTGGAGGGGAGATTGGTTATTGAGATTATTGAGATTTTTGAGATGATGATTGCCACTCCTATCTGTGCTGAGGGCAAGGCTGTGAAGGATTAAGGCAATGCATAGAAAAAGTGTGGGATGACATCTCCACCAGTGATGTTGCCTGGAACAGAGGCTGGGCAGAGCTACAGGAATAAAGTTGGGATTTATGAAAAGGCCTTCAAAGGATTCACCTTATGGCTCCATCCTACAGTTTTTTCCTTAAATATCTTTAACTCCTGCTCTTGTGGTTTGAAAGGTATTTTGAGGAGCTTTGTCAACATAACTGCTTGGACTCTTCTGGAGTCCCTTCCCCTGCAGCTCTTGCCTCTCTATTTCCTGCCTTTGGTTTCAGTTTGTCTTTTCCGGCGTGGGGAGGATGACTGAGCAACACTTTCTGAAATAAATGTCTTTGTGCTGCCTTCAGAGGCTGGGCAGAGCACAGGAATAAAGCAGGGATTTATGGAAAGGTCTTCACAGGATACACCTTGGGCAGTGTGAGAGCCCGGCCATGGCTCCACCCCAGGTGGGCTCCTGGTCACCAGTTTTGACACTTTTATGAGTTTGGGTCCATTTCCATGTTGGGGTTCATTGTCCAATTCCAGCTCCAGGTGATGCAGTCCCACCCTGCCAGGCTGCTCCCCTCCATTCCTGCTGTTTGCACTTTTTGGGGCTGGAGCTGGAGGTGCCCTTGGTTCTGGGCTGGAAAAGGATTGTTCAGTGTGCCTGAGCTGGTTCTGGGCTGGAAAAGGATTGTTCAGTGTGCCTGAGCTGGTTCTGGGCTGGAAAAGGATTGTTCAGTGTGCCTGAGCTGGTTCTGGGCTGGAAAAGGATTGTTCAGTGTGCCTGAGCTGGTTCTGGGCTGGAAAAGGATTGTTCTGTGTGCCTGAGCTGGTTCTGGGCTGGAAAAGGATTGTTCAGTGTGCCTGAGCTGGTTCTGGGCTGGAGAAGGATTGTTCAGTGTGCCTGAGCTGGTTCTGGGCTGGAAAAGGATTGTTCTGTGTGCCTGAGCTGTGAGCAGAACTTGCTGACACTTTACATGGAGTTCAGAGCTCGGAACCAATGCAGACAGAGCCTGGAAAATGAAAGCTCAAACTGAAGGCATCACCAGCACCTGAGGCCAGCCCTGGCAGGGATCAGCTTATCTGGGCTGGGGCAGGGCTGTCTCCTCTCAGCCACGGCTGCCAAGCACTTGGCAGGGGAGGAAAGGAAATTGCTGATGCTCAGAGTGAGAACCCAGGACAAGTTTCCCAGCCAGGCTTGAAACAGAGCCAGTGTGTCAGATAAAGTGACCAGCTGGGAGGCAAAACAAGGTAAAAATAAGAAAAGCATCCCTATCAGGAGACAGAACAGTGGGCAGCTCTTGCTTCTGCTGCTATTAATAATGCATGGAGACTGCTAACAAATCTACCATTTTCACACCACTAATTGCAGAAATGTTTGCCACCTCCCCAGGGTATTTCTCACACTACCCTGACACTTTATTATTTTTCCTTCCCCTTGGCTGCCTTGCTTTTCTCTCTTCTTTCCATGAGGGTTTTTAAAATGGCAGTCGCTCACCAAACCAAAGGACGAAGGATTAACCACCATTAAAAAGGTTTTAAATACTGAAGTAATCTATTTGTACAGTGCAACCTAATAGTAAGAAAATATTTATGTAATTATTCAATGAGGACTTGCACAGCACCTTTTTTTTTTTGCCTATAAATACCTAATTAAGTCCAAATATTCCATCAAAACTCTTGGTTCCACTACAAGATCTTGAATCTCAGCTATTGCTTGACAGAAAGAAATCACCTCAGGGTTTTCAGGATTTCACTCCCTCCAAAAATGGACCAGCTTATCAAAACTCCTGAGCATCACTAAATGCAACAGCTTTGCATCTACTCTTTGCTTATCACCTGGAAATAAAACTGCTTCAAAGGTGTATTGATTTGGGAGAAAAGACAGTAAAAATGTAAAATATATTTGCAGAAATCATGGTGCTCATACAATGTTTATAGGAGAAGAAGTGAAGGGACGTGCTGAAAGGTGTGGTGGTTTTTCTTTGGTTTTGTTGCTGTTGTTTTGTGATTTGTAACTATATAGCATAAAGGAGAAATCATGAGAAAAGTCTGCACACAGTCACTTTGACTGACCAGACAGACAAATATTAAGGCCAGAAAGGGTTTCGCCCTCTTTTTTTGTTGATCTAAACATCCCATGACAAATATAACCAGAGTTGGTGCATTCAGCATCTAAAAGCAGGACAAAACCACACATCAATGTGCAGCTGCTGCATGGAAGGAAATGGAGGAGACTGAAACAGCTGAAACCTTGAATTTCTTGCTGGATGTTCCTTGAAGTTTGAGGCAACCCTGTGAGGAGATCTGAGGGCATGATTGAATTATCAGGTGTATCTAATAGCACTGTGTAGCTGCTTTAGGAAAAGAGCTTTTTGATCAATTAAGTGCTGATACAAAGCCCCCATCAGTCAACAGGAAAAATGGCATCGACTTTGCATCAGGTCTGAGAGGAAGAGCCACAAAGGAAGGATGAGCAGCACCAGAGCCAGCTCTGGAACAAGCAGAAGAGTTTCAGAGTGAGCTATTTTTGCAGTTCAAACCTTTTTCTCAGCGGCATTGCCCCACCTGAGCCACCCCAGTTTGGATCTGCTGGGGAAAATGAGGGAATTTCTATGAGCCCCCCACTCTAGATTGTGCCACTGCAGCAGAACTGCCAGAGAAACATCCCTCCAGCCCTGCCACACAGCTTACAGGTGATATCCCCTTTATTTAGGACTCTTGTGAGTGCTTTGAGTTCTTCCTCAAGAGGCACCAGGCTCCAGCAACAGCTTTACATTAGCACAGGATTGATATAAATAAAGAAAAGTCAGGCCTGATGCCACTGGACACGTCTGGTGACCCTCTGCTGTACCAAATACTTCAACAGAAGAGATCATCTTTATTTCCTGCGCTGTCCTCATTTCCTGAATCCCACTCAAGCAGCAGAGCAGCCGTGATTTGAAGTCTGCTCACAAGCAAACTCCATCCAGTGAATTTCAAACCCTGAGCTGGATACCCAGCCTGAGGAGCAGGGAACAGATGGGGAAGCACAGATAGAGGATTTATCAGCGCCACACACTGATTCTGTGCAGCCTGGAGAAAATACTCCTTGTGCAGCCTGAGAGCAGAAAACCACTAATTCTTACCAAGTGAAAGATAAGCAGTTCAGTTTTTCAACAGCACCAGTCCAACAAGCAAAGAGCAACACACAGCAAAGATAAAAGGTATTTGTGTGGCAGCTCTGCCCAATCTGCTTGATGCTGGAGGCAGCAGTGAGGGAAACTGAGGCTAATTCTGGGGGGAAAAAAAATGGTTTCCCCAAATTAAGTGGCGATGCAAGAAGTTGATGTTCTCAACTTTTATATAAATATCTGGTATTTTTCAGATTTGCTGGAGGATAAACAATGGAAATGTTTTCCTCTCCTTGCTTCCCCTGAAATAGAAGAAAACAGCTGAAGATCAGGAGTGTGGCTGGGCAGCACCTCTGAACGAGACATCCCAGTCCTTGGGCATTCCCTTCCTGGGATTTGACTTCAGTGCCGTGAGGTGATCACCATCCATCCTCCCATGTGAGGTGGCACTTCCACACCAGTTTGGATGCTGAGATTTCTCCAGAGCACACTAAACAGGAAGATAAAATCCCATCCCCGTGCTCAGGCTGCCTTGGGCGATGCACACAGAACATATGTTCTGCAAGGAGAGCTGCAGGGAGCAGGAATTGTGTTTAAATCTGTTTACTCATGGCTACATTCCTCCTCATCCTGGGGATCCAGAGGTCACTGGCAGTCCCTGCAGGTGCTGCATCACCCCCAGGTTTCCTGCCCTGCAGTTTCATCCCTGCAGTTTTGCCCCTCCAGGTAAGGATATTGGACACAGAATGCTCATCCAAAGCTGAGACTGACAAATTAAATTTTTTTCTGAGTCAATGCAGTGTAAATTTTTTGCCTGACCACCTAATCTGAATATGCTGGAGAATCCAAACTCCTGGAAGCATTTTTCCACTCCCACAACACACACTTTGGTGATACCAGCCCTGGCTCAGGGTGTTCTTCCAAGGTGGTGCTGGCACTGCTTTCCTGCTCTGCTAAAAGCAGCTCATGTGTTTTAGGGATCCCAAAACAATTCCATTTACTGCACTGCACTGGGAACTTCACCTCCTGAGGAGCAGCAAAGAAAAACCCAATTATTCCCAGGCCAGCTGCAAAAGGGGCTCCAGTTAGAAAAGTCACGGAGTGCAGCCCTGGTGCCACTCTGTGCTTGTGCCATTCAGGTTATTTACGACTGCCTTCTTTAGTCACCATAAATCTCTGCAGAAAGGGCTTAATTAAGATATGATTAGGTTGGGATTATTGCAGATGAGGTTCTTCCTAGGGCTTGTAAATGTGACAAACTCTGAAATATAGTTTCCACAGAAAAGGAGAGGGAAGGAGGAAAGTGGTGCTTTTACTGAAATACACCACAATTCCCTAATTACTGCTCTACTCTAGTGACTCTGAATGGTGGGTAAAAACAATTAAAGAAACATTCTCTGTTCTGCCCTCTTATGCCTCCAAACCCATATTCTCTTCAGGGACTCAATTTAACAGCAGCTGTGGAGTAAGGCTTGAATGAAATTAGGCTGATTTAGGAGCCTGCGTGGAGCCCCGAGCACAGGGAGACTGTGCAGCTTTGGAGATGAATTCCCATTGCCTGGGCTGCACTACCAGGAAATGTTCAAATCTGGGCAGAGAAGGCAAAAAGGGCCTTTGCAGCAGGTGTGTGTTCTCTTGTGTGTTCTCTTTGAAGTCTGCACTGAGGTGCAGCTCTTCCATCCCCTCTGAGTGCCTGGAGGTTTGAACACAAGGGAGAACCTCCTGAAACTGGGCATTGTTGGTGCTGCAGCGTGAGGAGGAGCAATTCCTGCCCCAGTTCACCTGGACAACACTCAGATGTCATAACCTGAGATAAATATTTAATGTACCTGCAAAGGAAGATGAAGTGATGGTACTGTCATGAGAATCATAGAATGGGCTGGAAAGGACTTTAAAGATCATCTCATTCCACTATCCCAGATTGTCCAAACCCTCTCCAGCCTGGCCTTGGACACTTCCAGGGATGGGAATTCTTCCCTTCACTGTTTAATATCAACAGCCACACTGAAATCCCTAAGCAGACACAAAAAGGACCATGGGCTCTGTAAGAATATTTGTTCAGAAGAGGAATATGGCAAAGAAATAACAGGTATTGATATTTTGAAGGAAACTATTTTCTTTCTTCCTAGAGCTGGGATAGAGCCAAGCAATACCCACCTCTTCCTACACCTTCTCCACAGTGATATTTTTTTTATTAACACCATTAAAAGAACATAATAAGCAGGTGTTTAAAATGTACAAATCTGTCCCCACCAGGTCCTTTTGATCACAGTCACCTCAGTTTGCAACATCACATTTAACATCCCCACCCCCTTAACCCCCTGTTGTTTTGAAATATTAGCCACTGGCGTCCTGGGATTAAAATAGAAAGTTTTCTGCTTTGACTCCTTGCCAAAACCATTAAAATATTCTCTGTGCTGGCACAGCTTCTGCCACCTCCCAGGGGAGTTGACTTAAAAGTAAATTATATGTAAGTGTCAGATGAAAAGAGCTTCATTATCTAATTCTTCCTACACCAGCATTTCTTTAAATTGCTTACTAGGGACAGAAGACAATTAGTCCTGTGTTTGAAAGGAGAAGTAATAAGTATCTGTCACTCCCATTAACCACCTTTTTTTAAATTTTAATATGCAAATACAGTTGCTTGCTAAAGAAGTTTGATGGGACAGCCACGCTGGGACACACTCAGCACCCTGAATTTCAGGGGTTGGGCTGGACTGAGGGTCCTGCAGCCCAGCCTGTGATTGAATCAGCCCTGAAATAATGACAAAAATCAGGAATCCTCCATCCCTCTGCAGGAACAACAAGCACACAAACGTTGCCATGGCACCGAGCAGCTCCCAGACAGGTTTCAGGAGCACCAGGGAGTGGCAGCAGGACCCTGCCTCGCCAGAACTGGGACTGGCACAGCTCGGCCAGGCTGTGAGGCCAAAAACGCATCATTAGCAGAGATTGATCAAATCCCCACTTGCCCCAGGTCCTGGGAGACCTCCTGGTTCTGGCCATCACTCAGGTCCCACTGTGGGCAGCTTCTCAGCAGGGCTCTCACCTGAAACTCTCCACCAGGTTTAGTTTAAATCTGTGTCAGAGCTGAGATGCTCCTGCTCTTATCCATTCTCACAGGGGAGATTCTGCAAGTGCTGGGTCAAGATCAAAGAGCAAATTGAACTAATGCAGGCACAGACAGTTCCTGCCCAGTCCATGTCATCCCAAATCTTCCTGCCAGAGCTCAGAGCCTGCCCTTTGAGTCACATCACCTGCATCCTTTACATCACTTCATCTGCTTTCTCCTGGATCTAAAGGAACTTTGAACTCCTGCCAGGATGAAAAGGCTCCCCTGGGATAGAGATGAGTTCAGTGCAGAAGTGAGCAGCCTTGTTCTCTGCTGCAGAGGAGCCAAGGCGTTCCTCAGCTTCCAGAACTTGGCTGTGGGCTCTTCTCCACGAGTTCATCACCCAGCTGGGCTGCACAAGGCATTTTTCACAAGTTTGTGAGCCCTGCCATGCTTAGAGACGACCTTTCCACGCTAAGTAGTTAAAATGTAATCAGTCCAAATCCTTTAAAATAATTTTATTGGGCACATGGAGTCTCTCTAGGACAGATCTCAGCACTGAGGCACCTGGATGACACCTGGTTCTCCAAGCAGCTCATGTGCATCTGAGCAACAAGGGCAAAGAGCTGCAGAGCTGTTTTGGACACATTTTGCTGCCTCTCTGCTGTCTTTGCACTCAGGGCTGCAAGGTTACTGCTTCCATACAAATCATTCTGCATAAAACACTCAGAACAGGAGGCTGATACTTTATGAGGTGCAGAACAGCCTTTGCTGAACTGATGACATCTCCAGTTCAGTTATTAAACACACAGACTGTAAAACCAGCAGAGAGCCAAGAGCACTGGCTTTGAAGTGACCTCACAGAGCAGCAGGACCTGCTGGGAGATACTGTCAAGAACCCAGACACCTTGGATTTATTTTTGGCTCTCCCAAAGATGCTCAGGAATCTTTTGCAAAGTGATCAGGGTTCATTAAACAAAACACTTAAGGATGCACTTAAGCGATTTATCTAATGGGAATAAACCTGTTTGTGTAGCACAGAATTACATCTCCCTCCACCCTTAAGCCAAGAAAATTCATATTTAAGGGTTGCAAGACCAAGTTCAGGGCTGAGACAAAGGTCAGCACTGTAGGAAGGAACTTTGGACAGAGCAGGACAAGTAAGAGAAGCAGTTTGGATTTGACAGCTCTGTTACTGCCCAGGATTTACTCCTTCCTCCTGACTAAAATAAACCCCCTGCCAGGCCTGAGCTGGCTCAGGGCCAGGATGTAGATCTTCACTTCACACAAATCTCTGCTCTCACCTCAGTCTGGGAGGCTGGATGGGAGCAGGGAGAGAATGAATGTGGCCACTCTCCATGAAAGGCACTTGTAAATTATAAAAGCTTCCAAGTGCAGCGAGTAAAAGACTCGGCCACAGCAATTATGCTTCATATGGGCACTGATGCTAAAGTTACCTCGGGTCCCATAAATAAATTTTGATGTCAAGTGGAAGAGGAATATTCAGCAATCAGTTTGTGTTTCCTTTAATGCACTTGGTATAACCTTTAGGGATGTGTTTCACTGCCCTTCTGTCTTTTTGAAGCTCCAGAATTCTGGATGTTGTGTTTAGCTAGTAATTTCCTTTGTCTCTTCAGCAGTTTCTCTGAAAACAAGGTTTTTGTCTCTGCTCTGATAAAGCCCCCTTCAGCAAAGGGAAGGAGGTGTGAAAGATATTGAGGCTGTTGAAATAAAAGATATTCAAGATATTGAGGTCTTTTGGGTTGCATAAAAACATGCTAAAGGAAAAGCTGCAGCATTAGCCTCCACAAGCAAGCAATAGAAAAGTATTTATCCATGCTAAGGGTCTACCAAGAAGTAAATAACACCAGCTCTGCCAGCATTTAACAAATGTTATCATACCTGCTCTGATCTTGCCCTCTCTCTTTTGCAGGCACAGACAGACTGGAAGTCACCTGCTGCATTTATGAAGCACACACAGGTACCAGGAGAACATGAAAAGGGGTTTTTATTTGGGATTTGAAGCTGAAACCTGAACAGATGTCCCTGAGATTGTGCTACTCCTCTGCACAATGCACGGGGCTCAGAGGAAGGTGTATTTTGAGGAGGGGAAGGCAAAACACGTCTTTAAATAGTTTTTTATGGTAGGACAGGCAACTGCCATATCCCACTTCCCCCTCCCCACTCCTTCCACCAAGAAAAATCCCTAACCCTGCCTCTCTGTCCCTTAACTTCTGTCAGTGCCTGGATAAAGTGAATTTTAGTGGATGGCAGGAAATTCTCCACCTTGCAGACTCTGACACAAGCCTGACTCGTGGCTGCCACAGTTCAAACTGAGCCATGCACACACCAAGGGGTGCATTTTCTGTTTCCTGCCACTCACCAGTGTGGGAATGTGTAAAACTTGGCTGTGGAGCTCCTGCCTCATGCACGCGAGCATTCAGCTCTCAGGAGCGAATGTTCTTTTAATAAACGACAGTTTTCATCACAAACCCCAGAAAAATCACAGGGAAAACTGTTTGGCTTCACACAGACACTGGGGTGAGCTGACATTTTGTCTATAAAACAGTGAATTTCAAGTTCAGCAGCTCTTTCAGAGAACTGCTGTAGCCCCGCAGATGAAGGACGTGCATAAAGTAAGATTTGGGAAGGAATTTCATTTGGGAAAGCATTCAGGGGAAGGAATCCAAAGGGTCTGTTGTGGGAGCCCCTCTCCTGACACCCCAGCACGCTCCAGCCCTGCCTGCCGCAAATTTCCTACCAAGAGCTGCTCAGCTCTTATCTCTGCTCTCCACAAAAGCTTGAAAGGAGCCTGCAGAAATCCTGCTCTGTTATCTGTGCTTCCCACAGCCAGCCCAGCCTGCTGCACCTATTCCTGCACCTCACTCAAAACACAGCTCAGGTGGAGATGAAAACAGGATCCCTTTTTCAGAGGGCTGGGAAGGAGTGAGGAAAGCTGAAATTACACTGCACTGTCCAACAGCCAGGCTGTGTGTTTGTGTTTTTGAAAGGTTCCAAGCAGAGACTAATTAATCCCATTGTTGATGCTAATATAGTTCTTTTTCAGGATTCCAGATTCAGCGCTCCAAGCAAATTTACCTTTGATCTCTAGCTGAGAGCACTGAGGTTTTTAACAAAATGCATTTGTCTGTCCTTCAGCTCACACATGGGTTGGGGCAGGGCAGGAAATTCAAAGTGTCGCACCAGTTTCAGAAGGAAACTGAAGAAGTTCTGACTGGCCTGCTTAGGGCTGGAATTGCTCAGGAAAAAAAAAAATAAACTTTGCCAAAATGATTTCCCAAAATGATTTCCCTGACTGCAGAGCCCAGTGTGCTCTTCTGGGTATCATCCCTGGACTGCTCTAGGCTTGTCCTGCTGGGGAAAAGGTCTGTGTTTATTTTCTAGGCAAAAATAAAAAGGCAGGATAAGCCAGAGATGAAATGTGAAGCTGCTTTGCAGAAATAAATCAGCCCATTGGGGTCTAGCTCAAGGAGCTGATTATGGATTATTTATCAAAGTGCAAAGGGCTGACAGGTAAAAAATGTCCATGATGTCAAAGGAGTGTCACAGACACACAAAATTTACCCTGTAGATGGGGTGTCTTGGGATGATTAATTAGGAGTAATCTACTGCCAACTCTGTCTGCTGGGCTCAGCCCCAGCCTGTGCCAGCCCTTGGCTCCAGAGCTGCACTTTGGGATGTATTAGAAGATATTCCAGCACTTTGGGTTTACCCAGCAGTCAGAACTTGAACTGGGACCCAGCCCAGGGGAAATTGCATTTTGAGCTAAGCTGAATAAACAGGCTGAAGGATGCAGCACTTGGGAAATGAATTTACTGGTGGAGAGGATAGAGATCTGTGGGGCAGGGCTGAGGAGATGAGATTTTCACTGCTCTGGTTCTCAAGCCAACCACCCCTACAGATCATGCTTTGAACTCCCTGTTAGCTCATGCCTAAAGCCTTAAAAACCAGATGAAAATTCAGTGGATTTCATGGGGAAAAAAAAAAACAACCAAAAAACTGGAATAACATGGCAGGTAAGTGTGCAGCATTTTTTATCCCAGCTCTGGTGCCATTTCAGCTGGGTGGCTGTGTGACACCACAGAGCACAGCCATGGCTGGGATGCAACAAGGTGTTGATGCTGGAAGGGTTTTGGAAGGGCTTTTGATTAATTCAGGACTGCCTTGCCAATCTTACGGGAACTGGCACATTCAGGGAGCTGAAATAGAGCAGGCTCCACCCAATAAGGGCTTTTACAAGTGGTGAGTGCACTAAACCCTGCAGGTTTCCCCAGCATTTCTTGGTGGAAGTCGTGAACCAAGGAAGAATCATTTTGAAGATCATTAATTCAGCAGAGCTGCAGACTGAACCACATCCTGCACCTGTTTAATGGGGAGGAGAGGGCTTGTCACTGCCTTCACCAGAGCAATTCCACCCCTCAGCCCTTGAGATCTTTGATTTTCTCACTCCCTGCCTTGAGCACTCAGGGGAAGCACAATGATTAAGTGGTGCTTCCTTGTGTGGTACAGACACACAAAGGGGAGGCAGCTCAGGGTCTGAGTCCTATTGATGTGAACACCCAAACCCTTCAGACAGCTTCAAAAAGAGACTGAAGGCTAAATACCTAAAATACCTACTCAGTCCTGGAGTGCAGGCTGAAACCACCAGGGGATTCATTCCCATCCTTGTGGTCTCTCTGTTAGACCACACTGCCTCCCAGTTAATTAATTCTATTGATTTGTTTGTTTTTATTGGCCTTTTCACACTCAGCAGTTATTTAGGACTTACATGGGTAATGTATTTTCCAGTTAAATTGATCCCACTTTATATATCCTTCCATGCACTTATTTGAAATTTCCCTGGCAAGTATTTTAATGTTTTCAAGCAGAATGTTGATTTGTATTATTTAAAATACCCTGCAAGAGGCAGGGGGAAAGAAAGTGTGGAGCAGAGTAACTACTAAAATTGGCTCCTTAAACCTGATTAATGGCCAGGGAGGTTAAAACACTTCTCCCCAGCAAAATAAACAAAACAATACAGAGCATTAGATGCAGTAGAACCTGCTGGGATTGAGTTTAATTTTCTTTCACAGGGCCATAACAGAAGCCAAATCTGCTCTGTTTCTGAGCTGCTCAATTTGGGATCCAACCAATTTGGGTCAATGAACTTATTTTTGGAGTGGTGTGTCCTGGTGGCTGTTCCAGACCTTAACAGGGAGCCAAGTCACAGCTCTGGCCAGGCTGAAAGGGAGAAAACTTTGTGCCCAGCAGTGGCCTTGGCCTGCAGATAAATCCCTGAATCCTGAGTTCTGTCCCTTCAGCAAGAATTTACACCTGATGGCAGCTGCTGGGAGAAGTCTCCAGCCATAATTTAGCAGGGAGTGTTCAAAGGCCAAAAATATTGTGGGTGATCTGGTTTGGAGCTTAACTCCAGTTACTGCTGACAGGGACATCATAAACCCTGGGAGAGAGGGGAAAAGGAGAGATGGGAGTTTATTTTCATATTTACACTAAGAGAAAAATGAAGATATTGAGCCGCTGTCACACTTTGGAAAAATTAATAAATATAAATTGGTGAAAAACCTAAGTATTAGGGTGAGTACAAACATACTGAGGTACCATTGAGCTAGTTTGAAATTTTAATATAGAAGTCACTTAATGTTAAATTAACCAGAAAATCCCTTTTTGCTTTAGACCCAAAGAATCTCTTCTAGGACAGAACTGTTCTTTAGCCAGTCTTTATGTCCCATGGGCTGGACATTGCCTATCTGCTCAGCAGGAACCCCCCAGCTAAGGACAGCCCCTGGATGGGGCTGAACAGCTCTGGAGGGACTGTGGGCATCTGCCTGTGTCTGGTTTTAGAAGCAGACTATGCTGCCATGAAATGCTGCTCCTCTACAATGGGAAATCATTTTCCAGCGGTATTTTGAAGTCTAACTTCTCAAACCTACTCCTTTGCTCAGTGGAGTCGCTTTCAGAGTGACTGACTTGCCCTTGTTAGAGTATTTATGCACCCTCAAGTTTCCTGGATCTCTGCTGTTTTTTAAACCCAGTGATCCTGAAACAAGGTGATGTTAACCCCTCCTGGGTTAACTCCTGGCCTGAGATGGTGACCTGGAAGTGGCACCAGGCTTTAGAACAATATCAGGTCAGCGGCTTCAGCACCAACTTCTGCTCGGGAGCAGCCACCCCTCCACTGGAGAGAGGCCAGCAGATCCCACGGACAGACAGGACAGCAGAATCCCCCCCAGCCCTCACACAGAGCTGGCTGAGCAGGAATATCCAAGCTGACAAGATGGACAGCACATCAGAGCATCCCAGTGCAGAACAGCCCCTCTCCCTGAGCAGCAGTGACAAGTGTCTCCAGGGACGCAGCATTGGGAGAAGCCTGTCCCCAGAACAACCGGCATAAATAAACCCCAGCAACACCAGCTTTGTCAATCTTGGTGACAGAGATCACAGCATTTGGATAAGAAGCCCAGCCAAAACCACATTTCTATTCCTTTCTTCATCATTAAACTTGATAGCTGAGTGACAGGCAGCTATTCAGCAAGATTAGGGCTTGCAATAAAAAGACACAGCAATCACAAACTTCCCTCCCTCCATTTCTGTATATAAACATTTTTTCGTTCAGTTTACAGTAAGTGAACAGCACAGAAGTGCAATCTCCATCAGAGAAACACCTCCAGCCCATTTAAAATGAAATCAATTATCTTAAGTTGTTCAGACACAACAAAAGACTCTTGCCAGGAGGACCTGTGAACAAAGAGGAGTTTATCAGGTGGGATATCTTTTAAACCTAAATGAGTTTTGGGTTTTTTCATGCCTGCACCTCCCTGGGTCTCCCTCAGAAGGTGGGACTGGGTGTAATTTCTCTCCATCTGGCCAGGACTCAAACTAAGCCTGACATTTTGATGAGCTTCCTAAGCAGGAGACAATTGGCACGTCTTAGAAAAACATTTACTGGCCAGGGATAAGAAATCAATTCAAACCTCAGATAACTACCTCAGATCAATGGGGCTGAGTCACCGACACACCAAATATTTATTTACAAATGCAGGATGAGTGGAACCAAGGGCACCTTGCTGCCAAGTTATTAACAGAGGCAGGATGGATCCAGAGGGTAGGGACTCATCTGTCTCATTTCAGACATCCTCAAAGCTGACTGGGGAGGGCAGGCACATCTGGCCTGCTTGGGAAGGGTGTGTTTGATTAAGCTGAACAGGTCCACAGGAGACTCCTTGCCAGTGATAGCTACAAGGAAGCCCAATATTAGACCTAATGAGCTGTCAGACCTGATGAATCCATCTCTGGACATTAAAAGCTCCCTCCAAAAGCATTTTCCAGTACCTGCATGGCTCAGTGGTTTAGTCTGAGCTATGATGAGCGCCAAGGGGTGCTCTCCTGTTGGTGTTCTTCCTAGGAAAACACACATTTTTCTAAGGGGAAGGCAATTCCCCTTAGAAATACAGTTAAGGGTCACCTCCCCACCTATTTCTGGGAAGTTTAAACTCATTTAAAAAGCCTCAGCTTCAGTCAGAGCAGCCAATTGTGCAGAGTTTTGCAGGGTTCAAACAGCTCCACTGCAAATTCCCCAAGGCCTGGTGGTGCTCATCCCAGCAATCATCTCACTGCAGATATCTTAGAAGGGTCAAATGCATTAAGGATCTCAACAAGACCCCCAAGCACATGGAATTTATCTGCCTAGAACAGGAAAATATTATCCCACTGTCCTCTCTTCCAAATGCACCCCCTTCAAATTGTACTGGAGCATCATCAGGGAGGCAGAGCTGGCAGGATTCACATAACTCTTGTGAAAAGCTTCCTCCTCTGAAGCCTCAGTGGGCATAATTAGGAAGTGGAGTTGCTTGCTCTGCAGATCTAAACCTTGTTTTCCCCCCCACCCCCTCAAACTTTAGCATGGCTTTCACTGTAGCATTTTAAGTGTTAGTGGAATTTTTCTGTGCTGCTACCAACTGGAGAAAAGGTGGGACAATGCACTTCATGGAGGAATTCATGAGCTGAGGACATGTGATGAGCATTCACTCAAAGCAGCATCTCCCAGCCACTGCTTAATTCAAAATCAGATATAAAAACTGCATATTTTGTCAAAATGCTTAAATTTTGAGGAGCTTTGTCTTCTCTCTGCATCTCAGACATCTGAGATGTAAATGTAGATACAAGGCCTGTGAGAAGTAGAACCACAGAACAGTTTGGCTTGGAGGGGACCTCAAAACTCATCTCACTCCACCCCTGCCATGGCAGGGACACCTTTCATTGTCCCAGGTGCTCCCAGCCCTGTCCAGCCTGGCCTTGGGCACTGCCAGGGATGCAGGGGCAGCCACAGCTGCTCTGGGCACCCTCTGCCCACCCTCACTGGGAACAATTTATTCCAAATATTTAATCTAAACCAACTCTGTCAGTGTGAAGCCATTCCCTTCACACAGCTCTGTCACTCCAGATTTTTGTAAAAAGTCTCTCCCCATCTTTCTTGTTGGCTCCTTCAGGTATTGGAAAGCCACAATGAGATCACCCCAAAGCCTTTTCTTTTCTTATCCAGGCTGAACAGTCCCAACTCTCCCAGCAGAGCAGTTCCATCCCTACAGTCAGCTTGGTGCACTCCTCAGAATTTACAGGACATGAGGACCTAGCAGATGAAAGATTAAATCCCTCAGCAGCATTTTCAGGATGGCTCCAAAACGCCAGCATACATTACACATAATATATTCCAAATTAATGTTGTGCCCATGCCTGTGGGAAAAAAAAAAAAAAAAAAAAAAAAAAGCAAAGAGGAGGGGAAAAAAAAAAGCAGAGAAAATCTGGGCTCTGCCTGACTTGTTCCAGCCTTGCAAGGCCTTGTTGAGGAAATATTTCAAAGACATTTTCTGAGTCCATTCAAACTACATCCAACAGCACTGAGGTTGCTGCAAGCAGTCACTGTCACTTAATGTCATTGTAAAAGTCAAATCCTCACATCCTTGCACAGTTCACCAGCAAAACTGAGCATCTCCAGTCAATTCCATTTACTTGAGACTCTGAGATGAGTGGTCTGCCCACTGCTGATTATGGGCACAATTAAAAGTGACTTGCCCCAAAACTGCACAATGTTTGAGTCTGACCTAATTTACTCCTGCAGAGACCTTTCAAATGGGTCCTAGAATGACCCATGAAGAATAGAAAAGCTTGTTTAATAACCAGTCTAATAAAGTAATAACCCAGAGACCCATCCCTTCCAGTTCTGCCACATCCAGCTGCTCACACATCTCGAGTCCCTGGTGCCTACAAACCTCTGGAAATCACAAATGTCAATCCAGTACCTCTCACCACTGCTGGGGAATTGAGCCAGAGCAGCTTCTCTTCCATGAAGCATTTTGGAGAGTTTTCCCACCTTTCTCTTTGGCAGCTTTTACCAGAGCCCTGCATTCAAAGCTCCTCTGCACATCTCCACTCTCCTGCAATGCTGCTCAAGATGTTGCTTATTAATATTCCTTAATAAAAGCTACCAGAATTAAATCTTTCCTAATTAGTACTGTTGGAGTGCCTTTTCCATTATTCATTAGAACAAAGAAATGGGTTATTCCTTTGCAGCATCTTCCAGAGGAGCAGCATTATTGAGGTTATTCTGATACAGTTCAAGTGTCTCCAGCTGCAGCTGTAAATTTCCACTCGGATTTTCTGTCATTCCTCCTCCTCTGAGATCGTGTGCTCTGGCTGCTAATCATGCCTGCACATTCCTGCTGTGCCCTGCACAGCACACCATTGCAGGGGCACACACAGAAAGCAAAGCACAACCTCTCCACATATCCAAAAACAAGAATTCTCACACAGACATGTGGCCTGGCATGTCCTTTTCCTTTTGAAATGTGGCCTGCCTTTTCCTTTTGGAATCAATTTGAAGGGCAACACAGCAAAAACTTGTGCTGTTTTCATCCCCCATTCAACATTTAACACACCTTCAGACAGCTTTGGAATTATGCTCTTTATACCAGGTGTTTTGTCACGGGACAAGGCATTAGGAAGGAATTAAAGATGGCAACAAGAAACACCTGACTCCAACAGGCAAAAATAAAGTCTTTAGGCTAATTCCCCAAATTCCCATTCCTTAATTCCTAATTAGGCAATTACCTGATTCTCCTTCCATTCCTAGCTGAAGAGAACTGAATTATCATCCCACTTTCTGCTAAAAATGTGAATTGAGCTGAAAATTGTTCCATGTTCTTCATATGCAGAGAATGTGATGGTAGGGAAAGATTTTTTCCTCTCAGCTCACATATCAGATATTCAGAGAAGTGAGGTGAATACAGGCAAGAAAAGATGGAGAGATCGACAATTTAGGAAAATAACTCTTCTTGCAAGGTGAATAAATTGCTTTTTGATATATTGCATCTTCTGGTTCTAACCCATGGGTGGGAGCAATCCCCAGGAATACGAAATGCTCACAGTGGCCATGAGTTCTGTGATGTTCTCTGCCTGGCTGGGTCCAGTGTGATTTAAGGAAAGCTTCTGGCTCCCAGGAAAGAAACATTGAAATATTTAAAGGCTGTTTAAAAGGCATTGTGTTCTTTTCTTTGCCTCAAATAATGGGAATAATCTGCCATTTTCCATTTCACCTACTGTGCCAGTGCAAACCGGAGCTGGGACCAATATTTGCTCGAAGGACCTCAGGAGCCTTTCACTGCAAAATTCTTCCAGTTTTTTTTTACCACAGAAGGAGCCTCTTGGGAGGCATTGGACAACAGCAAATCCCTGGGATGTGCCATGACAAGGGAGAATTTCATCCTGGTGTAGTAAAAACGCAGTGAACCCCGACTCAGGGAAGAAATGATGATGTCTGCTCCAGATCAGAAGGATGAAGGATTGCTTTATTCAAACTATACTATATTACATTAATATGCTATTTAAAGAGAGACTATCCTATTCTACATAATTAGTTCTTACTTACCTAACTAACTCAAACTCGTGACTCTGCTGAGAGTCCAACACAGCTGGATCCATTGGTCACTGACCCCAAACAACTTCCCCAGAATCCAACCCAGCCATCCCTGCAGGTGAACAATCTCCAACCACATCCCACATGGGCAAAACCAAGGAGCAGAGATAAAGATTGTTCTCTCTTCTCTCTGTGCTTCTCCTGAGAGACAGAATTACGTCCCTCTGTCCAGAGAATGGGAGCCCTGAACCACAGCAGGTTAATCACACCCTCTATCCTCCTGCTCCCACAGGAGCCCCCCGTGCCTGCTTTTTCCTGGGAGAGGCAGATTCCCAGTTTGGGGTCACCCATGGGCTCCTTGGATCCTGTCTGGAACCCTTGGGGTCAGCTGAATGGCTCAGAACCTCCCCAGGTGTTTTTATCCCCCTGGAAATGATGGTTGGAGAGGCAGCAGATGCCCAAAGTGCCTCTGCTCCTGAGAGCTGCTTCCCCCAGCACTGTTTGGGTTCAGAGTCACTCTGCACCTCCAGGAGCTGGGGGCACCTGAAAAACTGATTTTGTACCCAAAACCAGCCTGGAGGCCACTCCAGCACCTCCCTGCAGCCACAGCATCCTCTGCTCTCCAGGCAATTATCACAGAACTCCCCCCTCAGGCTCCCTCCTTCCCAAAACCACAGAATTTCCCATGGGATCAGAAGCAGGGCAGTTCCTGGACCTTGCCTCAATGCCTGGGAGATGTACAGAGCTACAAACGCACCCCAAATCTGCTTTTGCAGCCCTCAGTCATCCCCTGATTGAGACAGAACTCCCTAAAATCCATGTATGTTTTGCCTGAGCAACAACAAAGGAGAGCAGAGTACATTTAAAAGAAATAAAAATTGTTTTGCTGCCATAGGCTAAATAAAAACTTTTTAAAAAATCCCCTTTCCCTTGGGCTTGGAGTTTGATTTGTATTTCAATAAAAATAAATCAAAGTGGACAGATTAGTGTGTTTTGAAATGCAAATGCTTTGAAAACATTAAAGGACAAATAACAAGGTGGCATGTTCTAAGTTTATTTTTGGTTATTATTTTATTTACCCTTTGTTCTTAAATGATCCTGTGGATCCTTTGTGCCTGATGGAAAATTTTGCTCTGTGCAGCAAAACAGCTGTAAGAAACAGGGAGAGCTCCTCCTGCAACATCTCCTTTTGACTGAACAATGCAAAGTAGCTCCATAATTTCAATATTGATCCCTAGGCACATCCTAAAGCCTCAGAAAGCTCTTGGGTTGTTTTGGCTCAACCTGAATCCAAGTAAATCACAGCAAACAGTTTTTCAGGTGATCCTCAGGGTGGGATTTGAGAGTTTCTGATCTCTCTTAAACAAATAAAAGCCAAGAGAAGCACCTGAGTCAGTGGTGGAGTTACCTCAGGGCCAGAAAGGAAGGACTTGACCCAGACCCAGCCATGGTTTAAAGAGGTTTTCAGGGTAATCCATAATTAAAAAGGCAGCATTGTGGTTCCAAGTTAATGGGCAATTAATTGAGAGTGCACAAGGTGCTTGCAGAGTGATGAGAGCACTCAGCAGGATTGGCATGACCTTCTTGAGCTTCTCACAAAGCAGCTTTTCCACAGGTAAACGTTGACTATTTTAATTCCATTTATCTGAGGAAGGGTGAGCCCTGAGGGTTCAGCTGGTGACCCAAGGAGGTGTCCCCACACGAGCTGGCAGCTCCATCCCAGCAGATTCCCCATCCATGGGAAGGTCTCAGCACACAGAGGAAGCAAATCCCCATCATCAACTCCCTGAGCACAGCTGAGCCAAACACAATGGACTTTGTAATTCAGAAAATTGAGCCAACAAAACTGTTCAACGCTTGGCTTTTATGTCTTCAAACAGCCTTTTTTAAAGGATTGAAGGAACTCTTCTCTTTGCAATGGATCACAAGATGTTGTGCAAACAAGCAAAGAGAAGCCAAAGAGGCTTTCAAGTGCTGAGGAAGAAAAGAACTTCCTAAATTCCTTGGACCACTCTGTGTTCCTCCCAGAATAATTTCACTTTAATATTAGAGGCAGAACTTTCAGCCAAAACTTCCCATCCTTCCAAAGCTCCGAGATCTCTAGAGCCCAGCCTGGAGATCCAGTCTCACTTGGAAGAAGGATATTCCACAAGCTGCAGACCTAGATTAAGTGTTAAATTCATCTTGAGGCTGTCTAGCAGGAGAGATTTGTCTGGTATCATCTGCACACACTCCAAGGCAGCTGACAAATTCAGTGAGCTCTTTTAAGAGACTCAAACAGAGGATTTGAAATCATTCACAGGCAACAGGAAAGAATAAAGTTCTGAATTCAGATCTAAGAAGGACAGAGAAACAATAGGAAAATTATCTTGTGGTCACAAAACATCCCAAATGTGGGATATTCTGTCCTGGGAAGAGTTGGAAATTCTGAGTGAACACATTTAAAGGTGAAAAAATTCCTACACTTGTTTATTGCTGCCAGGGAAAGAGAGAAGGATGTGCTTCAGTGGGAGAGGTCTGGGAGGAATTTTGTGCTATCCACACAGACTGACTTAATTTTAAAAGGGTCACCAGGTTTCCCCAGGACAGTCTCCATCACTGCAGCCTCCTTTTACAAAGCACAAGGGCAGGGAGAGGCATTTTCCAGACTCCTCCATGGAATTGCCTTCTCTCAGCTCAAGGGACTCACTTGTATAACATGAGGACTTATGAACAATTTTAATGTGATGGGGATAAGGCGTTCAGACAGCTCTTAAAAGGTATTTTAACCTCTTACTTGCACCCTCACAATGTACAAAATCAGCATATCTGAAATTTGCTGTGCAGCACCCATGTTTCAAAGGTAAATGAAATTAATGTAGAAAATGTGAGAACATTAAATCTGTCATTGCAGGTACAGAGCATTTCTCAGCCATCTCAAGTGACACCAGGAGGGCCAAAACTTCACTTTTCCTGTTGGAACTCCAGGGAACACTAAGTACCCACAACCTTTACAGTCACAGGATGCCACTGGAAGGAAAGTGCCGCTCAAAAGCTGGAAAAAGGTGAATTTCACTTCTCTAAATGCCCCCCTCACTGAGGACATGGCACATCCCAAAGTGGTATTGAACACCATGTAGTTAAAATTCCGAAATATGCTGCTTGCTCAGTTCCTAGGAGGCACTGTCACCTTGTATTTGGACACAGGATTTAGAAGTGCAGCTATGAAAATTAAATGGAATCAAAGGGACAAATCAGAGCTTTGCTCTGTACAGCACATGGGGAAACAACTCCTGCCAGCCCTGGGCTCTGCACCAGAGCAAGGCCCCTTCACTTCACTCAGAGGATGCAAAAATAATCACTTTTTAAAAGGATAGCATAGTTTAGAAGTTGTTCTGGTCCACTGTGGACTTGATTCACTTCCTTTTACACATTTTTAAGTGGTGTTTAACGCAGCTGGGCGCAACCCACCCACCAAGTGAACCAGACACACACTGAGCTGCAGCACCAAAAATTAAATGTGCCACAGGTCAGTCTGCACTGGAGGAGGTGCAGGAGCCTCCATCCTCTGCCACTGGAGCACACCAGGCTCTGAACTACAATAGTGTTTTATAATCCCTTTCCACAGATGTAAATACCACAGCAGTGTGAAAATGGCCCTGTAGATTAATGTAGCAACAAGGCTGAGATGATAAATTTGGTTTATCGCATTAATGTTTAATCCATTACCTTTGAGCACAAAGCAGCAGCAGCTATTACAGCACACCAGACACTTGCTGAATGCTCAAACTTTTGGGAGGCAGCCCCAGTAGCTTTTCCCTTTCCAAATATATTTTCTCTTTATGAATTCAGCAGAGAGTATCACTTGCCCAGTTTCAGCAAAACTGCAGCCAGATGTCAGCTTTGATCTCATCACCACATAACGAGGAGAGAGAAAGGACAAATAGGTTACACTGCACTTCAGCAAGAGGAAGAATTAACTTCTCTGTTCCTTGCAGCACCATCTGGGTTTGGCAAAGTTAATTCTCATCCATGTCGAGAGTTCAATCAAGGAAATAATTTTGTTTTCTAAATGCTATTCCTTCCTGTTTCTTCTGGATACGTAATGCCTGATCCCCTGACCCACTCCTTCTGTCCTTATTATTCATACTTTAAGCGTGTAAAAACAAAAATACTGCAGACAACTGCTAGAACCAGTGCTAGGCATTTAAAGCATATATTTAATACATAAAGTAACATGCCGGGATGGATTTCTCATCAAGAGTGAAATGAAAGGAGAAAACCACAATGTCCTACTCAAGGCTACAGGCCAGGAAACGCAGAATGCTGCATTTCACCTCTGAGTTTTGATGGATGCCAGAGCTCAGCCTCCATCCCAACACCCCAAGGACAGAAATTGCTCAGCAGCGCTGGGGATGAGGCACTGCAGGACCAAAAGACACAACTGCCCCACCAGCTAGAGCCCAAGCTCTGAAACCCCACTCCAGAAACCTCTCACTTTTCTCCTCCAAAACACCACTGGGTCACCAATTCCATCCTTGGATGCATTTCAAAGTCTCCAAAAGACAAAATATTTCAACCCCACAATCTCCTCACCCCAATGCCCCTGCAAGACACCACTGGGTGCTCATTCCATCCTTGGGTTCAGTTCAGAGTCTCCAAAAGGCAAAACATTTCAGCTCCACAACCTTTTCACCCCAGTGTCCCCAGCAGTACCTTTTTCTCTCCAAGTGCCTCCACACAGTTGAGAAACCCTCATGGTGCAGCAGCTCCTGAGACCTTCTTCCACTGGCCTGGCCCACCTGGAGCTTTAAATAGAGCTGTGGGGCAGGGCTGGAAGGCACGTGTTTCCCTAAAGGGCTTTTTATACAACAGAAACCCTTCCTTATGTCAGCAAGGGTGTGGGCACCTGCATCAAACCCTCCCAAAAATGTTTTGCTGACAGCAGAAAAAAGCTAACAAAACTGCATGAAAATTTGCTGTGCTTCCCATTAATATATTAATAACATTATTTTTAAAATGTTGTGTTTTAAAAGTCTTATTCTTGGTCATGGCAAGATCTTTTTTCTAGGTGACCAACCAATTATTACCAATTGGGTTTTTTTAGTTTCACTTTCATACCTCAAGGTTTTTCTTTGTTTCAAAATATACAACACTGATGTCTACGTGATACATCCCATCATGTCAAATAAATGCTCTGTGCTGTTCCCCTCCTAAGCACAGAATAAGGCAGGACAGATTATAATACAATTTTCCATCAAACTCTTTGCCAAAATCTGTAAGGACAGCTGCTAATTAGCAGAGATCTGAACCACCTTATTCTTTAGATCAAAGTGTCCCCTGTTTGAGTTTGTAATGAAATAGCCTAACACTTTGAAGAAGAAAAGAATTATATTAATTAGGGGGGAAAGAGTAGTCAGTGTTTGTGGATTTGCCTGCGATCTTCCCTTTCAGCAGAATCCTAGGGACTTCTAATTTCACTGGAAATGCTGATGGATCCAAATTTCCAGGGAAATCAATTTCAGAATTTCAAGTTGCTCTCGGAACTTGGTGTAACTCTCTCCAACGTGTGGTTGCTCCATCCTTGAGGTTTCCAGACATCCAAACACTTCATCTGCAATTGCAGCGACGGCCTCGTGTGTCCTGCACTGTCAGTTCTCCAAGCACCCACCAGGTTTTTTGGCCACTCTCCACATCCTTAGAGAAGGATTTAAGACATGACAGGGACGTTCTCTGCAGTGTTTGTCTTGTTGATCAGCTGAAATAAACAGAGGGAAAACGGGGATACGGCAAATGTGAAGTTATTCTCCGCCAGAGGATCACGTATTTGGAGCGCCTGGCAAGGCGTGAAGATCATGTTTGTGGTTCCTGGGAATCTGTGGGAGTTCTCCTGTTGAGAGCTTTACCCAGAGCGTTTCATGTTGTTGGAGACATATGTTCCATCCCTCCTGCTGGGGCTTTGCAGCTTCCCTTGCTGTCCCAGGGAATATCTGCAATGCAGGGTGTGCCTTGGTGGTGTAAGAACACCCAAACCCAAAGGGAATTCACCAGTCTCAGCAGGATGGGGGGACAAAAGACCCTCTGTGGATATTTAAAATGAATTCCTTGAGGATGTCAGTCCACACACATGGAGGGGCTGGGTCTGAAGCTGGTTCTGACAGTACTGGGAGGTTTCCACTGAAGGTGCAGGATTTTGCAGGATGAGGTGCTAAAAGGCAGCTCAGGATTTTAGGGGGATGGACAGCATTCCGTTGGATATTTGACCCCTGGAATGGTTCCAGCATATTTGAGATGGCTGTGCTGTAAAGGGCAGGCAATTTTTGATGAGATGTGGGCTCCTCTGTAGTCAGAAGAGGGATTTTAGCAGCAAAGCTATGTTTGATCTCACTTCCACTGATGTTAACTGCTTTTATAGGTCATTTCATTATTGCCTCGTTGTAGGAGATTGGAACTCATTAATATGCAGCAGATAAAGTCCTTTGCATTTTAACATGCTAATTTTTAGGTGTCCATATGGCAATAAAAGCAGGCTTTGAGCCATCCATCCATATCTTTATGTATCCGTCTATATAGAAAACAATTTTGTGGTCTAGTGAGTAGGGCACTAAACTGGGAGTTGAAACTGGGGCTTTTGCTGTGTTTGCCATTGACTTTGGAGACAGGAACATGGACAGATTATTATGGGCTACACCAGGCTGTGAACTCCCTATATGCCATCTACTCTTGAGCAATGCTCCGCTAAATAAACTTCTGCCCTGCAGAAAGCAAAGGAATTCAACCCTTTAATGGAAAGTGGGGGCTGCTCCATGTTCATGGAGAGGCACCAAGTGAGCATGGCTGAGTTACAGCCCTGGGCTGGTGCTTGCACTCCAATTTCACATCCCCAGGTGCTTTTTTACACGGCTCCTGCATTTCCCTGCATTTTGGAAAAGCTCTGTGGGATCACTGTGCATCCCTTCTTATTCTGTCTCTTGTGTTTGTACTGCTGAGCCTTCAGCAGGCCGAAATCTCTCCCTGCACAAAAGCCTGGGCATGAGGGAAAGCGAGGAGGCTCTTCTCAATCCAGCCTGCAGGCACATATAAATTATAAAAGCAGTGAATGCCATCTCTGACATTTAGAAGAAGATGATTTCCTTGTAGGTGGGTAAAGAGATTTACAGCATCTTCAGGTGCCATCAAGTGCCGCTGTCGGGCCCGTGTAGACAAATGCAGATGCAGCTTATTTGTTGTGTTCCTTCAGCTCTTATAACTGAATTTCTACTCCTCTCTGTTCCCTTTCTTGATATATTTTCCCTGTTGGGTTTTAAATTTGTTTTCAAACAGATAAATGAGGTTGTGCTTTCTTTAGCTGAACACTTTGGATGACACTGGAACTGCTCTACCTGGTGGGAGAGAACAGCACATTCCAGCTGAGGCACTGAAGATGGCTCCTGTTGGGATAGCTTAATTGCCTTTCTGCTAATTAGCTTTCTATCTAAGTCTTATTAATTTTGCTTTAGCAAAGTTGCTCCGAGTCAGAACCTGCTAAACCAGTATTTTTAAATTCTGCCTTTCATCTTCGCCCCTACTACTGGTGCAGCCCCAGGTTGGGGGAGAGAAAGATCCAAGTGTGGAGCTGTTCACAGAGAGAGTCAAACAAATCCCAGGCCATTTGTGCAGCTTTGTGTTCAAGGAGCATCACCCACAAAAAAGGCCTCTGCTCCCAGGGACAAATGGACCCATCTGTTCCTCCTGCTGCAGAAACGCTTCTTAAAGAATGGTAAACTTGTAATGTTCCTCTAAATTACCTTTCCTGCTGCAGGGAACATTTTGCCACGGGCAGAGGACATGGGCTGTGTAGCCTGCAGAAGGCTATTTTTGCATCCCTGTTATCTCTGGAAGTGGTTTGAGGCCACTCAGTGATTAAGGATCGGTCAACATGTTCTGTCTCCTAATGAGTGGCTGGCTGAACAGCTCTTCTAAACTGAAGCCCTGCTCACCAGAAAAACAAAAAAAAAGAGCTTCTATTCCTGAGCAAACAAATTAATAAGAATTTCCATCTTCTCATTATTTCTTTTTTTTACCCCCAAACAAAAACATTATCTGCAACCACTGCAGCTAAGAAATGACATGAATAATTCACTCTAATTTCACACCATTTAAGCTACTTTACTAGCCTCTAATTAACATGTGTAGATTATTTAAGGATGAGAAAATTGCTTTAAAACGCAGGTAAGAGCAAGCTGACTATCCCCATGTATTATGTGATTTGATGCTTTTTTAGAACCCAGCCATGCTGATGAATCTCCCAGGGTTATGGCAGCTAAGAACAAAATTGTATTTTGTGAAGAGTGGGCTAAAGATGTCCCTGCAGATCCCATGGAATGTCCACGTTCTGTGGAAATTGGAATTCTGAAAGGCAGTATTTAGTGCTACATCCCCAGCCTGCCCTGACAGTAGAGGCCTCAGCATTTTCCTTGGCTGATCCTTTCCCTGTCACTCCCAGGTTGCTCTGGAGCTGGGGATTGATTTTGTGGTCTCCTCCTTTGTCACCAGAGGGGACATAAGGAGAACAAATCCAATCAAGCCTTGCAGAGCACCAGGCATTGCACCTGGCAATTCACCAGTCTCATTTCTGAGTACTCAGGGCTTGTATTTTTTTCTCTTTGAATGCCCAGAGAAGCTGATCTGACAGAGGAGCCAGCTCAAAGCAAAGGGCTGCCCTCCCAGGCAACTTGTGGCACCTACAATTCTGTCAAGGTGATGTGCTGAGGACAGACCTGGCTGCCAAAAGGTCTTTAATCCCCTTTTTTCCCCACACCCTGTAGACAATCTGAGATTCCTTTTGACTGGGATGCTGCCTGAAAATCATTTTCAGGAATGACTTGAAACGGTGTGCAGCTCAATCAGATTTTCTCCTCCCATCTTTGAAGCTGCCTAAGGAACACACCCATGGTTCCTGTTAGAAACAGCTCCTGTTTACCCCAAAAGGAGCTGTCTGGGCTTGTGGGAGTCCAGGGCATCCCTCTGGCTGCCCTGGCAGGTCTGGGACCCTGGCAGGGGTCAGGAACCCCCCTGGACAGAGCCCCCAGAGACACTGGCTGTGATCTCTGTCCATGGAAAAGAGTTTTCAATCTTACAGGATGAATTACCAGCTCTGAGTGTTTCATATAAGTAATAATTGAGTGTGCACGGGTGCAAAAGTAAAATTTTAGGACTGTAGATTAGGGGTCCAAAGGGGACAAGATGGAGGAAATTGGGTGTGTCTTGTCCTTTTCCTCCTTCTTCATGCCCTCCATGTTTCACTGTGGTGTTGGCATTTTTCTGTTGGTTCAGGCTGGGGACACACTGTCCAACGTAGGTGACAGATATTGGCACGTTATTGTAAATCCAGCACAGGTAGTTTGTGGTATTTAATGTTTGTACCATCCCACTGAGGGCAGAGCCCCACACGCTGCCCTGCAGGACAGAGCTGCGGCAGGGCAGCAGAACATGTTAGAGATAAACAGAATAAACAACCTTGAAACCAGCACAGATTAATTATGGCTTCTTCTTTGGCAGCAGGGCAGAAAGACAGAGACTTTCTACAATCTCAGAATCATCAATAGCACAGATTCCGACACGGGCTTGGAGAACAAACCAGAGCTCTGAGCCAGAACCCTGCTGTTCCCTGAGAGCAGGCAGCTGCCAGAGGCAGAGCTAAAGCTCCACTGCAGTCCACAAATGCACCTAAACACCCTGATGGGAATTATCAGTGCTCTCAGATGGTGCTTAGGGGTTACAGGCAGATATTTCCCAATGTTTTGCCAACAAACTGATTTCTGACACTTCTTTTTCCACTGGGATGTGCTCACTCTCCTGTCGAGGTTTGTGTATACACAGGGCATTAAAATGTTTTGGGCTCCTGGGGTTTCCATGAAAGGAACTAAATAATGAAAGTCCAAAGCAATCTGGTCACTTAATCATCTAAACTGGGAAGAGACTGGTGCAGAGAACAGGGCTGAGAGTTGGCCAGGGTGAACAGTGAACTCATCTTAAGCTCAGAAAATGGAGTAATTATACCTAAATTGCCTTTCATAATTAAAAAGATGCGACAAATGAATCAGATCTCATCTTCAAACAACATTAACCTGAACACCAGGGTTTGAGCATTGCTGAAGGAAATGGTGGTTATCAGATTAATGGCAAGTGCATTTTCAAGCTGATTAGCTAAAAGCCCAAGAAAATGGAAAAAGAAACAGGCTGCTATTTAACAGCACGAGCTGAGCATTTCCATACCAGTAAATAAGAGGTAGGATAATAAAATCCTCATTAAGCTGCTGAGGCCTATTTGGTTTTGTTTCCTTTTTAAGGGAATGTTTTAACTCTGCAAACAAGCAGGAGCAAAACTCGGGTTCATGCAGGCTTTAATTGCCTGGGGATGCTTTCCAAGTCCAAATGCTTCTGAGAAGTTCCTCCTTGCCACATGCCCTGGGTCTGGCTGACCCTCCTGGATGGATCAGACAGGCATTCTGCTGTGTGCTTTGGCAAACCTTCCCCTGATAAAACCCAGCATTTGATTGCAAGTTTGGATCACTGAGGGGAGGCTGTGCAGAATTCTTTTCAATTTGTGGAGGAAAATTCGGGAAGTTGAGGGCACCTTTGTAAGCAGCACCTACTCCTTCATCCCAGCAGCAGGAAGTGTCAGCTGGTGCTGAGCTTGGTAGAAATGATTTAATATTTTGGGGCCTGGAAGGCTCAGCTGCAATCACACACTGCTTGTTGCACAAGAACCTGCTGGGGAACAGCCCTTCAGCTCAAAGTTTGCAACCCTGGGCCCCAGTCCTGCAGGAAATCAGTGCCTTGCTTATTTTCATGAACCTGCCCACAATCAAACATGGATAAATATCTGCAGGATTGAGATGCAAATGTACAGAGCAGGCAGCAGAATGAAGGAGGGGAGAGTTACCCTGATTTCAGAGCTGCCCTGCTCTGCTGGCTCGGAGTTTATCTGTGCTCAAGGCCAGCATAAATCACTCCTGATCTGGATCAGATGTGTCCTACTGGGCAAGCAGCAGAGCACAGATCGAAGATTAATGATCACCAAGGCAGAGACCTGGGCCCCTCTGCCAGGAGAAGATGAAGCATCCTCTGGGGAGCTCTGGCTCTGTCTGACAACGCTGGGAGCCTCTGCAGACAGCCCAGAGCAGACGGCTGGTTTTAGATAGCTGGAGTTAGGGCAGATGAATTTCTCTCCTGAGAAGGTAAGTGACTTGATCAAAATCAAACATGAAGTCCTGAGCATAAATTAAGTCCTGTGATCAGGGAAAATACAGGAATAGGACTTAAATTGATGGGCAGTATTTGGGGATTTGGATGAAGGGTGGTGTTGGTTTTTTCTTTTGTAATTGAAAGATGAGTTTGATCAGAAAGATAAAGCCTGATAAAGTATGATTTGCAAGGCCTGTGGTAGCAGTAATGTTGGTTTCCCAGCTGAAATTTCAAAGCCTGGGCAGTGGGAGGACACAGATATCATGAGCCACAATTAATTAATCATTAACTCTTTGTTTATCTGCCAGTATTGCTTCCTTCCATTCCATGCTGCTGGAGAGCCTTGGTGCAAATGAGGAAACTATTGACACCACAATCTTCCATTTTAGCCTCCTAGGAAATGGACAGGAAAAAACATCAGCTGGTTTTGGTAGCATTTCCCCAAGTTTTGGAGGCACTTCCAAAAGTTTGGCTCAGTCCCCTGTGCCCTTTCAGGAGACCTGAACCATGTCTGTATTTGGGACAAAAACAGATGGAGAAGGAAACTGACCCAGGACATTCCTGGGGTCCCCATATCACTGCTGCAGCTGTCATTTATTCCTCCCTCTCTCCACACCCTAGGCAGAGGGGAAACCTTGTATTTCCACGGAACTCTCCAGTTCTCCAACACTTGGACCTAATGGACACTGGAAATGTCCTAATTTACTATAAATTGGACCTGGACTGCAGTGGCGCAAAGCCAGGCCCTTTTCCAGGTGAATGATTATTGGAGATGAAGAGAGAGAGAGATGGTCAAAGAATCCAAATTTATTGTGGGATACAAATGCTTATATAGTATTTCAGGAAGGCTAGTAATGTTTTATTACAGTTATTGGGTTAATCATCACATAAACAAACTTACACGTTTTACATCATCTCTTGCTTGCAGAGTTTGATGTAATTTTCTTTTTCTGGTAAATCTGTCTGATTTAATCTTCTTGCAATCTTGATTTAATCCTCATAGTTCTGTTCAGTATTACCAAGGCATCCTGTTATCAAATCTCTTATTCTAACCAGGTCCAAAGTCCATCATCTGTCGTGTGTGTCCCAATAAATGATGAGGGATGTTATTCACCTTTGGCTCCCCCAAGCCAGTTGTTCCCTCAGTGGGGTGTTTCAGCTCAGCCCTGCTGTTCCCTCCGTGCTGTACCTTTATATTCTGAGCTTTCAGATTGAGATGAAACCCATTTCACTTCACAGCAGTTTGAACACAGGTCCTTGAGTTGATTTATCTCCTTTAGCCCTGTGCTGTTGGGTTCTCTACTACTTCACTCATATCTCCCTGGTTTTTCAGCTACAGGATGTGACTGGTGTCTGAATTGTAATTTTCCAAGCCTTCAGGCATGGTTAAGATACAATAAAATCCTCATGCTGCGTTTGGACCAAGGTGAGTGAAGCTAAAAAAGGTGGTTTTTTAAAAAAAAGATTTTTTTTCTATTTTGATTTACAGTGCTGAGCATGTTTACATTTTGCTGAGGTTTTGAAAGTGGTTTTAATTGGGCACAGTGCTCCATGGCTCTTACACTCTTTCTTCTCCAGCACTGAAGGTGTCTCCAAATCCAAATGGAGAGGCCACAATCACTGTGAGTCAGCTGCAGCCTGGATAATGCCACAGGACAGCTGTTCACACAAGATTTTCTCCTCACTGTGTTCGGTGGAGGCTGAGCTGTTTGCTTTGTGTGTTGAACTTGATGCTTTTTTCTCCTTTTTTTTTTTTTTTTTTTTTTACAGAGTGAAAAGTTCCACCTGATAATTCACCCCTGGCACAGTAGGGTGACATCAAACCCTTTGTTTCTGAGCATTCATAGACTCATGGAATATTCTGAGCTGGAAGGGATGCACAGAGATCATCCAGTGCAGCTCCTGTCCCTGCACAGACCCCCCCAAAATCTCACCCTGGGCATCCCTGGAGTGGTATCCAAACCCTCCTGGAGCTCTGGCAGCCTTAGGGCCATTGCCCATTCCCTCTTTAGGACCCTTAAACCATTTTTGCAGCTGGCAGGAGAAATAAACCCTGGAAGAAAGGCAAAATTTGGTACCTTCCCCACCATCTCCCTGCATGGCTCGGTGCAGAGCCTGTGGGTGTGCACAGGAAAGGAGCTGGGACACAATGATGGACCAGGACTGGCTTGGCACCATGAGATGTTTTAGGCGTGACCGTCACCCCCAGGGTGGGCAGCCACTCACCAGTGGCCAGCTCAGCTCTGGGTCCTATTTTGGGGTGGTTTTGGGATGTTTTTTTGCCCCTGTGCCTCGTGCTGGTGAAGCGCTGCTGCAGGAGTGAGGTTGTACCTTCTGAAGGTCACAGAGTGGATCTGCTGGAGATGTCCCTTGCCAAATGTGACACCAACAGCTGCAGAGAGGGGGAAAGCCAGGGGAAAAGACCCCAGTGGGGTTTACACTTGCACAGGGAGCAGCAGGGCCCAGTGTTATTATTAGCCAGCAGTGTGCTGGGCCATTATCTGCCTTGACAGCTCCAGACCTCCAGGCTGCCCCTCCAAAAGCTGCTGCTGCTGATGTGCTGCAAATGCTAAACAGCCACACTGCAATTATTTGGCAGCAATACAACTCCCCCTGTGCCCTCTGACCCTCAGGCACCCGTGGCTTCCATGGGAAATGCTCCACCAGGAGCAGGGAGCTCCCATCCTGGCTCCAGGAAGATGTGACTCCGATTTTCTTTCACAAAGGATGCAGTTGCTCGCTCTGGTCAGGATTTTGTGCTCCCAGGATGAGGGATGCTTCCATGACTGAAGTCAGAAATAACAGCTGGAGCTGAGAAATTGTTCCATTTCCTAAAGAGAAACCAGTGCTTGAATCACAGAATTACAGAAAGTGCCAAGTTGGAAGGGACCCACAAGGATCATCCAGTCCAACTCCTCGCCCTATGCATCACCAAATCAATTTAGATTCTTGCACGCCATTCAAAACTTTAATTTTGGTGGAAGAAAGCGTAACAGAGGAAACCAATATTATTATGGAGATTTGTATGTTTGAGTAACACTCCAAAGTATTTTTTTTGTTCCCTCAGATTATTTTTTGTATGAATAAGGTACAACCAAGACCTGAGCAGGTTTTTGTTAAAAAATAACTTGCCAGTCATAAGTCCTGCTGTCCATAAAAAAGAGTTTTCCTTGCTCAGTCTTTAGCTATGTGCAAAAAGAACCATTCAGAACTGCTACTGTGATAAACTGAAGGGGGTTAATGCCTGGAAAAATGCACAAATCAGGATAATGGCATTGGCACAGGACACTGGAGAGAGCAAAGCAAAAAGGAGAGAATTATACCAAAGACAATCTGAGCTTGGTTTGATAAAGTTTCCCTAAATGAGGGCTAGGATGCTTTTAAACCATCTCAAAAGGAGCAAAACCACCCCATGTTTTCAGGTAGATTTTGAGCACCTGGTGAAAGGATTTTTTGCAAGTCTTGGGCTGGGTTGCGGCTGCATCTCTGCCTGGCTGCTGCAGAGAGCCTTGGGGGATATTTCTGAAAGATCAATACAGCCAGAGATGCTGGAGGGATCCTGTTCCTTTTCCATGCTGTAAAATTTCATCTAAGTACCAAATAAACTGGGGTTCCTGCCCAGCCCTGAGGGCTGACATGATTGTGCTGTGTTTGCTGAGCCTTCTGCTGATTTCTGATGACTGCATTACATCCATGAGGGATATTTTTTGCAGATCCCACCCAGAAGACCTAAAATTTTCAGTTCTTAGGGGGATCTCATCCTGATGGCAACTTCTGAGTGAGAAACATTCTTTTTACTGCCAGAGGAAAGCAGCCCATGGCTTTCAGTGCCTCTGTAGCCACTGAGCAGTGTCTGAGTAATGCCTTGCCATTATTATTCCAGAAACGTGTCCACAAACAAATGGAAAGCCAAGAAGTGGTGCTTTGGTAACATTTCCCAGCATTGATTTTATTTGGAATTAAATTAGTCTTATTGGTTTATAAATTTCATCTGTGTGCAGTGGGCACCAGAATCCTCATTCCTTCCCGTTTAAGGTGTGCCATGAAATTTTATTAAAACCTTTTTTTCCACATTTACTCACACACAATTTTTTTTTTTTTTTCAATCAGCCTCTCCGTATGAAAAAATGCTCACAAAAGCCTCATGGAGGGAAAAATGAAGGTTTAAGTCAGGAGTTTGAAATTAATGAGTGGCAATGATGTCTTTCCTCTAAGTTCTTCTGCCCCTGGCCCATCAGAGGTCACCTCAACCACCAGCACATGAAATTAGGCCAGGAGTAGGGTTTAGATTAATTAGAAAGAGATCTGGATCAGGTATTATCTGGTGCTGAGCCACCTCTGAATAAAGTCAAATTATCCACTTCAGAGCTGCTCATTATCTGCTCACATTTTTGAGTGGATGATGATGGTTTTTCACTTGGAACACGGCAACCTCCACTTAGATCCTGGCACTGCTGCTGTGCAGAGCCTGTGGTCAGGCACCCACAGCACAGCTCTTATTTGGATAAAATTAGCTGCAGGAAACCTATCACTGAAATATTTTCTGCTCCTCTGCCATGGCATCATTTGGCTGTTTTATGCTCTAGTAAATAACAAGTGAACTCAGGTGGAAGAGGAGACAATAAGCCAGGCTGATCTCACTGCCCGTATCACCAAATACCACAGTCAGGAATGGTTCCTCTGAGGTGGGCTTAGAAAAAAGGGCTGGCCAACAGGGTTGGGAAGTTTCTGCCTCCTTTCCCAACAATCAGGTTTATTGATGCCACATTAAATGCTCACAGCAGGTCACAGAAGGGCATTTTTGCATTTTCTCTGCTCTGTGTTGCAGCTGCTTTGCCGGCATGAGGCAGGTTTGGAAGCTTTGGGAGAGTTTTGTGGTGTTCATACAGAAAAATAACGCCCAAGCTGAATAAAACTGGGTTTGGGTAGCCTTAAATCAACCAAATTCAGGCATGTGAGTAAAATATGGGAACCCTGCCCTCCTTTCTGGAGCTGGGGCTGCATGTGGACCATAAATCTCCTTCCCAGATTTCCCTGCCACAGGAGCACAGGGAGGAGCTGGGCTTGTCCTCCTGGCACGTCCCCTCCAAAGTCACTTCTGGTGCTCAAATCACACTGCTTTGGGTGACCTCAGCACTGCCCTGGGAGCCTTTACCAGCAGCAGCTCTGGAGGCAGGAGAGGCCTTGGATTAAAGCTGGGGATTCCCAAAAGAGCCCCAAGACTGGAGCATGGCATTTAAAAGGAGGATGAGAGAAGAGGATGTGAAGACTGAGATGTGTAAGGACACTTTCCTGCCACCAGTAATGAGCATCTCATTATGCACAAAATGCCAACTCCTTAATTCTTCTAAACAACAGCATCAGCCCTCCACCATTCATTTAAGGAAATGACTGGAAAGAATAGATTTTGTTCCAACATTTAAGAGGCATGTTGCTCTTTTCTCCTTGTTTTCCATGACTGTTTCAGAGTGCTCTTCTCCCCACTGACTTTTGGGCATGTTCTGAAAGGTTAGACCTTGAGAAAGGATTGAAATATATATATTTTTTTTTAGCCACACACACACCCCCCCTCCCCAAATCAAAAGGGCACCTTGAAATATGAAGGAATATTTTATACAACTACAAGGTAAAGGAAACTTCAGTTTTGTGGATTGGCCATGCCCACCTGTTTAATTCAAGGACAAAAGATGAACTCTAGCTGTACCAGTTCCCTAATAGCAGAGTTTTATGAATGTAATTACATTTTTCTCCATTTTCCCCCTCTTTCTATCCTGCTCTTTCTGTACTTAAAAAGATTCCTTTGTTTAGAATTATAATGATTTCTGTTAGAAATTATATTCATTTCAGCTCCTGTCTTTTTGGAGTATTGATGGATCCCGTTAAAGGGCAGCTCTGCTTTGAGCAGAACTGGCTGAATTTTAATGGTACATAAAAGGATTTCTGCATAATAGCAGACTTGAACAGGGCTGAGAGAGGGAGTCTTTTTTTTTTTTTTAATCACCCTGGGGATGTGCAGAAAGCCCCTTTGGCAGTTTTTCATCCTCACATTCCCTGTTTGGCTGTGTTTTCCATCAGCCCCATGCTCTGTCCATCCATCCCTGTCCCCAGCAGTTTCCAGCTGAGATTCAGGCCCAGATAAAGCTCCCACCATCAGAGCATTAATTACCACCATCCTGCTGCCCTTTTTGGAGAGTGTTCACTCCCATGGATGGTGTTTTCATCCACCACATACCCACCAAACTCCAGTTCTTGCTCCAAAGAGTGAGAGGTACCCTGGACACATGGACACTCCCCAGCAGCAGCATCTCTGACAGCCCAGCTCTTTGTTAAAACAGTGTGAACTTGGCTAAAGCCCTGAAAAAGTCACAGAGTCACCTGAATTTTATACCTTTTTGTGGTATAAAATGAGTTCAATCCACCCTGTGTGTTGACAGTACCTCAGGGAAGGGTGAGAACTGGAAGCTGTGTGAGGAAAAGGGGAAAAAGAGCAACCACTTTCAAGAAAGCAAAAAGCAGACATGGCACGTGGCAAATCTCAGGTAGATTTGGAAGATCAGCTTGCTGAGGGCAGTAAAATAATATTACAATAATAATACAAACTGCCCTGAGCATATCAGGAGCCTTCCTGGGAGTCTGGAGGGCAGGGAAGGGTGGTGGGAATTAATTGGGAAGGTTAATTATGGACCCCAGTGTTCCCAGCTCTGGGGCTCAAGCAGGGCTCCTCACCAGAGCTTTTCTGTGGGAGGGACAAGGCAGAAGAGCTGAGCTTCAGGTGGGAGGGTCTGGGGATAAATCAGAAAGATGAAAAATAACAAACTGCCAGGAGCACATGGGCTTCGCTCCTGATGGGTTCTAATGGAACTCAAAACCCGAAATCCAAACTCAGGGTCTGAAATTGCTGTTAATGGGGAGGGTAAAAATCTGAGGTTTTCATCTTCCTCAGCACAGAGAAGGCAAAGGTTGCAACAGATTCACTGATTTTTTAAAGGCTGAAGGGGAGTCTGGAGAGCTGCAGGACTTTAGGGTGCGAAGGACAAAAGTTGCACTAAAGAACAGAATTAAAAGAGTGGGATAAGGATGACAAAATAGGAAAGAGCACGGCTTTGCAGAGAGAAGCTGTGCCTCACAAAATATTTCCTGAGAAATCAGGGTGTCCATAAGGGTGCTCTGGTGGCTGCAATAATCTGGGGTTCTCAAGAGCTTTTAACAAGTTCTCTCCTTAAAGGTTCTTAAGGAAAATAAGCTGAAGGGATAAGAAGGAAGGTCCTTTAGTGATTTATTTAGTGGGTAAAAGCTCAGAACAGTGGTCTCACCCTGCAGAGCCTGGGGCTATCAGTCAGGCTTCACAAAAAGCATGCAAATAGCTGGGGCAATTCCATTTCCTGGCAAAATGAGTTTTTTCAGGGCAGAAAAAGCTAAAATGAAGGCCTGCAGAAGCTTCTCTGAGAGAGTGGGGGATGAAACAGAAGATGGAATTCACATATTAAGAAATGCAGGATAATGACCACTGTGAAAAAACAACATTAATTACAACCTCCACAGTGATGAGCTGTAGATTAGCTATTAGCATTCAGGGGAGAGATTTGGGGCTTGCTTTGAACAGCGCTATGGAAACAATAGCTCAAGGCTCGCTGGGAATGAGTCAGAAGGTACAGAGAATTTTAGAAATTATTAGGCAAGAGAACATAGCAGGAAATGTAATTAAGCACTGTTCAGACTCCTTGAAAGCTGTGCATAGCTTGGGTTCCCCTGAGAAGGAGAGGAACACAAAAAACACATACAGAAAGTCAGTGACAAGGGCTGAAAACCCAAACCAGCTCCCTCATCGAGGGGCTGAACAGGGAATGAGGCTTTTCCCTTCTCTTTATGCAGCAAGCTGCAGGCCTCCCACAAAACAGGCCCAAAATATTTTGAAACAAATGGGAGGCAGTTTTCTTTTTCTGGCACAGGACATCTCTGAACTGCAGAGCTCATTGCTGCAGGATTTTGTGGATGCCACATTCAGCCACGCTAAAAATCGGGAGATAAATCAGTGCAGGGGAAGAGTTCTGTGGATAAATGAGAAATTCTTGGGTGGGAACAGCCTCAAAAAGCTGGGAAGGTGGGCTAGGGAAAGGATCAGTCTTCATTAAACCTGTCCTTGAAGATGTGGAAGGATAAAAGGTCAGAAAGAGCACCCAGGGCAGAGGGGACTTTGTGCTGCCCTGTCCGCAGCTGGAATTCTGCTGGAGAAGCTTTATTTCCTTGGAAGAAAGAAGTGAAACCTCACATTACAGAAACCAATCTTCCAGGTGGATCCAACAGGC
The DNA here is from genome assembly GCF_048771995.1 of Taeniopygia guttata. Taxonomy (NCBI): domain Eukaryota; kingdom Metazoa; phylum Chordata; class Aves; order Passeriformes; family Estrildidae; genus Taeniopygia; species Taeniopygia guttata. The sequence continues at coordinate 8,328,799 of NC_133038.1, read as the reverse complement.
AGCACACAGATGGATTTTGTGTTGTTTCCTCTGGGTTCTGCTTTTTTTGGTTGTGTCCTTGTCTTCCCATCACCCTGGTTTTCTCTGCCTGGCTGCTGCCTGCAGGACCATGTGATTGCTCCTCTTAATGGCACATGGACAACATGAGCTGTCCCCCCAGCTGATCTTATTTAATTTATTTCTAATTATACTGCTTTCTAAAACCAACCTGGCACACTGAGTGCAATTCTTCTGTTGTTGCTGCTGACTTTGGTGGGACTCTGTGGGGTGCCAGTGGAACAGCAGAGGAAACACAACGTTTTGGAATAGAAAATCTGAAGTGAGTCCTGAGCTTGTGTGGGGATTTTGTCCTTCTGAGTAATTCGTTTGAAGGGCTTGTTTTGCTGTTTCTCTCAGTTGCTGCTCCTGGCTGGGTGGCACTGGCACTGTCACATATTGGAGAGGACACCATGGGGCTATTTCTCATCCCATGTCACTGCAGGTCACTTGGACCTTGGCAACCTCAGAGCCCTTCTGCCCTCACCACCAGCCACCCTCTGGAAGAATTTAGAAAGGGAGATTTTTATGCTTTTTTTAAGGGTTGCTCCTTCCTGGCCTTTCCAAACTCCAACCTCTGACACTTCATTTTCACCCACGCCAGGAAATTTCGTATATTCTCCGTTCAGGGTGAGATTTTACTTGGCAGCTGTTCTTTCCATATGGCTTTTTTTTCTTTTCTACACCAGGATCACATAGCTTTAGAAATTAAACCCTATAATTCCTTTCCATGGCTTTCACAGTAGTTCTACCTCATGGAGGGAAAACAGTGGGAGCTGGAGGTGATGTGAGAGTGGGAAAGGCAACATCCCTGAAGACAACTCAAAACCTGCCCTTCACTTGTTGGTTTTCTAGGATGGGGATGCTCTGGGATATTCCTGGAGCTCGGGAAGCAGAGCTTGGCAGTTTAGGAGCCAGGCTGAGCTGTCACAGAGTTGAGAGGCAGAGCCTGGAAACCAGCTTTGCTTCCTTAGACTTTCTGGAGCACGTTCCCTCTCCTTGGGGGCCTGCTGGTGACACTGATGTAGTTGTAGGAATGATACTGGCAGGCTGTGTCACTCCATTAATCAGATAGGTCATATCAGAGACCTGAGACAATAACATCCCTGTCGTACACACACACACACACACACTGAAAAAAAGATGAATTGTTGAGTGATTCAGTTTTAATCTGAATTAATGCTCCCATTCAAGCCGCGGCTCTGCTCGTGTGAGGAACGCCGGTGCATTTCTAATTTCCTTTCCACAAGAAATTGTCAGCATAATCTGCTGGCAGGAGCCAGAACTGCTGAAAAGAGGACAAAGGGAAGGGCTTGTGGAGGAGGTGGGGAACAAAACATCTCTGCTGTCAGGCACAGTTCGGCTGTCACCCGGGGGGTGGGTGACAACAGACGCTGAGCTGGGAGGGGAGGGGAGCCCTGCTGGGGCAGGGACAGCACCAGCAGATGGTGAGAGATGCTCACTGCTGCCTGCACGGAGCTGTCCCTGTCCCCCTGTGCCCCATCCCACCCACCCAATCCCTCGTCTCACCGAGCCTGGGGGTGCTCATCCAGCTCCTTCCCAATCCCCTCCCCAGCCAGAGTTCCAGCTGATGCTGGAAAAACAAAACATTGAAAAATCCTGTGGTGTCCTTGGGTGTTTTCACCGTTTTCATTGCCTTGTTCCCAGGTTATGCCCTATTGCTGCCTGCATTATAAGGAATTTTTGGAGAGGGCAGCTGCTGTGTGGGGAATGAGATCACTGAGCAAACGCCTGTGCGTGTCCAGTTTACATCACCAGAGTGGCTTTTTAGTCTTTCCGTTGTCTCTGGAATTATTAATTATAATTAGTTTATTAAGGACATGCCTGAGCTCAGAATAGATGTAGAGAACAGAGCTGGAAAAAAGGAGAATTCTGTTTTGCTAAAGTCAGTGCCCAAATAAGGATGGGGTCCTGTTCAATTCCTTGCCTCAATCACTGAATCATTCAAAGACCTGATTTCACCTCAAACCCTAAGCTAATGACCAACTTTCCCTGTTTCCAGCTCTATCTAAGTGCATGTCTCCCCTAGGTGTGATAAGAAATTCTGAAGTGGATATGAGTAATGCTCCAAAGGAAAATAAGGTATAAAATCAAGCAGATCTCCAGGAAGACCTTTGGGTTTGTGATTCAGCACTTCCTGAAAGGCTCAATTCATCAGAGACAGGACTGATTGGCTCCACATGAACTTCCTCTCTGAAAGAAATCCCTTGCCTGGCTCAGAGAGCAGTTTTAATCTTGATATCTGTGGGAGAAAATCGATCCAGCACCTCCAGCCATGATGCTTGGCTGTCTTCAGAGTGACTGCATTAGAAACGATTCCAATGAATATTTATGGAGGATGCTTTGCAGTTTTTTACTCACTTCTAATCTCTGAGTGATGATCTAAGAGGACTGGTGTAGCTGCTCCTCCATATGTGCTGGTGATAGACGTTAATAAGCGCAATAAGGCGCGCACAGAACCTGTGATGGGCACGGAAAGTCTCTGAAGTCTGCAGCTCCTGCACTTCACAGCTCTGCAGTCCTGCAGGAGGAGGCAGAAGGATTCCATCCTTCAGAGGAATCATTAAAAGGGGGTGATGCAATCAATGGCTTCCACCAGCACCAGAACTCACCAGCTCTGCCTCTAATGGTGCGGACAGGGAACGTCAAAGCCTGTTCTTAAGTACAAGGAGCAGCAATTCCTCTTTCCTTCTTCATCTGGGAGAGGAAACCCTGAACAGCAGGATAGGTTTGAGAAGCAGCTCTGCTGGGAAAACACTTCAAAATGAGTGCTTCTACAAAATACCTGCGAGACAGGGTTTGATTCACTAACACAGCTGACTCCGTCATTTTTACTTGTTCTGCGCTTCTGAAGAAGAACTTTTGCCTTCCAGAGTGCAAATGATGTCAACTATTGGGGTGTTCATCTTCTGGCAGCAGAAATAGGCCATGAAGTCTCTCTGTGCTGGCCCTGGGGAGTGACTTCCCAAAGGAACTGAGGGTAAGGAAGGCCCGGGTTTTGTTTGATGCTGAGGCAGCTCTTTCATCCTGCATCGTTAGGCTGTTCCAGTTCTCTCTGCTGGAAAAGGGTCATTTCTCATTTAGCCAAGCAGTTGTTTCCTAGAGTTTAGGATGGGGAAAAGAAAAACCAAAAGCAAATTTAAAAAAAGCAGAGGTAGGTATTCCTCAGGAGCAAATTAGGGAATAACAGTGGGGAAAAGGTGTCAGCTTTTCCTGAGTAGGGCTGGGACTCTGGAGCTCACTGCAGCACACATCCAGTCAGGATACTTGAGCTGAGCATTGTTCTTTCTTGAGCAAGAAGCAGCTGTGCTCAAACCCAGCCATCTCCACTGCAACCTCCACCCTAAAGTTAACCCCTCTACACTGTGGAAATCAGCTGGAACAAAAATGTCTCTGTTTTGTAACTCTGGACACAAATAACAGCTCAAGACAACACATAAATCCCCATTACAAAACAAACTGGTTGTCCTGATCCAGCCTTGCCTGTGGCAGCAGATGGAAGCATTCAGCAATGCATCCTTCAGGACATCTCCTGGAGATGCAGGTTGGGTGTGCTGGGACAGGATCACACCCAAGCACGACGTGTTCACGCTGGGCAGCCTTGATCAGCAAGAGTCCATCCTCCCTCGCTCTCCTGCAAAGCAACATCAAGTCCTTTGTGGACAAAACCCACCACTGATCTCCCAGCAGGTCCAGGAGCGCGTGAAACGTGCATTTCCAGGTGGAAATTACACAGTTGTGGACACGCTCCAGCCTTGTGGGACGTTTCCATGCTGGTGTGGGAAGTGCCAGGGGAGCTCATCAGAGGTGCTCAGGCCACCCTGCAGAGGCACCTCCAGCCCCAGCCCAGCAGAATTGAGGCTTTGGATTGATGGGGAGAGCAGGGAAGTTTGGGCAGATGGATAAGCAAAGGCATCCAGCTGGAGGCTCTAAAGGAATATGTGATTTTTGTTTGCTGTAGCACATCCAGTGCATTAGATTCCACGTGGGGCCCTAATAACTTTTAAATTAGGTGCTTTAGGACATGGTCAGATCATCACAGGTGAGGGAGTTGGTGTGGTTTGAAGAAGCACTGCTCATTACTACAGATTTCCACTGCTCAGCCGGGACGTGGTAATTGACTGGAAGTGTGCTCCTAGCCCAGTGTAACGGGAAATGTGATTATTTTCAGAGTGCTGGTCACCAATTCCTTCACACAGACCCTGAAAATAATACTCAGCTGACATGAGATTCTTCAAACTTGGAAATACGTCAGGCTTAGCTTCATTTGTGGGTCATGCAATTCAAGCATTAAATCTTGTTAAAAGATGAGGGTAGAACCTCTTGCAGGAGGAGATCTGCAAGCAGAGAGATGAGGTCTCTGTACCAAGGGCTCTGAACCACATCAGTGAATGCAGAGAATGCACAATTCACATGAGGTACAGGCCTCATGCTCAGCATGATCCTCTGAGTGATCATTAAAAAACTACAAATCTGATCATCTCGAGGAATTTCTGGGAGTTCTGGAACATCTGTATGAGCCCTGTGCAGAGAATAAAAAAATACCAACATGCATTAGATCCCAGGATATATAGAAAGGTCAAAGCAACTGCCAATAAAACGGTAAGAACTGAACAGAAAATCTGTGTACTGGCTCAGCTCTGGCTCTAGGAGCTATTCCCTGGAGCGAGGCAGGTGGCTGCCACCCTGCCTTGTGCTGGAGCAGAGTAAAACCTCTTTCCTGAGAATGGTTCTCTTAACTTGCTGCTCTTGAAGGAGTCTGTAGCTGCAGGAGGTCTCACACATTTTTGGCTGCAGGGCTCAGCTCTCACCAGGTGAGCAGCACTGATCTGTGCTGGGGCTGGCAGCTTCTTTCTCAGACTGCACCACAACTCCATTAATATTCAGGCATTTGGAATTCCAGTGTGTTGTTCCCTCCCAAATGCTGGTCGGGGATGGGCTTGACTGGAACACTTGCACAGAACAAGCACTCCAGGGAATGCAAAGAGCCCCTCTTTCCATTCTGAGCAGAGCCAAACAGAGGAGGATTCTCTACAATTACCAGAGAAAACCCTCTGACAGGCAGATGTGATGCAAATCAGGGCTGTGTTCATGTGTGTGTGCACTGGGGGAAGATGCTGTGAATTCACAGCCACAGGGCTGGGCTTCAACCCAAAATATATGCAGAAATTCTAAATGCTGCACAGCACTTTCTGTGCTCAAAGCATGTGCTGGAGCACAGGCAGCTGCGTGGCTGGAGGAGGGGGAAATCACATTTATTTCCTTCTGACAGATCACTCCATTTTACAAGGGTTATCTGCTGCACTAAGCAAATATTTAAATAAGGTGGCCCTGAGAATATTACAGGAAGATTTACTACAATCTCATCAGAGATTCAGACATCGGAGGGCCTGAAGATCACGTACTGATTGCTATTATTATTATTATTATTATTATTATTACAAATTAATCTTAGTGCAGTGTCTGGAGCCAGCCCTGCTGAGGAACCCCTTGGACAGGGTGGCTGCAGTTGATGGGATGGGGTGAGCAAGGGCTGAGCCCCAAACCATCACACCAGGCTGGGATGGAGCAGCCACAGCTCCCAGCAGCACCAACCACCAGGATAAACCCACCCAGACACAGACTGGGAGTTTGTCCTTGAGCTGCAAATACTCTAAAAAAACCCAATTTCTCTGATTTTCTGCATGAGAAAGGCAACGGTTTCCCCTGCTTTATTCGCAGGAAGGAGGGAGGTGAAGCATTTGGGGGCAGCAGTGCCACCATCCCACTGCCCATCCATGCAGAGCCCAGGCTCAGACACACATCACTGCTCAACTGTTCACCTTTTCCCAGGAAAAAAACCCACACCAGAACTGTGGAGAGGGAATATTTGGTGTTGCCTGTGAGCCTCGAATGCCCTCTAGTGCTGCTCTGCACCCCTGGCCAGGATCTCGGGCTCGGGCAGGAGTTGGAGATGCCGACAAAATTCAATTCACATTTAGGATTTGATTTTGTTAATTAAAATGCTTATTGATGACTGGAGAGAAGCTGCTGCCTGGCCAAGAAGCAATATCCTGAGTCAAATAGCAGGGAAGCAGTTGGAGAGAGTGATTTCATCAGCAGCAGATGGGAAATTGAGCTCTGTAATGCAAACTGTTCCATCAGATTGTCCGGGGCCGTTTGTTAGGACGGCAGAGGAGCTGCCAGCTCTTTGCAGCACTAAACATTCTGCATCCTGCAGAATTCCAAGGTCCTCGATGTGTTAGACCAGTCAATACCAATTTGTTGGCTTGTGGAAACACACAGGCTTTACATCTTTATCAGGCTCTGTGTTAAATTAAATCCCTCCCTTCCAAACTCACAGCTCTCCATCTGCATTTATAGAGTTTTGTTTAATACCCCAGAGCAAACCCAGCTTTCTTCTTTAAATAAATCCTGGTGTCTAAATTGTCATTAGAAGGCTTCAGATTTAAAACAGGTGGGGAAAACAACAATAACTTGATTTTAGGCTGTAGAACTAGTCACTGATATTGTTTTTTGTGATGCTAAATAGTTCCAGAAGAATAAGCTCCTTCTTGCCCCAGAACTGCTTCATGTTAGGGAGAAAAATCTCCTTTCCCCATGCCCATTTCCAGGCTCAAACTCATGCTTGGGCAAACCCCGTGGCAGTCCCACTTTCCTGGCAAAAATATTCTTTTTAGTCAAGAGTTAAATATCTCATTGGCATCTTGTTTCTTCAAGTCCTGGTACCTCATCAGGCTGAGCAGGTCCATGTGAGTGACATTCATTTTAAGGTGGGAATTTTAATAGACAAACTGCAAGCCCTCAGTCACCCCTAGAAGATTACTTTCCATAAAGGTGAAAATGAATGAATTTTGATGAAGATGGTTTTATTTTAATGGTATTTCTATACCACAAATCATCCTGTAGGCTCCAGGATGTTTACAAAAGCAAATTATTGTGAGATTTTTCTTTAATGCCCAAGATGACTGAATCATGGAGATAGGAAATAAGAGAGAGATTTTGTTCAAATAAGAGTTGTTAAATTTGTGGAGAAATCAAGTATAAGTTGCCTCTTATCCTCCTTTTCTCAATGGAATTATATTCACATATCTCTGCATTTTCTGCAAATTTCTCTGCCAATAGACAGTGGTTTTCCAGGGTGTGCTGTGCTTCCTAAAAAATCCTAATTGTTATCTGCTGGAATCTGGTGGGAAAGAGGGAGAAATACATGTGGATTTCATAAATAATCTACCTGCTTTCTTAAAATGAGCAGGTGGGGAAAGAACACCCTGAAACCTCAAGGAATGGGGATTTTTAGCATTGCACAGGCTAAATTTCCCACAACTATTTAACAACAGTGGCCTCTGGTGGAATTTTTCCTAACTAAGGGAATTTGCTGGAGGATGGAGACATCTGGGCTTGATAATAGCCGTGGACTGGAGCTCAGGAACACGCCCTGAAGCATTGGTGCTTCCAAGCAGGTCGAGTTTTGGCTTTTCATTAACACTGACCCAATTTTAGCACCTGCCTCAGTGTGTGTTCGGTGCTGCAGCATTCCTAAACACTTGGAGACTCCTGGGTGACACTGCCTGAGTATGCTCTTTCCCCCTGTTTCCTCCTCATATATTCCAAAAGTAGTTTTGGAGACCTAGGAGTCCAATCTGGGCTTTTTTAATCTTTTTTTCCTTTTCCTTTTCCTTTTCCTTTTCCTTTTCCTTTTCCTTTTCCTTTTCCTTTTCCGGTCTCCTCCTCGTCCTCGTCCTCCTCGTCCTCCTCGTCCTCGTCCTCGTCCTCCTCCTCCTCCTCGTCCTCCTCGTCCTCCTCCTCCTCCTCCTCCTTCTCCTTCTCCTTCTCCTTCTTCTTCTCCTTCTCCTTCTCTTCTTTCTTCTTCTCCTCCTCCTCCTTCTCCTTCTGTTTTTTCTTAGACATTGATTTGTACCTCCCAAATAGGAAGTGATGTCTCACTCAGATTTTAGCATCTCTGTTAATTAGTAAAACTTCAAATTTCACTGGGAGATGTGAGTGACAAACTGCAAGAGACAAAGAGAGAAGAGCAGTTGCCTTTTTGTTTCACTAAAAATCTTCAAGGATTAGAGAGCCACCGCAGCTCCTTTCTTAGGCTTTGGTTTGGCAACCTGTTCCCATTCCATGAGCGTGTAAAGCATATGCTCACCCCAAAGTACCACTTCCATCCCATCTGCCTGCAGTCAACTGCTCGTGTGTGTGCTTTTCTCAGGGCAACCTTTGCATCTGCTGAGATTCCCTGCCAAAATCACAGCCTCCGTGTCTTGTTTGGATACCCAGCCTGATTCCAGGGACTTTGTGTGGTAGAGGTTTTACAGCCACTCCTGTGAGCCAGAGAAAAGTTTGATAATTCATGTTTGCCCCTGAAAGAATTTCCTACTGTAATAAATAAAAAGGTCTTTGTTCATCAAAACTAGCATTAAGGGAGATAAGAATTTGAACTGAATAGGGAATGCAACTAGCATGGAAGACTGTGTAACTAATTATATACAAGTTAACTTTTAGGCCAAGGACAATCTGCAAGGAAGATGAGGAGCCTTCATTCCTATGACCACCAAGGGCAGAAAAAAAGACCCCATAGCAACCAATTGCACCGGTGCAGAGTGCATTGAGAGAAAATACATCAACTGGGAAAAAAAAAAAAAAAGGACTATAAAAACAAAAAAAGGTCAAAGGGGGAAGGTGCGCCATGGCAGAGCAGAGACTCCCCGGCCGGCCAGCGCTGTTCTTTTGCTTAATACCGTTTGCTTAATAAATTCTTGTTAATTGATTTATCTATTATTAGCCTCCCCAATTGAATTTGTCCATAACACTATCACGGTCGTTGATACAGAAACCAAGAAAGAAAGAAGGATAAATAAGAGAAACCTGCAGCTGCCTATTCCAATGAGCACTTTGCTTGTCTCTTGTGACCAATGAGTAAAGTAAACTTATGAGTTTTGTAAGAATGAAAAAAAAAGCATGAATGCTACAATAAAAACAGCTTGAAGCCTTCTGAAAATGGAGTGTGCTGCTTTGGATTGTCTCTGTCTGAACTATGACAACTCAGAGCTGCGCCTTGCAAGGCCTAGGCCAGGCCTTAAACCATTGGGTCACGTTGCTCTGTAATACCCACCCACGCCCTTCTCCATTTCAAATCACATTATGGCATAGCAGAGTTTCATTTGATGTTATCACCACGGTGTGGTTGTAAGGAGCTGATCAAAGTGAAATCCACTTTAATGAGCTTTTCCCAGTGACCTGAGCGTGCTTCCATGAGAAATCTCCCTGCGTCACCCAAGCCTAAGGACTGTGTCAGGAGGCACAGACCCCTCCCAGCACTGAGGACACCGTCAGCATTCCCCCTGCAGCCTGGCAGCCAGCTGGGATGTGAATTGCATCTTGTGATACGTTATTCTTCCCTCAGCCAGCCCTTAATGACTGCAGCTCCAGGCCAAATCCAGGATCCCAAAATGAGGCCGTCAACATCACCCAATTACTGCTGTTATTAAAAATGCCAAGTGTAATCATAATAATAATTAGGCACTTATTATGCAGCGCTGCCTAAGGAATAGACTCTAAGTGTGTAAGATGTCATGCAAGCCCTATTAGCAGAGCTGGGCAATCTCACCACCTCCACAGCACTGCAGAAGATAAAATTGCATTGGAATGTGAATTGCCTGCATAAATCCAGTTTTCTCAGCCTGTCACCATCTGAGGGTTTATTTTGGGGTGTTTTTTTTGGTTGGTTGTTTTTTTTTAATATTGCAACTGGTTTTACCCTCTCTGAGTTTACCTCCTGCCACTAATGCCCTCAGAGAGACTCTGAGAGCCAAAGAAATATCTCCTTTTGATCTGTTATTTATTATCAAACAATTATCCAGACAGACAAGTTACACCCACAGTCAGTTGGTGCCTCACATGCCAGAAAAGCAGTGGTCCAGAAGAGAAGGAACACACTCAGCACCAGATGCTTTTTATTGACTTCAGGCAAATACTTCCCCCTCCTTGGGCTTCTGTTGGGCCTAAACCCCACCGCCTTCATGAAAACACTTGAATAAAAGTCCTACAGAAATGTGCTAATTAAAAATGTCATAAGTGTTCTAATTATGTTGAAGATTACCATGTCCCCAGCTGATCTGTTCCCAAGCTGCCATTTGAAAGCCAAGCTTCCAGTTCCTTCCAAATGTATATGGAGAAAGCTGATATGGCTCCTTTGTCCCAGTCTCCTGCATTGCATCCTAAGCATAATCTCTCTGGTTTTGCAACATTCGGGCAAAATCACAGCTTTTGAAAGAGATTAGGTGGTGTAACTTGGCTCCAGCCATCGTTCAATCCTGGCATCTGTTTTATTGCTTTGTATATTGTGGAATTGAGGGAGATTATCTTCTAATTATTCCCTGTAGTCTGCAAAACAGATGGAGGGGGGAAAAAAAAAAAGCAAATTGTGTTTCATCAATGTGCTGCCAGTATGTGCTCAAACTTCAATCTCTTTTCTGGTCCTTGTCCCAGACATGACAGAAGTGTGGGAATCATCTGCAGATGGAATATGGATCTGTAAGACAAGGGTCGATACAACTCCACACAGATTGTACTTGCATGAGTGGCCACAGAATATTCAGGATTTATATTAGTTTTCTTTTTCCAGCAGGGATTTAATGGTCAGGAAAGAAAACCTGTTGAGTCCAACAAGAACATGCAGCCAAACCCGCCCAACCTCTAGCAGAAGCTCACTCAGGACAACTTAGAGACAACATCTGAGATAACTTTGTGTGCCCCTATTGCACACAAGCCACCACAGCTTAGTTCAGTGGGAATCAACCTCAACCATTTATTTTTGGGGTTGTCTAGAAAGTGGATTTAGGCCTAGCTTTTGATTTTCTCCATATCCTTGCACTGGCACAGTCACAATCTCTTTGATTTTCCAGATGGGCAAAAGTTCCACATGGATTTGAGGTGGAAGCATTTTCATTTTCACATTTGCTGTTCAAAGTATCTTCTGCTCTGCTGTTGGGTCACAAAAGGAAACTTTGCTGTGGGGACAGGGGTGAAGAGCAAGAGGGACAGTTTATAGGGTGGCAGGGCCCAGATGAATGTAAGAGTGAGGAAAACAAGGTAAGGGCAAAACAATCCAAAAACAAACCAAGGGGACACAAACATTCAGTTGAGTTTATAATCAAAGAATTTTGTTGGGCCTAAACTTGCTCCTATTTCTGCTGACACTGACCCTTTTTGCCCCAGACAAGGGGTAGAGCTGCTCATGGGGTGCTCCTGCACCCTCCTCAGGTACATCCCCAAGGTAGGGCAGCTTCTCTGCATGTGTTAATCCTCAAAGTAATGATGCTCTGTGAGTTTCATGACATCAAACACTGGGAGGGGAGAGGGTAATTAGTGCCCCAGTGACTGCAGAGTAGTCAGCAAAACGCTGGCTGTGAGCACCAGGCTTTTAATGGGTCATGAGGAAATGGTGTGGGGCTGGTGGAGAAGACTCTGCTCAGCAGGAATAAGAGAAACTGGCTGAATTGAATACTTTAAATAATGTAATAATTTAGTATCAATGAAATGTCAGCAGTTTGGGAAGGGCTGTGTTCATCTCCAGTCCTGGGTACAGCTTGAGTGGGAATGGTGGGGCTCTCTGACCTCTCTGACCCTCTTTCCTATAAATCCACACCTATCCTTATCTTCAGAGATTTTATTTTTTGTAATTGCATATCCAGGCACATGTTTCTGTTTGTTCTTTACTTTTAGAATGGCCTGAAAGAGAACTCCCAGGGACCTTGAAGCAGTGGAACAGGCTGGGATCCTGTGGGAAGCAGGAAAAGAGATGTTCACACATCCTGGGAGAGGAATATTTCCAGAAGTCTTTACTCATTGGAAGAAAGGTCTCAGTGCAGTTCCTCATCCTTTTTTGTTATGGGACCTTCAGGGAGGTTGGACACCATTGTTAGGGTGAGGCCTGGGGTCAGCCTGGAGAAGGGAGACAGAGTGATGGGGAAAACAGAGATCAGGAACGGGAGCCAAAGACTTTTCCAGTCAAAAAGGGAGGAGAATGTGGAGACTGGAAACCAGAGTGATGCTCAGGAATCCTGCCAGTGCAGGCCAGGCTCAAGCAAGAGCAAGGCACGGCCTTGGGCCCAGGAGTCCAAGCTGAGGGTGAAGGTGACCCACAGGAGAATTAATCAGAGAATTAATCCAGCTCAGAACAGCACCTCCCTGGACAGGCCATGGCTCCCAGGGGGCCTGCAGCACTGACAGCTCACACAGAGGCTGATCAGATGCAAATCCACACATAGGCCCACTGCCAAGAAAAATAAAACAAGGTATTAACCAGTGCTGATGATGTGTCAAGTCTTTTTTTTTTAATATTATCCCTTTGGCCACAACATTGGGCAACAGTTTTGGGGGCCGAGTGAAAGAAAGGGCCTTGTGATGGCCCAGTTCAGTGATTAAAGCAAGATAAACATGAAAACCCTGTAAAAGCTGAAGGACACAATCTGCTGAGTGTTTCTCCACGATGATCCTTGTCCTCTCCCTTGGCTGTTGCTGCTGCACCTTTTCCTAATGTCCATTCAGTGTCCTCAGCTCTTTTTCTTTGCTCCTCCCCTGCATTGTGGCAAAACCTAAAGGAATGGAGACCTCTGACCACTGTGAGGTGGGGGTTCCTTTAGAGGAAACCTTCACAGATTATGGACCAAAACACCCCCTATTTCTAGAACTATTTCTGGAAGAACACTGTGCCATTGCAAAGTTGCTGGGAAGGAAATAATCTATAAAATGAAAGCACTGCAGAGCATGTGGTGAAAGGAAATTACTTGGCTGTTCACTGCTGGTGAGGGATGGTGTGAGCGCAGGAGACACTACACCTCTACTGGATGGCCTTTCTCACCCAACCCTGATGAATCCAAAAAGAATTCAGTATTGACAGGCCCACCTCCACATTCCAGGCTCAGGACATCTCCATTTTCCCAGAAATCCAACTTTTCTCAGCTTTTTTAACTCCTCATCTGATGTGAACATTTCTTGTCATCTGTAACCCAGACCCAGGGCTGCACTGAAATGAAATTATCCCTCGCTTGATGAATTTGTACAACCTTGCACACAGAATTAAAGCAATTAACTGAAGTGAATAATAAATACATAGATTTTTGAGGTGAGAAGGGACTTTCTTAGTTTTCTCATCTGAATTCTTGGTCAGGCTCAATATAAAGTGGAAGATTGCTCTTGAGGAGCCTCTGTCTGACCCAGAGTATGGAACTGGACTAGAAAGAGCAATCCTACTTTTCAGAAATACACCCTTCTCCTGGCTTTAGACCTTCACACCTCCAGATAAGGGTATCATTGGAGATTTTGGGCTGGTTTTCAGCTGCATTTGTTGGGCTTCAACTGTGAACAGCTACAAAATGGTTTGGTCAGATAGGCCTGTAAGTGTTTTCCTTATGTCTCTGCTTTCTGTAAAAATTCAAGTTACTTTTTGACCTCTTCTCTGTTCAGGTAAATGACCTTTGTCCCTTTGGATGCTCACAATTTTGGTGGTCTTGAATACAGTTAAGTTACCCAAGATCCAAAAGAAAAGTCTCCACTGGCCAATGTGTAGTCAAAATTCCTGGTCATTCTCACCACTGTTGATCTATGATTGCCTCACACAAAAATGACATGGACCTGGTAAATCCAAGGGAAAATAAAATGTTCATCTGATCCTTTTGACTTAATTCAATTTTTTGTGGCCCCCATATGAAGATACCTGTGGTTTTTCTACTCAATCAGAACAATTTGTCCAACACTGCAAGGAAAGTTGCCCCATCTGGTAAACTCCTTGCTGAGCAAGGGTGGATTTATTGTTGCTCTGTGATTCCTTAATCCCTTCATATTGTTTGTGATGTGGGACTGGATGAACATAACTGAAACCCAGGGTTTAATTACATCCAGAGGCTTTAGATGCTCTTAAGAAAGGAGAAAGACTCGTGGAGTTAAGAACTAGGCCAACAGCAGGTAGGAGATTTTAAGGCTTCTCCTTGAGAACATGACTTGGGTTTCCCCACAGGCACCCCTGCTAGAAAAAAAAAATTAATCTGTCACACATAGGAACCAGATTCAGAACAGGTTATGTGCCATGAGACAGCAGCAGCTGAGTTTGGGGGAATTTAATTGAGACCTGATGCCAGCCCTTTGCAATCATTGGAAATATCTTACTGTATCTTACACCCCAATTTGGAATTCGGGAGTGCAAAAAAGAACTTGATGCTGGAAGAGAGGTACAAATTGTGGGTTTGGAGACAGTGCATGCAGCATTTTCTTCTCTGCTGAGTTATTTCTGAGAGGTGTTTCTCTTTCCACTCGCACCCACAGCACACAGATGTGTCTCCCTGGTTGTGGAGGTGCTCCTTTATTTTCACATATCATGCAGGCAGGGGAAATCGTGCCTTGAAGCTGTAAAGTGCAAATTATACAGCAAAAGCAGCCAGCAATCAGAAAAATAAAAATTCCTATAATGGTTACAATCATGAAAACACTGTCACATTCTCAGAGCCTTGTTGCCACCATCCAAATTATCCTGGCTACACTTGAAGTACAATCAAAGAAATGACATTTCCTATTCTCTAATCCGCTATTTGCCAAAAACCAGCACAGAATGAAAACAGAAGTGCAAACAGCTGTTTTCAGGATCCATCTTTTTGGAGGTCTGATTCTTCTGAAGAAATTAAACCCAGAAGTAAAATATCATAAATAGACAAAGGGTGCTGAAAATTACAGGAAAGGCAGGAGTATGTTCACTGCCTTTATAGACATCTTTGATATTCCTTTCTTAGGAGAACATTTGCTTTCAGGCAAGAACATCATATAACACGAGCATCTGCTCTGATCTATTTCAAATTCCCAAGCAGGCTAATATTTAAACTGCCTGATCAATTGTGTCTGCTTCTATATCCTCTTAATAACAAATAAAAGGCATTTTTGCAATATTCAAAATTTCCGTTTCATTTGTGGAGATCTCCCTCTGCAAAGGGAGAATGGTTCAGCTTTTGGTGTCTCACTCTCAGACATTTGTGATAGGACAAGTGAATTATGCCCACAATAAGTCACAGCTATTGGAAGAATAAATATCTGCATCACATTTCTACACCCCACAGCTGACAAATTAAGCAGGATAAATACATCAGGACCCATCAACTCAGCAAGGAAACAGCTTCAGCCACGGCAATTTAATGGTCTAATATAAGGATATTATTGGCTGAATTTTGCCTTCTGTAACGTCAGTAAATAGATGTGGTTTCTTGAAAGAGAACAGAGCCTTGTAAATATTTAGGCTGTGCATTATCCCATATGATAGCAATCCGTGTGTGACTTGCCACTGGCCCTCTTGAATGGGTGATTTTGCAGATGATGAGCACAGTCCCTTGTCATTAGAATTAGACAGAAAAGGGTTTGTGGTGTCTACACCAATAACCCCAAACCCCACATCCCACAGCAGCCAGACTGCGAGGGTGAGGAGAGATTTAACTGAGCTGGATTTTTACAAGGGGATCTCTCTCCTTCCTCCTGTGCCGGGGAGATCATTAAAGGCTTTAATCTGCCACTGAAACGAGTTAAGTCCGACTTAACTGCTGCTGATTAAATCCTGCTTTTCCTCAGCAGAGGGAGCTTGAGTCTGCAGCAAGAAATGCTGGTTTCCCTTGGGCTTGTTCTCCTCAGCACACCCCAGTGCCACGGACACCCGCAGGGAAATGAGGAGAGGGATCCTGCTGTTGGAGTGTAGGAGTCAGAATTCTCTCTGACTCCTTCAGAGACAGAAAGAAATACAGTGGTTGAATTAAAGCCTTTAGAGAAATTAAGATATATTAAGCCACATAGATATGAAGTAGAAGTGTAAGTTTAAATTTTAAGTGTAAGCTTAACTTTTGGGTTTTACGTAAGTAGAAATATATTCTAAGTGCCTTAAGGAATTGTGCTACCTACCAAAAGCCCTAAGGCCTAGTTTAAAGTTCAGGAACTTAGTCCTAGACATAACAGAAACAGCAGAACCTTGCTAGTAGAATAGATAGAATTATTCACCTAAAACAGATAAAACTGCATGTTTTAGATAAAACAGATAGAAAAATTCATGTAAATAAATATGTAAATAACTATTCACATAAATAGATAAACTTATATACGTAAATTTTAAGTAAGAAAACAGATAAACCATTTGCATAAATATGTAATATTATATACATAGTCTTTTAGGTAAGAACTGACACTACTTTTGTACTGCTTTTGCACATTAGAATTAAATTCAGATTGGTTTAGAAAGAATGTTTTAGAATCCTGTTTTTAGCTGATTGGCTGTTTTATGAATAAAATGCCCTGTAACAGGGTGCAGTCATCACCAATGACCACCACAACCACAACCATCAACACCACAACAGCAAGAAGAAGACAAGAAGAACAAGAAGATCGAGAAGAAAGAAATCTGCTGCTGCTGGTCCCTCTCAGAACATTGGACTCTACACCAGAGACTCTTTGCCAGGAAGCAGCTGCTGGAATTTTATACTAGAGAGCTTTTAACACCGACTTTAACACCTTGAACTCTTTGCCTTCGAGACTAATGTATTCATGCAATAAACAACCTTACAGCAACCTACAACTGCTTGTGGTTCTTTGAAGACCCCAGACCCAGGAACACCTCGACATCCTGGCAGCAGGGAACAGCTCAGAAAAGCTGCTTATTCCTCTGGATCGGAGAGCATCGAGCAATCCAACACGTGCTGGATGCACCCAACCCACAGCCCTGCCTCTGTGTGGGGTTCAGGTCCAAGAGCAGCCTGAGGTGGGGGTGAAACCCTGAGAAAAGTGGCTTTGCACTGGCCCCAGTCAGCACAGGGTGAAACCAGAGTGGATTTAAGTAGTTGAAGGTCTGAACTGAAGCAGGGATGGGATTGTGTACCCTCGGTGCCACCCCTTGGGAACTGGGGTTGAGGATGTGGATTTTGCACCCAGAATTAAAGCAATTAACTGAGAAAGCTGGGACAGTAAAAACACAGATTTCTTAGGAGTTTTCCTCACTGCAGGTTGGCACAGCAGTGCCCAAAGGCTGTTCTAGGATGTACCAGTACCCTGAGAATGGTTCTGGGGAGCCAGAGGGGCTCCAGAGCGAGTGCCAGGGATGTGTCCACCCTGCTGGGAGCCCACAGGCTGGCACTGACCATTCCTCCAGCTCCCTCAGCCTGGAGGGTCTAATAAAAGGATTTCTGCTTCACCCAAAGCAAATAAAACAGCTCCCCAAGCAGCTCACTCCAAAATCCTGTTGTTTTTTGGCTCTCGGGCCCTTTGGAGGGTGGTTCAAAGGCACCCCTGGCAGTGGCCAGGAGCTGAGCAAGGCACTTGTGCGCTGCCATCTCGGTGTGAAAACATTGGCCTGATGTTTGTAAACAGAACAGGAGGCAATTAGAGCTCGTAACTCAGCCCCAGATAACCGAGGATGGGAACACACGCCTCAGAATAGAAAGCTGAGCATGCAGGTATTAAAATCACCCCAATAAAAATACATGTTGAAAGAATTAGAAACAAAGCCCATAAGATTGAATTCTTAGGCCTTTATCCTGTGCACTAGAGGAGTAGTTACCTAATTTTCTTCCTCTAACAGGCTGTGATCCATGGGAAAATACTTCCATAAAACAGCCATTAACCAATTAATAATATTCTGGCTTGAGTTGTCTACTTATAATCCATCTTTTCCCACATATTCAAGTAAGTTAAAGCTGTATAATTCTAACCTCAGATTCTCTTGATGGGCAGATCATTTGTTGAGATGGAAGAAGCCTTGAAGAAGTGCCTGCTACCCACTTATTTTCCAGGTAAATTAAACAAACCGTAAATGAAACAAGCTGCAAAAATTAAATCTTGCAGAGGTCTAGTTCAGGGCTGCCTGATTGAATATGCATTGGATCAGCCCCAAATTGCAATTGGTTTGCATATTTCCCAAAGAAATGCCAACACATTAAATGCCCATGAATGCAAATAGGTGGTGATTTTTTCGGATTTGTATAATTTAAGAGAGGGTGGCTCGAAAATGAATGCACACAATAGGATTATCCAATATTCTCAGGGGTTCAAACGAGTCGCTGTGTGCCTCGGGGGGAGGCCGATGTGGGGATTAAAGCCGAGCCTGCAGGGAGGAGGAAATCACAGCCCTAAAGCCCCAGTGGCCGCAGATTTGGGGACTCACCCAAATTTTCACGCCTGGCTCTCAGAACAGGGACAGGGCTCATTTCAGCCACCCAGCCACGGCTGTGTGCTGATAGCAGAGCAAGGCAGAGGTGGTGTTGAAAGGCAAATTGCCTCCTGACTCCACAGATGTATTTCTGTTTGTGCCACAAATAGAGCAGCACCCACTGCACACATGTCTTTGCTTATTATATTTATTTTTTACCCCGTTTATGCCTTGCCTTCCCTCCCCAGCCTCTTTTAGGCATTCATAGCCATCATTGCCAAGAACATCTGGAACAACCAGGATGGCATCACCCTAAAGCTCCCAGTTCTCTGCCTCTCCTGAGCAGCCCTGAGTGGGACTGTCAGTATTTTATGTATTTACACCAGCAGAGAAGGCCTGGGATGGGGACTTTTTTCGTTTATATGAGTCTCAGCGCCACAGGGGGTATTTAACTTTCTGCCCTGGTTGCTGTAATTCTCTCTCCAGTGGATATACAGTTCAGATCAGGTTCCTATTGCTGTGATGACAGGCATTCAGCAGGCACTGTAATTGCAGAGTTAAAACAGCTCATTTTCTTACTGGCAAGCTGTAGTTAAAGAGGTGCTAGGAGGCAGCCTGGCTGTCTGCAGAGGAACTGATCAAAGCACTGAAAGGCATCTGGCTTGTCTCTGTTTTCTTTCACCACCCCCCTTGCTGATGGAGGGGAAAAAAGAGAGAGAAGAAGAGAAAAAGCGAATGAAAAAAAAAAAAAAAAAAAAAGAGGAAAAATAAGGAAAAAACCATTAAAAAGGAATTTATGAAAATGAATACTTGCCCTTTTCCTAAGGGTAAAAGGCAGTGTCTTATTAAAGGCAGTAAACACAGTCGGGTTAGGTCTATTTTTTTCAACTCTCTGTATTTTTTAATGAGAAAATTGGGGCTTGTGAATGTTCATTTGTGTCTATTTCCATTAGCTCTTCCCAGTAAGATCTGAGCTGTTTTTTGCACACTGAAGAGACAGAGCTTTTGCCATCTCTGTACCAATGTGATCCTTCCTTAGCACACAGTTTTTTCTGCTTCTGACCTCCACCCTTCTCTGAAGGACATCCAGCTGTAGCCAGAATGTGATGGACAGTGGGATTCTGCATCCTGGATTAACAACAAAACTACAAATAAAACACCGTTTTATTTTAATTTTTATTTGTTCTAATTTGTTCCAATTCCTCCTGTCATAAATTTCAGCAAATTGTGAAGGAAAAGGTGAACAGAGTTGTCAAACCACTTGAGAGGTTCATATGAAGGATAAAAAAAAGGGGAAAAACTCCATCAGCAGGGGAAGGTGTCCATCAAAAAATGTCCATTGACATCAGTGATCCAAAACCCACTGAGAAGCCACTCAAAATGTTTCTCCAATGAGAAGAAGGAGGCCCCAGGCAAGGAATGGATCCAATTCCAAATATGAAAAGAAATGTTGCTTCATGGGGAGAAGAACCATTGAGGTGAAATGTGGGAATTTCTTGCTGTGAAGCAAAGGGAGAAAGGTTCCCACTGCAGGGCTGGCAGCTGAGGGCACACGCTCCCCTCCAGCAGCTCAGAGAAGAGTCAGGGTTTCTAAAAGGTCCTCTAAGGCAAGAGCCTGACCCAAGCCATTCTATTTTCCAGCGTTTTTCACCCAGGTTTCCAGGCTAGCACCATGCAAAAGCAGCAGGATCTGTGCTGGGTCTCCCCAGCCCCTGGAATCTCCTTGGGGACAGGGCCCAATCTCACTTTTGTTCCTGTCCCACTCTGTTTTTTCACCCCTATCTCTGGAGGGTGACACCACCGCTCTTCCCACAGACCAAAGCGGGGTTCAGAGTCTTTGAAAGGAACAAACAAACCCCATAACTCCATGAGGAGCCCAGACAGGCAATGTTGCAAATTAAGTTGAAAGAGGCCCAGTTACTGCACCATTATTTGATTTCCCCTTCTCTAATCCCTTGCTTGTAATTAGCATAATTTATTAACATATTAGAGCCATGCATGTGAACCCTCTTTATAGTTGCTGAGTGCTCCCTGAGGCTGCCTAGTGAAAGCTTTTCCCCACTGTTTAATAATATGTTACATAAGGAAAACCAGCTTCTGATATAATTTAAATTATGACTTTCCTTTCTGCCTCTGAACACTCATTTCCTTTAAATGAGGTTAATTTCCTTAAATAATGAAAATCCTCCAATTTCAGTTTTCCATTCATTAGACCCCCTTAGTTCGACATGAAAAAGTCACACGCCAAGAGGGAAAAGAAAAAAGAAATTTAAAAAAATGAAGAGAAGAGAAGAGAAGAGAAGAGAAGAGAAGAGAAGAGAAGAGAAGAGAAGAGAAGAGAAGAGAAGAGAAGAGAAGAGAAGAGAAGAGAAGAGAAGAGAAGAGAAGAGAAGAGAAGAGAAGAGAAGAGAAGAGAAGAGAAGAGAAGAGAAGAGAAGAGAAGAGAAGAGAAGAGAAGAGAAGAGAAGAGAAGAGAAGAGAAGAGAAGAGAAGAGAAGAGAAGAGAAGAGAAGAGAAGAGAAGAGAAGAGAAGAGAAGAGAAGAGAAGAGAAGAGAAGAGAAGAGAAGAGAAGAGAAGAGAAGAGAAGAGAAGAGAAGAGAAGAGAAGAGAAGAGAAGAGAAGAGAAGAGAAGAGAAGAGAAGAGAAGAGAAGAGAAGAGAAGAGAAGAGAGAGAGAGAAGAGAGAAATCCTATTGAACTTGAAACAGAACCATCCTGAGAAGAGGTTTCCTGGGATCCTCCTTTCCTTCCTGGACTGGGAAGGGCACGACACAGAGTGTCAGGAGATAAAGATGGACAAACCACTGTACATCAAACTCCTTCCTCCCATCTGGCACAAGAGGTCCTCTGCATCCCGAGGGCATCTCAGAGTTGCAAACATTTACTGATCCTCTGAGGCATCACAGCCCAACATGGGTTTCTTTGCATTCCCCCAGATAACTCCCTCTTTTTCTGTTGATCTGCTACTGATATTTTGGCAAACACGGCCACCCTGTCCCCCTTCTGCTGGCCAGTGGATGCCCAGGTCCATCTCTGGGCACAGGACATGCCCAGGGGCACAGGACTGCACCTCCTTGGCTGCTCCAATGACTTTGCCTTCACTTTGTGCCCTTAAGGAACAACTCCTGAGCCAAACTTACAGCTCATCTTGCCCAGGACTCAGCCCTCAGCTCTTTGCCCTGATGTTTTTCCTCCCTGTTCTTCTGAACCTCCCCAGAGATAACCCAAAGCAAGGGCACTTTCAGGAGGTAACTCAAAATGTGATGAGAAGCGGAATTTCCTCCTTTTCCTCTACATTCTGTACAGAAATAAAAATGTATTTTCCTGTGCAATGCTGGCTCAGGAGTTCCCTAGCCCTAAGCCCCGGACCAAGCACTAGCTAGAAAGAAGACATGCTCAAGAGAGGCAAAACCAGGGCCAAAATTTGGCTTTCTGCTGCTCCCCTGAGTGCCTGTGTGCTGCTTGGCTCCCCAGCGTGTGCGTGCCCGACTGCAGCCGAGTTCAACCTGCCTTAACTCCTAATGCCTTTGAGGATTTAGGCCTCTGTTATACTTCAATAAACTGGGAATAAAGTAATTTCTGCCCCTCAGAGAACAGCTGGGAGCTATTAAAGTTCGTGGCTGTGTGCTCCTGGTGGATAATTCCTCCTGCTGTCCCTGTGTGAGCACAGCCCAGCCTCAGTGGCACTTCCATCTGTGCAGTGATGCAGAGCAGCAGCATCCCTCGTGGCTGAGGCTTTAAAGATGGTTTTTCCACGTTAACAAAAAGGGCACTCTGCTCTTTTTATAAAGAAATACATTATATTACACAGCCCCCGGTGTTCCCCCACTGAGAGGTTTTGTAAGCACCTCATTTTGGGGGCAGAAGGGCTGTGAGAAGCTCTGAAGGGAACCGTGTGCTCCTCACTCTGTGCTGGGCATCTGTCAGAGCCCAGCAGTGCCCTGGGAGGTGGGCAAGGCTTAATTCATCAGCAAATAATAATCCCAGAATCCCTGAGGTTGGAAAAAGCCTCCTAACCCATCAAATCCAGCCTGTGGCTGATCCCCATCTTGTCACCAGCACAGAGCACTGAATGCCACACCCAGGCCTTCCTTGGGCACCTCCAGATTTCTCCAGACTCCTGGGCAGCCTCTTCCAATGTTTAACATCTCTTTCCATAGAGAAATTCTTCCTGATGTCCAGCCTGACCCTCTCCTGGTGCAGCCTGGGGTAATGTTCTGCTGAGTTTGACTCAGAGCTTGTGCTTGCAGCCCCAGTTAACCTTTCTGCAAGGAAAAACCCAACCTAAACAGCAGAAAATGTCAGGAAAATTATGTTAATTTGCAGAGTGAATTTTCTTCAGGACCTCAAAGAAGTAAGTGAATGTTATTGTTGTTATTACTTGTTTTTCAGCACTGGGGAAACCCAAGGACAATTAAATGAACTCGCTGGAGATTGCAATGCCAGAGAGAGAAGAAAAAGAAATGTTTCCTGACTGATGTTGGAGGTTTATTGACATGGGGATTTTAGGGGTGCTTTTCACGAGAAGCTGCCAGTTTCCTAAACCCAAAACTTCCATAGAAATGGACAGCCTGTCTGACCAGGAATAATTCTTGTTGTTAGGAATTAGCTTCACCACAAATGGGAGAAAACGAGGCTCACACAGGAGGGATTGGACGCGTCTCCCCTTCCCACCCAGGGTGAAAGCCAGCAGGGCCCTCCAGGGCCAGCTCCGTGCCAGCAGGGATCAGGAGAACTGGTTCCCACCCCACTCCCTGCTTCTGACTCCCAGCACTTGACTAAAGCAGAGTCTGTTCCCCTCTCCTCTGTCCTGAACCTGATTTACTGTGGGATTTATCTGATTTTGGGTTGTTCTTCTTTCATGCTCTGCTCGGGCGCAGCAGTGTCTGGGATGTTGCAACGTTTTCTAAAGCTTTTGGGTGTATTTATGTGTATTGAAATGTACTTTTCATGCTACAGCTGCACACACCCTTTCCACTATTCAGCCTCTTCTCCTCCCACTTGAAAACAAACCTTTTGAAAGCAGAGGGGAAGAATAATTTAAAAAAATTGTAATCTGCCTCAGGTAATGACATGATTGAAACATCACCATTTTGTCTGGAGGGTCACGGGACGGTTTTATGAGAAAGCTTTAAAGCTGCTAACTCGAGAGAACCTTTGATATTTCACCTTTTGTTGTTGCTAACGTGTTCCCCTTCCTGACTCTTGGAAACAAAGCCCTGTCGCTTCAACAAATTTGGTGTTCTGCCACGGGCTGGTTTGACAATCTGGGAAGATTAATTGAGTAACTACATCTGAGATATTCCAAATTGTTTCAGTAATTTAGATATTTACCAGGCAGGAGACACCACGGCCCCGCAGTCAGCCTTGGGAATGGGATGGTGGGTCTTACATGGTGTGGTGTGGTCCCTGTGGGGTGATTTGGGGTTTGGCAAGAAAAGAATCCTTCTCGTGGTGGCTTGTGTTCCACCAAAATGGCTTCAAAGAAAGGGAGAACTGAACTTAATGCACTGCAAAGTGCTCGTGGTGGCATCAACAGGGATTGGGCAGAATTATTTTCCCACTCCTTATAATACAGAATAGTCACTAAGAACTAGGAGTGGAGACTTCTGTAGCTTTGATGTGACTTCTGTGTTTTTAGAGATCCAGCAAAGAATTTCTCACCAGTTCATATCGTACAACTTCCTTGTTAGTACTCTCTTGGTGATTATGAACTAATTTCCTAAATCTTGATTTTCTACAAATGTGTTCAGTACCCAGAATTGCTTAAATCTTGCAAGCAGGGATATTTCTCCGTTGGTTTGCTTCTAGTATTATATCTAACATATATTTCCACTATTATTCTACCACTATTATATCTAATGTATATTTCTGCTGTGGGATAGTTGTTGTTCATGATGAAAAATGAAGTTATTTCTGATCAAGCACTGGTAGACAGAAAATGGAAAAAGAAATCTCAAAATTAAACTCCACTAGAGCATGAACTCAAGCAGCCATGGAAGGGTCTCAGGGTGTGCTGCCCAGATATTCTTCACTCAGCAGCAGCTCATAGAAAGTTTTGCAAGAAACAAATGAGACGGATTGGGAGTGTAATTGAAAAGAATGTGAGGATTTTACTTGAAAAGACATTAATGGGTCATTTCTAAAACCATACTGACATTTCTCCTTGTACAAGAGTCTATTTGAGGAAAACGTCTGCTTATTTTGTGAGATGCAGGAGGTTTGGAAAAGATGTAGAATTTTGCACTGTAGCCAAACCCAAATGAAGACAAATGAAAATGGGCTGGTGGCAGCCAAAGGAAGCCAAGTCAGACCATAGACACTGCTGGGACCTGTCCGTCACGGGCTGCTGGCAGAGATCCTGAGCAACTAAAAATGTTTCCACCATTGCTCTCGCAAAGTGAATGGTCTGGGCCTCATAAAGAGCTGTTTCTTGTGGAAATCAGTGGAAATATTCAGCCTTTGGGTCCTTCTGGAAAGTTGTCTCTGCTGAGTTTGGCCAGCACGGCTTTGCCTCGATATTATCTTCACCAGCCACCAAATGAGATAAATGAGAAGCTGAGGCTTGGAATGGAACCACTGCTGCCTTTTGTGATACCAATGAGATGGAATTGTTTTGCCATAGGAGGAGAATAAATAGGAATTATTATACATTATATGTATGTCTGTCATCCTGAGGAAAAATAAAAAAGGTCGCTCCACACTCTTTTGATATGGAGACATGAACAATTTTTCTCTCTTTATTTTTCCTGGGCACACCCAAACTCCTGAAGGCAATCTCCTGTAAAACAGGGAGGTGTGGGCAGCTCATGGAATATATTTATTTTGCTTTATTTTATATATTGTCTTGTCAGATACACTTAACAGAGAGGGCTGCAAAACATCTGATGGAGCTGGCAGCTAATTTATAGGTGGAATACCAATTTTTTGCCATCTGGAAGTGATTGTGTCTTGGGTTTAACTGCTAATTTTGTGTCTTCTGGACAGCTCATTACACCAACCATAGAATACAGAATTCTATGTCTGGGAAGTCTGGGAACTTCCATGAATATTGCTCCTGTTTCCCAGTATTCCAGATTGTCCACAGACTTAGAACAGGGTAGGTGGAATTGGATGGATTTTGATGCAGACCGTCTCAAATATTTTTTAGCTTTCATACCGATATCTGTGCAAGGATTCACCTGTCAGGAATGTTGGGTTGGACAACTCAGTGCTCCCAGTATGAATTCCCCAGTACCACCATCACATATCTATTTCTATCCACAGAGGTTGCATGGGAAGGAGTTATAACATGGAGTTTTCTTAAAGATGTGTCAAAAATAATGTTTGTTAATTTAGGAATAAGTGGGAATGTGATGCTTGACCCTGTCTGGATGCCAATGTCCACCAAAGCTGTGCTGAAACTTCCCTCCTGAGCTGGGCAGGGGAGAAAAAATGTAATAAAAAATCAGATAAGGTCAGGGAGAGCTCACTGAGCAATTGCCCTCACAGGAAAGACAAGGAGATCTCAAAATCTTGCCATGCAGAGAAAAACTGCAATAAGAAGTGCACTTGCTGGTGGTTAAAATATTGCTGCGGCCTTTCTGTGGGGAAATCCTCTGGGGTTTTGGTCACTGCTTTCCCCAATGAGCTCCATCCAGGCACTGTTTACCCTCTGGGAGCTCTGCCCTGGCTGCCATAGACAGAAAGGAGGGGAGAGAAATCAAATGCTATGGAAAACAAAAGTGGTGTGAAGTGGAGCTGTAGCTAACTGCAGCTGTAACAACAGGGCTGTGGCTTTCCAAATTTTAATCTCCCAAAAGAATCTGTATCAAATTCTTCAGCCCAGAGGTCAAGAGGGATTTTAGTAATGGAATGGGACAACTCAGCCTGTAAAGCCTTGTGAGCAAAGGCCTTCTGTGGAATAAGTGTCCATGATCAGTGCTCCCAAGCCCTGCAGGAATAAAAATAAATAACGGTGATTATAAAGTTATTTTACACTTTTCTCTCTTCAATCACAACGCTCATGGTGAAGGTGACATGCTCTGCACAGGAGGCAGCTCAGATGGAGGAGGCAGCAGGCCCCATGCTCGGATTTCTGACGTTCTTGAGCACAGGCTGTAGTCATGGCACAAAAGCTGTCTCAGGAATGCTCTCTGGGTTTTGTCATTCCAGTGGTATTTGGATACAAAAGTGTGTGTGAGTTGGGAATACAGTCTGGGCAACCTCAGGGCCTCAGGATGTCTATTGCAAGTTACAAGCTGAAATGCAGTCATTGCTTGAGAAAACGGGGTGAGAATCCCTGGCAACAAAAAAAAAAAAAAAAAAACAAAAAAAAAAAAAAAACTGTGGAAAATAAATGGTAACTCCAACCTCTCAGAAATCCTTGTTTATTCTTCTCCAGGTCCTAGGAGAGCATCCAGCTTCCAGCCCAGCAGTGAAGCCCATTCCCCTGCAAAATGGAGCTGCTCACAGTTCCAGCCCATGGCATGAGCCCTTGGTGCTGATGGATGAATGGATGGATGGATGGATGGATGGATGGATGGATGGATGGATGTGAGAGAGGAGAGATGACCAGCACCACTGCTCTGTTCAGACAGAAGCAGAGAGAAGTTTCTTATTTCCCACATAAACGCCTCCCTCTGGAGTGCAGAGAAACCTGGGATGAATTTCCTGTGCCATAGCAGGTACAGGCAGGTGGAGAAGAAGATAAATGCCAGCATGAAAGGCAGGGGTGAGGGAGATGAGCTGAGTTGTCTGCTGGGAAATGCAGCTTCATCTTGGGCTGCTCTGTGAGCTTTTGGTTCCCATCAGAGCAGGGACTGAGCCTGGCCCTCTGTGCCCTGCTGAAGCAGAACTACTGATCACCTTTCATCGGGTTTGTGGGTCACTGATAATATTTCATGCGTAGTAGGGGGAATCAGAGCTTCTGCAGCCAGGCAAAACCTTGTTGCCCTTCTCTGTTTCCTTAAATGCCCAAAGTCAGCACATTCTCCCATGGCTCTGGCTCTCACAGGACAGAGCCAGATTGTCCCTGCTGAAGTGGAGCAAACGTTTTTCCAAAAGGTTAAAGTTCAGGACGAGCTTGTAAGCAGATTATGGGGCTGGTAGAAAGGCCAAAGGCACCCTAAGTCTTTACATTCCCAAAGTGCTGTGTTAAACTCTAGCCCAAGGATGTACTTAACCCCAAAGAGGACGGAGGTCAAGTGAACTTGCAGCATTTCAAACACAATCAGTTTGGAAAAGTAGCTGTTTATAAAGAAGTTTATTGCAGACCCAAGCTAATGTTAGCATTCCCTCTCTACAAATAAGCCTGACCTATTGTTAGTCTTGTCAAAGAGCTGCCACGTTTGTTTTATAGCATCACACAGCTAGGCTTTATTTCAGTTTAGATTAAATCTCAGGGAACGTTTTGGCTCAGGGGCATTGAAAGGAGATGCAGAGGGAGTGTTTTTGCCATCTCTCTTTAGGTACTTAACTCAGACTTGCTGCTTATACTGCCAGGAGAGTGAAGGAGAGGATCCCAGAGCACAGCTCAGAGCTCCTGAAGTGGATACCTGGGGGTCCTTCTTCCTTCTTGGGCCAAAAAAACAAGGTGCAAATGGGCCAGGCTTGGCCCAGCCTCAGCAACCCTCCTGCTTTTCTCAGACATCCTTCACCAGGCATCAGGACACCCAGGGGCTGTGCCAGGGGTGCCAACCAGCCCCAGCTGCACTTGCTGAGGGTGCTCAGCAGTTCCCACCTGCTTTTCCTTTGGATGAAAAGGAGCGAACGCATTATTTGGCCAGAAAACTTTGTTCCAAGTCACAGGATCATTTGGATTAAAAAAGACCTCCAAGATTATCGAGTACAACTGTGCCACATCCCCACCCTTTCCCAGCCCAGAGCACCAAGTGGCACCTCCAGCCCTTCCTGGGACACCCCAGGGATGGGGATCCAAACCTCCCTGGGCAGTTCCAGTGCCTGAGCTCCCTTTCCATGGGGAAATTCCTGCTGATGTCCACCCTGAGCCTGCCCTGGCCCAGCCTGAGGCTGTTCCCTCTCATCCTGGATGTCCCCCTGGCTGTCCCCTCCTGTCAGGAGCTGTGCAGAGCCACAAGGTCCCCCCTGAGCCTCCTTTTCTCCAGGCTGAGCCCCTTCCCAGCTCCCCCAGCTGCTCCAGACCCTTCCCAGACACACCCAACCAATGAGAATAACAACATAAAAAACCCAAAAGGTCTCCTCTAAAAAGCTGCAGCCACTCAGAGAATCTCCCCCATGAAGACCATGCCCTGTACACATAATTATATTTAATCACCATTTCTCTAACCATCATAATTGATATTTGTGTAATCATTGGAATGACACCAGCAATAGTTCTGAGGAGCCACACTCAAGAATGTCAGAAATCCCTTTTTTGGGGGCATCAGCAGGGAGGCATCAAATCCACATGGGCAGTGAAATATCTGAAATTTTCAGAGGCAGCTCAGCAATTTCTCATATTATCAGTGCAAGACATCAACGAAGATGTGGTGAAAAGCCAGGAATGAGTGTCCACTCCTTTTGATGCTTTCCCAGCCTACGCCTGGATGCACCAGTTCCAATTAGTCAGGTGGACATGGGACTTGTACAGGTATTTTATGGGAAAAACGAGTTTATTCTAGCCCCTTAAGTGTTCTCCAAGAGCCTGTTTGGCTTTGTTTTATGGTAATAGTAATCTTACATGAAGCATTTAAAATCCTGAAGCTTAGAAGTTGTTGCTATAAAGGCCAGAAGCGTGCTGGAGAATGAGTAAAGATTTCATCTTTTGGGATTTTATAGTAGCCTCAAAAATGACTCTGTTTTGTCAGGGAGGCTGAATATTCTTGAGTCAGGAGGCAACTAAAATATTAATATGGATGTTTATTCTTGTATGTAGACCTTGTTTCAAAAAAAAAAAAAAGTTGTTTAAGAAAGCTTTTTTTTTTGGTAAAAATCTGAGAATAAATTAAGCAACCTTTTCTCATGGTTGATCCAGACACACTTATGGCGGTTTTTGAGAAAGGGGACTCAAAACACATTTCAAATACAGGGAAAATTCTTTTCCTAGAACAAAAAATGCTTGAATTTTTCCTAAGATACATCTTGCCTAAGAGCCCTGAGTGTTGAACAACCCATTAAGAAATGCTGTCTCCAGTCCAGCTCTCTCAGCTCTTTCACACATAATTGCCTAATTGAAATAGGATCATTTATTAGCTTCTTTGCTTGAGGCTTCTGCAGCTCCAGCTCCTGCTCTTGGGCATCCTCCTTTGAATTGCAGCATTTACCTCAGCTAATTATAATGTGGTATCACTTGATAAAGCCAACTGAGATCATAATGGGAAGACACTGAAACATCTGCCAAGGTTGGAAAATTGGGTTTTTCTTTCTACTCCTGCCAAAGACAGGTTACCTGTAATTAGTTCTAATTTATAAATAAGTGCAGGCTGTACTTCTAAAAGGTACAATATCATGCCTTGCCCCCTTTTTAGAAACAAGTTGGGAATTATACATCTCAATCAACTGTATTCCTTCTCTGTGTCAGGAATAATGGCTTTGCCTGAGAATTTCGGGAGGAGAAAGAGAGTTATACAAGCAAAAGATTCATGGGATACCTGTCCCATGTGAAAAAAACCAATGGCACAAGTCCCTAAAATGGAAATCAAGGGAGCTCCAAAATTCTCAATATGGATTATTTTTGTTTCTCTCTGAATCCTGAATATTTATTATCCAGGCATTACAACTCATCTTCAAACCCCTTTGAATTCTTTTTAATTGTTGTTACGTTTTAACACCAGCTGTAATTCTCAAATAATCACAGGGCTCCAGGAGCTGGAGTTTTACAAACCCACAAGCATCCCAAGATGAGGAAAACTGTGCTCAGATCTGCCTGAACTTACATCACATAATGAAATTTCTCGGTATTCTTTTTATCTGTTTGGTTTTGGGTTTTTTTTAAGCCTTGTTTGTTCTCAAAGGATGCCAGTATTCCAGCCCATTTTGGCACGAGTTGTGATCCCTAATTCTGGCCCTTCCCAGGCCAGGCAGAGCTATGTGGGAGCAGCAGGCTGGAACTCCAGAAGGGCTGGGATGGTTGGGATGCTCCAGAAAAAAGCTGTCTGTGGAGCTCAGGAGTGGAATAACTTCAGATTTGACACCCTGGCTTAACCAAGACTTGATGAAAGCAGCTTTCACTAACCCCTCCTGAATTCCTCCTGCCTGCAGTCAGTCCTTCCAGCCAGCCTTCCCTGATATAAATTTAGGAAGGAAAGAAAAGCCAAGGCAGCTCGTGGCCCTTGATGCCTGGCACTCGCCTGCTGCCCAAGTGGGTGCCGTGGGGCAGCTCTGCAGCCTCTGAGTGGGCACCACTTCTCATTTTGCAGACACCTCCCTGTTCTCCAAAGCTCTTCCCGATTTCCTGTGGCACCTGATACCCCTGCCAGGGCACAGCCCAGGTTCTGGCCCCCACCAGGGTTTTCCTGGAGCAGCCCCAGCCTGAAGAGGCCGTGCAGGATGAAGTGCTGACTGCTGCCCCGGCTCTGGGCCGTGCCCTGAGCTCTGTTTTTAGAAGGCTGTTGAAGATAAGCTGTTAGCAGGCTGCTTAGGAGGAAAAGGAACCAAAAAAAGGATGTCAAGGAAGGCGAGGAGGATATGCTGAGGTAGCACTGAGCTCCACAGCAATGCAGAAAACTCTTTTCAGAATGGCTGCTCCCTTGGTGGGTTTGTTTGCTCCCTCTGAATGCCTGAAATTTTGCACTGAAAATGGGAGAGAACATTGTTGACAAGAGTTTTAATGATCTTATTGTACAGGATGGCACTCATGAAGTCCAGATCTCAGCTTTTCCCCTTTGGACTTTGTAAAGACATCTTTTTTTTTAATCCCTCTTATTAGAAACTGAGCCAGAGAACAAACAAATAACTACATTAAGATAGCTGGCCCCTTAAATTTCTTGACTCAGTCTGGAAATGGATTTTATGTGTGTATATGTGTGGTTTCTCTTCTCTTTCTTCCTTTTTTCTAACAGCCACTTTGTATTAAACATTTCATCACAGACATTTGGTCATCCTTTAGAAGCCTTTTGGTGAATACTTGCTGGTGCTGCAGTTTGTCCATGCAGAAAGACCAGGGTGAGTAATGAGAAAAATAAACTTTCCCCTGTGCTGTTCTTTCACTTCTCTCCTTCTGCTGCTGTGGTTTCACCCAATTCTGTAGCTCAGAATTTGCTTCTGCACCCTTGCAGAAGATGGAGAGCGATTCTCAGGGAACAAAAAGAACAATTCAGGCTCCTTGGTTTTGCTTTTTCCTGAGATTAATGATAGGTGCCCATCAGGAACCTGGGTCTGAGGCAGAAGTCTTTCTTTAGAATCCAGTTAATGTGGGGTAAATTACAGACCAACTTTTACTCCTTTTGCCTGACTAATGTTTCTTTTAAAAGCAAACCACTAAACTTCAGCTGAGCCATCACCAGCCTAGCCTGTCCAAACATTTGATAAATCTTTGTGTTGGGAATGCACTTTTACATCATAACTTGAAGCTGGCAGCAGGCACTGAGGCTCCAGTCCCACAGAACTCTACAGGGATCGTTCAGAGCAGTTTTCTCTGGAAAATTTCTACTCATATCAGCTCCAATATTGGTCTAATTGAGAAGATTTGAAGTGTAGGAGCCTGGTTGTTTGGAGTCTTTCAAATCCTTTCAGTGAGCACTGAAATTTTAATCTGGGTGAGTTCTAAGAAATCAGGAACAGGTTCAGCATTTATGAATTTCATGAGATTAAGCTCAAAAAATAGGTCAAGGGCCCCCAGGGGCACCATTGTGTTCTACAATAGGGTTTAAAAGAACAGTGACATCCTCAACCAAAAATTGGCAGTAAGAGGTGAGCCTTTCCTTGCAGTACAGTTTGAAAAACAAGCCACAAACTCAATACATTTTCAGTCATATTCAGGCAGAAATCTGAATGCTGATTCACAAATATTCTGTCTTGGCTGGCTGCAAATCATTGACTTACATGAATTCCTCCAGCTCTTCAGAAATTGATTTCTACTTTAGTGCAGCACTGAATCCCCCCAAAATCAAGAATGCACCTAAGTGTGGATGTTAATAACTTCAATATTCTCGTTGTCAGCTCTGTATTATTAACAGTAAAGTGCAAAGCATTTTGAATTTTTGTTCAGGAGCAGCTGATGTGTGCTTGCTGGGGAGGTCCCTGTGTGTGTAACCATGGATGGGCTTTTTGGAAGGTTTGGTGCTCTCCAAGGGAAACTACAAGAGATGGAGGGACAGGACAAGGGGGAATAGCTTCCCACTGACAGAGGGCAGGGATAGCTGGGATATTGGGAAGGAATTCCTCCCTGTGAGGATGGGGAGGCCCTGGAATAGAACTCCCAGAG
The DNA here is from genome assembly GCF_048771995.1 of Taeniopygia guttata. NCBI lineage: Eukaryota > Metazoa > Chordata > Aves > Passeriformes > Estrildidae > Taeniopygia > Taeniopygia guttata. The sequence goes on along the minus strand of NC_133038.1, from coordinate 8,296,205 downwards.
AAGCTGTGGCTGACCCTGGATCCCTGGAAGTGTCCCAGGCCAGGTTGGACGGAGCTTGGAGCACCCTGGGACAGTGGAAGTTGTCCCTGCCCATGGCAGGGGGTGAAGCTTTAAGGTCCCTTCCAACCCAAACCATTCCCCAACTCTCTGATTCTATTCCATGATCCTTCCCTCATCCTCTTTTGTCCTCTCCTCACTCCTTTGGGTCTATCCCTGCCACAAACCCCTCAGGACCAAAATCACCTCACGCAGGATTTTGCACAGCACTCACCCACAAATTCCCCCTGCTTTGTCCCCTCTCCACAACCCAACACCATGATCACACCAAAACATCCACACAGGACCCAAAAATCCCCCAGGATCTGCAGCTCAGCCATGTCCATCCCTTTGGGGAGGGAAGAGTGGGCACCACCCTGGCCCAGGCTGGGACAGGTCGTGTTCCAGTGCCCGCACCTCCAGCGCTGCCGGGAGTTTTGCTGGGATTAACCCAGCCACTTGTTTATTCCCTGGGTTAATTTCACACGCCGAGCACCAAGCTTGTGTTAATTATATGATTTACTGGGCCGTGTTTCTTTTTTTTTTCATTGCATCGTAAAAAAAAAAAAAAAATCTTGAATAAGTACTCTTGTTCTGGTAAATTTTTGCTTGTTTGTGAACAGCCTGGAAATAGTTAACAGCAAGCACGTCCTCTGGGCCAAAAGGGACTGGAAGGCTCAGATTATTGCCTTATTTATTTTATTTTATTCCTAATTAACGTTTTATGAGCTCTGAATATGTTTACAGAAGCACATGCTGGAGAGGGCACATGGACAAACAGAATTAAGAGCCACTGGCTGCTCCACAGCATGTCCAGATTAAAATATCCCTCAGCAGTCTTCTCCCTATGCTGGAGGAAGCTGACAGGCCCATTTTCAGCAGCAACAAAAGTTCACCTGGACAGTTTTACTTTCTAACCCAAGCCCAGGTGTTTGGGAGGGAGGAAATTGTGGGAACCCAGGGCTTCCCTCTGGCTGCCCTGGCAGGTCTGGGACCCTGGCAGGGGTCAGGAACCCCCCTGGACAGAGCCCCCAGAGACACTGGCTGTGATCTCTGTCCGTGGAAAAGAGTTTTCAATCTTACAGGATGAATTACAAGCTCTGAGTGTTTGCTATCAGTAATAATTAAGTGTGGCACGGGTGCAAAAGTAAAATTTTAGGATTCTAGATTAGGGGTCCAAAGGGGACAAGATGGAGGAAATTGGGTGTGTCTTGTCCTTTTTCTCCTTCTTCATGCCCTCCATGTTTCACTGTGGTGTTGGCATTTTTCTGTTGGTTTAGGCTGGGGACACACTGTTCAATGTAGGTGACAGATATTGGCACGTTATTGTAAATCCAGCCCAGGTAGTTTGTGGTATTTAATGTTTGTACCATCCCACTGAGGGCAGAGCCCCACACGCTGCCCTGCAGGACAGAGCTGCGGCAGGGCAGCAGAACATGTTAGAGATAAACAGAATAAACACCCTTGGAACCAGCACAGATGAATTACAACTTCTTTGGCAGCGGGGCAGAAAGACAGAGACTTTCTACATCTCGGGATCATCAATAGCACAGATTCTGACAGGAAATAAATCCACCAAGCAGCATTTGCAGAGGGAGCTTTGGAGCTGGGGCAGTTTGTTCCCTCATCCCAGCGCTTTGTGGATTCAGTAAAATTAAAGTTAAATGATAAAAATGCCAGGCATTTTGCACAGCAGCTCCTGAGATGAAAGGAAAGGGGAAGATGCTTGAACTCAGATCCCACCCAGATCTGTCCAGTGGGGCAGGGAGAGGCTCCAGCCTGACCCCGCTGAGGAACAGACCCGGGTTTGTCTCTATGCCCTGAACTCGTCCTGCTCCAGGTTCCAGACTGAAATAAACATTGCCTGGGAATAACCTGGCTTGGTTTTATTTGAGTCCATGGGTAAAGCTAGGCAAATGTTCATGCTTTCAAACTCAGGGTGAACTCAGGGCCTGGATCAGCCTTTTCCAGCCTCTCTCACTCCGAGCTGCTGAGGAATTCCCACCTTTCCTCTGAGCCCACATTGCCCTCCTACTTCTGCAGCAGCAATATTGACTCCTTTTTAACAAATCACCTCTCTCTTTCCCCAAGATTTGTCTCCTGCTCCCACTGGCAAATGCAAGAGCTCTGGGTCCTATCAGCCAATTGCCCACGGAGAGTTTTACTGCCCTTTCTTTTAGCTGCCAAGGGAAAAACTAAGGCTGTTTGTCAGAGAACTGCAAACACTCAGTGCTCCAAGAAATGTTAATATGATGGCCTTGGGATAAACATTGCTTCAATCTGTTTTTAAGCTGTACTTTACTTTCCTTTGGAGAAATAAAAAGAAATATATTACTAAGAAACAGAATGATTGTACAGCACGGTTAAAATCAGAAATAATCTGGTGGTGGGGAAAAAATCCACACATTTTTCTCCCAAAATATATTTTTAATTGGGAACAGAACAGTACAGAGATCTAGGTGCAGATAAATTAAGTTTTCCTGCCTTCCTAGGGTGCAACAGAAAGATTTTATTGTTGGCTAACATCTTTTAGTACTTTAATTATCGGAACAGAAAAGTGCTCGCACAAAAACAAAACCCTAAGTGAATTATTCATCCATAATATCTGAATTCCAGCTGGAGAAAGTAGTGAGAGGAGTTTAATTTGCACCTAGAACGATGCTGAAATCCATGAGAGTTCCAGGTCCAAACTGCTTCGGTGTCCCTGAGTAACTCAGGGATTATTTCCCAGCTCTTTAGACCTGTAGGTGTTTTCTGTCTCTCCATTCCCCTGTGAATCCCAGTTTTAGGGCCAGGCATGGCCCATGTTCCCCAAACATGAATGCATTCCTACTGCTGGGTGTTTATTATTTGCATGGCTTTCCCTCCCTCTGAATTCTCACGGTTTCCCGAGTCAGCACAGGAGGAAGGCGGGAATGCCCTCGTAAGCAAATTGTTGCTTCTCAGCGTTATTTTTACTGCTGAAGTGCCTTGGCTGACTCAGAAGAGCCTCATAATTCTGCCTTTTCCACACAACCACCTTCCTTCCAGTCAGAGCTCCCCTACAGAAGGAGATTAGAGGGGGGAAACCACCAGCAGGAGATGTATGGTTTATTTATATTTAAAAAACAATGATCATTCAGCTGTAAATAAATACAGGATCCTGATCAGCCACGAGGTTCAGCCACTCCATGGCCACTCTGGAGATAAAGGAGAGCTGATTCTTTAGCCAGAGGTTCATGTGCTGTGGCAGCAGCTGCACACACTGATAGCCCTTTTCCTTTCCATCACCACAGAATTCACAGAATCACTGGGTTGGAAGAGATCACCAGCCCTAACACTTCAACTCAACCCTGGCACCACATCCAGGCTTTGTTGAACACACCCAGGGATGGTGACTCCACCACCTCCCCGGGCAGCCATTCCAGAACTTTATCACCCTTTCTGTAAATAACTTTTTCCTGATATCCAACCTATATTTCCCTTTGCGCAGCTTGAGGCTGTGTGCTCTGGTTCTGTCAGTTCCTGGAGAAAGAGCCCAACCCCACCTGAGCACAGCCACCTTTCAGGGAGCTGTGGAGAGTGATAGGTTCACCCCTGAGTCTCCTTTTCTCCAGGCTCCACCATGAGCTCACCTAAACCATTCCTCTACTGGCCAATATTCTGCTATTTCTGTTATCTCACTAAGTAGCAAAACCTGCAGGTGATGGTGGATTTCCAGACAAGGAGAGTGGAGGGGAAAAGAAGAAAAAAATCCCCTGGAACTGGTTTCTGTCAAAGGATGAATTCAAGTGTGGCATAAACAAACAGCCCAACACATTCTCCTGTTTACATGGGACCAGAGAATGTTTGTAAGGCTGAGTCCTGAGGGAGGCACTCGGGGTAAAAATGTCCAGACTTCCCCTGCACCAGGTCCAGAGCTGCAGGGGAAAAGGGAGGGAGCAACGAGCTCTGAGAAAGGAATTGTGCAATAGGAAATTGCTGCTGTTCCATTTTGCACCATTTTGTGCAAATGTGCTGATGGAGGTTTTATTTGCCTGCTTGGAGACAGTTCAGCAGATTTCTGGAGGTTTGGGTGCCTCCATAAGGGTGAAAGAAGTGCTGTAGCTGCCCCAAATTTCTTTTTTTTTTTTTTTTTTTTTTCTTCTCTTGGAGTCTCAGTTTCACAAAGAATAAGCCCAGCTTTTTATAGAAAAGCAATTTAATTACAACAAGCTTTTGCCAAGTGGAAGTGAGTCCTCCTGCTTCTGTCTGGGGTTGTGTTCTTGAAGCTATTTCTTGACTTATTGGTCTGCCTTGCTATTTGGGGATATTGGGCCAATTATCCATGAATTCCATGGATCAATCCCTATGGGTTTCCACTATCACAAATTCAAAATACAGACAAGGTAGTTTTCTCTTCTAAGAGATCTAAAAGTCTAAGAGCTGCTCCAAACACCTTTTCTCCTATTCCTGGAATTGCACCAAGCAGAGGCTCTGGAAGCCACAGTTTGTCCATGATCAGCTCCTAAGGCTGCCCAAGGAAAACCATCCCCTTTCTTCAGGGATTTAATAGATTTTCCTGTGGTTTGTAATTGAGCCTGAAATCAGGAATTCAGTCTGGAGGCAGCCTCTTACTCCTGATTTCATTTTTCACTCTGGAGTCGGGGTCTGCACGTCAAACTCCAGAGTGAAAAAATCTGTGCAGACCTTGACTCCAGAGCTTGAAACTCCAGCAGAAAGTTCAAGGGAACATTTGGAAATTAGTATTTCTCAGCTAATGGTTCTTAAAAGAGTATTTGGATAGAGAGTTTTTAAGTGGAAATCATATTTAATGTTCCCATCTCTGCTTAAGGGAAAAAAATCCCACACAACAGGGACCTGGAGGTTTCCTGCCCTTCTCAGAGGTGGAATTTTGTGCTTTGCTATTTATTGACTTGCTTTGGTGCTCTCAGATGGAAACATTATCAGCCTCATCACCCCGGGACAGATCAAAGGCAGCAGCTCAGGCTCCTCCCCGGGGTGAAGATAAAGTGCTGCACTTGACCAGTGCCTGGAATGTGGGATGGGGTCAAAATGCAGGAAAATAAAAATTAAAAACAATAAAAACAACAACAACGATGATGATGATGATGATGATGATGATGATAATAATAATAATAATAGTAACAATAATAATAATAATAATAATAATAATAATAATAATAATAATAGTAATAATCCTTCCACCTCTGCCTCTGCCTTTGGAGGCTCCTGCACTGAACAAGGCAGGGACTTGTGTTCCTTTCAGACATTTCTGCAAGTAAAATGTAGGAGAAGCTGGAGGATCATTGCTTTTTTAACTTCTGCAACAAAGACCTCCTTTTCTGCAACTAAGGAAAATTCAGGAAGAGACAGACACTAAGCACCTTCAACATCCTTTTAAATTGCTGCCTCCCAGACTTTTCCTTCCAACCAACAAAATAAGCATCCTTTCCTAACTCAATATTTCCTTTTTTTTTTCTTTTTTTCCTTGAAAACTTGTACTGCCTTTAAAAAACAGGCTGTAGGACTGAAGGGAGCTGTCTGTTCCCAGCTCAAACAGCAGTCTCCGCTGTCTGAGCCATTTTAGGAGTTTTTCCAGCCCACTGCTGCTGCCTGGGCTGGTGACCAGTGGCAGTGGGAAGCACAGCAGGCAGAGCTCTGGAGCAGTGGAGACACAATCCAGCCTTCCCTCTCACCCTGCAATCCTCACAGAACCCCTCCTCCAGCACTGCCTCTGCCTTTTGGTGTGATTTTGAGCTCCAGGGCTCTGTTGCTCTGCAGTAAATCACTCCCAGCAGCCCCCAAAAGGAATAATTTGGGCAAGTCCTGCTCCAGCTGATGTCCTGGAGAGAGGCTGTCTACAGACACCTTTGTGCTTTGCCTCTTCTACTTCCTGAGCATGAGAAGCTCTCATTTCAGCTCCTGAGCTTATTGTACCTGCCTGATCTCATTTAGAACGCTGAGAGCTGCACTGATTCATCTCCTCAGGAAATTTGGGCTCTCCAGGCTTGGCCAGCAGTACCTGTTTCCTCTGAAACAGCTCTGGCCAAAACAGAAATGGTCCCTTCTTGGCACTGCTGTTGTTGCTCGAGAGCCTCAGAGCTCCTGCAAAAGGGAGAAGTGAGCAGGGCTGGCCACAGTGATGCAGGAATAATAATAATAATAATAATAATAATAATAATAATAATAATAATAATAAATAAATGCACAGTACAGGTAGCTCTGAAAGGAAAAGCCTTAGAAATGTGTGGAGTTGAAAGGTGGCCTGCAAATCCTGCACCATTTTAGCACCATCTCAACTCCCTGCCTTCATCCCTGTGATCCCAGTTTTATCAGGAATAAATGCCATTTTATCAGGAATAAATGCCAATAAATGCCAGTTTTGTCAGGAATAAATGGCATTAGAGTTGTCATTTGTTTGCTGACAGAGCACCAGGATACATCCAGGGGAAGAGAAACGAGCCATGATTTCTTACTGCATTTTGAAACTGCCTGAGCCCAAATTTATCCAAGCACCTTCCACCCTCCCTGACTCTGGGTTTGAATGCACACATGAAGAACTTTTCCAGACAAAGGGTCTGTGTTATCTCAGCCTGTCTGTGCTCCCACCTGCTGGAACCCAGACCTGGTCTGAGACACCAAATCAGGGCTGCAGATCTACCTGGGAAAGCACCTGTGGGAAGGGGAGCTCATGGCAGGCTCAGTGCTGCTGCCTGAAAGGTTTATTTGGGTTTATCTGGGTTTGTCTGGGTTTATTTGGGTTTATTTGCTTCACAGACACTTTCTGTGTCCAAGCCCATCTTTCTCACCAGGAAGAGGCACCGAGGAACACGATGGGAGCAGCACAAACACTCCTGGCAAGCAGCTGCCAGGACCTGACACAAACACTCCTGGCAAGCAGCTGCCAGGACCTGACTGCAGCACTCCTCGTTTGCTGTTGGAGTTTTGCTGAATTTTGACAAAGCCTCACTTCCCCCCTGCAGGTTTGTGCTGCCTGGGCTGCTCAGAGTGGCCAAGGGACAGAAAATCCACCAGCCAGACTGGAATAATTCAGGGTTAGAAGTAAGAAATATCCTTTTTTGTGCACCCTGCTGCCCATCCCCTGGTGCAGAGGCTGAGCCATCCCATCCTGCAGGGCACTGCCAGCTTGGGATGGGCAGGGGCAGGAGGATTGCTGATCCCTGGGAAGGGAAGCCTTTCCCAGCCCTTGGAACAGAGCTGATTTCCTTGGATCACCTCAATCTTTTAATTGCCCTGTGTGTTTTCCCTCTCAAAGCCATGGGTCCAGTTTATCTGGCTGTGATTCCTGGGTTATTTTCCTGATTCTTGGCACCTCGGAGCTGCAAGTCTGTGCCTCTCCTGCAGGACAAGGAGAGGTGAACTTTGTGTCTTGGCTGCTGCCAGGGCCATTTTGGAGAATCTGAGGTGATTCATTGCTTAAAGACTTCTGGGCCCATTCCCCAAACCTGGAAGGAATTCTGGGCACTCTGCCTGCTCTACCCAAATTTGTGGTGGTTTCCCAGAATGCAAAATCGAGCACAAGGCACATCAGGGTGTGCTCTGAGAGGATAAGTGAGTTGGAAGGCAAAGATTCTTTTTTGTCTCCTAATTCCTTTGTCTGGTATTTCTTGACAAGGTAACCCAGTGCTGGAAATAAATTGAATTTACTGCAGCCTCGCATAGGAGTGGAATTGTTTTATTCATGTGCTGTTTGTGGCCTTAAAGAACCTTTTTGCTTTCATGGATTTGTATAAAAATTCCTGGCTGGAATGGTGTCAGAGATGAGCAGGATTTACTGCTGCAGCTCTTGTGGTCAGAACTAATTACCAGCTGCATTCTCTCAGATCTTAACTGTGCCTCTGGAGGAAGAGATTCAGGCAGAAATTTTGTTCATTTGGTTGGCTTTGGGTTCCCATCTTCAAGGTGGAAAATGAAAATTAACCTCCAGCAGAGGAAAAAGCCTTGGAGAAAGTAAAATTTGTTTTCGTAGAGAGGGATGCTGCTGAAAAACCAGCAGCTTGTGGAACTGTTGTAGATAAGGAAATTTTGCTGTTGGCAGTGACAGAGATAGGCTGAGAAGGGCAGGTTTGGAGTAAATAAAATAAAATTGGAATTAACTTGGAGCAGAGCATTTGCTTACCTGAGCCACTGGGATGCTGAGTGACTTCAAGGTTTTAGCACATTTCTAGTTGTGAATTGTCACTTTGTTCATTTAAAAGCAGGCTGAACATAAAAAGCTCTTTTTTTGTTTTCTTAATTTATAAATGCCAGCAGATCATCAGTCCAATGCCTGGACAAAAACTTCCTGGGATGACCTGTGAGGAACTGCAGGTGATTTTGTCAGGTATTTATTGGCCATCTGGAATGGTCTCCAGGAAAGGAGAGGATGTTTTAGTACTCATGTCACACTCAGCACCAGCCAAATACGAGTGGCAAAGTCCAACCTCCTTGGTGGCAAAGCTCCAAGCAGATCTGGGATTTCTGGGATGATTTTTCTGCATTTTGAAGCGACTATGGTGTTTTGTTTAACATCACATCACTTTTTTCATAATTTCAAAACCATTCCATTGATCCTTTAAAATTCTTGTATTCCACCATCAATTTCCAGCTGCATCTGAATTCCTCACACTCCCACGGACACTGGGAACAGGGATATTCCTGCCCAGGATGTGATCAGATGTGCCTGCTTTTGAAATCCATTTCAAAGCAATGACTTGTGCTGTGGAAAATTTGCCTTTTCCCCTTTATAATCATCGTTTGCACTTGGGAAGCTCCCTTTTAATCTCATATCCCAAGCAGGAGATTCTTGGAGTTGTGATAATTTGCAGTGGCAGAATAAAAGAGAAAATGCCTTTTTAAAAATATATATATTTACACCTACATAGTATCTATAGCTAAATAATAAATACATTTGATTGTTATTTATAATAATTTTTATTATTTATTATAAATTCTTTATGTTATTTCTAATAAATATTTTTTAAGTTAAATCAAAATTTTATATTTATATTTTAAAATGTTTATTTATCAGTTTTAGGATGGAAAGTGGCATTTTGCTAAGAGAGTCGTGTTAATCCTTCAGTGAGGCAAAAGCTCTCAGCCTGTACAAAACCTTTGAATCACTTTTAATTCATTTTTCTTAGAAGAAAAGACATCCTCTAATGCAAGAAGTTCTACAATACTAAGGCAAAGAGCAGGTATTTGTCTTTAGAGGAGATTTATGTGCTTTGGGAAAGTTGAATTTCAGTCAGAAAACGTTTGTACCTTCACTGTCTGGTGCAATAAAAGCAAGATTTTTTTCTTTGTTACAAGGAGGGATCTGAGGCATCTCAGCCTCTCTGCTCTGGATATTTTCATTTCCATCCTTCTCGATCTGAACCAGGATTTTCCATGAGGGAACTCTCCTGCTCCATGAACTGCCTGCCATGATAGGGATGGGAGTTTCTCCTCAAGATCAGGAGAATAAATTTTCATGTCTGAATTTCTAGACCAAACTTCAAATGTCTTTTCATCTCTGTATTCACTTAAAAGCACAAACTTCCACTGAAACACCTCCCACTCATTCACAAACCAGCTGAAAATTACAATTTCACAGGGAAATGTCAAGACCAAGCTGGTCTTTCCCTAAAAAAAAATCCCATTTGGAAAGGTTTGCTTAAAATCTAATGTTCCATAGGGATTCTGAAGATTCTGTCCATCCAGGACACATCCAAAGAAGATTATCTCAAAGGAAACTGGTTGCCTTTTTGGGTTCTCTTTTGGAGAACCTGTTTGGAACTGGCTAGATGAAGTTTATAACTATGAGTACCCTTTTTTAAATTTAATATTTGGGCTTTTTCTCCAGATACTGGGTACTGGGATGAGACATCACTGCAGAGTAATGCAAAACAGTTAAACTAACAAGTGCAAAAGCCACTTATATTCTATATGAAAAATAAGGAAATGTTTCTCTCTTTTTCTCTTTCTTTTTTCTTTCTTTCTTTCTTTCTTTCTTTCTTTCTTTCTTTCTTTCTTTCTTTCTTTCTTTCTTTCTTTCTTTCTTTCTTTCTTTCTTTCTTTCTTTCTTTCTTTCTTTCTCTTTCCTTCTCTTTCCTTCTTTCTTTTTCTTTCTTTTCTTTTTCTTTCTTTCTTTCTTTTTCTTGCTTCTCCTTCCTTCCTTCCTTCCTTCCTTCCTTCCTTCCTTCCTTCCTTCCTTCCTTCCTTCCTTCCTTCCTTCCTTCCTTCCTTCCTTCCTTCCTTCCTTCCTTCCTTCCTTCCTTCCTTCTTCTCTCTCTCTTTCTCTTCTTTCTCTTTCTTTTTCTCTTTTTCTTTCTCCCTTTCCTTTCTTTCTCAAAAACTTGACATTTGAGCCACAGCAATAAAAAAATGAGAGCAAAAGGCACCACAAAATGCATTGACAGCTCTGGAAAGAAAAAAAAAAATCACTTTCTGAGTCTCGGCGACAGCTTTCACTGTAAATAAAAATAAAAAAGAGCAGAAATTAATGTTTGTGGTCAGTCCCCAGCAACCACACTCTCTAACGCAAAGCAATTGCATTTTTACCTGAAATCTGTGACAGATAGCTGAGGCACTAATGTTTTTCTCTGGTAATAAGCTGGATATGGAACAGAGCTCCTTTAGAATATGTACGGTAAAGTGGAAATGCATGCTTTGGTGACTGCTATAAAGCAGGCCAAAGATATGTCAAGTCCAATTAATGTCAATAAGGAACATCTGTATTTAGGCACCCAAGTTACTTAATGCAAACATTTCATAATTATATACTATAGCACACATGGAGCATTATGAGATGTGGTGTCCCAGTGTGAATAATATTCACATTTTTCAGATCAGTCAGCAGTCTTGGTCTGGCTTTGGCTCAGCTTGCAGTCTCCCTGTAAGAGCATTTCTTTATAATATTGAATTAAGTACAATCCACATTTTTTCTCTTATCTGTGAAATCTTGTGGTTGTGGCTTGACTGTTTTTATAAAATGAAAGATCCAAGTGCATGTAAAGCTGGGGGTTTGGGGGCTTTTTTTTTTTTTTTTTTTTCCTGAGACATCTGGGTTTTTTCTTATATGCCTGAAGTCTGGAAGGAAAGGTTCAAGTGGATGAAGCAGAGCATGAAAGGCTCAATGTCTAAAAGGATTCTTCATCTCCCAGGCAAAAAAAACCAGCAAAGAAGCAGAACAACAGCAGGAACCTTTTCCCCCACCCGAATCAGGGGGTAAAAACACCTTTACTCAGGCAGAGGCTGGAAGAGATACCAGCATTTCCAGTCTGGGAATCAAAAAAACTTCCTAAATACTTGTAAATTCAAAACCAGCCGTGCAGCAATTGTTTAAACAAATGGGGCAGCCACTGTAACTCCGCTGCCACCCACACGTGGCTCTGCACTCCAGGATGGGTTCCTGGAGCTGGGGGAGGCTGCTCACATGGGAGATGGGACTTTGGCCATTTTAATCCCCAGTTTAGAGGAGCTGCTAAGAAAAGATGGAAAATCCATCTGGTGCTTGATGGGAAACACATCCCAGGCAGCAGAGAGGTTTCCTCGCTGGGAGGGGATTCTGCCAGGAGCTCCCTGGAGCCCCCCAAGCCCCAGGGGATGGAAAAGGCTGCAGATGCTGAGGCAGGAGCTGGTCTGAGCCCCCTCTTAGACAAGGGGCATGGAAAAGCTGCTGAAGATACCGTGGTAGATAACTGGGCAGCCTCACCTGATCCAGCAAGTGGAGAAAAATCCAGTCCAGGAAGAAACAGGTGTCAAAATGGGCTCAGAGAAAATGCAATATCAGCCACTGGGTGACAGCTCTGCCCAAGGATCAGCCACCAATCCTTGTGTGTCTCCTTCAGCCAAAAATCCTGGCAGCCTTTCTCAGCCCCACCTGCCAAGAGGAGCTGTGCTCTGAGCCAAGCTCCCACACTGTTTTTAGCAAACTGCCACTGCCACCCCACCTTATTTCAAGAAACATCCAAGCCTGAATCCCCACTTCCCACTCTGGATGTGTTGTGTCTTGTCTGGCTTTTTTTTCCCTCTTCCCTTGTGCCTTTGGAATACAATCACTTCAGGGCAGGCTCCACTCATCTCTTTGGCACTTGACCCGTTCTGCCTCGTGTACTCGCTGTTCAGAGCTCCTCTGTGAACTTAACTGAGATCATGCCTTGGTCTTCCGTGATTAATAGTGCTCCAATCAATCACCTTGGCTTGGGTTCAGGAGAGAGGAATGCACAGTCACGTAAAAATTCAGCCAAGTGCTTTAAAACATCTAAAAAAAGCCAGGTCCTCATAGGATCAGAAGTTCTGGATATTGGCTTTTTTACCAAGTTTATTTTTTACCAGTTTAGCCCTGAAAACTTTTCCAGTTTTCACCTGGGGCAGGGTGAATTATTCATCACTCAGGATTGAAAGAGGGTCTGTGCAGACCATGGTGCAGAGCTCAAAGCAAGGCCTTAATGCAAATGTTGCTGCTTCAGTTTCTTGATTTAATTAACGATGGTGGCAAAGTTTTGCTAATTGAGAAGAATTCTGCATGATTCAAAGCAGAAATAAAAGGAAGTAGGGAGGAAGAGGAGAGGACACTCTCCCAGCCTGACTGGACATGGACTGTTGGGGCAATGAAAGACCTAAACAGAAGGCAGCCAGGAAGAGTTTTTCCAAGTCTTGCCTAAGGAATTTGTTCTGAAATCTTATTAATGACTAATGGGATTTCTGTATCTTCCTCCCACGCAGCGCTCTGAACCTACAAATAACAGGATTTGTGTGCCTGCCCTCCTACACACCTCCAACCCTCCAAGAAAGGCTTTGGGAGGAAAACAAACTTCAACGTGTGCACGTTGTAATTATGAGCAGGCAGGAGGAGAGCTCCCATCCCAGCTGGCTGAGATCCAGGGATCCCAGCACTGCCATGGAGAGGGTGGAAGCTGGCCTGGAGCCAGAAGAACTTGAGAGATTTCTGACAAGTTTGAAGGGAAGAGTGATGGCAGGAAAGGAACTGCACATCCTTGAGTGCCTGTGAGTGGCACTGAAGGACAGAGGTGTGGCTGAGCAGGAAGGACAGAGAGCCCTGGAGCCCTGGGGCTGCTGAGAGAGATTTCCAGCTTGCCCTGCGTGAGACTCACTCTAGAGCAGGTGAGGGGAGAAGAAGGGGTGAGGAGAGCATTCCCCAAAGCTCAGATCCCACGCGGTGGTCTCTGCCCAAGCTTGGACAGAGGGGATCCCTTTTTCCTCAGACATCCCACGTGGAGCTCCATCCAATGGCAGAGTGGGTGCCCCATTTGTGGCAGCACATTTCTCTCCCTCTCAGGATTTTTCATAGAGGTGCACAGAGAGAAATGAAAGAGAAAACAATTTCTATTTCTGCTCCTTGATTTTCCCATGTGGAATGTGTTTGGAGAATTGTTTATCTGGGGTGATTGCTTGGTTGGATTCTGGTGAGGATTTTTGAGCTGATGGCCAATCCAATCCAATCCAATGCAATCCAATGCAATGCAATGCAATGCAATCCAATCCAATCCAATCCAATCCAATCCAATCCAATCCAATCCAATCCATTCCATTCCAATCCAACCCACCTGGGGCTGGACTCGCAGAGAGGGTCACGAGTTGTGTTGGAGTTAGAGTCAGAGAAAGTAGTATGGAGTTTTAGTATCCTCCTTTTATATAGCATATTAATATATTTTAGCATAGTTATAATAAAGAAATCATTCAGCCTTCTGAATTGAGTCAGACATTGTCATTCCTTCCCATTGGGTTCGCCTGCATTTACAATACCCATTCCCACTGACTTCCTCATTAAACACGGGGGCAGAGCCCAGGGGTGTCCTGGCTATCTCAGCACATCAGGCACAGCTCCACGGGGTGCCAGGACTTGTTTTGCCATCTGACAGCAACGGGAAGGGTGACTGGGAATGCTCTGCAGTGCTTTGAGATCCTCACTGCAAACAAATCACCTGGACCAAAAAAACCCAACAACAAACGGTCACCAACCTGCCTGTGTCCAGGCGTCTCTGCTCAGATGGAACTTGTCTTGCTCACTTCCTATAAAACTATTTTCAGCTTTCTACTGATGTGTTTTTTTAATATCAGAGTTGTTGTTTCTTTATTTCTTTTTGGTAGCTATTAAAATACCCAAATAGCTTTTAAAAGTTTCTCTGGGGACTTGCCCTTCCAACTCATTTATCTTAATTTTGAAGATGGAGACAAACTTCTTATTTATGTTTCAAAGATGACATGACATCAAAGAGTTTGAATATTAAATGCCTTAATTGCAGATGAAGGCTGATAAAACGAGATCACCTCTGGAGTTTTATTAAACAGGAATTGCAACTACATTCACAGAGATTTAGGACTACACCAACATAACCCCAAGTAGCAAAAGATTATTTTTGAAGAGGGAGAATAACATTCTTCTCACTTGTAGAACTCCAGTGTACAACTGCAAATTGCTACCTACAAAACCAACACTCTGAAATTATCCATCACACACTGACCATGCTGCTTTTCTTGCTGGGCTCTGAGTGGGTTTGTGAGTTTAAGAAGATTTTTGCCTCAACCAGAGTGTCACAGGCAGAATTCAGAGATGTATTTCCCCAGAGGTCCCACTTTTCCTTGGGCAGGTTAAAAATGAGGCTTTTTCTGTTTTTCTCTGACACTTATTTTACCTTCACTCAGTGGCTTCCCTGAGTGCTTTGAGTTTGACAGAATTTTAGCTGCTGGAACTGCAAGGGGACAGCAGAGGAAAAACTGGTGCCAACTCCTGGGACTACAAACACTGATTTTCAGTGAAGGGAGCACCAGGAGGGAACTTATCACAAAACCTCAGTGATTTTCCTTGGTTGTGTGGGAGTCCTTAAATCAGCTGGGGAGTCGTTCCTCACTTAGGACAAAACTTTCTGGCAGGAGAGGACTGAGGGGAATCATGTTTGTGGCGGGGGTTGGGTTTTTTAAGCCTCAGGTGACAAGCATCCATGAGTAATTAGCAGAGTCTGTCAATATTCACATTACACTGGATTCATCATTTGGGGCTTTGGTTTGTCCACTCCTGAGCAGGGTATGAACCCAGCAGGTTAACGGAGCCTCCTCAGGGCAGCCAGTCTGGGTGTTTAAGAGGCTTTGATTATGTGCAAATCACTCTTTTACAGCAAAAGTACTTACAAAAGCTCCCAGAGTCATTTCCACTCAGAACCTAGAGATTTCCAAGGATCCCATCCAAAACTCTGTAGGATCAAGCTTTGTACCTGCCCTTCCTGGTGCAAGGTAAGCTCTAATTGTACTCCTTTTAACTTAATGAAGTTTTGGCAGGGAGAGTTCAGAACAGTCTCATTTTCCAGTGAGCTCAGCCTCAGGTGTGCCCGGGTCTGTCAGGGGATGGGAGAGAAAACGTCCCACAGCACCTGCACAAAAATCCGTGACAAATGAAACCTTCAAACTCTTGAAGATCACAGAGGATCTTCACAAAGATCTCACAAAGGTGGGAGGTCTTGGACCAAACAATAAAAGTCACTTTTCCTGTTTTCTAACTATTTGGGTTGTGCGTTTTGCAGCTGGTACCCCAAGGACTGAGCTCTGAGCTGCTCTGATGGGGTGTCCCAGGTGGTGCTGGAGTTTGTCCAGGGCAGGGAACGGAGCTGGGGTGTCAGAACTCAAAATGTCCTCAGACATTTTTGGATGTTCCAGGGCCAGGTCAGAAGCATTTGAGACCCTGGCAGGCAGCTGGAAACAGCTGTGATTTTGGGTTTGAACCATGGAACGATTTACCAACCTTGCAGGAAGAACAGAAGTCACAAAAGTTTAGATATTATAGTAGAAGTAGTTACAAAGGAGAGGGAAGAATTTCTGAGTGCTGTACGGGGGGTTTTGGTTTTGTACATGGGGGTCAGAGGCTTTAAGATGGAGGGATCTGGGCCTGCCCTGTCCTCCCTCTTTCTCCTTCCTCACCTCCATGTTCTTGGTGATGTTGGCACTCACAGATTGGTTTAGAGTAGAAAAGCACCATTTAATATAGGTAATAGGCATTGGGGAAAAACTGTACCCATGTAACACGTAATGTACCATATAAAAGACAGCAGCAGCCCTGGGCGGGGAGAGAAGAAGCAGTCGGGAGTCAGAGAGGATGTCAGGGTGTGTGTGTGCCTCTGCCTGAGCTGTGAGCAAACCACAGCAGCCCCAGAAGAAAATCTTTTAGATAACTTGCAATAAACTGCCTTGAGACCGAACAACAGAAAACTACTGAGTTTTTCTTTGAAAGCATTGTTGGAGGAGAGATTTTTTCCACCACACAGAGCCACCCCTGACCTAGGGTGAGCTCCGGCACTGGGGAAGGATTTGGGGCAGCTGAGGGAGCTGGGAAAGGGGCTCAGCCTGGAGAAAAGGAGGCTCGGGGGGGCCCTTCTGGCTCTGCACAGCTCCTGACAGGAGGGGACAGCTGGGTAATGTCACAAGTAAAAAGTGACAAGACAAGAGGAAACAGCCTCAGCTGTGCCAGGGGAGGTTTAGATAGGGTTTCACCAACAATTCCTTCATGGAAATGGTTGTCAAGCTCTGGAATGGGCTGCCCAGGGAAGTGGTGGAGTTGCCATCCCTGCAGGGATCAGAAGCTGTGCAGTTGTGGCACTCAGAGTTCAGTGCTGGGTTAGAGGTTGGACTTGATGGTCTTGAGGGTTTTTTTTCAATCTAAATGATTCCATAATTCTGTGATTCTGGAAGAGGTTTTAAAGCACAGAGCCCCAGATTACAGAGGCAGTAACAGATGGCTTGAACAGCCCAATTATCATCAGCATTTCAAGATTTGAAGATCCTCGTTTTGTTTTCCCTGCTTTTGGCTGAGGTCAGAAGCTGAGGTTTCACTGACCTTTCCTGATGCCTGAGAGTAAAATTCTCTGCTCTGTTAGCATTGTCCCAAAAAATCCAAACCACTGAGAGAGATTTTTCCTGTACTCACTCTCTTATTCTGCACTTTACACAGCAGCAAGAGCATTTCAGCAAGGAACCTGGATGTAAGGCTTAGTTTTAACTTGCTGGTGACTAATTTTAACCTCATTCAATGATAACAATTACTTTTGGCATATATTATCCCATATTTATGAGCTTAACGAGTTGCTATCCACTCCTTCTATTTTAAGGTAGCTATGAAGTCACCTTTCATTGATATTTATTTTTTTTCTTCAAAACCCAGAGATGTTTGGGAAGATTCATCATGATTAAATCCCCAAGTGAGCAACTCTGGGAATGCTGGGTGAGCTATACCAAAAACAACATCCAGAGATGACAACCACCAGGGTGTTTTCCTTCTGGGATGAACCCAGCTTTCCAGTGGAGCTTTTTCTCCATATAGAGTAGTATGTTTGAGTAGGGCTGGATGGTGCAAAACCCTTTAAATCTGCCTGGGCACAGCCATGAAAACACTCTGGGACCTTCCTTCCATACAATAAGCCAAGTCCTGGCTGGCTCAGCAACAGTCCTGACCCTTTTCTTTCTCTTCTTGCCATAGGGTTTATGGATGTTTGGGAATTTCTTTGTCCTTCCATGGTGAGGGAGATGAGGAGCACAGGGACTGCTCCCAGCTGGTGCCAGCTCCCTCTCTGCTGTGCCTGCAGCTGTGCCATCTCCAGGGACAGGCAGTGGCAGATCCCAGGAATGTCCAGCCCCACTGCCCCTGGCACATCCCACCTTCCCAGCCTGTGCTGCACTAAATGGCTCCAGCCTGAGTAATCGCGTTCCAATTGCAATTTGCATAATTGCCTCCTGCTTTCAGATCTCCTGCAGTTCCTTTTAGGTTAAAGTCTTGTTGTCTCCTTATCCAAGGTGGTTGTTTAATGCTGCAACTTGCTTGAAAATGGAAACATCTTCTCTCCCCCCCCCCCCCCCGAGCCAGCTGCACTTCCAAGGGTGGGGACACGTGTGCCAGTACACTTGAAAATGAAGGTGTTTTGGAAAGAAAGCACTGCAGGCTGGCTATCAACAACATGCACAGCAATAAATCAGGGCAAACATCTCCTCCCCAGAGCTCCCAGCGCAAGGCAGAGGTGCCAATGCTCCTTGGGGAGCTCTGGATTTTGCTGTCTCTGTAACTGGTGGCTGCAACAGCCTGGATTGCAGTCCTGGACTCCTGCCTGGGTGGGCAGCAGGAGCTCAGGGAGCCTGGATTCTGTGTCAGAAATCTCAGGGATGACTGCCCAAGGTGTGATCACAGCCCTGGGCACTGCCAGCCTGGCCACAAGGTCAGAGCTGAGCAGGGAGTGGGGAAAAGAAGCGGAGCTGAGCTGATCCAGCACCTTCAGTGTCCACTGGCACTCGTCAAATTCCACATGGATCCATTTCAAGGCAATTCCAACTGCAGCTCAGGGCTCTCCCTGGACCAAACAGGTTCCTTGGTGATGGGGATGGAATCCCCTTCCTGCCTGCTGAGCTGGCATCAGATGGATCAGATTTTTAGCTGCCAGAAGCTGAGGGCACAGGGCTGAAGCAGCCTGGACAGAAACCCTCCCCAAGCGGGGGAACGTCACCTCTCTGTGCTGGCATGTGCAAAGCAAACGTTCCACCAGGAGTGGTGTGGCAGATAAAAGGTGGTGCCCTGGATGCAGGAAATTATTCTGAACCCTTGCTGGCGTGGTCCTGTCCCTTGAGCGGTTTGCAACAAGGCAGGAGCTTCACCTTTATCAGCTGATGATCAAATTTGCTCCAAGAGCAGCACAAGTGAAGGCGTATTTGGTGTGTTGGCCTGGGAAACCTCACAGAGACAAATCCATGAATATAAAGAACTGTGAAATTACTTTAAAATGCCTTTAAAAATACCTTTAAAAATTACTTTAAAATGCCATTCATTTGTAGAAAACAGCAACAACATAAAAGATGCCTGTGAGGATGAAACAATCAGTTTTGTGGAGTTTTTATGCCAGAGCTTGGTTCTCATCTACCTTGCACTCCACCTGGTTGTGCTGTTGACCACGAAGCCCCAGCCCTATGAGGTTATATGGAAAACAGGAAATAGCTTGTGACTAATTCCCTCTCCATGTGCTGTGAGTGGCGACAAGGAAAAAAAGAATAGAGGGGGGAAAAAAGAGCAGACAAAAAAAATATAGTTTCCTGGGCCTGAGAAAGGAAAATAAGGAAGTGATTTTCCCCTTTTAGAGCCTTGTGTGAGGCTGCTCAGTGTCAAAGACAGGTGTCCCATGGCTGGCACAAGAAGCCACAAATGACATTCTGAGCTGTACGATTGCTTCTGGTTCAGCTAATTTGACTAATTAATGCATAAATACCACCTCAGTGTGTTGATTTCATCCTTCTTCAAAACGTGCTTCTGGAGCAGGAGAGTTTGTGCCAGGTTTTATTTACCCAAGAGCTCTCCAGGAGGCAAAAAAAGAAGAAGAAACAAGCTCTCTTTCAAGTCCTGCTTGCTCAAGTTTTGATTCAGATTAAAGTTTGCTTTCTCCAGCCTTGCAATTCTCTTTTTTTATTTTCCTTTTTTTACAAGAATTGTTACAAGAGCAAAGCTTTCTATTTTCCATGCGAGGAGACTCATCAGTTCCCTTTCTCTGGTCTCCCACTCCGGTTTTTTACCCATCTATCTGAATTATAAGACAAGCTCAGTAACATTTTTGAGGGAGAGACACAGAGCCCTTAACTGTGTGAACTGGAAAAATTGTGTGCTGCAATTCTGGACCATGAAGGACAAACCCCCTGTTTTGCAATATAATCACCCAATATCTCAGCTGCCACCTGGCATTACTGAAATCCCATCCTCAATAAGATTTTCATCCCTATTTGTTCTGTCATCTGCTGGATCTCCCAAGGGAGATGCAAAAGTTTTTTATGAGAGTCCAGTGGCATTTCTGTGCTGCTGACGTCTCCTGCCCCTTAAACCCCCCAGACTGAGGAGGATTCCCTGCCCAGGTCTCCCAGGTTCCTTCCACAGCTCTGCCAAGGATGTGGTGGGACTAAAATTCAATCCATGAACTTTTCAGTGCCTCAGCAGTGCAGGGCATACATTCCCTGGGGAGGGGGAGTTGAAGGCTCCTCTGCAGCTTTGTAAAGTGCTTTAAAATACTGAGGCAGAGGCAGCAGAGAAAAAAAAATGCAGAGCTCTGTTTTTTTGTGATCTCACAGGCAGAAGTCACTCTCCAGGGTGGAAAGAGGCATTTGACATTTGGGCTGAGAGCAGAGCTGCGCTGGCAGGGTCGTTATTCTCCAAATGGATGCAGAACACAAAACCCTCCCATGGAAGGGCTGAGGGTTATCCCAGAACAACGGGATGGATCAGCCTTTCCCCTTGGGAAAGCACCAATGCTCCCTAAATGCAGAATTCTCTGCCATGGTCTCAGTCCCTGATTCCTCTCCCACTGCAGGAGTGTTTTGGGATATCACCAAATAAAACATCACAAGGTTTGACATCCCCAGGCAGGCAGCAGAGGAAGGAGGACTCAGGCCATGCTCTGGCTGCAGGGATTGAAGAAAGGCAGAGAGAGGGACAGAAGGGGCACACTGCAAGCCCTGAACAGCCCCAGGACTGGAACCAAAGCCCATTTCCCTGATTCCAGCAGCACTTTCAGCAGGCAGAAATCCATGCTTACATGTGGCTGTCTTGAGAGCAGCTGGAATTGCTGCACACACAAGAACTTGGGACTTGGAAAAGTTAATTACTCTTGTGTGTGCACAATGAAATGCTTGGGGTTTAACTGAGTCCAATAGATCTGTATTTCATAGTTCCTGAAACTAATTTGGATTTAGATTTGACAGAGGCTTTGCCTGCTGGGTGATTTTTGCAGTGATAGGTTCAGTGATGCTCAGGTGCTTGGGATGTTGTTGAGGAAGGAGCTACAGCTCTGTCACTGATGTGGTAGGCACAACTGGCTGCTGCTGCAGCCACCACGGAAAAAGGGGTTTGAAATCCCCCTCACTGCTGGAGAGTGAATCAAATGCCTCATGCACCAGAATTATTAATCATTAATATTAATTAGGATTAAGGTTAGCGCCTGAGGGCGGCACCCATCCCCATGGGACTGTTCTTATCCCTGGGGAGCTGAGCTGAGCTATCCCCAGCTCCTGCCAGGAGTGATGAAGGAATGGGACAGCTCAGGTAAGGTCATTTCTTGTCCTCTGGTGATCCTGGGGGAGTGTCCCATGTGTGTCTCCATTTTCCCTTTGTCCTGGTGAGCCCTTGGTGCAATGCCACAGCTCCTATCTCACTCCAGCTCCCCCCTGGCATGCAGGGAATGGCAGGAGAAGACCAGAGCTCACCTTCTCACCAGCCAGGGAATGACTCATGCTCACAGAGAGAACTGGATTCATCTGGGCGCTTGTGGAATCTCACTGCACCATCAAAACAGAAATGAGAGGCCTGACCCTCCTCCCCCACTGCAAGTCATCATAAGCCCATTGAAATCAATTAAGTTAAATATATGAAATTAAGATGAGGCCTGAAGTCAGGAATTTGAGCTACTTAGACCTAAACCACTGCAAGGCTTTTATATATAGGAGATTTTCAACCCCAGTAAACTATAGGTTTCTTATCATTGCTGTCAAGGAGCAACTCAGGCAGAATAAATCTTGAAAAAGTTCCTGCTTATCATAAAGCTCTCTGCACTGCTTCTCTAGTGGGTGAAAGGCCTGAGATTAAATATCCTCAGGGCAAAAAGCAGATCCTTTATGGAAAAACATCAATAAGAGTACAAAAATCTATTTTAAGTTATATACTTCATACACTTCACAGCACTGTAAGAAATTAATACTGAATTACTGCAGATGGAATGATTTGGAAGTTTTATTTTGCCACTTGTGCTTTTTTACCTTTAGGAACTTGATCAGGATGTGCCTCACACAGAGCAGGGTCTGAGATGCTCCAGCCACACACGGACTTGAACTCCAAGGCCCTCTGGAGTCAGTGGGAACTTTGCCACTGGAAGTCAACAAATTGAGGAAGCCAACCAAGCAGAAAACCCCAAATCTAAATGGCTCTGTGTATGTCAGAATGTTTAGCACTGGTCCTGGTTGGAAAATGCTTTATTGTGCCATGGAAATTTATAATGAGAAAAGGGGTGGAAGAGGTTTGCTGTTGCCAGCTCAGTCCTTGATGGAAATCCTCCCTGGGGAAGGGAGAGGGCAGACCCAGGGACCTGGCAGAGTCAGCCACAGAAATTCAGTCCCAGAGAGTGAGACTTTCAGAAATTTCCTCAAATAAGACTCCAGCATTCACTTTCCACAACTTTAACTCATGAACAGGTTGGTACATCCCTATGGCTCTGCTGAATTCAGTAACGTGGGAAGAAAGTTGCTTCTCTGGGCAAATAAAAACGTGAGGTTGTGTTCCTGGGTTTACAGGGCAATGGGAAGCTCGAGATGGACTGGGAAAGGCAGAGAAAACTCCAAGAGGGAGGAAAAAGGAAAAAAGAACAGTCAGGAACAGAGCCATGGTTAGACACTGAGAAAAAAGTGGAAAGATAAAACCAAGTAATGGTGGAGCAGCACGTGGGGAGCTCAGGAAATAAAGCAAGACTGCACAAGGGACACACGATCCTAAAATGGGCATTCTGGAGGAGAGTGAAAAAAGAATGTAAGGTTTAAATGTACAGCAAAAATACTTTCTGCATGCAAGCAACTGTTTTCATTAGAGAAACTGCCAGAGCCTTGGCAGGGAAGAGAAAAGGAAGGAAGAGCATAAAGACAGTTGAAAATAGCAAAAAACCCAAGGCCAGCACTGAGGGAAGAGGAGGAAGCTCAGGAGATGAGGTGTTTAGCAAGGATGAATGCAAACAAGCTCACACAGGGGATACTTCAGAATCAAGTGGAAAATACTCCACATGCCTTTCTCTCAAAATCCCACATATTCCTGGAGAAAGCTGCTCACCACCAAACCCGAGCAGCTGCAGTTTTAAAAAGCACTCTCTCCACATTGCTCAGGGTGGGACAGGCTTCCCACTTGCCTCACTTTTAGCTGGCTGGCCAAGGGAGAATGGGAAAAGCAGAATTTCCTTTTGGCCCAGTTTTCCTTGAAGCCTGGGAGCTGAATTCCACTCCTGACTTTGAATCATTGAGACTTGCTGTTGGAGCACAGTCAAGTCACATCCCTCACCTCCCTGTGATTCCAGAAGCCTGGCTTTTAAGGGAAAAAATATGCAGAAAGAGCCCGTAAAGGCAGGCTCTGGATCCAAGAAGAGTTGGGGTGGATTAAGAGATTAAAAGTGTGGAAGTCTGCGAAGATAAAATGCACAAAAGGAGGAACGTGGTGCAGCACCTCCAGTCAGAAGGAGCTTTGTCCCTTTTCCTGGGCTTTTGGAGATATTTCCGCTGCCTCTCAAGAGGCTCTGGTTCCAAAGCAGGCTGTGGTAATGGTGTGTGAGGATGTGTGAATGCCAGCCTGGAACCAGCTAATTACCTAAATGGGGCTGGTGTCTGATGGCAACGCGGGGAGAAGCTTCTCCCACCTTGTAAATTCTTTGCATAATAGAGGAAATAAACGCCATTGTTTTTATGAACTCCTAATGAAGCAATGGAAATGGGATTCCAACAGGTTCATTATACCCAGGATGGTTGGTGCAGCTGGCCTGATCCTGACCTGCCACGGGACTTGGAGCAGGATGTGGCACTGCCTGCCTCAGTTTCTCCAGCTGCACAACAGGGACAGCACCTTCACCCTGCTCATGACAGGCCCTGCAAGACTTCCCTAATTGTTGTTTTGAGCACTGTGGATGAAAGGTGTTAGAGGGGGTCATGAATCACTGTCAGGCACACGTCACTTTTTCATGGATTTTTGGGAAGATTTTGTCCTGCTGAGCACTGGGTGGCACCTCCAGGGTGTCCTTCAACTCAGATCCTCACAGTGCCTATCAATCAACCCTTCCAACCCTTCTCTCTCGAGGGACAGAGGATCCCTGTGCATTTGTCTGTGCCTTTATTTAATGAAGCAATTATGCCTGCTAACGACACTCTTCGAGAAACATCCTATCTAAAGTTTCCCACCATTCTTGCACTGGTAGCTTTCCCCCTTCCCTCCTCCTTTCCCTTATTAATTTATGAAGCAGCTAATTATGATCCCTGCAGGCTAAATAACTGTGCAGTTAGAGATGCACTAGATGAGTGGGTATGGCAAGGCAGCGCAGAGCATTTTTCTCTTCGCCTATTACATGTATTGTTTTAGGTAATTAACATCCACTTTGTAGTGGCAACACAGACGCCTTGCTGTCTGTACAGCTTCTTGGCTCAGCTCCTTGCAAATACTCCCTGGTACACTCCTTGCAAAACCATGTGAAGTGTTATATAATGCTCTAGGTTGAAAGGCAATTGTGCACATCCAGGTTATCCAGAGGATCTGGATGTGTGTGCAAAGCCAACGTTTCAGGCCTTCAGCTTTTAGGGTCACTTCAAATGACTAAAAGCAACCCAAGGAGACTTTCTCCCTTCCTTCTTTGCCTGTGCCTCCACAAGTTTCCAGTCTATCCCTGTAAAGACCTGGGAGAATGCTGATGTTTCCAGTCAATCCTCAGCATTTTGGATGTTGGCTGTGTGCTCAGCACTGGACAGTCAAAACCCCAAAGATTGTCCTCAGCTGGTAGATGTTCCTCTCCCCTAAAAAACTAACCAACACAGAGACTGGTCTGAACATGGAGATTTAGCTCAGTGTTCTTCTTCCTGATGCTCCCCAGCCCTGGTTAGGTGTTTTTGTGGGAAAGCTTTGGAAAAGGAGAGCGGAGGGATTAGCAGGGAGGGAAGGGAAAGCCATACAGCCTACGTGGGGCAAGGTCAAAAATGTGCTAAGCTGTGAAGGGGTTTAAACGCCAGACAAGATCAGGGCAAAGACACCCCTGGAAGCTTTGAGATGTCCACCCTTCCTGTTGCCAAGGAACACTCAGGTGCGTTGGAATAAACAGTGTTTGAGGCAGGAAAAATTTATGGACGACTGCTGAGTGAGATTGTTGTTATCGATGGGGTCTGCGTGCCTCTTGCACTCACAGGTTTTTCACAGTCCACTGTCTGAGAAAATTGGTGCTCTCCAAGCTGAGTCAATGCCCAGAAGTGCAACCAAAGGCCAGGGTGAAGGAAGGGTCTCCTGGTGCTTTGTGTTGGTACAAACCCCTGGTTTTTGCTCTGCAGGGAAAGCTTCCCTTGGCTCAAATTCCCCTTTGCGAGCGTAGCATGAGAAGAAGGGCAGAGACCAAAACTCAGGCCCAAAATTATTTTAATGAAAGCAGCAAACCTGGTCATTTTTACCTTCCCTCTGCCTACCAATCAATGGTGTGTGTCAGCCTGGTTGCTCGTGGAGGATCAGATAGGGCTGTGTGAGTGTGGGCTGCTGCTTTGCAAGTTTAATTGCACAACTCGGCTCCCAGCTCCGGAGCTGCTGACCTGCAGGGCCAGCCAGTCCCAGCCTGGGATGGCCACAGGGCCAGCTGGAGCCACAGGGGTGGAGGGACAGACCCCAGTGAGTCAGGGCAGGATGTCAGCCCCACTCCCTGGGACTTCCCCAGCTGGGGTTTCCCTGGAGCTCTGATCCCTCCAGACTCGCTCGACACCTTCCTCCCCACCTTGTCACCCGTGCATGAACCCTGTGTTTGGATTCAGATGGAAAAAAGGCTCATCAGCATTTTGTGGGTATCATCTGCTGCTCTTCCTCCTGAGATAGAAATCCATCCCCTCCCAAGAGATGTGGAATTATTAATTGCTGCTGTAAATCAGCAGAGTGTGCTGTGAGCCAGCCGTGACAAATCCCTTGGGGAGCAGCTATGCAAACAGGATGGCTGATAAACACTCAGGAAGGAATATATGGGAAGCTCTGTGGAATTGAAAAAGAGGAATAATTGTAGGGTTTTTTTTAAGAAAAACAGTATTTAATGGGCAATTTCAAAATGAGGATTCATAACTTTTTTGTTGTTGTTTGTTGGTGTAAATTGCAAATTGATGAGTTTTACCAAAAGCATTGGAAGGAGCAGTGGAAAATCTGAATAATATGATAGGATGCCCACAGGTAAAGCTGGGCAAAGACTGGGAAGGGCATAAAATGAGAACAATTTAATATTTTCAAGACAAGCTACATCATACTGGGCAAGGTGGGACAAAAGATCTCCACATAGAGTGTCAGAAATGGGTTGTGCTGGGGTCCAAGGGAGAATGGGGAAACAAAGAAAGGAAAATGTCAAACAAGTCATGAATATTGGGGAAAGAGTGGAGCTGGAGCAGTTTTTGGCTGAATTAGACTCACAGGAGGTGCTAGATGTGGCTGCAGGACACAGACACGTTCCTGCAGTGCAGTGGGACAAATCCAGTGCAGGAACCAAAGTAGCTGCAGTCTACACCAAGGCTTGCTCAAGCCAATGCTATTATTGGGTACTCTCATTCACAAGCCTCAAATTCACTAACAAATTATTCTTTAAAAAAAAATATATATCCTCTCCATCTGTTTTCCAGCTTTTATACCAAAATTCTAATTTAAGACATTAACTAAAATGGAAAAAAGATTTTCCTTTCATTAACTTTGAGTGTATCCAATTTACGTTTCATGTGTTTCCATTATTTTTTTTTCTTCTTCTTCCTGAAGGGTTTGTTTTCTGAAGCACAATGGAAACACCACACTTTTTTTTTTTTTTTTTTTTTTTTTTTTTTTTTGTTGAAAGCATTTCTGAGGCTTTAGAGGGTGCACCTACATTTATGAACCTGTCAATGGCTCTGGTCACCTTCCAAGTCCCTGGGGTAGGTGAATGTTAAGGAATTGAAGCTCTGAGGCAGAGGTACCATTATGATCCAGGACTATCCAGACCTTAATTATGTTTCTTAGTGCTGACACCTGCCAGTAAATACAGAAAGGGATGCACCACTTGTGTGTTTATTTCTAGAGAGAAACATTTTGGATTTGTTCTCCTCAGAAGCAGCTGCTGGTTCAGAATGGACATTTTGCAGCTCTCATAAACACATTTTGTCCCGCACATGAAAGTGCCTTTCTGTATGTTTGATGTTCTGAGAGCTTTTGGTTTGGCAGGAGGCAGCTCTGGCTGGTGATACCCCTGAGCCACAAACAGCTGGAACAAATCCTGGAGAATAATCCACAAAATCTGCTACTGAGCTGTGCTGGGGATGGACAACCAGGAAAAAACTCCAATTTCACCTGGTGCAGCTGTGCTGGTGCTGCTGAGCCACACAACACCCAGAATAAACCACTGCCAGAAGTGTCAGGGGATTATGAGGAACTGCTGGAGTTTACAGAAGGCACTGACAGCTCTGCCAGTCACGCAGCCATGCCAGGGCCATGCCAAGAAAAGGATTTTGCAAAGGATCCTGAGTTCCCTCCGCTCTGCAGCT
Source organism: Taeniopygia guttata (assembly GCF_048771995.1). NCBI lineage: Eukaryota > Metazoa > Chordata > Aves > Passeriformes > Estrildidae > Taeniopygia > Taeniopygia guttata. The sequence continues at coordinate 8,268,926 of NC_133038.1, read as the reverse complement.
CGCAGATTAGAATTAATGCTTTGGAGTGGTATGTAAAAAAGCTCAGTGTCTCTCATCTGGAAGGCTAAAAATAGGTTGGCAGTAAGAAAAGGGACAATAATTGCCAAATTAAATCAATATAATTGTTAATCAGCATGCAGAATAAATGATACCATTTTAGACTGCGCTGTAAAAAATCTCCCACAAACTTTTACAAGGAAACAAGCACAATTCCATTGGCTGGATTTCCCCCGTAGGTTCAGAAATTTTATTTACTAATGTAAATACATTCTGTTTCCATACCCAGGCAGCCAGTCCAACATACATATTGATGTAAGGATGGCCAAGCTTTCATTAATATTGAAACCTCTTCTCTGCAATGGGTAATGATGATTTATGCAAAAAGCTTACTTTGTGGGAAAATGAAGTTTTGTGGGTTTGCATTTCATGCGTTTGTCCTCTCCATGTTATGAATTCCTGCTGTTTGTTGAACTCAGTTATTCCTGCAGGGATTTGAGAAGATTATTTTGAGGGCCAAACCTTCTGCTGTTGTCATCGTCCCATTAAATTCAGGTTGTCCTGAAGTCAATAGGATTCCACAACTTTTACACAAAATTCTTCTGAAAATATAAAATGAAAATAAGATGGCAAACCTTCTTTTTGAAGCTTCTTTGGCTGGTTCTTCCATTTTTGAGGGTGGTTTCCCCAGCGAAGAGGCTCTTGTGCTCACAGACCTGATACAAATGTCTGCGTACCACTTTATGAAAAGCTGCAGGAATGCCAGTTTGAGACAGTTTTTTGTAAAATTAACATCTGCCTAGCACAGAAACTGCACTGCCCGAGAGTTTGTCAAGGGTTTACTGTGGGATCATTTACAGTAAGGGAGCAGGACTGGGGTCATGCTGGTCATACTCAGATTGAATTATTCTTCCCAGTTCTAACATCCTGCCTCTCTAGGACACCCCTGACTCCCTCCTGGGTGTTTTGGAGCTTTCTTCCCTGTGTTTTCTTCCCTGTGTCATCGCCAGGATGATCAAGGGGATATTTTCAAGGCACAAGAGGAGCTGCCACACAATTTATTGCGCACATTTTGCTCAGCTGTGAAGGCTGAACTTCCTCCTGAGCTGTGCCGAGCCTGCGCTGCAGTTACCCCGAATTTACAGAAACCTGTGTGAATTTGGGTTTCCAGCGTTCCCAGAATCCCAGAATGTCCTGAGCTGGAAGGGACCCCCAAGGAATGATCCAAGTCCAGCTCCTGGCCCTGCACAGGACACCCCAACAATCCCCTCCGTGCCTGTGTGTGATTTACACCAAATCACGCACAAGGCTCAGGAACTGCTCGAAACCTCGAGGAATCCTCAAATTTGGAAGAATTTCGGCAAACCCAGGCCGAGTTTTAGGGTTGCAGGACCATTTCTCAGCTGGGTGGGCACTGTGGGGCCTCGTGGTGGAAAATGCAGCCGTGGTGTAGGACCAGGAGGTTATTTCCTCATCCCCACTCAAACACAGACAGCTCCTCGTAAACTGCAGCACAAACCCTCCTCCCAGTTTACACAAAGCTGGACAAAATAGCTTTTTATCTAAGCTCTGTGGGCCACGTATATGAAACGAAGTTGCCAAACACAAATTAATGTGTAATTATTTTTCTTGCCTGAATCACTTTCTTTCATGTGTCATAACATGCAGAGTAAATAGCACCACACCTTTTTACTTTAATTGTGGTAATCTGATCTCTCAGCCACAAGAAAGCCTCCTCTAATGCCTTCTTTAGAATGGACTTTCAAGGCAAAGCAAGAGCAGTAACTGTAATAATCACCTCTTCTTTTCTTCTGCTGTCAAAATGCAGGGGGGTTGTTAAACTAATCAAGGACCAGGACCACACGGCAAAAAAATAAATGCCCTAAAAGACAAACAGAGGTAAATGTTTGACAGGTAATTTAAGGTGATGGTGGGATTTTTTTTTTTTCTGATTTGCCTGGTGAGTAATTATTTATGGGGTAAACATGAGGCTGTCTGGCTTTATGGTAATATCATAATGGGAACCATGTAGTATTGTTTATCTGCTGGGATTGTCTCAGAGTTTTGAGGAGCAGAATTTAATAGTGGCAGGTGTCAACTCAGTTTGATCATCAAGGATCTCCTGTGCCCAGAGGATCATTAAGATAAATAGAATTTCATTAGCTGGGTTTGGCCCATGTTTTGCATTGAGTCCTTGGAAAAGAAAGGACACAGGGATTTACTTCAGAGCAGAAAATCTCTTTTACTATTTAGAAGAACAATAACTTTCCTCCTTATTTTCTATCACCTTCATTCCCTGACCAGTCACAGTTTAGGAATAAAAAATCTACATCCAAAAATGATCCTATGACAAAATTAAGTGGAGAACCCCAAAAAGGGCTGCCCTTCCTGCTGCTTTCATGCTCTAATACCCACAGAGGTGAAAGAAAGTCTTCTCAGAGACTTGGGGACAGCTGGGTGAGTTCCAAGCCTGAGCTGCTTGACCAGGTCTTGGGGAAGGTGGGCAACAACTGCAGGAGCTGGGCCAGCACAATGGAGACAGCCTGGGACAGAATTTAAACTTAAGGGTGAAGAACATTGCTGGCCTCCTCTGTCCACGAAAATCAGTGCCTTTATTTCCACTAAAATCACTGTCTTTATTTCCACAAAACTCTCTGCTTTTAGTTGCACTAAAATCACCTTTTTCTGTGGTGGAAAAAGGTAGGAAATTTGAGATTGAGTACAATCACCTACCACTTGTAGCCGAGCAAAGCAGCCCCCTGTGATTTTGGGGTGATTCACCCCCTGTGCTGGTGAGAAAGGAGGAACTTTCCCCCCTGTCTGGGCTACCCAGGGGCAGAACTGCTCTGGAAAGGGCATTCCCCATTCCCTGGGAGCCCTGCCCCATAACCTGGTTATTTCCAGGACAACTTCCAGCTTTGAGCCCCATCAGTGCTCCCTCAGTGTCTCCCAAGGGGCTGTGCTGTCCTACCCCAGGAGGCAGAAATTCCAGGAGGTCACAGAGGGTTTGGATTGCAGACCCTGAGGGTTTTCTCTGCAGCAAACAGAGCTCTGGGCGAGGTTCTCACACCATCCCTGCGTCTTTTGGGTCTCCTGCTCTCCTCGTAGCTCCCTGGTGGAGCTCTGCTGCCAAAGGCCCTCGCTGGCCTCCTGTTTAGGTAAGATGTAATTACAGCCCTGCTGCCTTTGCTGGTTTGGTGCTTGCTGGCTGCACTCAAAGCCCTGCAAGTCATCACATGCTGTTTTCAGTGAGTCTCCTGATTTCTGCTGCCAGAATCCAAGGACTCCTGTCAGCTCATTATCCCTCCTGTACTCACCTCTCCTGCCCAGCAGAAGGAAATGACCAGCAGGTGGTTGTTCAATTTGCTAGGAAGAGTTCTGAGAAACCATTTCTTTCCGCAGCTCACCCTGAGCTGTGTACACCGATCCACCCTACAATACACTTGGGGGGAAACCTATTTAGCTGGTGAAGCGTCAGTTCATTTATCTTTTTATAATTTCTGTACTAACAACATCACCAAAGTCACAAAGATCTCAGAAATACCTTATCAAAGTCTTTGATGTCAGATTTACCCAACTTATCAAGCGGCTTAACCAAACATCCTCATCGCCCAATGCCAAAACATCCTCCTCACCCAGTCTAAACACATTCTGCTCACACAAATTAAAGCCTGACAAGGCCTTACTCCCTCATTACCCAGCTGACAAAAAAACCCTCCTTCTGTGTCAGGAGCACAGTGTCAGATGTATCATCCTGCTCCTGTTTCTGCTGAAGGTCCTCCTATTAAAGGTTCCACCTGTACAGCTCCCCAAAGGATCACACATAGCCAATAATCCCAGAATTGTCTACATTTCTCCTCCTTCATGACAGCCAAGATGGGGAAAAAAAAAAAAAAAGAAAAAAAAAAAAGAGGGGAACAAACTAAATTGATCAGTTGTTCCAAATAAAGATCCTGATATTTGCAGAGAATTTGCTTGGTGGTTTGATTATCCCCAGAGTTCAGCTCAGGATGAGGATAGCCTTTGAGTCCACGCTGAGGGCAAAATCCCTTCTGGGATGGCCAAATCAAAGTGGTCGTTCCTATTTACCTCAAAGACATTATCAGTGCTGCAGGAGGCAGCTGATGGAATGAAAAGGGTGATCTCAGAAGTCTCCAGATGGAGCTGCTGCAGCACCAAACCCCAGCACTGGGTCAGGAGCCTCTCTCTCCTTTCGGGGTGAAGCATCCACCCACAGACACGCACCCAGCATGGGCTGGTTTATAATAAGAGCCTCTTTCATCTAAACTAATCAAAGCCATCAGTTTACAGGAATCAGTGTCTGGAGAGGTGCCTCCACCCTCTGCGTGAGAGCGAGATGTTGGAGATGCAAACAGGACGGAAGCGCCGTGTAAACCTCGGAGCAAACAAAAAAGCTGTGAGGAAAACAAGGGGAGCTGTAAACTCCAACCACCCAGAGGGCAGGTGGAACTCCAGCAGTGAAAATTCGTGCAGCTCCTTCTGTGGATTGAGAAGAGTTGAGCTGTTGAGCAAAAGGATTTGACTCCTTGGAGTCAAAATTTTCAAAGTTGTTGAGCAAAAGGATTTGACTCCTTGGAGTCAAAATTTTCAAAGTTTGTCTCATCTCCTCCCAGCCAGGTGCAGGTGTGAGAGCTCAGCCCCACAACAGGGAGAACAGGAGAATTATGTTCTCCTGCTTTTCAAGTTTTTTAATATTTAGGACTTTCCCACCCTCCAGGAGGGACACCAGAAAGGGTGGCAGGGGTGTAAGAAGCAGATGGAATATCACTTAAAGGTAATTCCAAGATTGGACAACCAACTGTTCTGACTGGAGGAGGAGGACAAAGACAAATGTGTTGTTTCAGGTCCATCTCTAGCAACAATTGTGGCAGCAAGAATAAAATCAAATATGCGGCAAAGTGAAATAAGAAATAAAAATGTATATAGAGTACTTCCATATTAAAAATGTTCCTTCTAAAGGGAGTGCACTCACACGCTTATGACCTTCTGCATTACAGAGCTGGATTTCTTAATTTAAAATGGTATATGTATAAAATATAGGGAATATGTAAAATATATAAAACTATTTACAAATCATGTAAATTATCTCCAGCCCATTCAGGTGATTGAGATGCACATATTTCCCATAAATTATTCCAAGCTGGTGCAAATTTTGCCTTAAGTCATAGTCCCAGTAATGAAACAATTACTTCACATGTTTATATCTGTGAGCAAGTGGTTAAGTACTGAAGGACTTTGTTGGTTAAAAAACATCTGTGAAACAATGAATTTTTAATTTTGATAAATTTTAAGTACTTCACCATTCAAATGCCTGGGTAAAGTGATGTCCTTTACTATTGGAACAGGAACCCTTAGTGCCTTGTAAGGTGCAGATGTGAGACCAGGTGTTTATAAATGATACAGTAAAACAAATATATTGCACTGAAGGCTCATCTATTATGAATTAAAACAGTAGCTTTAATCCTCAAAATTTATTCCCTGCTGGATAAATGGTTGTGGGCCAATGCCAAGGATGACAACAGAACACAATGAAGAAAAGCAAAACAAAATATTACTTTATGTTGTTTGTATTCCCCAATAGTCAAAAGGTTTAGAATAACAGGAACTTTTCAGTGATTTAAAGTGATGTCTCCTGACAGATTTTCCTGTGCTCTCTGCCTTCCTCTGCTTGGCATCCCCCGACAGGCAGCCTGGGTGACTCTCACAGCTCTTGGGACGGGTGGAGAGGGACAGATCTGTCACTTCCCTGCTCCAGGTTCCTGCTGAGGCTTCCCTAAAGCCAGGACAAGCATGGACAAGGTGCAGAGGATATTTTATTAGGTACAGGGGATTTCCTTAGATCACTAATGAGGCATTAGATCTTCTCCTTTCTCAGACAAGAAATATCAAGGGAAAGAAAATTGTCCCCACCCTTTACTAAATGCCTCCCTCACTTCCTAGGAACCTGAAATGATTTTCCAGAAGTTCTCCTCACGGCTGCCAAATCTCATTTCTGTTGGGTAAGTATTTACTGCAAGCTCAAGACAGGCTCCTACCAGAGGTTTTTTCCACCCCACCCTTCCACCCTGCATGTACATAACAAGGCAGTTATTCATGGCCTGAGCACAGGATGAGATGGAAACTCCTGGAGCTGGAGATGGGATTCAGACAGGCTGGGCAACGTGGCAGCCTTGGAAGGAAGTTGGCCAAGAGCTGAGGACAGACACATCTCGCAGAAGTTCTGCTGCCTGTTGTTCTGGTGCATTATTTTTAGCTTGGTGTGGTACAGGAGGCATCCTGTTGTCCCAGTTCCCTCCAGGGATGGAGGGTGAGCTCTGCAGGGCACAGCTCTACCTGAGAAGCTGGACCTGAAAGCTCTGACTTAAACATTGGCTTAAGCCCTTAATGTGCCTCTCTTCTGGGTGAATAGATCCCATTTCTCTGAGTCCAAATGGATCAGGGGGGATGTTGGACAGCAGTGAAGCTCTACCAGTCCTGCCATCCAAGAACTGAGTCAGTTTGAGCACTTCTGTTTCAAACTATTTGAGAAGGGCATAGAGCACGAAACTTCACCTTTGGATCAAGTTCCATACAGGCATATGTACCTCCAAACTGCACACAGTTTTGGAAATAAGAAACTCCCAAGATCTTCAAAAAATGTCTCCTGACAAACATCAGTGTTTATTCACACAGGTGAATAAACATCTCTTTGCAACACAACATTGCCAGAGGAAGAATGCTGGAGGTGAGGGCCATCTGCCCTGAACCCTGGTCCCAGAAGTCTGAAATCCATACGTGGGATCCCTTTCCATGTTCCCTCACTCCTATAATCCTTCTCTTTGTCACCTTGTGCTTGTTTTTACTGTAAGAGCACATGCCTGGTTTTGTCTTTGATCTTGGCTGTGGCTCCAAGGTGCTGTAAAGGCACAACAATTATGTCACCAGCAGCCTCTTGCCCCATGTGTGCTTGGGGATATCGTGTACCAGCAGTAGCATTCCTCCCTCCACGTGAAGAGATCAAGCTGGAGATTATCTGCCTCTCATTAATGCAGAGAGCTCCTGTGAGACCTTCAGTCCTGGTACTGCCTCTCCTGTCTTTGTCCCACCTTTCTCAGCTGGACAGGGATCCTAGCTCAGGTGTTACAGGAATATTGGCAGATGTTTCTCCTGTTTTCTCCCAATTGCCATGAGGAGCCAGAGGGCCAGACCAAGCTGAAAGGTGTTTCCTACACAAAGTCAAGTGTGAGATCCTGTACAAGATAACAGTGAGGAAGATCTGATGCTGAAGGGCATGAAAGAGAACCTTTTAGAAACCAAAATAAGTTCTTAAATAATAGCACTGACCAGAGACTGGAGCAGGAATCCCAGCAGGCCTGCAAATAACTTTTCCAAACAGTGAAATTCCAGCTGGGATTCCCATAACAGAGTTAACCTGAGCAGGTACAAGGAATGTGGCTACACCCATCTGCCCATTCTCCCTCCCTGCCTCTCACAGCCATATTCATGATCCACTTCTTCCATTTTGTCAGCTTTAGCATTCCCTTGTCTCACTTTTTTCATCACTTTCTCCTTCAACGTAGCCGTGCCCGGAGCTCTGTGCTTCAGTTTAGGACAGAGAACGGCTGAGTGACCAAAAAAGTCTCTGTGGGGAACAAAATCCTTGGTCTCACACTCTTTTTGCAGGATGTGCATGTTTGATTGGTTACAGGTTGATTTCAAATCTGGGTTACAATTTCCATAGTTAGCCCATCCCTCCTTTTTGGGACAGAGCAGAAGCCAAGCTTTTTGCCTCTTTCCTACAAGACAGGACAGGGGGAAATGGCTTCACACTGACAGAGAGCAGGTTTAGATTGGATATAGGAAGAAATTCTTCCTTGTGAAGGTGGGCAGGCCCTGGCACAGGGTACCCAGAGAAGCTGTGGCTGCCTCTGGATCCCTGGAAGTGTCCTGGTTGGACATGGGGTAGTGGAAGGTGTCCCTGTCCATGGTGGGGTGGTGGAGATGATCTTTAAGGTCCCTTCCAGCCATGATTGACTCCATGATTATATTTCTCCCAGGTTACATTCCACCTTTTTTTCTAACTTCAGCATCACTGCTTCAGTCAGTGGAACCCTTGACAGCAGATGTTCACTACAGCCACCACCAAAGAAATCTCTCTTAAATATAGAAATATGATTGTATTTAGGTGTTAGGACAAATGCAGGCACCAGGGAGTCCTCCTGATCCCCACTCTCAACCTCTGATGGTAGAAAGAATCAGTCAAAAATCCGTCCCCATCAGCAATGCTGAGATGTTGTGGGAAGAGGCCAGGAAACCCCACAAACCCAACTCCTTCTCATAACATGCAATAAAATCATCGCTCTCTTAAATTAGAGTGATCAGCTTGTTAATCAGTGAACTAAAACAGGCTCAGTGTCACAGTGAGCTCTGAAGGTCTCCAAGCACATCAGCAGGGCTGTGAAAAACCCACAGAAATGACAATCCTTCCCCAGCACTGACAGTGCTGTGTGAAAACCAGTGTTCAGCCATGTACCTGTGCCTGTAGGTAAAGGGTGAGGCTGATCCCTGCTGGGCAGCATGAAGTGAATTTGGGATTATTCAATACTGTGGGTCCCCCCTGCCAGTGAAGCAGGCACACAACCTACAGACAACACTCCATTCAGAGCCCAGCTCATTTGCCATCAACATTTCCTCAGAATCCCACACTTTAAACTCAGCCCTGCTTTGGCATCAATGGGGATTCTCAAATCCTGTTGTGGTCCATGAGAAAAATAACAGTTCAAACATTTTTTCACTTTGTTTCCACTCACTGGTCTCACTGGTGAGCCAGAGATGTCCAGTTCTAAAGAGGAGCAGGACATTTCATTGCCATTTGCCCATTTTTATGCCATCCCTGGGTATCTGCTCTTAGGAACTGAGGCAGGCAGACCAGAGACTTGACCTTTTTTATTCATTCACCTCCTCGCTGACCCGGTTTGGGAGAAGCGCATCTCATAGTAAGGAAATCGACAGCAGTACCTGTAGAGGTTCCAAGAAGTCTAAGAAAAGATAGGTGTGTTAATTTATTTTTGATACTTTTGGGTGGAGCCCTCCCACTCATGGCAGGCTGCCACTGCATCACAAGCGCATTATCCTCTTGCTTCAGAGCCTCCTTCCCTCTCCCCCAGGTTTGGCTCGATGTGATTCCCACTGCAGATGTCTTTGAAAATGTTCAAGCTGTCGTTGGTAGATGGAAAAGTAGATGCACAGCGTGTGACCCCTTTGTGAAGGAACTGTCTCTCTGCTCTAACACACGCTCAGATCTTGTTATTATTCTCTGTGGTGGTGCGATTTTGTTTCTTTTTTTGGAAATCATCCCTACAGACTCGTTGTGATTAAATGTCTAATGTTTAAAGCTTCCATGAGCCTTTTAAGTCCTGTTTTGCAGTTTGGGCTTTAGGCCTGGGAGGTCTACAGTTCAAATCTCAGCACATTCCTCACTGCTGTTTTTAATTATGATTTGATATGGACATTATTGCTGCAGGGATCTCTCTCACACTTCAGAACACACAGTTTACCAAAAGTCAGGAGACGCCAATCAAACTGGATCCCATTTCAAAAGAACAAGGCCTGTAGCGGCCTCATTTTGTGCCCAGAGAAGAATTTGGTTGATGTTTAGAAGTGACATACCTAAAGGGAGGGAGGAAACATGAAAAGACCAAGGGGCAACCCAAAACCAAAAAGCTCCTATGGGGTGAGATATGCCCAGTGCCGGATCACCTGGGGAAGCAGCTTTGTCCACTCAGTACCTGCCCCTCCTTGGCTCCCTTTGTCACATCCCTGTACCATAAATAGTGCACCTCCCTTTCTGCAAGGCCTGCAGAGGGAAGGGAACACAGGCTGACTTCTTGGGGAATTAACCAGTTGTGTGATGAGGAGAATTCATTCTGCCTCTGTATCCTCAGCTCTGAAATATATTCAGCAGAGATCGAGGCGTGCTCCCTCTGAGCCTTGTCTCTCCCTGCAGCTGATAAGGGAAACAGGAGCAGGGACCATCCCCAATCTCATGGCTGCTCACACCAAGCCCTAACTCTGACTGCTGATGAAACTCAGTTATTTTCCTAAATATCCACATCTCCATCCCAGCTCTCCCTGTCTTTAATTCCTGAGACTGAAACGGCAAAAAAAGGTGTCTGGTTTTACACCATCTTTTCTGCTTAGCTTTGGGTTTCTTGGGAGTGGGTCTGAGCCATCCCAGCTGAGAAAGAAAGTCTTTTTCAGCAGAGCACGCTGTCGGGATGCTGATGACTTTGGCTGCAAGGCAGCTTTGATCAGGACCTCTACACTGGGTAAGTATAACCACAGACACTTTAGTAAAACTGCTTTTTATTATGTAAACTATACCCACGGCTGCCCTGAATTAAAACAATTTTCAGATGGGAGTCTTTTCTATGAAGGCACCATTTCATTTCACTTTGCTTCTTTTCTAGTTTCCTGCATTAAAAAAGGGTGAGCCTTGAAAATTGCTTGAAATATTGCATATTCATTTTAAGATCTGCCACTGAGTCATATTTTGCATCAATCAAGCAGCTAAACTTTTATTTGTCAAGCTTTGATTGAATTTTGTAGTTTAAAAAAAAAAAAAAAAAAAAAAGAAAGAGGAGAAATAAGACCAAAACTGTATTTATAGCAGTCTGGGTTGGAATATAAAGTAATGATAAGGAGTGGGTTTGGAAGATGAAAGAATGAGATTGGAACCTGTGTCTAACACCAATGAAATGAAAATAAAGTCCTCAGGGTCAGCAGACAAAGAGGGCAATAAAAGGCCAGTGGAACTAAAAGAATGTCATTTTTCTCAGTGTTAAGATTCTAGCCAGGCACTAGGACAGAGATTTTGGAATCATTATACAAGTCCTTTATAAATAGTTGGATTTCCAGGTTCTGGGATTATTCACTTGGGATCTAAACATGACATTTGCATTCAGTTATCTCCCCTATCTACTCATTTCATGGGTGTGTCAGGTATCAAAAATCAGACACTGCCAGGGACATCATAACATCAATCTGGGCTCTTTCTTTAGGAGGAGCATTTCAAAATCTTGTTTGAGCTTCAAGGCCCAGGAGATGCTTTTCATACCTTGGACCCCAAGCTGAGCCTTCTCTCTTAGAACAGTGGGAGGTTGTAGCACTGAAATTATGACAAATTTCCTGGTTTCCCCTTGAGGATGGAAAGGTAAGGCTTGGGATCCCAGCTTCTTGAAGTTCCTGCAATGCCTGTGTAATCAAATCCTTTATCATATTGCTGGCTGAAGAAGGCTTGGAGACAAGTTTTAAGTGCATATCTATTTTTTTATGGCACATCCTTCCATTGCTGTGTGACACCCAAGTCACTTGAAATCCAGAAACAAAGGAACTGGAAGTGCTCAAGATTGTAATCTGCATAAATGTGGTGATTTTGTTTTCCAGGGAGTCCTCTGAGTGTACAAAAAGACAAAGAGTTTGCAAATGCTGCTAACGGTGACAGATCTGGGAGTAAAACCTTCACATGGCTGAGGCAAACTGGGACACCTCAAACAGAAAAAGGTGCTCCTGCCTACATTTTTCAGGAATTTTAGCATTGACAGGCCATCATCTTAAACAGTCTTCACATGTGAACTGCATCACAGGCAGACCCTTGGTCTGAAGTTCTGAATTCAGAACTGTAGCCCAAGGTCCTGGAAAGGGCTCATTAGAGTCACAAAAGCTCATTAGGGTCACAAAGGCTCATTAGGGTAACAAAGGCTCATTAGGGTCAGTGTCCTGCTCTGTCTGCAGCTGAAACACTGACAGGTGGGCACACCTTGTCCCCGGAGTCTCTGGGATGAGCACATCTGCCATACACAGAGATTTTGCTTTTTCTCGCAGGATTCTACTCCCTCCTCTCCCAGACTCTCTGTTGCAAATGTGCCAGCCTTGTCAGGAAGGAATTTTACTACTCCTTCCCACCACCAAAACAGCAGGACTGGAACAAAAGAGAGAATTTTCTGACTTCAGTTATTTCCTTCTTCTGCTCTGGTTTCCCATCCTCACACACTCAGTTATTATTAAGATTAAAACACTTGCGCACTATCAAGGTATCTGCCTTCAGAATCAAAAGAATAATGTCATACATTGCCAGTTTGCCAGCACCATGTGCCAGACTTTCCAGGCTTCCAGCCTCAGATATCATCATATCAACAAAGAGGAAATCTCAGACGTTGGAGAAGTGTTGTACTCCCAGGAATTCACGCAGCCTTGTTTCCCAGCCAGCTTTCTGTTTCTATAAACACTGAAGGAGTTGCACCCAGCTCCTGAAGCCAGTACCAGGCTGGCCATGGGATTTGACTTCCCAAAGCCACATGGTTGCAGTTATATTTCCATACAAGCTCTTGAATACTTCCAACAGTTCCAGCCTAAGCGTGAGGGTTTGTGGTGTCACTAACCCAGGCCATGCTTCTTGCCATTCTTTCTGTAACTAAAGCTTCTTAGGGATTTTTAGGGTCATTTATTTGTTTTTAAGGAAAATGTAATTTGCAGGTTAAGAAAGAGTGCAGGGGGGGTCAGGTCTCCTGGGTGCATCCTTCTGAGCTCAGTTACCGGCTCCTCCATGAGCATCAGCGTGATAGGAATTGCACTTAATGACTGGATATAGAGCCCTTTGAGATCTTGGATGAAGCAGCTTATTGAGATGCAAAATATTCTTTTGAAGAAGAGTATTTCCTCATACTTCTGGGCATGAGTAAGAAAAACATGAGAGGAGATGATGTAACTCTGGGCCTGCACTGCTGGCTCCGAACACTCCTGTTGGAGCTGAGTTAGTAAAACTTTTATTTATGCTCTTATTCTGGCCATGCTTGAGGGACAGAGCAGCCCAAAAATGCTGTGTGCAGCCATCCCTCATGTGCTGCAGCTTTCTGGTCCATCCGGGGCTCGGGGATGGGCTTTAAATTGGCATTTCTACCAGTCAGCCTTCGCTCCTTATTAATTAGCCCGTAAATGCCTCAGAAATCCCTCAGGGCAGAGTGTCTGTGGCAGCACACCACCTTTGCACAAGACAAGTAAATCTTTTCCGAGCCACTTGATCCCGGGATGGAGGAATGGGAGCCTGGAGGAGGCTGGATTTGGGTACTCCAGAGCTCAGGCACAAGGAGGGCTGGCAAGGCACAAAAAGGTGCCAGCGCTGCCATTACCAGCAACGTGGAGCAAATCACCTGTTCTGGATATCAACCTGCTGAATTTCCCATTTTATTCACACAAAATCCATCTAAATCTTCCCCTCTGCTCCCCCTGACTCTGTCCTGGCAGCAGCCCCCACACCCTGACCCTTGTCCAAGTTCAGCCCATGCAGGCCCAGCTTTCACCATCTCTGGGTGGTTTTTTCCACTCATAAAAGCTGTTAAATGTTCCTAGAAAACTGAAGAAGTGTGATCCTTTCCTGCAGATGTCTGAAAAATCCAATTTACAAGTCTGCTGTGGCTTCCATCCAGTGTCCCAATGCTAACACAGCTCTGGTGCACAAATTAATGCTGCTGAGAAAAAAAAAATTTTTTCTGAGGGATAAACTATTAGAGGCCTGGGGAAATATTCATTTTGGGGCGAAAGAAACCCAAACAACTAAAGCATCAAGCAAAAGAGCACAGCTGATTTTTATAACTTAATTTATGTATTCTGTGTGTATCCTAAAGAAAAAGTTTCCTGGAATTTTTTGTGGGGTATAGCCACAATTTCTTTGACTCAGAGCTGTCAGGCTGGCCTGCCCACAGTGGGCATGTGTTTTCCATACATGAGCTCTTTTTATGATTAAATGCACTGAGCATGTGTAAGAGCATGGCAATGTACAGCAGCTGAAATTCCAATTATTGAGTGGCTGCTAGATGGGAATTCACTTTCACCCAAAGTGTTTGAGGTGAGGACAGGAGGAAAAGGAACCATCCAGAGACATGAGGGATGGGAACCCAGGGGCATCGTGGGGCTCCCTGACTTGGCAGCAATTCCCAATTTTGCTGCCTCTGGAATGGGGAGAGAGGCCCAGACTGAAGTCTCACAGCTCTGTCCTGGAGGAAGGAAAGATCCCTGCCCAAGTCAAGCCCTGTGTTTCAGCTCCTGGCAGAAGAAAAGGCGAGTGATGGTGCATTTTTTTTGCTGCTGTGCAGCTCCAGCCCTGCTGTGGAGGTGCAGCCCAGCATGGGCAGGGAGCAGCGAGGCTGGGGCTGCTCAGAACCTCAGCAAACCACAGTTCCACCTGCACCAAAACCCAGCTCCAGAGTGCCTGGAACATTCAATAAAACACCACTGCTAAATTCTAAATTCTGGCACTGCACTGTGTCATCCACAGAGCTCCTGCCATGGGCAGGTCACAGAACAATCAGGGAGCACACGATGTCCAGTGTCCCTGTGGTCTCAGAAGATGACAGGTGGGCAGAGGGTCATTCTTTGATTTCATTCTGCTTTCAAGCCATGAGTGAACAGGCTGGTAGGTGTTGCAGAGGAGCAAATGTAAAAATTCAGGCTGGGAAGACAGACAGAACCTGGCTGAGGGTGTGGGTGTGTTTGGTCAGAGCAGGAATGGTGTGGCAATGCTCTGAGGAGGAGCACAGCAAAACTATGTGGAACCAGACAGCACCTAAAGAGGGAGAAAATGCAACAGGAACTGGAAGAATTGTTATTTTTAAAATTCTTTCTCCCCAGGCCATTTTTCGACCAACTCAATTTTTCCACGTTTGCCTTGTTTAAAGCATTCTAATACCATTCGTGCTTAGGAAAATGTGTATATTTGTAATTAAATGCAACATAGCCAGTCTGTATTGCACTGTGTCTAAAAAATTCTTTGGTGACAGGAAATCTCCAATGCAACTCAATGAAAATGTTGCCTGAGAAAGAAGTCTTTAAAGCCTGGGTAAGGCTCTCATACACTGTCTCTAGATACAGCTTCTTTTAACCCAATCTGCTTTTTTTTTTTTTTTTTTTAATTTGTCAGTTTTTCACACAAACTGCTTTGCACCTTTACCACAAAGCAGGGATTAACCTGCAGTCAAAGCCATGCAGGATTTTTCTGAGTTCCCAACCACAGAAAAATAAAAAGTCAGAGCAACCCACCAGTGCCATGGTTTACCTTTGTGTGATTTTATAAACAGGGGCAAGAGGGAAAGAATTACACTTTGCCCCCAGGTTCAGACTGCTTGGTAAGAATCTCAGACACTTTAAGTAGGCGCCACAAATTGTGTAAGCCCTGACCTGCTGGCTCGCTGCCTAGTTCACATGACAGAGATATCTGATGGTTTTGGCAAAGCAGATTGAGGTGGAAAGGTGCCTAGAAGCCAACAGAAACAGGGCAGCCATCCTAAGGGGGCTGGAAAGGAAGCAGATCTCTAAGGTGCAGTTTGCATCTGGGGAGAAAGAAAGGAGTGGGATTTTTATTATAATAAATCTGCTTGATTCCTTTTCTACCATACAGATAGGAAGTAGGAGGAGTACATTGATATTTTGAAGGCAAAGGAGTCTTTTCAATCCTCAGGAAAGTTTTTTAATGAGTGAGTGTGTGCTTGGCCCAAAGCAAAGCCACCCCACTTCTACTACAGCTCCTTTCCTTGTGCAGCATCTTGCCTGTAGGATTTGGGAGTGTGAAAAGAGAGTAACCCAAGTACAACCATTGCTGCTCTGGAGTGCCTTTTCAATCAGGGCATTTCCCCCTTTCCTCAAGTTGTTGCAGGCAGGCAGCTGCCAGATGTGATACTGCCTCAGGGCACAATGTGATATGAAGTCAGGAAAACAAGATGTTGGATGCAGGAAGCATCACTCATAAAATTGCTGCTCCCAAGAATTCCCCCCACCTTTTGCTGAAGTGCCTCTCTGCCCTGACAGTCCAATATTTTCAAAAGTGAGCCTCAAAAAAGATTTGCTTATCTACATTCAAGCACTGCTAAGAAGAAAGTAGGATCCATGAAGTGCTTTTTATCTTCTGCCACTACAATTCCACCACTCTCATACCCGAGGGCAGTGCAGCAAAGAATAGATCCGTGAAGAATGAAATCACTGAAATCCAGAAAAAGGGAAGAGTGAAAAGACGGAAAAAAGCACTAAAACCTTCCTCAAACTCTTTCTTTCAGCTATCATGTGTTGTCAACCTCTCTCCACAGTTACTTTTTTTCTTCCCTAGTTTTCCTACTAGGAAATTGATTGGGGCTTTAACTGCCATTAGCAAATGAAAGACAGCGAGGTAATTAGGAATCGGGATGTCAGAGAGAGAGAATTATTTGCTGAGTGATTTATTGATGATTAATTTTGTTCTGATGTTCTTGCACACACCGAGCTCTCATTACTCACAAGCAGTTCAGAACCAGGCAGTTCAAAAAGCAGCTTTGTTCTAATTGTATTCATAGGAACACATCCTACAACTTGCTTGTCTGACTTCTCCACCACAATGGAGGAATGTCCTCTTTAAAGCCTCTTCCCTACTGCCATATTTATTTGATTTACAGGCAAAATTTGTAAAATAGTCCCATCAGAAAAGGAGTCCTTAAAGCATCTTAGAGAATCTATAACAAAAAATATTCACCAAAGGGCTCCCCTGTGCTATTAGTATTTGTACTGCTGTGGTGCCTGAGGCCCCAGCTGAGATCAAGGCCTCGGTGGTGGCCAGTGTACAACAAGATAATGAGAGACAGGTTTCCCTCACTGCCCTGCCATGACCAAGAAAAAAGGGAAATAGACTGAGAAAAGGTGGCTGAAGAAATAGATCTCAGGAAAGAACCCCCTTCTCCTGTTTCTAAGCCAGATCATCACTAAGATCATTAAATATCCTTGTCAGCTATTGCTCAGGCTGGTGATGCTGGCACAGGTGCAGAGCTCCTGAGCCACATTTTGCCTGTTCAAAACTCGAGTTTTGGCACAAAACAGCTTTGCCCTCTCTCAGCTGCAGGTTACTGAAGAAAGAAGAAGATCCCAAAGCAAGTTTGGCACTGTAAAGCGAAATTCTTGATCTGATGTTGCAATTTGAGGCAGGAGCAGAAAGGCCTCTCCGGAGGGAGCAGGAGCTCGTGTTGCTAACAAGACATCATTACTGATTTCTTCCACTTCTCAGGTTTGATTTAGAAAATCATTTGTGGACAGTGATAATTCGTTGACTTAAGTTCTTAAACAGAAATCCACAAATGGTTCAATTGATTCTGCCAGGCCCGAGACAAGGGGGCTGGCTCAGGGTTTATCTCCAAGGATTATAATGTGTAATTGGCAAAATGTCAATTCCTTATTATTGCTTTTCACAAGCCAAAAGAGCTGTGCTAAATTGGGGTTAAGGCTGACCTTACAGAACAGCAATTTAGGGTAATACCAATCGCCTTAAAAACACTGCATCACCACAGCAAATCTGTTAAAATCCAAGAGGTCAAAATTAAGGTTAAAATTACAGAAAAAGAAAACATGTATTAATGGTATGGAAATTCCATGCAAACATTCCTGGCTCTGCCAACTTCAGAAGAAATTCTCATGTGAAGTAGCTGTTTTTTAAGTCATCATCAAACATCATTATCATTTTCCCTCAAGAGAAAGTTTGCTGTCACTAAAAAAAACTCTCATTCTATTGGGATAATCAGAGAAAAGAGTATATTTTAATACAAGAAAAGAGTCAAAGAGCTGTCCATGTTTAATCAGAGTAAACCAAGCAAGATTTATTTAGGCAGAGGATATGATTGTTCCTTACAAACATCACAGTTTAGAGACAGGGAAGGGCATTAAAGCACAATGGTAAATAAAGAAATAAATTATCCAGGAGTGAACTTAGCTCTGAGTGAGGAGGATCCTTGCTGGCAGGGCACTGACATCCTGAAATACACTCATAGTCTGAAATATTTGGGAAGGAAAAATAAGCAATATTCTGAAATATTTGGAAAGGGAAAGCTACAAGTTTAACTATTAAGGTATAGGTTGATAAATTCATTCAATAAATTATATTAAGGGGTTTCCTGTGACAGTCCTGACCTGAGGTAAAAGACCTCTGAGATCTTTCTCCTTGTCCATGATACAACTGATGCCAACAGCTGGATCACAGGAGAGGGAAGCAAGAATTCATCTCTGTTAAGAGCTGCCAAGGCTTCATAGCTATTTGAAATAGATTTTTTAAAAAACCCTGGGCATTCAACTGTGTACAAATTAATACTTCATCATGGCTGAGATCAATAGGAAATGGCAGCCAGTCTGAGAGCTGGAATTCGTGGAGCATTCCCGAGGGAATTCTCTGTATTTGCTGTTTTGGCAGCTTCTACCAACTTTCAGTTACTAAGAAAAACATGGGAAAAAATGACCATTAGGGCCATAAAATGAATTCAAATATAGCTCTTGTGTGAGATTTCTATGAATTTTAATTTAATGGGGAATGTATGTAATGTTCTAGTAAATGTTTCTGGACAAGAGAAGTCAGATGTGGAAGGCAAGATTTATTGAAGAATCTATTCCTTCTTTATTTTAATTTCCACAAGATTAACTGCTTCCCTTGTAAGTTTTTGGAAAGTTAAATCTGCCATCAAAAAGTAAATGCTGCATTTAGAAAGAGAAAGATTTAACAAGCACAAGAAAATGAGTGAGCCTGTGCTCATATGAAGCACCCAAGTTCAATCAATTCAGAGTGAAAAGCATTTTCATGGCAGGGGTTTTTAAGTGCTCCTGGAATTTATGAAAGGAGGGAGACCCTGAACTTCCCACATGACTTTTTAAGTCTCAATACAGAGCAAAAATAATCATTTGCCTTCAAACTTGCTGTTTTCAAGAAGGATTTCTTCCTGTTTTCACAGCAAGTCCTGTAAAGGAAAGTGAGCTGGAAGAAACTCTCCAAAAATATAGAGAAGGGAAAAGAGAGCAGTGAGTGAGTGTTGGCTGTTCTGAGCCCATCCAGGATTCAGGGAGGTTCCCAGTTCCTTCTGAAATCCCTCTGAACACCACAGCCCTTCTTCTCAGCCAGGAGAAATCCACTCACCCCTTTTAGCATCACGGCAGACACAGGGGAGGTTTTTTCTCTGCAAACTTTGCTACAGATAATTACTTTTTTTCTCCCCTTAAAGGCTTAGGAAACATCCTGAAGGGTCTCTGTGACAGGAGTAAATTTAGTAGGAGAAGCTGAGATATTTTGCACTTCCTTTAACTCCCTGAGTTTTGGTGCCCAAATATCTGTGAGTCTCTGGCTCTGTGTTGTTCCACACTTGATGAAACAGAGGAAATCACTGAGTGCTGTGACATATTCCCATCTTTGGGGCAATGGGTTGTCCCACGTTTGGCAAGGGAGGAATGACTCCTGTCTTCAAATTTTCCTTTTTAGAGCCCAAACCATTCCATGACTCCATGATTTTATAAACGTGTTCCTTCCTCAGAATAGCTCAGGTGAGATTTTATTTAACTTCCCTGGATGGGATTGATTTTCCTAAAATGCAGCAGCATTATTTCCACCCCTGCCATTTTCTGTTAAGTCAGGCAGCTCTTATCAGAATTGTGGAACTGATGAAATCCACATCAGTTTCTCCTATTTCTTTCTGCTTGTATGATTAAAAAAATATATAATAATAAAACTCTTTTATTACAAAGTGCATTTCAAAGGCCTTGGCTTGTTACTCTACAATTAGTGATTTTGTGTTGGCACCCCAGGCCCAGAGCCAGATCATAAAAATAAAGGAGAGAGGATGAAATGTACACGCTGTTTGTGATATCATCATAGGCAAACAAAGAGGCAAAGCAAAGGCACCACCATGAAGCTGCCAGGACTAATTATTGGGTGGGATGTGAGGCACAGAGTGAACAAAGAATGAGAAAAAGCATCCAGTGTTCCATGGCTGCACTTCATAGGTGTCCACGGGACACTTCTCCCTAAATTCTGGCACGTTCAGCTTCCAGGGGTTACTCAGTTGTAAGGCTCTGTCAGCCTTTAATCATGGATATTGAATATTCTTTTATCCTAAAAGAAACCTAAAGCCTCATGGTGCTGGAATATTTGTTAACCAAAAAGTCCTCTAAGCATAAAAAAAAAAAAAAATTCATTTTCTAAGAATGGGGTCTTAAATTATAATAAATATGAAAGCTCACACTGACATTTTTTTATTAACAGGGATTTTCTCCTGGTTATCCACTTTCTCAATACTTGTTGGGGGTCAGTACCTTTCTGTCTTCCACCTTTCTGTAAAGGATATCTGAAATTAATTCATGTGTTCAACAATTAATAGAAATGCAGAGATAAACATGCACAGGAAGAGAAACTGTGAACACCTTTCCCTAGAAAGCAATATTTACAAATAGCATTAAATGAGATACAGGGGTTGGTATGGAAAGCAATGTAATAATTTGTGAAATAGGAATTTTTGTTATTTTAAGCAAATGTTTGTGGAAAAGGGCTGAAATTAGATGTGTGATACTGTTAGATGGGATAAATCACAGTTTACACATTGCAAAAGGGATCCTGTGTCAGGAGTTCTCAAACATTTCCACTCGAGGAAATAGATTTTCTCATAGATAATCGTTCCTTGCTTTTGATTATAAAATATCTCATGTGTATCTAGAGTAATTTGCTTGCATGGCATCCAAGTGCGAGCAGGAAACAATTCAGACTATTTTACATTGTCTATTAATTAAAGCAGAAAGAAATTAGGAGGGGTCACAAAAATGTCATCCCTTTGAACCAACCTCAAGATGCAGAGGAGCAGCCCATAAAGGGCAGTAAAAGCTGTGAGACACAGAATAAAACACCTGAGGTCAATGACTGTGAGGTGCAAATGAGGCCCAGGACACACCTTGTGCTGAGTGAACGGGCTGTTTATTAATAAACAGAGAGTGGTATGTGGAAAACAATCTTTTTCCATCCTCATCCTGAGTCAAGTAAGCAGCATTTAAGCTGGGGTTTAATTGAGCCTTTTGTAGGCAGCAACTCGGTTTGAGAAATTGGGATTTGAAGGAACTCTTAAGAGCTGGAATTTTCCAGCGCTGCAACTTTGCTTCAGGGGGTCTTGGCTTTTATTGAATGGTCCTTGGATAGGAGCAAAATAAAACACGGCCTTGGCAGGGCAAGGGGATAACGTAAGAGGGAAAGACAATGGTGCAGGAGTCCATGGCAAAAAATCAAAGGCAGGAGTTGTTACACTCATCAGATTGAAAGCAGTGAGGAAAAAAGCAGTAGCAGCAGGACGTAGCTGTGAAAACAGAGCCATTGTTTTTGTGCCCTGTTAGACTCAGCACCTCTTACTGGCACTTTTATATCGAAGCTCTTGTCCTGACAACTCATTTACCTCCAGTGCCGTAAGAAATGGATATTGGCACACTGCTGACGTTACCTGATTCATTAACTAATAAAATACCACTAATTGCAGAGATGGAGGAGCAAAGCAGGCCTGTAGAATATTGATTTTGATGGCTGATAGCACTGCTGAGCACTGAGAGGGGAGGCTGAACTGATGTGTTTTGCAGACAGAACTGTTTGCCTGACAGAGCATCACATTAATGAGGCAAACTCTGACTTTTGCACAGTGGAGAGATCAAGACGTAAATATCAGGGTGTAACCCAGCAGAGGAAAATCCTCTAAAGACTTGTTGAAAGATGTGGTATCAAATGAATTGCTTACTTCTTAGAGACTGCTTTGATATTTATTGGTTCAAATTGCTCCACTGACTCACTCTTGCATAAGCTTTCATGCCCCATTTTAATCTTGACATTTCGGGAAGCCAGGCTGAGGCAGGGTAATGACTGGCTTTACAAAGGATCAAAATGAAAAAGAAGAAGCTGAGCTGTAATAATTATAGACTGTGCAAAAAAAAAAAAAAATACATTGAGAAAACAGAGTGAGAAACAATCATCCAGTAATGAATGGGGCAGTAATGCCAAGATGTTTAGAAAACAGAGCCCTGACTTTGGGAAGTCAGGCAGTGCTGGATTTATATTTTAAGGTACACAAATAGTTTTGGTGTCTGTCTGAGAGTGTCATCTTCTCCACACAATCTCCTGAGTCACACATCTGAGATCTTGGGGATTTATCTGGGAAATAAACTTCACTTTCTCCCTGAACTCTGGGGACATGGGACAACAGGGGAATAGGGAAGGCACTAAAAGGGTGAAATCTACCTTAACCCTTCCAAAACATGTTGCAGCACTGTAGCTTCTATTTCTCTTCTATTGGTACATGAAAATGAGATTTATTGTTCAATACAAGGCCTAACTGTGAGCAGGCCGTGAACTTCACCTGTGCACTCTGTCCAACAGCACCAGTGGAGAATGGGATAAAATATGGGATAAATGTCAGACATTAAGGAAAAAACTGCCTTATCACATCTTGGAAGGGCCATTTTTGGGGGTAAAACAGGGCAGAGTGAGACCAGGTCAGCTTTCATGTTTCTAGGTGACCTCTGGGATGTTTTATCTTGGCCTATCCCTGGCACTGGATAATTGTGAGTTGCTGCCCACTGGAACAAAGAGCATCCAGCATTTTTAAGACTGCAGGACAGAAAGCATTCCTGAAGTAAACCCTTCTAATGAGGGAAAATACCAGTGTGCTTGAAATATTAGTAAACAAATGATTCAAAGCAGCCACTGAGGCCCACAAGGCCAGTGATTCAGCACCTCAGGAATTCATGCCAATTTTAATTCTCACCTGAACAATACCTGGAGCTGCTGGATGCACTGGAGCAGCCTGCAGCTCCCTCTCTGTCACTGCTCAGCCTCATTGCCTGGACATGCATTTCGGAGCTGAAGCAGTGAGGATGGAGTCAGAAATAGCTGTGGTTAACCCAGTCATTCACAGAAAGACCTGTGCTCTGCTTTCAGAACAAATGTGCCCTCTTGGAGCTCTCGGTGCTCCTTATTCTCCATGTGCTCGTGAGATCCCAGCTTCCTTTAATCACATCACAACCTCAGACCAGCAGCCCTCCAGGGCAGAGATTTCTCTGTGTTTCCTGATGTATATAAATTGTCCAATATTGTCCAAACATGATTGTTGGGAGTTCTCAGAAAAGCCTGAGGAGCCTGATGCACTGGAAGGAAAAGAAGAAAGGCCCATGTAGAAGATTCCATGTATTTGCCTGGAGCAGATGCAAAATCCATTCTAATAAACTGTATTTCAGATAAAATTTCATTGTAGATGTGTAGTTCATAAGCACAACAAAATTTGGGTTAATAAATCGTTTCAGACAGTGCCATTTGAAGTTGTTTTTTCCTTCTGTATTATTGTTCCATGTAATTCTGTGAGGTGGTGTTGAAAGCTGGGGTGAAAGGATGCTGATATGATGGTGTGACCTGAGTTTTCCTATACATCTTGGGCTAGATAAAATTTTCACCTAGCTCATAAAATAGGTAACATTGTGCTCTTAGCCTTGCCAGGGAAACCTGGGAGCCAATCTGTTGCTGCCAGGTCTGTTCTACACAAACACAGAAATGGCTTGGAGCAGAATAAATCCAGCAGAGTCAGGTTGGTCATTGTTTCTCATTATTTTGGAGTGTAAAATTTGTCGTATCTCAAAAAAAAACCAAAAAAAAAGCCAAAAAAACCTGAGATAGAAAGACAATGACCATTCAAGACTTGACTTTTCAGTTTAAAGTTTGTCTAAAATGCTTTTCTTGAAATAAATGAAGTAGTGACCAACTTCCCAGATAAAGAACTCCTGTACCTCTTGTATCAGGGAAATTAATATTTCAGCCTTCATATCTGGAGTATTTATCCCTAAGAACAGAATGAAATTTGGAGTGGCTATCTGACCTTTGATATGCAGAGTAAAACAAAATGCAGCAAGATGGGAAAATAAACTGAGTTTCTAATGCTTTTTAATAGTGTTTCATCCCACTTTTAGCAGAAATTGAGTACCAGGTTCTCCCAGGTGTAGTTTAGCTGGGGGAATAACTACTTTAAACTTGTGTGAACATGATGGAAAGGCACAAAACTACTGATCCCACACTAAATCTGGTCTTGGATATCCATAATTTTGCATCCAGGCCAAACGTATCCTGAACTTGGGTCAGAGAGAAAGAAGGAAAACACTGGAGGTGTCAGTTCATAAAGCAAAGTGTGGAGATCTCATCACCAAACCCAGAGCCATAAATGTTCCCTGATTATTGATTCCCCCTCGCCTTGGAACGAATCCTCCCTGGAAGTGCTTTGAGCGTTAAATACCGTTGATCAACATTTAATATAGATCAGCCTTGATAGAGATCTAGGCTGGGCTTAATTTCTTTTAGCCTGAATACTCCCACCTCCCTGAAAACATGTGATTAAACTGTTCTGATTTCTGTTTTAGATGAAGAACTCTGTCTCCACCGAAAACAAAAGAAGGTTCTGTCGCAAGACAAATTGAATCAAATTCTCCAGGAGTTTTCCAGTTCAATTAAGCTGTGGGATAGTCCCTATCTTAGGTGCAAATCTCTCTGTGCATTACAGGACCACAGACAGGGATGTGGCAAAAGGTAAAACGGGGAGTTATGTCTTTAAGGGCTGGTTGGAGACACTTGTAATCTCGTTTTATTGGTGGTACCCTCCCCAGCATAATGAACTTTGATGAAATTGCAGTGGCGCCTGTGAAGCTGAGCAGGCTTTGCCAGGGAAAGACCTCCCATGAACAAAATCGCCCGGGCAACAACTCCACACTGCAGCCAAGGCAGAAACTCTGGCAAAGTCACCTCTTCCCATCCCTTAACTCCTGCAATTCTCCTTTCTAAGCCCCACATATAAAAAAATAAAAAAGGAAAAGATTACCCATTTATATCTGTGGCTAAGCCATAGAGCTTAAAAACAAAATTAATACATTTTGTGAGAATCCACGGCATGGTTGAAAATGGCTCCGAGTTCAGCAGCCAGCAAAGTTGTTGCAAGGACCAAAAGGCTTTGCCACTAAGTTCACTGTCTAAGGAAATGAATCTGTGGAAGACTTTAAATAGCAATATTTTTAATTCAGCAAAGTTTCCACCCCCTGCCAGACTTGGAGAGATGGGAATAGGAATCTGTAAATTCATCATTGTTGTTTTTAAGGAGCTGGATCCAGGGAGTACAAACATTTAATAATGGATATAATTAAATTCTTTGCTAGTCAGTTTGACTCAGGAGCCAATTGGCACCATAATGTCATTTCATTTACATAAAATATGGAATAATTCTGATTCAGAGAACCGTGATTTCACAGAACTGGAACTGCAGATGAAATAAAGGTAAAAGAAATCAGGTTTAGGAACATCTCTCTGATAACATCTCTCAGGTTTGGAGTTTAGATATTCAAACTCTGGTATTTTATAGTAAAACTCTGGTCCAAGTCAGCTCCAAGCACAATCATTTTCAGTATAACAAATTACACTGGGCACTTTAATTTCCAGGTGATTAAATGAAGATACCTTCAAGTGACCTGAATTTGATAGATGATATTAAACCAAGCCTGAAAATCAGACTCTCCTTGGTGGAAAACCTGAGGAATCAACTAACAAGGAGATTTTTGCTGTCTTGGTGATGAACTGTCCTAAGAACTGCATTTTCAGTGAATATGAAGTGACATTTGAAAACTTCACTGAAAGTCGATCCAGATGTTTAATCTGACCAAGCTGGTTCATCTCTGCATATAAATAAATTCTCTTTTTGGTTGAGAGTGAAAATGCAGCACTTCCTTCTTTGTCTTGGGTTTCTCAAACAAGCATTAAATTATTATAAATCAGTGACAGCAAGGAAAGATTTCTGGGATTGTTTTTTGTTGGGAATTTTCATTTTGAAACAGGATTTATGCTTTAATAGGCTCCTTCTCAGCAACCCTTGAGGGAGTAGCATCTACAGAGAGACAAATATAAATTGCAGTCAAATCACAGCCAGGTTTACTGGGAATGTTCAGAGCTTCAACCTCCATTAGGGCTCCTCAGGCCATGAAAAAAGGGTTGAGTGGAAATCCTGGCTTAGAACACCTTTTCTTCTTCTTCTTTGTCTTCAGACACTCATCCCTTTGCCCTGCAGCTTCCTCAGTTATGTCTCCCATGAAACTGAAAATATTTGACTGGAATAAATAAAAAGGCCATTCTTTCCCAGTTTTGCCCGAATTCAAGGGAATTCCCTGGTCTGGGAATTCCATCACCAAGTCCCAAAATCCCTGCTCTGGCACAGTGAGGAAGGTGATACTCACAGGATGGGAAAGAGGAATGGGATGGAAGAGGAAGGATAGGAGTTAATGCCTAAACTGTTCCTGGTGCTGAACCCTGCAGGGTCCCACTGCTGTCCAACAGTTCTCCCCAACACCAGCCAGACATGGACAGAAATATCCCAGGCTTTGGAGGTTTTAGGTTTTCCTGAGGCTGTGCAATCTTGTATTCATCCACAAATGGGAGATTTTAGGACAGATCCAAGTCCTAAAAGGACTTGGAATCACTTCAAGAGCTCAAATCATCCTTTCCCTACTCAACAGAAGGATCACCTGTGTCCATGCAGCTGCTTCCACCCACCAGGACTCAGGATTGTGTGGAGGGATGAGGGATCCAGGTCTGGGCCATGCCCAGAGATGCTGAGGAGCCACAGGCTGGTCAGATCACCCCGGAGCTGGGAGTGGCCATTGCCCTGATTGTGTGGTCACAGAGCCTGAGATTGTGCCCTTTGCACAATAAGTTCCTGATTGCTCATGAAAGATTTGGGATGTTTGTGGCAAAGGATTGGTGACTTAGTTTCTCATTGTCTGCATGTCAGTGGGGTCAGTTTCTTAATTGTCCTGAGGCAAATTAAATTCCAGCTCTGCCATCCAAACAAGACTGCAAACACAGGGCGAGCAGCTATTGTGTGGCTCTCGCCCATCTCTGCTCAGCTGTCACTGAAGGAGCAGCTCCCTGTCTGTTTTACCTGCAGAAACTAAAAGTACGTGGTGCCCTTTTAATCTGGAAACAAAAGAGAACAAAGGCAAACAAATGGAGGCCAAATTATCTCGCCTTGAGATCTGAGTTTTCTCCATATTGAACTTCTGGTACCTACTTAATGAGCCCGGGTTGTTGCTCTCTTGTGAGCGAGAACAAAGCAAAGTGACTCATGCTGCCTTGTTATTGTTACATAATCTATACAAGTCATTTATTTTTATGGTTAATTACTGGATTAGTTAAGTATATTGGAAATGTAAAGAGATGTGGAGTTAGGAGAGATTCAGTGTCTGTTAATGTGTGCAGGATGTCTGTGAGTATCCAGAGGGAAATCTGTGTAAAGAAGAGCTCATTTCAGGGCGGATCACTTGAATTTACACCTCTGTGTGCAGCTGGGCTCCCTTCAGCCTTAGCAGGCACTCAGGTTGGGCAGAGCCCTTTTTAGAGTGGCAAACCCCCCTTTTTTTAACATCTGTGAATCATTCCTGCTGAGGGAACCTAGAGTCAAGATGTGGTTCCTCCTTGCATGAGCACAAGGGGCCCCCAAAATCTCTGTCTGTATTAATCACACAGAGCTGGCAGAGGATGGACTGTAAATCTTCCCAACTCAGCTGCTAGAGGTCCATTTGTGTGGGTTTTTTTTTATTAAAATGCAGCAACAAAAACTCCTCAGAAGTGGCTGGCTGCACCTCACTATGCAGCAGCCACCCAAGCGCGCATTTGAAGTCGCAAACATCACAAAGTGACCTAAAACTGGAGATACCTGCTGAGGCATCAGTTTAATATGGAATTACTGCCCTGTTTTTATTGTAATGACCAATTAAGGATCAGCACCTCAGAAACCTCAGGTGGCTGATTTACAGGGAGCACAAAGAGCACAAGCACAGCCCTCGCCGAGCTGCCCTGCTGGAGAGGCCAGCGCTGGCGTGTTGTGCCAGGGTCACCCATCACCATGGTGCTGGCAGGGCTCCCTGGTGTTTGGCTGCCCAGCAGCAAGCCCTCCTCGGTGCCAGGGATGAATTGTGAGCAGGGGAGTTGCTAGGAGCCTGGGGAAACACGAGGACTCCACTTCAAAGCCACCCAGGCCGGGGAAGCGCCCAGCGCTGCTCGGACAACACGTGCTGCGTGGGGCAGGGACCCACAGCGTGTTCTTCTGGGTCTTTTTAAAACAAATTTTTATTTAACCTCTGCTTTGACCCAGCACCTGAGTGTGTTGCCCAGATATGCTCCATTTCAGTTTATTTAACCAGAATGTTTGCTTACTCAGTGACCACTGGAGGGGAACTACTGTTCTTATTAATTCCACAATGGGCATTTGTTGCTTCTTGTTTTCTGACATTTTCTTGATGACCATAATTGCAGAGTTCTTGTTTTCAGATAATAAATGCACGTGTCTATTTGCTCAGGTATTATGTAATTGATGCCCAGCTATTAATTAAAGATCTAGACTCAATGTCTCTGAAGCTGCCTCCGGATATTTGTCCTTATTGTGTCATACCTTGGATGCACAAACAGGGAAACCACGGGCAGCTTTGCATGGGCTCTGCTCCTTCCCTTTAATAAAGGAGCCTAAATTCAGGAGTTGCAAAGAAGGATTATACAGAGCGAGGAATATTTTTCTGATGGGATTTTGATTCTTCCTTCTTTCCCTGGGCTGCCAGCGTTTCCCTTAAGAAGCTGACGCTCAAACATAATGAGCTGTTTGCTCTGCACTGCTCTCCACAGGCCCTGCTCACGAAAAGGAGTTTATTTTGCCTTTATTGCTGTTGCTGTTAATAGCAGGGCAGGCTATAGCTGGCACTGGGAGCAGGATGAAGATTTCATGGGTGAAAAGAGAAATCAGACATTGCAAATTCACTGCAGGGAGAAGAGGGATTGGTTGCTCTCGTTCCCCAGAGCCCATTTGGGAAAATATGTTATATGATCCTGTGAACAAATTGTTACTTTTCCAGACAAGTCTGTTTTCTGTGTAAACACTTTTACTGTAGCAATGTACAAGAACAACACTTTCAATCCAAAACTCAACAAAAATAGACACCCCAGAACATTTGGAACTTGTTAAATTTTAGAAGGGAAAAAAAGGAAGAGAGGCTACAAAGGAAAAAAAAAAAAAAGCTTTCCACTTTTAAATGTTCTGATTTTTGTATTTTTGAGGGTCTAAAACTTCTGTCAGAGAGTTCTGAAGTTTGTCAAAGCAAAGGTACAGCTTGGAGAGGCAGAAATTGTTTTGAGTCCACTTAGTAAGAAGTCATTATCTCTGAAGAGCAAAGTTAATGAGCTTGGGAAGGCAGGATTCGGTTCCTACCCCTTTCATAGACTTCCTGTTCCCCTCAGGAAAATCCCTGAGCACCTTTGTGACTCAGTTTCCTCGCTGCCAAATGAGAAAACACCTTCTGAGCACGCAGGGAGGGATGGAGCTGCAGACATGCAGGGCTTTATCACCAGCAGGTGCAACTCGTGTTCCTCCCTGCAGCCAAAGAACCTTCAGCTGGGATGGGCTCCTCTCAAATTCTGCCTCTCTGGAACCAAAAGGTTTGGTGGAGAAGTGATTTTGTTGTGTTATGATGGAAAATCTGCCAAAGATTTTGCTTTGAGACACTTCAAGATTGTATCAGTGCAGTTAAATGTCTCATTTATTTATCAGCTGTACCAGTCAGGGCAGTGTTGATCTTATCAGAGCCAAGTCCTTCAGCTTTTTAATCCTTGTGCAGACCATTAGGCATCCCGTAAAGCTGCTGAAACTTCACTTTTAAAATACTGTTTCACTTGAAAAGAAAATGTGATTTCTTCCTGGACAAAAGGACCATCACTAACCCCCAAAACAGACCAAAGGTTTTGTCCTCATCCCTTTGAGTGGTCACAGCCCCGCAAAGGCAGAGGCATTATCTGAACACAAAATCACCAAATTTATTTTACACCTGGGATTGCTGTCAGCAGCTCACGGTGAGCACGTGTTAAAATAAGGAATTAACATTTCTGCCTTGTTCCTGAGCTGGAAACACTGGGTGGTTTTTTAAAAGTTTTTTCCATCCCCTAGATAAATTAAATCTTTTGCTTCTGGAGCTCTTAGAGTCCTCATCTCTTTCAGCATTTGTGTTACAGGGTGAGGAGTGCAGCCCAGGTTTGGAGGGGCTGCTACAACCTCTTATTTCCATACACAGAAAACACACACAGCTCCGGATCCAGCATCACAAAATTCTGCCTTCATTTCATCCTGCACGACAAAATGAACCCCATGAGAACACTGGCATGATCTCTTGGCTCCACGGGCTTGGCTGCCCCAGGCTCAGCTTCTGAAGGTTTCAGAACTTTTATCCCAGTTCAGATAATATTGCCAAAACTCAGGCTGTCGTCTCTATAAAGTAATTGCCTGTCCAAGTCTTTACAGTCTCTACGCTGGTTTAATAACAAGTAATTAGTTGAATAAGTCCAATTAATGCCTTTGTACAGATCTGAGATTGGAGTAGGATTGTAGGTCAGGTTTAATTTTAAAATACATTTGAATTTCTATCAGTCTGAACACACCCAGGGCAATGCTATTATGGGCCTTCCCATGAATACATATGAATCATGATTTGGCCTCGGAGCCCAGATCTAGCAGTGCATGTTTAAATCTCTAAAGCCTATCTAGAACTGGAATATTCTCTGCAAATGGGGCCTCGTTTTTTTTTAATTTCTCACAAAAACCTTTTCCACAGCCAGTGTCACCCATGAAGGAGGAAATCACTGCACAGTCTGCAAGAGGAACAGAGAAACCCTGAGTGTGAGTTTTGTATCAGATGATGCTTCACAGAGGATCCTCAAACTCCTGAACAGCAAAACCCCCAGAGATCCACACCTGACCAAGGCTGGGCTTTTCAGGAGCTGCTGAGACCCATGAATTTTAATTTTAATTTCAATTTTCATTTTAATGGGTGACTTGCTGCAGGGCTCTGGCAGCCCTTACCCCAGCCCTGGTCTCAGGCTGTGGCAGTGCAGGGAGACTCTCTCTGAGCAGTTTTCTGGCTGAAAAGCAACATTTGCCTTTAAGATTAACGGGCCAGGAAAACTTCACAGCCCTCTGGACAAAATGTTGTCGAGCCATTAGAGGCACAAAAGGACGAGCAGTGTTTTGCAAGGCAGCTCATTTACTGAGTGTCATTAAAAGCTCCTGTACCTCCCTGGTGTGTTGTTCTCATTATTAAAAGATAGACAATATTACACTAATTGGAGGTGAGTGTTTTAAGTGCTGTTTTTATCCTCTATCACTCCTCTGGGTGATCAGAGCTATCTGTTCTTGCCCCTCCCTGACAAATTTCCTCCAAAGTGGATTCTATATGAATGATTAAATTAATTGCTATCTATCCTGGATCATTAGCAGCTGGATTCTGATATTCAGTTAAATTTTAAATTCTTTCTTTTTATTTCATTGACATTCTTCACTGAGCTGAAGGGAGAATCCCAGCGAGAGTGTTGTTCCCTGTATCAGTTTCCCATTCTGAACGTTTCAGGCTAATAATAAAAGGAATTATAATCATAACACACATTTCTAGCTATGGAAATTCAAAAAACAATAATAATAATAAACATTAATAATAACTGTTATTTGAATGGGTGGTTCAGAGCAGCTAATGGACTCAGACCACCAAAAATGTCACTTTTATGACTTGGGCCCTGCCATCCTCACAGCAGTGACACCCAGAGCTTGCTGACATTTTTTGTGAGCTCTTTTCTTGCTGGTTTGAAGGTTGTTCCCTGCTAAGTTTAGAGACTGACCCTCATTTTTTCTGCTGGACAAGGTAGAAATGCAGTTTAGGTGAGGTGAACTGACAACCATCACCTCAGTGGGTTATTATTGTTTATGACGTGCAATTTAAAAGCCAAATTTTCCAACAATTTATGGATGTAATTATGCACCTAATTTGCACAGTTATTTTAGACTGATGTATAATATTGGCTAACTGCAAGTTCAGCTGGGCTAACACAGGGCTGGAACAGCCCCAAATGCTCCCTGGTGTGTTTTTCCAGGGGATGATGCCACATTTAACATAATCTCTTCTAACTACAGTGAACACTAAGTCAACCCTGCTAATAGTTTCACACCAGCTAAAGCCACATTATTTTTCAAGGTGAGAACATCCATTATTCTCAAGAGAAGAAATCTCCTCTGACTTTGTAGTTTGGCAGGAAAGGGCAGTGGTCAGACAAAAAAATTAACAGGGCTGAGCAAGTGAGCTGCTCCTTTTGAAGTGCAGGTCACAGGAGCAGCACAGCTTGGGAATTTTCATTTGGGTTTTCCAGGTGACACAGAATTCATGTGTGTAATGCACAATATATGAATCCATGGGCTCATCAGTCAGGATTTTGGCACATTCTTTCAGAGCCCACAGCCTCTGAAGAGTGCAAAAGGTTCCTCAGCCTTGGACAGGCTTGGAAATCCATCCTTGCCACAGACAGCACAGGGAAAAAGAGATGTTGCAATTCCTGCTGTCACCCTGCCCAAAGCCAGGCCAGTCATGGGGCCAAAATTTGCCCACAAAAGTGATGTTATTGAAGGATTTTCAGGAAGCTGCTTCAATAACTCAAGATTAAATCTCCTGAGCGTTTGGCTTTGCCCAGTGCCACACTGGGGAGTTCAAAGCCAGAGGTTTCAGAGGGGAGGGTCTCTGTTGCTGTAAAAGCCCCAAGGCCCCTGATGGCAACAAGAAATTAGAAATAAATATAAAAGAGCAATTCTAGCACTGTAATGACTCATCTTGGTGGTTACTAAGTACTTCCACAGCTCAGCTGAGCTGACTACTTCATAAAAGAGATTAAGCTGAAGAGGATCCATATGAAACTGGATTTATGGGGAGCCCATGTGGCTGGAAATCACTGACAGGGCTCTTGTCTGACTACCTCATGTAACAGAATGATCACATCCCACAGCAAGATAGAAATTACTCATTTAATTCCATGGTAAGAGAAATCCTGGATGAAATTGAAGTTTTAGGAGCCACTCATATGTGTTCACTTTGGCTTCACGGTCTTTAAAATCTCTCAAATAGCTTTGAAGTGAGGTTATTTATTAAAAATACAAAACCAAACTAAGTTAAATTCAGACAGCAGTACAAAATAGACTTACAAATATCTGACCTGGATGAACATTTTACAAATATAATTCAAATAACAAACGAACAGCACAGCACAAAAACAACATTGTCATGATTATGAAGCTTAAAACTATTTTCTCCAAGCTTGCCTGCCTTCAAAGATATTTAAAACATGCTTCTCCTCCAGCATGTATTAGCGTCAATCAAAAATAACTCTGCTCAGGTCAATGGATTTACACAATTGCAAAATTAGTATAAGTGAGAGGACAATCAGAGCTTTTGTATACTACAAAAATCTCTCTTAATAGCAACAGCAATAGAGAAGAAGGAGGTGGGAGGTGCTTTTCCAGGACAGGCTGGGTGGATAAACAAGAAAAACCTGCTGAGCTTGTGAGTGAGGATTTGGAGGAGGAGCTGCAGCATTAATTTAACCATTAATTCACTCCTTTAAAATTTCCCCTTTCCTGTCTTTTCCTTCATCTGGCACATTCAGCAGCAGTTGGGCTGTAGGCTTAAAATCAGAGTGCAGAGCTCTCCATCACACAGGATCCGTAAAAAATATGGAAGTTGAGAATTACATCCTGGGATGGGAACAGTGATTTTGGGGGTGGCAATGTGTGACCAAGGGTGTCCCTCCACCCTGGGGGTCTGCCCGTCCTGGGCTGCCTCTGCAGCTTCAGGGACAGCTGGGAGGGTGGGGTGGTGGCTCCAGGGGTGGCTCCAGGGAAAGGTGCCCTCAGGGGGCACATTCCCAACAGCAGATCCCTGGCACAGCATCAGCCCTTCCTTTTCTGCCACGGGACATCAGTGACCAAACCAGGGGACAGCAGGATTTCAGTGAGGGCTGTCCAAACCAGCTGTGCCCTCCCTGACTGGGACAGGCAACGTGAATCTCTCAGGACATGGAAAACCATGGCCAAAAGGGAAGGAGAAGACACAGCACTGAAATCCTTTGTGTGGTGTGACTCCACAGACGTGCCAGAAATGGATTTGTTCAAATCTTGTGGCAGATCAGATTGCCAGGTCACAGGAGCCGCTAAAAATTGTCACTAAACTTCTTTTGTTGCAAGTCTTGATGGGCTCAGAGACAAAAGTAAGTAGAGATGTGTGGAGAAAATGCTCCTATTTCTTGCAGAGGGTCTTCCCTGGCCACAGAAGGTCCATGTTTGGAGTTGAGAAATGGATCACTTCCTTATAGAAAAGAGATTGCCCCTGCATCAACAGATGTTTAAACCTTGCCAGCCAGAGAGGAAAATCCACTTACTCAGGACAAAATATAACTTCCTTAAAACTGCTGGGACTTTGCCAGCAGCTTAAGCCACAAATAATTTACCCAGAGAATATGAAGTCAACAAGCTCTGGAACTGTGGGAACTGCAACTGTTGAATAAATCATTCATGAATCTCATTTAACTAAGGACAATTATAATATCCCAAAGCAATAGAGGGATCAGAATGTTCCAGATAAACACGGATCAGGCTCTCAGCTGAGAGCAGAGCAAGGCTTCACTGAAACTTTGAGCTCAGTGCTCAGAGCCCTGGACCAGAGAGTCCTGAAATTCTCAGGGCATCCTTTATTGCTCAGAACATTTTTTGTGGTGCTCAGAGCCCTGGACCAGGGTATCCTGCACTGCTCAGGGCATCCTTTATGCTCAAAGC
The DNA here is from genome assembly GCF_048771995.1 of Taeniopygia guttata. Taxonomy (NCBI): domain Eukaryota; kingdom Metazoa; phylum Chordata; class Aves; order Passeriformes; family Estrildidae; genus Taeniopygia; species Taeniopygia guttata. The sequence goes on along the minus strand of NC_133038.1, from coordinate 8,234,385 downwards.
CCTGTTCAAAAGATGTTCTGCAATGCTCAGGAGGTGTCCTGAGATGCTCAGAGCCCTTTTTGGGAGTGTCCTGTGATGCTCAGAGGGTGCCCTGCAATATTCAGAGGCCTGCATCAGCCTTGCATTGTTTAGGGCATCCTTAATGCTCTGAAGGCCACGTTCCTCTGTCACTTTGGGCTGGGGAAGTAGAACAAGCACTTGGGGAGTTCATTCTCTGTTTTGATCTGTGCATCAGAGTTATTTAGTGGAGCAGAGACCAGTTCTGAAGGATGTAAAGTTCCTTTTGAGCTAATGGGGACAGCAAGAGCTCTCCCCCAGGAGCCAGGCCCTGGCACAGAGGAGGCACCACCACGTCCTGACAGCCCCAGGAGTGTCTGGTTGTGCTGGCAGAGTCTCTTTGCCAGCCCAGGTCTGCCCTGGGGCCACATTTCTCCTCCCTGTGGCTGTGCACAGCCTCCAGGAGCTCCCTCCCGTCTGACTGTACTTTGATATTTGGCTGCAGGGGAAGGCCAGGGCTGCAGGAGACACAAACCCCACCAGGGCCATGGCCCTGCCCTGCTCCCAGCAGGATTCCCTATTCCCAAAGCTCCCTCCTCCCTCGCCTCCACACTACTGTCCCATCCCTGGCTGGCTCCCAGTGCAAACAGAACCAGACATGTCGTGATTTTGGGTCACCACCCCCATGAAAACCTGGCTGAGCTTTTGCCTGAGAATAGGAGCTGCTTGGGATTTTACTTTTTCCATCCAAAAAAATGGAAAATAGAAAAAACTCTGAGGTTTCTTGCTGTTTTTATTCCAGTTTCACTCCTCCCTGTGGAGTCTGTCACAGTTCAGTGGGGTATTTCACCTTCTGTCCTGCTCTTGCTGGCAAACAACAAGAGGGAAATTTGGACACATCATCCAAGCTCTAAGAGGGTTTCTCATTTCATTTCTCAGCCTCCTGAGGCTCTAGGAGGGAATCCCACCTCCAGACAGCTCATAAAGTCATTTGTGACACAGGATGTCCCAGTTACTATATAGGAATGTTGAAAGCATTTTATTTTCTCCCCTTTGATTTTTATTGGTTGAGCTCCCAGTGCTCTGTGAGTAATTATACCATTTGCTTTATGTCTTGCTTTTCTAATGACTAATACCAAAATATATGTACAAGCAAATGGAAGCGTATTACTGAGTGATTAACAATGGACAATTAGGATTAATTAAGGCAATTATTTTAATAAATAAGAATTAGTAAAATATATCCATAAACAAAGCCGTGGCTCATATTTAGCAGGGCTGATGCAGGCTAAAGAAACAGAATTGTGACAATTGAGAGCAGAGGCAAGGAGGAGACAGAGATGATTAAAGAGAAATAGTTGTGTACATAAAAAATGTAATTAGGCATAAGACAGAATGTGCATATCCAGACTGCTCTGTCCCTGGCAAGGATGTTTCATTTCATCTGTTGCCTCTAGAAATGGGATTTACACACAGCCATTCCTTTGTAACCACGTCCTTAAACTTCCATCTCTTTCCCAAAGAGGTCACAGAGGCATAAAACTGGAAACAACAGGAAAATCATTCTCTGCCATCCCTTTTTAGCACCTCAGCTGTGCTCATGGCACCAGTGGGGTGATCTGTCCTAGAGGTTCTGAGCTAGGAGTGAAATTCTGAGTAGTCTAAACAAGATGTGCTCTGACAACGCTGAAAGCAAAGAAAATACAATATTTCTTTTAAGCCTTCTGCACCTATTGGTGACATTCTTTAACGCTCGATTTTTTTTAACTGATTTCGGGTGAGTGGAAGTTTGTCCGCGGCAGAGTTTCAAAGTGCCCCAGATTCCTCAGCTTCCGTCACCTCTCAAAAGGACAAAGCCTGGCGTGGCCACACTGGAGGATGATCCTGCTCCTGTGGCACCACAAGTGAGAGTTTTCCCCGGGGCTAATCTGCCCAATTAAATGGATATGGTTCATTACTGGGCACTGTTAACCTTTGGCACAATCAGATCAACAGAAAGAAGCCAGCAGAGCTGTAAAATGAAAACAAACCTCAAGGTTTGATGTCCTAGACCAGTGCCAGTAGCTTTTCTCCCTACAACAAAGTGTTTGTGTAGACTGGAGTGCTTAAATTACAATCAAATGTCAGTAAAGGGCTGCTAGAGGGTTTAATATCCAGAGTGGTAGGAAAGGACAATGAAACCCTGAGAGTGGTGCCACAGAACAAGGATATGGTGTCCCCAGCCCTATTCAAACAGTGGTTTTAAACAGTGTTTAAAAGTTGGTTCTTTTTGGCTGGGATGCTTTTGGGTATAAAGCTGTCAGAGCCACAGCCAGGCTCTCCCCTCCTGCAGCAGAGCCCAGCTGCTGCCTCAGCTCTGGATCTTTTGTCATGAAGAACTCCCAGTCCCAGCAGAGCCTCGTAAAGCATCTCTGATAAATCAAACTGCATTTCTGTGGGTGCTGAAGGTCAGCACAGTGACAGGAGCACACTCACAGCTGAGAAACCAAAGTCCCCAGCAGAGAATCTCACAAGTCCATGATTATTCTGTTTGTGTGCTTTGTCTGCTCTTTTTGGCCACGATTAAACAGGTTTAATACATGATTTAGGATTTTCCTGAGCTGGTGCCTCAATTTGTTATTATGCAGCTGAGTTTTTGGTGGTTATTTTCTCTGGTTTGTTATCAAGAGTGGTGGAGGGGAAGGAATTAAGAAAGAGTCCAGAAAAGTGCATCCCATTGCCCCAAGTCCAAGCTGGAGGCCTCCAGATGTTTCACTACCTGGAAAACTGCACAATTTGAAGGGTAAATAATGTGTTACATTAGAGATTAAAACAAGTCTACTTCAGTCCATTCTCAGGGAACAAAATAAAAGGCACAAATTGATTTTTTTCTTTAGCATGGAAGAACATCAAAATTATATTTATCTCCCTCTTGGGAGAGATGGAATTGAAATAATTTTAATTCATAAATATCTGGGTTCTTTTTTTTCAGGAAGCTGCCTGAGAATCCATAGAGGACAGGGAGCTCCAAGTTTAAAACCACACTGGCAAACCCAGGTAGAGCAGCTCCCTTCCAGCTCCCAAACTTGGAATCTCTTTTCCTGCTGCCTCTGGAGCACAGCCCTTCCAGCCAGCTTTGGAGCCTGTTGTGGCCACTTGATTGAGCCATCATTTTATCATATGGCTTTTGTAACCTCTCTTGCCTCACTCTCATGCTGCCAATAAATCAGAATTTCCCTTTGCCATGTGCAGGTTTGGAGGGGTTTTGGAGGTTTGAAGGAAAGAAGGGGAGATCAAGGTTTGCTGTTTGGGGTCAGTGCATTTATTTCACTGTGTAAGCAAATACAGGCAGAGTTTTCTGTTAAGGTTTTCAGGCAGAGCAGTCCAAGAGGCAATTTCCTGTCCTAAGTAGTGTTATAATTAGGATTGCCACTGCAATGAGACACTCTGTGCCCATATTATGGTGTTACACCATGTTAGCATTTAATTGTCACACCTGACAGATTTCCACACCCCCACATTTGGAGAGGGGAACCTCTCATAACACTGCTTTTGACAGCCTGGCTTTAAATTCCCTGTAGTATTCCTCAATCAGTATTTCCATTTCCATAGCTATCAGCAGAGGACCGGGGACAGTGGATAAATGATCACAAAATTTTGTGGATATTTATTATCTGTACAAAGGCACACACGTTTATCAGCATCTTGGCTCCAGCAAAGCAGGAATGTCAAGACAAAATGTTTGGATTTGGTGATCAAGGGAAACCTCTCAAATCCAGCTGTGCCAGCCCAGGAGTCCTCCTGAGTTCTGTTCATAAAAGTAAATCAGATGAAGCTGTCCACACACACACACCAGGTTTAGGGGATCACAATTTGTGCTTCCATTCTGGCAGAAAGACACTTCTGACACCAGCAGCAGCATCCGAGGGCAATTTATAACCCCAGCTTCCCATGGCTGGCCTTTTATGCTGGCAGAGCAACCAGGAGACGCTGAAAAGGATAAAAAATGAAGACTAAAATGAAGAATAAACTTCGAGCTGCAGGGCTGGCTGGTGGGTGAGGAGCTGTTGGTATTGCAGGAGCCTCCCCAGTTCATTAGGAGCCAACGGAAGTGCTGCAGCCCCAAATTCCTGTCATTTCATCTGCAGAGGAGGCCTCTGGCGTGTAACCAGATCTCTGCCCCGCTTTAGGGCTCCCTGATCTTTGCCTTCAGACTTCTGGCCAGGATTAATTTACATAGGGCTGGAAACAAGCGTGGCACTGGCCCCGTCGGCTTGAGTTACACGCAAGGAACACCAATAAACTTCCTGGTGGGGCTAATAAAGGAAATTGGGGAGGAAGGAACAGTCTATCAATTATCAATAGGAGAGAATCTGCAGGAATCGAGCGAATTAAAGTGTGCAAAGCAAGGAGTTGGAAGTTGGGATTCAAAAGGGGACTCGGAGCTCCCTCTTATTTTGAGCAAAATTCCATTTACAGACTGGCAGAAGAAGAGAAAAATAAGCCCAGAGTATGACAGGAGACAGCACTTTGGAAAGAAACAAGAAGGGGATGATTTATTCCTAGCTGGGAGAAGTGGAGATGTGCCACTTTTCAGTAGATATAAGGGAAAAAAAAAAAAGCAGCTTTTGGGGGTGAGGGGGATTTTCTTGAACCATTTGTTTACATCATTGTTTTTGTGCCACTCCTATTTTGCTCTGATCCCAAATAAATGAAAATTCAAAAGTAATTTTCACGGAAAATTAATTCCAGTGAGAACAGTACCTCTATATTCAGTGCTGAATCTGACCCAGGGAAAAAACAGGGACAACATGGAAGAAGACAGAATCCTGCTCTTGTGGAGATTTTTCCCTATCACCACTCTCCAGTTAATGGGGTTTTGTTTACCAATAGCTAAATCTGCTCCATTTCCAAGGATCCCATCCTGCATCTCAAACACATTTATACTTTCTTCCTTGGATCTAAGTTTTCTTCCAAATTGAACTTATTATCCTTTCTGCAACCTATTTCTGCTTGTTTCCTTATAGTAGTTGTAGTAGTAATAATAATAATTTTAATAAATGGGTAAATAATTTCTCCTTTCACATTCAGATTTCACACCAACCCACAAGAGAGTTAAGAACAAGATCCAGGAGAGCAAAGACAAATATTTGGTCTTGTAGCACGCTTCCATGAAGTCATGGATCAGAAAAAAAGCCCAAAAATGGGACATGCCCTAACCCAGGCCTAACTCTGAGCACTCTGCTAAGGCCCTTTTTGGCAGATGGGCTGTGCAGAGGGATTTCCTTGGCCAACGAGCTCCTTATGAGCTCCTCCTTAAATTTGTGCTTTTCAGTAGTTGGAGTCAGGATTTGGAAAGTTGTTTATTATTCAACCATCTCTTCCAAAGCAAGGGAAACTCTGTTTATAAGAAGCTTCAAAAGCCTCTGTCACAGCTATCAAGGCTCTACACTCTGTGCCTTTGCCAAGTCAAATTAGGTTATTTTACTTGATATTAAGTCTGACAAGCAAAGAGCCTGTGAAAACCAGAATCCCAACTGGGTGTGCCTCCCACAACTCGCTCCATTTTTGAGGGCAAAAATTCCTACAGTAGCCCTATTCTTCACTCTCATATTTCTGTCTGTATTTATCTTGTCTGGAAATTCCCCTCACTGTGTCCTAGACCTCTTTTAGTATTCAGATTCTCCAAGAATGTGACCAACTTTGTTTTGGCAAACCGGTCTCACCACACAGAAATGTCTCTGCGGGCTTTGGTTTCTGTTTACCTCCACAGATGATAAATTTATTATCATGCTAATTTGCAGGTCCACTGAGTGTATCAGACTTGTGGGTTCCTCCATCTCCTATAAAAATACCCTTCTGTTACATCATTTCCTGGTGAGGATTGTGCCAAGTTAATTTGTATATGAACAGCCATAGATAATGAGGCAAAATATTAATAGCATGTTGCATTTTTAGAAAGCAGGACCAACTCTTTGAGGACAGAGGGAGCATGGAAGATTTCACTCCTTACTGCCTATCCAGGAAAAGCTTCCACGAATCTGCTTTGACCACATGGAAAACAGACTCAGTCCTTTGAGACCCACAATGGTCCAAAATCCATGGAACTATTTAATCAAATCATACTTGCACTTTACTGAATAAAGCTGTAAATGTTGGCCTAAATGTTTCCAAAAGTCACTACCAAGGATTTCCCTCCATCATTTCGGGAGCCCAGCCCCAGGACAGCTCCATCACTGTCTGGTTTAGCACTCTCATTTCAGTGTGGCCACCAAAACTGAAGCAGAATTTAAATATATTCTTCAACAGAATGAAATATGAATCTGTATTATCATGGAAACATGAAATAATCGAATCATAAAACTGTCTGGGTTGGAAGGGACCTTAGAGATCACCTGGATGCAGTCCCCCTGCCCTGAATCATCCCGTGAAGAGAGGATATTTCTCCCTTCTCTGACAATTCCTGTGCTCCAGGAAGAGTTGCTGGTAGCAGGAAAAGGAGCTCCAAAGGGGCTGGTGGAGCTGTGTGTGAAGTGTTCTCATCTTTCCATGCCCTTTTCTGCCTGCAGCCCAGCAGAGCCATTCCCACAAGGCTAGGATGAAGCAGCCTGAGGGACCCTTGACTTTTCCAGGCCATCAGAGGGTCAGGGATGTCTCTGTGCACTCTGACTCAGTGCTGATGGAGGACACCCCAAAAAAGGGTGATAACACCCCAAAAAAAGGTGTTCCCACCCCTGCATTCCGGGCAAATGGCACCAGGCTGGCACTGGGTGTCTGTGCCACATCACAAAGCCGCTAATAAGAGCTCTTTCCTTGCCACAGAGAGGGAAATGCAGGAGAAACACTGCAGGAGAAAGCCTGTGCAAAGTAGGAGCCCGCAGTTTTATAAGGGAGAAGCGGGTCGGGGGGTGTAAATTTAACTGTCACACCCATGCACAATTGAAATGCACACAGAAAGTCTGGGAATGCCACTTTATTGAGTCCTCAGTACAGGCAGTGTGCACTCCAGGACAGGCTCCTGTCTTACATCCTGGGGATAATGTCACTGGTTTGGGATTCATGAACGGGGTCTGCACAGGAAGAGGGGATTATGCTGGCAACGCGAGAATCCAGCACGAGGAATATTTACAAGCTATAAATCCAGCTGTTAATTTCAGGTTATCAAAACCAATCACTGTCTCTCTCAGCTCTCAAACAACATCTCGTCATCATCATCATCATCACCATCATCATCACACCAGTAACCAGCCACTGCAGAATGAACTCAGAGTGAAGCTGAATTTCCTGAAGTGCATTGTGCTCCTTTCCTTCACTAAACATTGAAGACCAGCCTCAATTAACAAGCTATTTCTTGCTTAGGCAGGAAAGGAGGCAGGAGGGGGAGAGGTCTTCAAGAAATACATGCACGGCTTTCAGGAAGCAGAAATGTGTTTGTAATTTGCAACAGGAGGGAAAATAAAAGACTGAAAAGAAAGATTGATTCCAGTTTTCAGACTATTAAATCAATGTCAACTTATCAAATCCTTGTATTTCCTGGAAGGAGAACAAAGGTAACATAAATGAATATGTTTCCAGATTTGTGATCTGTTTACAGTTATATTGTGCACTTATTAGCAGTATGTCTATTCAACCACAATTAGAAAGACTACCCTTTTTCCTTTGAGTTTCATGTGTAAATTTGTACTCAGAGGAGTGATAAACAAAAATCAATCTCTACAGGAGCTGTTCAGACAAGCACCCTTCAGACTTTACTACCGACAGCTGTACTGAAATATTTCCCCAACCACAGGACAGCAGTTGCCAGCTGTTCTAACCCTACACACAGAGCTCGTGCTCTGCCTTGCAGCCTTGTCCCACTGCTCCATCTCCCAGGCATCAGCTCTGAGCCTTTTCTGTTGCTTCTATACAGAAATGCTTTATTAGAGTGCAATTTCATCATCTTCAGGTGGAGCCAGTGCCCATCCACCCAGCACAGAGCCCTACGAGGGACAAAACCCCATCCCATTGTCTGGGTAGTCCCATATCCCAAATCTGCAGAGCAATAAAAAAGCCTTTTACAACACAAAACATCTGCAGTTTGGGTTTCAACATGTTCTGAGCTGTGGTAGAGGTAGAGAGTCTGATCTTTTTTGGCTTTCTTCTCCATCAGTCTTGTTTTCTAATTTTGTACTAATAAGCTTTTATTGTCTCAAGTGACAGGATCTTTATGCATCCTTGGGGATAATGATCTATGGTGCTCTCGAGCTGTCATTTTGATGAGAGATTGACTGGGTTGAATAAACAGGTCAATCCTAACATAAAGATTATCATGGAAAATCAGCTGTCAGAGGCCCTGCTTAATTTATTCTGACCTCATATCACAGAAAGCAACACGAATCCTTCTGGAAATACCAGGATAGTTCTGGCTCAGTGCCAGCACTGACAAAGATATTTTGATCAATGGCAGGGTAGGTTCCTTTTACAATGAAATTAGGCGTGGTGTGTCTTCACCAGAGCCCAACAAATCATTGCATGCTGCTTATTCTTCTCAATCCCTCCTCTGAGGAACAGTATCCAGCAGATTGGGTTCGGAGTGCAGCAGGGCTGGAGACAGAGATTCCACCAGATTTCACACCAAAATCTTCATGGCTCTTTTTCCCACGGCTCTCTGCTCCTCGTGTTGTGCTTCCCCTCTGCTCTTTGACAATGAGGTCTCATAAAACACAAGAGTGAAATGAAATGACCACATCTCTCAAACTCTGCATTTTGAAACCATCTTTCACTTTCTAGAAACTCTCAATCTGTAGGAAAATGGATGCATTTCCCTTGGGGTTGGTTTTTTTTGTTTGTTTGGTTGGTTGGTTGGTTGGTTGGTTTTTTGTTTTTGTTTTTGTTTTTTGCAGAACTAATATGAATTTCCTATGTTTCTTAGTTGTTTACTGAAAGAAGACATTAGTGAGAGAGGTACAAATTTCCTGAAACACTCAGACCAACCTGATGTCTCCGCTTCTCACAGTAAAAAACAGGCAGTACATGAGTGCAACACCATTAAAAGAAAAACCCTTTCCAGGAGAACTCCACTTGGGTCATTTTAAGGTTTTTTTTCCCAGCCCTGTGTCGTGATAGGTGTCTCTTAGGTGGCAAGAACATCAGATTTAATAAGGAAATCCTGTGAATAAAACCAAAGAGTGGGCAGATGTAAAATGCTGTGTCTGGGTGCAGGCATCAGCTTCCAAATGTCTGGGGGGGACGAACATTTCTGTGGAATAATCTTTTTGTGAGAGCTTTCTCTGGGACTGCCTCTATTCCTGGGTTTGTCCTGCTTTCCTCTGGAGCAGTCTGGGTTGCCATGATAAGGAGGGGTTGGATTTTCCATGTGCTGGTGTTATTTCTGTGGAATCATGGAGCCCCTGCCATGCCTTAGTGTTGGAGAAGACACACAAAAGGAAGGGGAGTTGGGAGGACAAGTTCCTCAGGCTGCTGATAAAGGGATTTCTGGCAAGGGGATGATTCAGGATGCACAAGGATTGCCCTGACTGTGGAGTGGTGCCCGGCCAGGGAGAGGGGAAGAGGCACTTCCAGCATGGGATTGTGCCTCTGGCTCCTCCATCCTCTGCTTCTCCACACGTGCTCTGAGGAGCTACCAGATCCACAGGTGATGTCTCTGGTTTTTTATCCTTTACAGCTGGAACTGCTGGGGTTTTACTGGTACAGAACCTTCCCATGATTTGGAGGCTGAAACAAAGTTTGAGTGTCTGGAAATTAAACCAAACCAGGCACCAGGTTATAGATCCTGGTCCTTTCTGCCTTGTGCCTGGTCCATCCCACCAAACAGGAGATGTCCCAGCTCCAGCAGCCCCTTCTCCCTGCTGTCTCCAGCAGGGCCTGCATCCCTGCTGGCTGCACAGAAGAAAGCAAAGCCCAGCACTGTGCGAAGCCAGGCAGCCCGTGGGGGTGGAGGGGGAAGGGAAATGAAAGAATATTTCAAATAAACAAATATACATCCCAGGAAAAGCTCTTCCCAAGAATGTGTAAAGAACTGCCTGCAATCAGTTAATCAGCATAATTGTTTCTAATTAGGTTCCAGAGGCACCTCACAAACAGAGGATGGGGTCTGGGGAGTGCAGAGAGGAAAAACCTTGCAGTGGTGTATTAATGACAATCATAACTCTCTGCACAGCCAGGGAGGCTTCTGCTCTAATTAGAACCATTCTTGCTGAAATGGGAGGCGACATGATTTGTGAAAAAGACACCCTCAGCATGTAATTTTCTATGTAACAAATCTAGAAAGATGGATGCTCTTTGATCTCGATTCTCCTGTTATTGCTGTTCACACTGGGAAGGGCTCTTTAATGAAACAATCTCGAGGTAATTTACCGCCTTTGAAGTCCTGAAATGTGCTGCCAACAAAATTTCTGGTTTAGTGGAAGCTGCTGCTGCAGTCACTCGGGGTTGCTTAATGGAGCACCAAAACTGGAACATCAAGACATCAAAGGTGAAGGTGCCATGTGATTAATAAACGGAGCTATTCATTTGTTTCTGCCTCAGAGGCAATCTGACAATTTATTGTCACCGACTAATTTGCACTTTGTGAGTACTTGCTCTTGCTAGTCATGCTGCCTATAGAACAAGATAAGTGATGTTTACACGGAGAGGGAAGGAGAACAGACCCTTTTTAAACCTGGGGAAGAGGAGGGAAAGGAAAGGTGTTTTCCAAAATGATGGTGGAAGCGACCCAGACTGTGGAATTTTATAGAGGGGAAGCTGGGCTGAGGGGGGGACTCACTCCTGCCTTTTTCCCTGCCCTCCCCCTGCTGCCTTTGACCATCTCCTTGTTTACACGCAGTTGCCAGGAAGCAAATGCCAATTAAAAGTGGATTACAAGGCAATGAAACAGCATTGTTATGAGGGAAGAGTTACACCAATCCATTTCTTTTTAATTTGATGGCTAATCCGCGGGGTTCAGTGATAATGGGGTAGGGAAGGTGGGTCTTGAGAATCTCTGCTGATGTCCATGGTGGTAACAAAATCTGTTTTTTTGAGGAGAGGTCTTTCCTCTTGGAAGTATCCAGGTAGGACCTCCACCCCAGCAGGATTTCGTTGCCTTGAGAAAGACTGCAGAGACATTCAACAGCCCCCAGAAAAAGAGAGGAAAAGGTGTTTTCCAGAGAAAGTAAAAGCTTCATTCAGATAATGAAGTCTGATCACCTTTTCGACCAAGTGAAAACAAAATATTTGTGTAAGAATTCCGGGAATGTAATGGGGATGTGGAGTCTGATAATGCTGCCTGCAACAAGGAGGAGTTTGGGGGAATCCAAAACATGAAGAGCAGGGAGAAATAAGAGTCGGCACCTCCCAGATTAGATCTGCAGATTAATGCTCCTTCCCTGTTCCTGAAAAATTCCCCTTCCATGGCTCTGCCCTGTCAGGGGAGGGCAGCTGGATGCTGATCTCCCTCCCTCTGGGGCAGAGGAGCAAGGGGCATCCTCTGGAGGATGCTCAGCCTGCTTTTCTGCCCTCAGATATTGGAGCCTCCCAAAACCTCTAGCTACAGAGGGAGTCAGACACAAGGAATTTGGTCTGATGGGTGTAAATTGGTAAATAAATTCTATTAAGACACCTTCATAAACTTTATATCCAACTTCATGTTTCCAGCCTTCTCCCAAGAACTGGGAATGGGCAGCTCCAATTCCAGTTTTGATGTTTTCAAAATTAAGACAGAACTCTCAGGTCGGAAGAGCCCAGGTTCTGACTTGAGGGCGAGTCTGATCATGTTGGGTTTTTTCATTTGAGCTTTTTGTGATTTTTTTTTTTTTAATAGTTCTTGAGGATTTTATCCTCTCCTGTGCCAAAAGCACAGATTTCCTTACGCTTTCATAGCAGCTTGTCCAGGGAGAGACCACGAGGTGTTTGTAGGGTGTATGGGCTGCACACTGCTGTGTCCAAGGGACATTTCCTGAGGCTCACACCCCACAACCCTTGAACACAAACCAGAACCCTCCAAAACTTCCACCTTGGGCTGCCCCAGCACCCAGGGATGTCCTGCCACGCCCAGCACGGAACAGCCAGCCCAACTGGTTCTACTGGCAGGGCCAGGTGGTCTCGAATTCCCCGCAGAAATTAAAGTGCCAAACCAGTTCAGGGGAAGATCTCCTGTGCCAGGCCGGGATGTCACAACCACCACGCTCTGTGTGGGCACAGCAAATATTTATAGGCAACCTTTTCATGAACTGGCTGTAAACTAGGTTCACAGGGAAAGGTAGGCAGGGCCTTTGGGGCTATTTTTGGGCCTTACAATGAGGCTGGAGATAGGAGCCTCTTTGACAGCTCCTTGCCTTCCAGTGCTGGGGAGAAGGGAGAAGTTCAGAGCTATGTAAAAACTCAGGAGCAGTAATTAAAAAATCAACTGGAGAACTACTATCAAACCTCTGAAAGGAATTGTTTCATGAGCTGTTGAAGCTGGAGGATGTAATTTGGCTCTCTGTGAACTCCTGACCATTGAAATCTAAATTTTGCTGTGCAAAGATTAAAAATGAACCACAAACCGCTGCACAGCAGAAAAGAGTGGTTGTATTTTTCTTAGTTTTTTTTTTTTTTTTTATAAAAAGGGAAAAGAAGTCTCATCTCTTTTCTCTATGGGGGTTAACACACAGCATCCTGGCTCCTGTCACTAAGAAGCATGATAAGACTTCAAAGAGTACAGTGCAGAGCAGATACAGGCAGGCAACAAGAACTGGGGCTAATAAGAAGCTTGTAAAAAAAAAACAACAAAAAAAAACCCCACAAAACAACCCCCCAAACAGAAAAGAAACCTTAATGAGATCTTACATGATACAATCATTGTCCATCTTAAATAACCTCTTTTTATTAGCAGATTTAAAGGACCCCAGACAGCAGCAAAATATTATCTGAGGTCCATAGCCATGGGCATGGAGCAAGGAAAGTGAATTCGAAGACCTCGCTACATCTGGAGTTTATCAGCTCTTTTCCTGGCTAGTATTACAGTAAACAATTATCTGTAGATCAGGAGACAGCAGGGACTTTAAAGACCCAAATTACAGAGAAAGGGAGAGAGAGAAGGAGAATACAAGAGATAAAAAGGAGCCTATGCATCTTATCGTGCTAATGAAATCAACCTGACAATCACGGCAGGCTGCGGGGGTATTACAGTGTCTGGCATGAAATGAGCACTTCCAGCACAGGCTCCTGTGTCAAACAGCAAATAGACACGAAAGAGAAGAAAAATGGACCGCTAGGGCAAGGCCAGTGATTTATGGGCAGCAGGCAGACGGCTGGGCAGCTTTAAACCCTCCCCGAGAGTGCTGTCAGGAGAACAACATATTCCAATATTTCCATTAGCATTTCAAGGGGCTGGGAGTGCTCTGCAGCTCACTGAGCCCCAAAATGCCATTAATGAGGAAATAAGGAGTGCCATGGTGCCGCTGTGGAACCATCACCTGTTGGTGCGAGGGCTGCGATAATCCCGGTGTTCCATGGGCAGATTTGGCTCCTTCCCACTGCTTCCAGCCTTTCTCTGCTGGAGTGCTCCTGGCTGCCTGCAAACAGCAGCTCTTCCAGCAAAGATTTGGTCCCAAAAGGTTGTTTTCCAAAATTCTGGGAGGTAAAGTCACCGTGGTCCTAGGTGGAAGAGCTGCAGTTAGAAATGTGAAGGTGTGCTCTGTTTTTATAAGGGATGGATCAATTACTACTTTGGAAAGTTCCTTTTTCCCCCTTTATCCATGGACTTTCTGTGTCTTTCAAATGGAAACAACCAAGCCAAATAATTCTACAGCTGGAAAAAGATAGAGGGGAAATGGCCTCTGGAGCTGGGAGTGAAATACTGGAATATTTTGCTTAGCAGTCCTGGGGCACTAAAGTCGTATCTGTCCAGTTCTGCATTGCACAAAGAGGTTCTGAGACTCAAAAGATTTTGACAGGAGATCCTCATACATGGTCAAACATCCTCCAGCAGAACAGGGCTCCCCATGGCTCCTCCTGCTTTGAGACAGAGCTCCAACCACTGAAAAAATGCACCTGGAGAAAGTCCTCCCACCACAGCCCATCCTGATAGGAACTGTTCTCTGTGACCCACCACGGGATTAAGGCAGTCAGTGTGGCCCTGGACACAGCTCCTGTGTTACAGCCAAAAAAATAGAATGAAAACTTCATGTATTTGTGGTGAAAAAGTCTACTTCTTTCTATTTGACTGCAAAATCAGTGTCTTGTCTGTATGAGAAGAGTTGTGAGAAATCTCACGTGAAAAACTGAAAATATGAAATATCAGAAGTGAGGCTCTGAGGTTTGCTTGAGATGGAGACAAAAATCAGCAAAATAGGAAGGGTCAGATGAGCTGGGGCAGGGGGCAGGCAGGCCACAGCTTTTTGCTACAGGCACCAAGGCACTGCAAGAACTTTCCTGAGTAATAAATTTTGTAATCCTTTAATGGGCAGCTCCAGATTTGTACCTGCGAGATTGAATGGAGTTTATACAAAAATCAAGTCAAAGCAGGGAAAGCAGAGGCATTAATGACTTGTTTGTGTGGAGAGGCCAGGAAGGAATCCAGATGGGGGCTGGAGAGCCCTGCAGGGAGCAGAGCAATCCAGTATCAATTATGAGGCAAATACTCATTTTGAATCCCAGTTATTTTGTCCTCCCATCTCTGTTTCTGGAGGAGGTGGGTCCTGATGCCCTTGGGGAGATGGCACAGGCTGATTTCTCCCCACAGTGAATCTCCACATCACACTGAGGGCAGGGCAGTGCCCAGAGGAGTCCCTTGGGGCTGGGACTATTTTCTGAAGATGCTCAAGCCTGTTTGGCCCATCCTGCTGAGGATCCCAGGCCAGCTGGGCTGCTTTGAGCAGCTCTGCCTGGGCTCTCCCATTGATCTCCAGCCTGGAGATGTAGTTCTGGATTTGTTTGTGTCATGGGAAGATGTCATCTTCATCTCTCTAATAGGTTTTCAAAGGGTAGCATTTTGTTTGAAGGGAAAGAGGAAGGAAAAAAAGCAAGTGGCAACACTAAATTAGGGTTACTCAAGATGTTTCTATTCACCCTTCAGATTGGCAGCATGATGTGTTTCAGTTCCCATTCCTGCCAATAAAATTTTTTTTTTTAAGTATGGCTATTGTTAGAACCAGCTGTTTAAAAACAAATCAGAATACATTAAGGCTCCTTAAAGAACCCAAATTATCTAAAGGGTTAAATTATGTAATTTAGACCTCTGTCTAACCTGTGTAAGTCAAAATAATTTAAAAACACACTGGAGGAAAATTTTATCTTTTGCTGAGGGTCACAAATCTGGATGAAGAGTGATGAAATATGTAATTACTCTCTTTCCTACATGGGAAAAAAAAGGGAAAGCAAAAGGGACATGGAAGTGACACAGGAGAGGAGAAAGTAGGTGGAATGGAGAATCCTGGAGTACATTTGCTTTGGAGCAGGTTTGTTTTGCCAGGGCTGGTCCCAGCTGCTTGGTCAAACATGCTGGACCAGCTCCTGTCTCTCTGTGAAGCAAGAAGAGTCTAAACTCATCCATTCCATTGGGACTGTGTCTATTTATAGCCAGGCAGGGCTTTAGCCAAGACAGGTGTGCCATGAAGTTCATTTCCCAGACTTGCTTTTTAAGTGCTGAATTTGCTACAAGTCATAAATGCTGATAAATGGTGGTAAACAAGGCTTGTTTTGCCCTCCATGGCAGCTACAAATCATTTTGTACATTAAGCAGCACTTGGTGGAGTTGTTTTCTCAGCCAGGCAGGTCTCTGGAAACAAAACTCCTGTTGCAAATATTCTCTCTTTTCCCTCTCCCTGTAATAAGGTTTCCATCTCTCTTTTTTTTTCCTGTCAGTGCAGTTTTTTGATTTCCCAGGCAGATACATTATCTGGTGAATGTCACATCTTCCTTCTGACATGATGCCTCTCCAAGGAGATGCATCACCCTGGGGTGGGCAGGGGTGTGGTGGAGGGATTGTGCTTCCTCAGTGATCAGACTTAAATAAAACAGTCTAAAAATACCTTTATGGTGCCCTTTCCAGAGTGCACAGGTTAGATGAGGGATGAGTGGATTTCTTTCCTTGTCAGTTCTTCAGGTGAGGAAGAAAAGGGGAAGATGGGCAGAGCCAGGCTGGCAAATCCAGCAGCAAAGGCACAGATTCTGTTACTGATCCTTTCCAGGAGTAAAATTCACCCAGTTGGGCACAAAGCCCACTGAAATGTTGAAGTTTTTTTAAATTGATCAGATCTAAGTTCAGAGTTTTGACTGCTTTTCCCAAGTGGACTTCTCCTGGGAGCAATTCAGGTCTGATCAGCTGAAGGCATTTTTGAATGAAATAAAACCAAAGCTTGGCCAATAAAGTTCTTTAAACTTCCATGACAGTTTCCTCAGGAGCCTCCTAGTAGGAGCCCTGGTGGAGGAAAGGAGGAGAGTTTGACATTTTCATCAGAATTAAATTGCATTCTGCCTGGGTGTGATTCACTTCCATTGCTGAAAGGTGTTCTGAGGTTACACCCCAAAAGTGATTTTATTCCAGAAAAAAGTAAACTGATCCCATTGTACTTCCTGCACACATAGGTGAGCTCTGG
Organism: Taeniopygia guttata; assembly: GCF_048771995.1. Lineage (NCBI taxonomy): Eukaryota > Metazoa > Chordata > Aves > Passeriformes > Estrildidae > Taeniopygia > Taeniopygia guttata. The sequence goes on along the minus strand of NC_133038.1, from coordinate 8,217,850 downwards.
TACAACTATTCCAAATCAAAGGCAGGTTCTGTAGAGGCAGAAAAATGTCCTTGATCTGCAGGGTACCATGGAAAGGGTGCAAAATAAATGCTCAGATATTTGTGACAAACAGAGGAATCCTCTAAAGCAGAATGAGGCATCATTTCAGCAGTCTGAAGAGATGGATGGATGATGGATGGATGGATGGATGGATGGATGGATGGATGGATGGATGGATGGATGGATGGATGGATGGATGATGGATAATGGATGATGGATGGATGGATGATGGATGGATGGATGGATGATGGATGGATGGATGGATGATGGATGGATGATGGATAATGGATGATGGATGGATGGATGATGGATGGATGGATGGATGATGGATGGATGGATGGATGGATGGATGGATGGATGGATGGATGGATGGATGATGGATAATGGATGATGGATGGATGATGGATGGATGGATGGATGATGGATGATGGATGGATGGATGGATGGATGGATGGATGGATGGATGGATGGATGGATGATGGATGGATGGATGGATGGATGGATGGATGGATGGATGGATGATGGATGGATGATGGATGGATGGATGGATGATGGATGGATGGATGGATGGATGGATGGATGGATGGATGGATGGATGATGGATGGATGGATGGATGGATGGATGGATGGATGGATGGATGGATGGATGGATGAGGGATGGATGATGATGGATAATGGATGGATGGATGGATGGATGGATGGATGGATGGATGGATGGATGGATGGATGGATGGATGGAGACAGAATCACTCCACAGAACCAGTGGGAAGGAAGGTGCAGGACCAGAACTCTCCATCCTTTGGAAAATGTGGATTTTTCAGCATGCAGAAACAGGAGAAGTGAAAAAGAAGAGGGGAATTCACATCAGTAGAGGGCAGGGATGCTTTCAAGTTTCATATAGTCGTTTGCAGAGCTGAAATTCTGTTTGGTCAGGACATCAGGGCTGTGGGTGGCTCCTCAAAGTAAAAGGTTCTTTCTTGTGAAGAAAATTAGCCCTTGGCTGTAGCTCTGACTCACAGAAAGCCAAGCACAACAACCTGGAGCAGCTGTCCCTCTCTGCCCGGGAAGAGGAATGGGAGTCCCCAGACTGAGCTGGGATGAGTCCAGGATGAATCCAGGGGGACAATTTCATCCTTGCCCTGAGCTTTCTGGGGTACAGGGCTGAGGAAGAGCAGCCCAGGAGAAATCCCCTCTCTTTTCCAGTCAGATACCGTATCAAAGCTTTAACACACAGCCAAAGGGAACCTTTTTTAGGGCTAATGATGGTCAAATCTCAACATGTTTTCAGTGTCAACTCAACTTAAAACCATCCTGCCAGCAGTCAGAGACTTCAAACATAGGAAAAATTGCCATATTCCTTGAGGTCTCCCATCTTTCCCTTTACTGGATCTTCTTTCTCCAAACACCAAATCTGAGAGCCCTGACCTCAAAAAACACCTCACTAGGCAAGGTTCTTCTCCTGCCAACTGGAGTCAAAACTCAACCCTCCCCAACCCTAGAGGAAACTTTCACCTTGTATATTCCAGTTTCATTTGTTTTCAAGGTTATTTTCACTGCTGCTGGAGCTTAGGGGAGTTCTGTTATTTACTTATCTTTGATCCATTGTTCCCAAGTCAGACATTCTGTTTCTTTCTGTTTTCAGCCTAAATTGTTTTACGTCTCTTATTTTCGTAGTCAAGTATTTTGGTTTTGTTTTTCCTTTTTGGCCATTGGGTATGAGGGGAAACTTCAAATATAAAATGTATAATTATTTGGTTTAGGAACATTAGGGAAAATGAGAAATGAAAGAGGGTTTGTATATTCAAAAGTTTTCTTTCTCTCTGTTATAAATTGGTTTTTTTACCTTGAGGCCAGTTGCCTAAATCACAAGGACTCCCAATGCCAAAACAAAACAAAAAAGGAGCCTGGTGCAAGGCAAAGCGCAGTTAAATGGTCAGAAAAAGAATAATCATTTTCCTGGTTTTTAGTTGCCAGCAGGGGAAAACCTCTTCTTTACATCTCATTTGAACTGCAGGAGCTCCTCAGCTCATGCTAAATGAACAGTTCAGCTTAATTGCTGCTGAGGAACACTTGAAAGAAGGAAGTTTGGTCAAGTCATTTGTTCCTTTTGCATCTTTATCTTCAGTCTGACATGGGTTTAACCTCTGCTCCTAATCCCCATGCCAGTCAGGTTCAGCTTTCATCTCAGCAAGGGAAAGTCACAGTTTGGGGTTATTTTAAGAGGAATAAAATCTCTAAATGTGAACACTAGGCTATGGCAGGATGGTGGCAAAAGATGAGGGGAAGAGGTTTTTTCTGGACAACCTTTGGAGGGACAACAGGTACCAGGGAGGCAATCTTGGTTTATTTTTTGAGGAATCCCACCAGGCTTGCAAAGCTTTGTAGAGCTGCTTCTTATTTATTTATTCCTCTACCTGAAGGCAGAGAACGCTGTCCTGACACTTCAGGGGCTCTGAAGGTAGAAGGGAATTCTTGATTTGAATTCTCTTACCTAAATATAGACTCTTAAATCAGGAGCCCAGCTGCTCCTGGCTTTCCTTTATAGCCAAGAGGGAGACAAAGATGCCTCCAGAGGGAATTTAAACATTGATATTGTGCCATTCATCTCTTTAATTTTCTTTTTCTGTCCCTGGCTGAGTCCAGACTGCATATCTGCACCCATTCCCCTGACATCTTCTTGTCCATCACATTTTTCTGGCCCCAGAAGTGAAATCCCAGCAGGATCCATAGAGCAAATGCACCTTTAGCCCAGGGGAACTCACTGTCTCAAGGTCTTCCTGAGGCCAGAAGCTTTGGAGGATTCCAAAAGGTATCAGATGTTTGTATCAGGAACAAGAATTGCCAGGTATAATAATCAAGGTTAAAATAAATAAATAAATAAAACTTTTCAGAGAGCTATAAACCTAACATTCTTCAGGGTTTATGTGAACTTCTAACTAATAAGGGTTTGGAGAGAGTTTTGTACAGTGGAAATTCTCTGGGATTTGTGTTTTAGCTCACATAGGCACTTCTGAAATCCCACCCCCTGGGTCTGCTGGGCTTCTGATTGATCCAGGATGACATTTGCTGGGAGCATGTGTTTCTAATCATCAAACAATGCACAAATTTGTTTTAAAATGTGGTGAAAAAAGAGTTCTGGATAATTTAAGGGGGGAAAAAGACAACAAGCAAATAAGAAAAGAAAACTTTTCCCAATGAATAGCCACAAATAATTTGCTCAGCAGGATTCCCTTCCTTAGTTCTGATGCTCTGCATTGCTTCCTGTCTGCATAAAGAAAAACCTTGGCCCTTTCTCTCTTTCTGCTTAGTTTGGTTTTTTTTCAGGTGGCATCAAAAACATCATGGATACCTTAGAGTCTGGAGTGATGGTGATGGGGATGGCTGGAAGAACTTCCACTCTGCAGAACACAGCATTCAAAGCTAATTATTTTACAAGGTGCTTTGGCCATATTTCTCCAAATCTCCAGTTAGGAGCATGGTCTAATTTGGGATGCAGCTCATTAGGAGTGCTTTTAATGACTGCTGTGCTCTGAGGAAGTACAAAGCTCAGTCCTTAATAGCTGTCATTGGGAGGAACCTTGGAGCACAGATACTCATCAGGACACCGTGGCTGTCCTCCAGCTGCAGATGGAAATGAAGGGAGTCCCTCCAAAGAGATGTTTTCCATGCAGGATGGATGGAGGGAAGCAGTGCCCTGCAGCAGGAGAGGCAGGGCCTGAGCCCAGCCAGGATTAAAGGATGCAGAGGCTGTAAAAAGAAGGTGATGCCAAAGACCTGAGCAGCACCTGTACTTAGAGCACACAAAGTGTCTCCTCACCTCGTGTAAATAGATGAGGTCATTGTCAGTTAGAAAGGGAGAAGCCTCAGAAGTCTGAGCAGTTCCTTTGCTCCCAGTTTTCCCCCCTGTGCTTGCAGAAATCACAGCACCTCGAATAAAGGTCACCCCCTTCCCCACCCTGCACCAAGGGGTGACAATTAGAGCACCCCCAGGAGCTTCTAATCATTGCAAAATAATTGTTATAAATTTTTACAGAAGCCTTTTGTGGGATTTTTTTTTTTTGGTCGGGTTTTTTTTTTCCACTCCTCCTTGATCTGTGCAGCTGAGTCACTGAGCTGGAAGGGGCTGAGGGCTCACACTGGGCACCCAGAGCTGCTTTTGTGTCACTGAAACCACCACACTGAAACCACTGTTCTGTCACTGGGGCTGCATGGCCGTCCCTGGGACTGGAAATGAGCAAATTGCAGCAGCAAGTGGGAGAGAAAACCAACACAGAGGCCCTTTGTGTTCTACAGGCGGCCTTTTTAAATTTACAAAATGTCTTAGAGCTTTCTCTAAAAGCAGCCAGTTAGACTTTGCTGGCCTTTTATTGGCTTGGCTTTGATCATTTCAATCAAATTTTATAGCTGCCAACACTGAAGAACGGTTGCCATCCATGCCATGTTTCTTTCAAGTCCCAGAAACGATCCCAAAGAAATCATTCACTGCAGGGCTGCGTCTTCAGAGAAGACAAGGGGCCAAATATTAACACAATTGCATCAGTTTGGACCTCATGTACTTTCCCCAGCCTCAGAGGAAGGAAAAATGTACATAATTGTGTGGCCTTCTCTGCTCTCTTCTCCCTGTCCCACCCCACAGAACAGCAGCACCCAGATTTCATTCCTTCACCTCCTGATGTGGCTCTTGCAGATGGAGTTGGTGCCTAAATGGTTGGAAAATTATCAGAGATGTCCTCTCAGCCTGTGCACTGAGAGGATTTCAGTCTGCAGAGGTCTCATTGGGGCAGATTTGCAGATGATCCTTTGATTTTAGAGGGAGAGAGATGTGTCACTGATGCCATTGATGTCATGGAATTTATTTTAGTACGCGATTCAGTGCTGCTGTGCAGCAGGACAGGGCCTTTCTGCCTTTCTAACAGAACATTTAATCCCACCTTTGCCCATGCTGATGGTGAAAACTGAGGCCTAAAACCTTCTGTGGCCTTGTAGGCAGGTGGGACAAGCACTTATGACTGGACTCTGTTAATTCCAGGCATCCAAATTGCTGCCCATCAGGGGAGCTGTGGGGAAGAAGGAGCCTTTTGCAAATCCCAGGGATGATTCCAAGCTCCCCAGAATGAGTTCCAAGATGTAAAGAGCTCTGGATGCCCACTGCAACACCAGCACTGACACCCCTGGAAGTGTTGCTTCACCAGAGCATCATCTCTCCCACAGCCACCTCAAACTGTGGAAAAGGAGAATTTCTGCTCAGCTCAGTTTGTGGAAAGGGAGAATTTCTGCTTGGGGAAGCAGAACTTGTACAAAAAATTGCATCAGAAGCATGGGTTTTCTCAGAGAACATGCCTGATGGAACAGCAGAGCAATGAATCTCTGATTCCTCTCCGGGCCTGGCCACCCAGCCACTCAGCTGGATGAATCCATTCCCTCCTGGCAGCCACAGGGGGAATAAAGTGAGAAAATATGGTGAGAAGGTGCTTCAGTGAAGATTTGAGGGATTTTCTCCTCAAAACCCCTGCACCATTCCCTTCCCTTCACCAGGCTGCGTATGGGCAATGCAGGCCATTACTGATAAAGGCCAGCCAAAAATCTGAATATCATTAGAAGGCCTGGGTTGTTTATTAAAGGTTTTAACCACAGACTTGGCCTGGCTCATGGCTTCCCTCATCCTATGTTAAAAAATATCCTATGGAGGCAAAGAATTAAAAGCTCATATGTCCTGTGTTTTGTCCTGGTTTGATTTATGGTGCACTTTGGTTCCATTCTCTGTGTGCAACCTGTTAAATCACCCTAAGGAGGTGTAAGGATAATACCTGATGGTGAAGCATTTGTTTAAAAAACTGCTGAGGGCAGCCCTGCTGGGATTAGAGATTGGCAGGTGGGGAGATGATAGTTTGATCTTTGTTATCTCCTTCTAATTAAATAAAACCAAAGGCACTGCGGGCAGCAAGCAGGCACCTTTTAAGTGTTAGACTGCAATAAACACAGATAGTTCAATAAAATCTCTCTGAGGCTTTCCATTTGCAGTAGGGCTTGGGCTAGTATCCCACAAACCACTCTTGGCAGCTTTGAGGCACGTTGAACACACAACTTTTTCAGTTTTAAATATGATTTTTCTTGAATGTGTTGCCCTTTCCCAGTTTTCCTGCCTCAGGATGACCCCAGAGGTCATACTGGGTACATGCAATGTTCAATAATCTGAGCAAGGGAGAGGAGAGAGGCAGCAACCCTGATCATACCAAATAGATGTAAATTAGGCTAAAGAAGTGCTTTGTTTAATATATTGGCCTTTGATGAATGAAGCCGAGGCACGGAGTGAGTCATAAATGTAATGAAAAAGGAGTGAGCGTGTTTGGGTTTGAAGTGTGGCAAACTCCAGGCCACACTCTGATAATCCAGCAGTGGAAGGTGAAGGGGAGAGCCAGAACCAGACTCCTGAAAACTGAACACCTCCAGATGTTGACCTGTTCCACTGACCCAAGGCTTTACAAGGGCTGCAGCAGAAACCCCAGACCCTGAGCTTCACCCCGGTGTGAGGAACCCAAACCTCCTCCTAGACTTTATAGTTCTCCTCCTTTAGCAGAGAAAAGCTATAAATAATCCCATTTACATTGCTGGGACTTTGATTTCGTGTTCCTCCTTTCTCCTGCAGCTCTTAAAGAGAGGCACTGGATAATTTTATGATCACTGAGCACTTGTCTTGCTGTTCAGGCCTGGGCAGTTGGAAAGGCAGAACTTTCATGGTGTAATGTGGGATTTCCCTGGGGAAAGAGGAAGCTGTGTCTCCCCTTTGATGCAATATTGTAGGTTTTGTTTGCACTTCTTATGGGAGGATTGGGACCTGATTCTTATTTCTCTTAGATTTGATTTCTCTGGTGCTGCCCGTGACACTTTTATCACGAAATGTGATCTATCTTTCATAACAGACCTGCTGATTGGATCTGACAGTTGCACAAAGGAGGCTGAATTTCTCCCAGGGATGAGAAAGAAGGACAGGAATTTCTAAAATAAAATAAAACACGGCAAAAGGGAGTTTGAAACCACCATTTCTATGTACACAGAGAGCTCGAGGATTATTTTTAAGCCAAATAACGAATTTTGATTGGTGCTGAGAGTGTCTCAATGTGTTGGGTGGACACTTTGTGCCACATCACCTTTTTATATGAACACAAATTGTGTGAGAAATGACCACTGGCTGTGGGGTCCCTCAGTGCCACCAGGCTGGGACAGCCAGACTGTCACAGGCAGAGCAGGGACAGCACCTGAGAGCCAAGACCATGGGGAGAATCCCTTGGATGCTCCTGGTGCCATCCTTGGCAAGGTCCTTGGTGCCATCCAGGGGATCCCCCAGACCTTCCTGGTGCCACCAGGAGCTGTCCTTGCTCCCAGCAGGAGGGGGCTGTGATCCCATTCCCACAAAAGGATCTTCAGGGTGGACTGCTGGCCCAAACCAGCGCGGCGAATCCCACGTTAACTTAAAAAACATTAAAATGATAACTTCATCTCAAGTTACTTTCCTATTCATCTATAGAATTTCTCAATTATGTATGACTAATTTTGCACAAAGTCATTATTTGGAGCAATTTGTCTAAGTATGAGAGGCAACACCTTCAACCTTCCTGGATGGTGGGTGGGGAAAATGTCATAATCAGTTCTGCTTTGGCATGAGTTATTAAGCGGTCACAGGAGTTCAAAGGAGAGAAATAATGAACAGGTAAGTCATTACATGCAAAAATTCTTCTTCTATATTATCAAAATACAAATTAATTACAGATAAGATCAGATGAATTTTCTTTAATGTTAGTTTTTTCCCAGAGATGGTAATGAAAGCGTAGAGTATGTGGGAGGAGAGGAGTGGAGATGCATGGAAGGGATGTTTTATTAATGTTGGCTTGATTTCACTGGGAAGACGTTGCCTGTGAAAGCAGTAAAGGAATCAGGAAAGGCTCTGGGACATGCAAATAAAATCATTTTTATTGCACTTAGTGTGCTAACTCATGCATGATCTCATTCAGCCTCTCAAAGCAATCATAAAACTATCTCCATGCAACAATTACTCCATCAGCCCATGCAATCAGCAGGTAGGGCAGCTGGCAGCCCTTGCCACAGGAGCCTCCTGAATTCGTTCCTGGTGCTTCTGATACCCTGACAAGGCTTCCAGCCTTCATTTTGGAGGGGACAACCATCCCTAAACTGACCATGGGACTCCCCAGAGCCAAAAAACAAAAGGTCTCCCCTCTCCTCCCCCCTTTTCCATGCAACACTAATATTCACATGACAACAAACATTTTCAAAATAATAGTCCTATATACTTAAGGCTAATCAGAGCGGGCGCCATCCAACTTGCAAAGGTAGCAATTTTCCTTCATTAAAGGCAAATCAGGAGAGAGAACTTCAGGATTCCTTAGGGCTAATTACAAGGTGTTAATAATAACAATATAATGGCAGCAATTTTCTAGCTTTGCCCGAACCTATAATCTGCCCTGAGTGCCTTATAGGATTGTCTCTGAGTTTATATAAAGGCAAGTGTTAGCCCAGAAATGCTTGAAGTAATTGAATTTTTACATCATGTCTCTTTCCAGCCTGTTTGCAGCCATGCTGTAATTGCTGCTGGAGAAGCCTTTTCGTTGGGGGAGAGAACAAGTAGCAGCACGACAGCTCAGAACAAACCCTCTCCCATCTTCTCAGGGCACATTTTGTACAGCAGAACAGAGATCCCAGCTCAGAGATCCCCAGAGGGGTCCCAGCCCCTCTGCTCCAGCAGGAGGGAGCAACTGATGATAGAAGAGCTGGAGACAAACAACAAACAGACAAACATACAAATTATTTTCCCATCCACCTCCTAATTGCTGGCTAAAAACCCTCTAGGACTGCAGGATCAAATGGGACACGTTGTTGGAACAGGGATGAGTCAGTTGTCAAAAATTTCCAGCCTCAACAGCAAATCAGCAGCGCTGGCAGAGCCAGGCGTCCTCGAAATCCAGCCTGGGATTGTCAGGGCTTCTCCAGGCTGGATGCAGCAAGGACAGAGCTCAGCATGTGGGGAGGGGTTTCGGGATCTGCTCAGAATCCTGAAAGGCTCAGCCACGCCGAGGTGAGGAGGCACAGCTCAAAACAAGCAGAAATCTGTGTTGAAAATTATTGCCTTGCCAAATTTCAGATGGTCCCAGCACAGGTCTGCCTGCAGTTCTCAGCCTCGTGGGGATCACTTACCTTGACAATGTAATTTGGGGAAAATTGGCTGTAGTCATAAACTGGAGACATCAGAGACTCTGTTCTAAAGGGAAAAAATAATAGTAATATATTGGTCTTTTTTTTTTTTTTTTTTTTTTTTTTTTTTTTTTTTTAACCAGAATAAAAGTGTTTACCTACAGCCTGTCAAATTTTAGCCTAAAGCAAAATGATTTATGGACAAATTTGAAGCTTCTTCACAGTTGACAAGTTAATTCTCACTGGGGGAAAAAAAAAAAAAAAAAGAGAAAAAATAGAAAAAAAAAGAGGAATTATGACAACACTGAAGAATGTTAACATGGTACCTACTCTAATTGAATAAAAGACACCTTACAGAGCTGCAGTGCAAGCCCTTATTCATTTCAAAGCTACTTACAGGCTGAGAAACTTCAAAAAATTTGGTATTACAAATAGTGGAGTCAAATTTCTGCGAGTTGAGAAGCTTATCCATTTCAGACCTTCCGAAGTTAACTGTGAAATCTCAGACAAACAGTTTTGTCTAGAAAATTTCTGGGACTTCTCAGATGGCAAATACTGTTGGGTTTTCAGGTGAAAACTGAAATAAATGAGAAAAGAAGCAAATTGAGCAGCCAGAGTCACCCCACATATTGGGGGATTTGCCCCATAAAAGTGGGGAGGGAGAGAGACATGAGGAAAAATAAGGGTGGTGAGTAGGAAATAATTTCATTTTTCCTCTTCTCAGTCTCCTCTCTATTTAGAAAGGGGAAATACAGCCATAAGGAATGAAGTGCAGGGCTGGAGTCGAGTCAGATGAGTTCAAGTGGTGGCTCTTTGTGTATCTTAGAAGATAACCCTGAGAGAAACGAGCAGCTCCTCTTTCCTGTGCCATGTCTGCCTCCCCTTTTCAAAAGCCCCACCAGCACTTATTCAAAAGTACTGCAGACTTTGATGTCTGGAGATGAAAAGCGGTTTTGAGGTAAGAAATCACAGTTTAGTCCTAATCTGGAAGGATCAGTGGCTACTAATGATAAGTAATTTAATTTCATGCGAGCAATTTTTGTCTCTTTATGGATTTGTTTTACGAGGGACTTATAAGGTCAAACGGTGCTAAGTGAATAAATGGAGAGAATTTCTTGTGGATAAAGTGAGTAAAAATTACCTTTTCCCCTCCTTGCAACCACGGCCTTCTCCCACTTTACAATTTTGTGCATTTTCCCCACTTTAGTCAGATGCAAACCCAGCACTAAGAATATTGCACACTTCACACTCGTTCAGTAAAGTAAATTTATTCTGATTTACCTCCTACACTTGTCAAAAGCTGTTCCAAGGTGGATACACAAACCATTTGCTTGGACTGGTTCATGTTAATCATATTAATGTATTTGCTTTATTGGCTTGGGGGGGGTTCCAAGTGGAAATGATTGAAGTGGGGTCCAAAACCTGCCTTGTTTCAGTGCCAGTTCTGGTGCTAGTTTGAGTCCCATTGGGCTTCTCCTGTCCCTGTCAATGGGCCTGAAATTCCACATCAGGAGCTTAAGTGGCAGCTCATCATCAATTTATTTCTGAAAAATGTTATGCTTAATAATTCAGTTATTGAAATGTGAAAGGAAAACAAAACGTGGCCTTGAGTCTGCAAAAAAAGTGGTGTTCATCAGTCAGGGGAGCTTGGGGGATCCATGCAGGATGAAAAGCAAGTTATCCACGGGAATAGATAGGAAATAAACAGGAAATATATAGGAATAAATATATAGGAATAAATATATAGGAAATGCTGTGCAGTGAAGCAGCAAATTCAGCCACCCCAAGAAGAGGTGGCATGAAAGGCTGAAGGTCCATCCCACAAACATCAGCTTTATCAACATCTGCAGAGGAAAATGTTACCCCTTCGAGGTCTGAACTCCCAGTTCTGCCCAAGTGCTAAAGCTAAATGGACAGAGGATATGCAAAAGGAAAAAAAGCAGAAGTAACTGTGACAAATACATCTTTATTCTGCTGCTCCAGCCATTTGCAAAGCCATGTTTGGCTTCCTTGGACTCTTCTGAGCTTTCCCAGCATCAGATTTGTTTCTGGAGCAGCAGGATCCAGGTTCCACAGACTGTGCTTTGGGATGGAGCAAAACTCCTAAAAACCCTTTGGGTTAGAGCTGCAAGTCAGGACTTGCAGCAAGCACAGCTTTAATCAGAGAGAAGCACTGGAGGTGAATTCAGAGGCAGAGTTAAGGGCACGGATCTCTTGCTGAGGGTGGGAAAAACAAACAAGGCCATCCAGGCATCCCTTTGCACACACCAGACACATTCAGTGATGCTCCTACCAAGCTTTTCTGTAATTTTTTTTTTTTTTTTTTTTTTTTTGCTATTTGATCTCCAAGTGCTTTGCAGAGAATTTTATGCCATGCAGGAATGTTACCCAGCCTGGATTTCCCCCACGCCAGCAGCAGGATCCAGATCTGCTGCTCTGGGCCCAGACCAGCACTGAGCTTCTTGTTCTTCTTTTCCCTATAAAACCCTTTTTTTTTTAAATATCCTTATATTGAGTACAAAGGTTGAGAGATAGAACAAATTGTGTGCCTCAAAAAGTGCTCATATCCAGGGAAACAAATAAAAACAAACCACACATGGATGATTTTTACAGAACCACCTCCATATCCATGGCTCTGTCTCTGTGCTCTGGTTCCTGGGACCTTACAGTGGAAATTATTTCAGAGAAAAGCTTTTGGAACTGTGCAAGATAACAGAACATCCACATGTGCAAAATGATGACAGTTTTAAAAAGGTGAATTCAGTGGCCTGTCCTTCCCCTGCCAGTCCCTTCCTTTGTGTCTCCCTGCTCTCTGCACACCCATTTCCTATTTTTTTCTCACGGAGGTGACCAAGATTAAAGGTTTACTGGGGATGATTATTCAGGAAAGTCCCACTTTCTAAATCTGCTTCTAATTAAAAAGGGTGGGAGGGGAGGAAGGGAAAAAAACCCTCCTTACTGTACACACAGGCAGCCTAATCCATCCTGCTGACTTCCCTAGGCATGAGCTCCTAGCACAGAATTAATAAACTATTTTCCGAGATTTATGTTTCGTAACCCTCATCACCCCGGAGATTTTTTCGGATGTGAGCCATGGATGTCACTTCAAGGAAAGATGGGCATCTGACTTTAGCCTGGACATCAGTTTATTTATGAGGGAGGGGGGCAGGAGTTCAAGCCTTGTGTTCATAACAGGGCTAAGCAAACAGCTCCAGCCCAGCCTAAGCCATTCCAAACACACGGAGGAGCTGGAAACCCAACTCCCCTCCATGCCTGGGGTTCACATTTAGGTTGGGATTTCACTCCATTCCCAAATGTCACTTTATCCCTGCTTTTCAGGAGCTTATTTTCAAGGATTTATGAAATGTGAGATGACAAACCTGGTGCAATAATGTCGTGTTGGATTTTGCCCTTAGCTCACCCTAGGAAATGCTCTGCACGAATGGTGTGGAGGTGCCTTTCCAGAACAGGCTTATTTCCCCCAGGAAAAGGAAAATTTGAGCTGTGTGTCATTAAGATGAAAAGTTCAAAGAGGGTGGGAGGGGATCGAGAAGGGCATTAATCAGAATTGGTTAAAAAAGAAAATAAAATGCAAGATTTCCCTTGTCTGGGAAAAAAAAAAAATGATGCAAAAATGAAAGAAGAAATGAACTCAGAGGAAGACAGAGAAGCCCTACCAGGATTTGCCTATAGGCTGCAACCAGACTTGTGCTGCCTCCACACAATTTGCCTTTGCCAGAGACAAAAAAGTCCCCATTGCTTCCTTTTTGTCTCTATTCTCATTATTACTGCTTTTTACTAATAATACACAGCACCTGAGCTCTGTGTCCGTATTCTCCCAGCGCCAGGAAGAGGATACTCATGGATTTTCTGTGTGAACTCCAGATCAGGAGTAGATCAAAGACTTCACTCATCTCTCTGTAATTTATTTTTAACTGGTGTGATTTGCTGAAGCCTCTAGACAAGAGATATCACATGAGAATGAAGCAGTTTCTCCTTCAAAATTCCCAGCTGGCTTCCCCTAGCATTACCCAATCTTCTGCCTGTTTTAATTTCTTCTTCCTGTGTTGCCAAAGCAGAGACCTCCCTAAAATTGTTCCAGGCCAGGCTGGACAGGGCTTGGGGCAATCTGGGATAGTGGAAGGTTCATGGTCCCATGGCAGGGGTGGACCTAGATAAGTTTTAAGATCCCTGCCAACCAAACCATTCCATGATTCCTCACAGGCAGCAGCAGATCGAGACACAGCAGAGCTTTCAGGAATGCCAATATCTCAAACCTGGGCTAATAAAATTTATTTCAAATCCATCATAGTCGCATATCCAATGTCTCTTTTCTCCTTGGCTCGTTTCAAATTGTTTTTCCATCACTCGCCTGCTTCTTTGAGCCTCAGGTGTTCAGCAGCTCCTGGGATGCCCCTGAAATTCCTGCAGGGAAAGAGGGAATCCCTACAGCCAGGAGGAGAAACATTTATTCCTGGAATTCCTTATGGAGATCCATGCTCAGAACACTGGATGGGCAACAATTAAAAACTGAAAATCTACTGTGAATTATCACCAGAGTCAACACACGGGAGCACAGGGTGCAGACATCAGTCCTGAGGGCTTTGTGCCCATGTGACAGGGAATAAGAAGAAGAAAAAGAAGGCAAGGGGGAAAATAATTTAAAAATAAGGAAAACAAAAGGAGAAGAGAAAAAAAGATCAAATTATTAATCAGTAAGAATAACAGCAGCATCTTGGTTTCACACACAGTTCATCCATCTGATGCTTTGCTCGGTGCTTTGCAGCCATTCTCTCCTAACACAGCTACAGGAAAATCAAAAATAAAAAAAATATCTGGCCAAATTCTCTTTGCTCCTACTCGAATGTCAAGGTAGTAGTAAGGTAGTAGTAATATTGTACAAACTCTGAGGTCGGAGGGGGAAGAGCTCAGTGCAGAGGCAGCAGAGCTGGTGGTTGCACCCCACAACGTTGGACACGTTCATATAAAAACAACCGTGGGGATGTTTTCATGCCACATGTGTTTGCATAAATATCTGCCTGTATTTATAACCCACCTCTCCCAGAGATACAAAGCTATCTCTGCTGATTTATGCCGTGGATCTGGAATCTCTGCAAGGTCAAAGCAACGGAGCTGAGGTCTGTGGAGCTGCTCCAGATTTACGTGAGTCTAATAAAGATCAAAATCTGGCCCTGGGTATTACCCTTCCTATTCACCAGAGTATTTTTATGTTTCTGTTATCTCCTGCCTTCCTACATTCCTGAAGAGTTTTCCTCCTAACATACTTGGACTACGAGATTTGCTCTAATCACCTAATCTTGGCCCTTTTTTAAGAGGAGGGACAGCTGATAGCTGGGTTCCATTACAAAAATGACAGCATTTTATGACTGGTACTATCTAAAAACCCCAATCTCATTCTCAGCCACTGCTGAGCATCTCATTATATTCATGAAATCCTACAGAAGTTCCACTTCACTCAAATATTTCACTGAGAAACTAAAAAGGTAAATTATTCAGAGTTAGATAGAAAACCAGTTCTGTCTGGAAACTGCACTTCCAGCAGCAGCACCCCTCTCTGTGTGTGAGAGATGAACTCTCACACATTATCCTTCAAAACATGAATAAAACCCAAAAATCCTAATGATCAGCTCTTTTTGTATTGAAAAACACATCATAATTGGGGGTTTTGGTTTAGTTTTGTTTTTTGGGCCTTGGGGTGTTTTTTCTTTGTTTTTATTGCAGGTGATACAAGGATCAGCTCGTTGATTCTCCAAGTTCCCTATTAACAAACATTACTTTCTGTAATAATTTTTCCACAAAATCTGAAAGCTGTCAAGCAGAACACATGGTCCCTAAAGGAGAAGAGGAACCAAAATCACAATTTTAGATGTTCCTATTGGAAAATATAACTTTCTTGTTATCCATGCCATAGATGTGACATCCCCAAGGCCTCAGGGGATTGGTTCCAGTGACAAGTTGAGATCCCAAGGGTTCCCAGAGCCTGGGCACTCATTCACTCACTCACCCATTGCACCACTTAATTCCATCTGCAGAAACACTTATTTATGCTCTAAATGTTACTGGAAGCCTTTAACACACCTGATTTTTATAGTTCTTGGAAAGGTTTTAGAGGGAAAAAGAAATACAAATTAGCTTCCATAACTTGTTTAAGAATATTCTGTTCTGCCTCAGCACAGGATGATTTTTTTCACTCCGCTTTTGCATTCTGCCAATCTGTCCATACCTGAGTGAAATAATTGTGAAAAAACTCATTCCAGACATAGCCCCTTTCAGCACCAATTTTAAGCCACAGTTTAACCTGAGATATTTTCTGCAATGAGAGTGTTTATGCTTCCAGACTGGGAGTGCCAGCTGGCTCTAGGTGGAAAAACTACCCAAGAAGAAGGAACATAAAAGTTGCAAAATCGTTTTTGAAGAGCCTTCCCCCCACCTGAAGCCTGATGAAAGATGTTTTGTGAGTACTGAATGAGCTTTTTAAACACCTGACCTCAGAGATTCGGCACAAATAAAGGAGGGGAAGGGGAAGCAGGGTGATTTGGGTTGATGCACGGCCAAAGGGGAACAAAGCTCCTTCCAGGCTGATGTTCCCAGAGACACAATGGCATAAACATGTTATCTCCCTTTTAGCTGTAATCTCTGATTAGAACGTTTAATCAATTAGCATTGCTGTTGTCAAAACTTGCTCCCGACAAAGGATGAGAAAAGCTGCCCCAGGGGGATCGCGATCCCAAAACTCGCAGGAGGTGGGAGACTCGTCCCTGCAAGAAACCTCCTGTTCTACCCGCGCTGTGTCGGGGCTGAGAGCGCTCATCCTGCCTCTTCCAGCCCAGGAGCGCTCCGACAATGCCAAATAACCCCGAGAAGCAGAAAAGCTGAAAGCCAAGAATTGCGAGTGTCAGATTTCACTAAAGAAAGTGTCTTTTTCTCTCACCCTCCCCAACCAAAAATCTTTGGAGAGGGGGTTTGCTGCTGTTTAAAAATAAAACCCAAAACACAACCAGCTGTGAAAAACTTGCTGCGTGTTTTCTTTGCTCCATGAGTCACCTGGGGTTTAGTCGCTCCGAGCTGGTCATTATTGGAATTCCAACAAAAATGACAAGAATTCTTTTCCTTTTTTCTCCCCTGTGAGGTTTATTATCTCTCTCATTAGCACAACCTTTTTGTTATGGAGTTCTGCGAGGTCTTGGCCAAGAACAGGATCTCATTGTGCTAAGTACTGTACAAACATATAATGACTAAAATAAACAGGCAGGAGAGCAGGAGACAAAGAGGAGAAGGAAGAAAATAAAATTGCTCCCATTTCATACACAGCAACCCCAGCCCTAGGGAGGTCACAGGACTTTCTTACAGCAAAGGACAATGTCCAGGGCTTCAAAATTCACCCATATTTCCTGTGGGAGAGTTCAGAGCATTCTCCACAAAAAGGAAATTTCCTTCCCACCTACCTATCTGCTTGAGAGCACACAGTGCTGAAATCCCTGCTGGTTTCCTCAAAGGCAGCAGGGTTTGTCCCTGTCCCTGTCCCTCCAAACCCCTCCTCAGAGGCTTCTCCTTGCAATGCTGAGCGCTGTGCAGAGCTCACCCATCTCTGCATTGATTTCTCTGTGCCACAGGCAGAACTTGGCTGTGGGGTAATCCTGGGACCAGGCCAGATGGGTGCATTAACTGTGGATATTTCTTCACAAAATCCAATGTAGGTCATGGTAAACAAATGTATTTGGATGGGGATTATTACTTTGGTGGTTTTTTTTCACATGATTTTATAGGAGGCTGCTCCACAGAAAACAAATCACCAGTTTGGGATGAGGAGAAAGTATCTTCTTGCCTTAAAGCTGCCAAGGAGCAGGCGGAACCCTGCAGCCCCCAGAGGAAAGCAAAGACAAACCCGGGGATTGTTCTCGTGTCAGAGCTGCAGAGCAGCAAGATTTAATGTGTTGGGGTTTTTAATGAGTTGCAGAAAGAAGTGGACAGTGAGGTGATGAAATTTCCTGAAGTGCTGACAGCCCAAGAGGTTCTGACTTAGTTATGGGAAATGCTGGGATATGCATGTTAATTGGGATGACTGTTTGGGGCTGGATTCGAGCGTGCAGCATTCTTGGAAAGAACTGTATTGGTTTCATGTGCACCTTTTTGATGTGGTGTTCATTCCTGAGCCACGACTCCGGCTCCCCAGCACTGGAAAAGACAAACAGCCACGGGGAGTGTGGCAAGAGCAAAGCTGGAGAGGCCCAGCCTGGATTAGGAGGGGTCTGAAGGGATCTCTGACTCTTGGAGGAGATCCTAGGGAAAAACAAGGGGAAGAAGGAGCCACCAGGAGCTGGGGCAATGAGTTCTGAATCCCTCAGGAGAAGGAGTTGACAGCTGTCCCATTCTTTGCATAAAGCATCCAAATTTCACACTCAAAATCAGAGCTAAAAGCTCTGGCCAGAGCCCCGCGTTATTTCCTACCATCACATCACTCAGCTCAGCAGCTCTTACGTACCAAAAAGAAAAATTAATTAAAACTGGCCATATATCTGTCAGTGGGATGGGATGAAATACTGACAAAACCCTCTCAGCAACTGCAGAGCCATGGCACGACCGGGACAGCCGGAGCTGCAGCCTGGCCAGGAGCAGCAGGGCCAGCCTGGGATGTTCTGAAATGAAAGATCAGCTGCACAGTAGCACTCCCCAAACAGCCTGGAAAAGTGACAGCCACGCAAAATTAAGCAGAACATGATGGATTAATGCAGGCTGGGGAGTACAGTGGAGTCATTCAGCTGCTCGGAGCGAGCCACAACAACAGTTTGGGAAATGGCTGGCTGGGTTCTGGGACAAGGAGTTGAAAAGGCTGAAACCATAACCAAAAGGCTGTGAAAAACAGTGGGATTCACACTGGGAATGCAGACTAGGAAAATATTTGGTGTGGTTAGTGCTTATTTACTATTTTGTTTGTCAGGGGGTTTTATTCATTCGCAGTCCTGTGATTCCAGCTTGTAAAGCTGCAAATAGGCAAAGCAGCTCCTTGAATTGAAAATGCTCTTTTACCATTTCCAAATCAAATATTAAGATGTCTCAGAATAAGCTGATTGTGCCAGAGAAAGTTTTGTCAGAATTAGGAACCCAGAACAGTGTTCTGAACTGAATCATGCCTGGATTTTGCAGATTTCTGAATGAGAAGCAATGATCTTCTTCCGAAAATCCAGCATTGCCCCATTTAATATGTATAAATCCAAATTTACTGCCATGCAGCAAAGTTTGAAGGACCAAGAAATAAACTGAATTAGAGCATTTATGCTGTCAGAGCTGACAATTGATTATTAAAAGAGCCATATTCAAACCCCTGTGCCTTTTGTTACTCATTCCTCTAATAGTCCAGAGACTGTTGTGTTAGAAAAGGGTGTAATAAGGACACGTCGTCCTAGACATTGTGTTTCCTAACATTTTGTTAGCTGGACACATTTTTGTGGGTTAATAATCTCGCTTGTTTTCTGATGCTTACACTCAATTGCAAAAGCAGCTGAGAGGAAAAAAAAAAACCTGCAAAGAAAGACAGGAAGAAAAGCCAAGAAACCCTTCTGTGGAAGTGTAGGTGTTTGGACATGAGAGCCTTTTGGCAACTTCAGATGTTGGGTTTTTGTTTTTCTAGGTGTTTAAAGAAAAGCAATTACCTCTGTGATGACACTTAATATGCCAAGATTCAGCCTTGAGCAATTTTTTATGGCTGTGTTCTAAGCTGCAGAAAGTACAGAGCACACTGGAGCCACTGAAAGATGTTTCAGTGCAGCAGTTCTGACAGGAAAACTGTGGTTACACTGGCATCTGAAAATTCCTGAAAAAAGACAAATAAGAGAGAAAAAACCAGTGGTTTCAGGGGGTGGAAATGCTGCATCACTGGCTGCAGAGGGATAATAAATGGGCTGAGATTTTTGGCCTGTTTGAAGCTTATCTTTGAATTTGCAGGCAGATTTTCCCCCCTGTTTCTTCGAACAGGAACATGAGGGGACGGAAGGAGAGAGAGCAGGAGATGTGAGACAGGCAGAAAGTTTGAGGTTTTGGGGTTTTTGCAGACCCTGGGCAGCAGCTCTGAGCATGGCAGGGCTTTATTCCTGCTCCTGTGCTCAGGTTGGGATGGCCACCCCATTCCCACAGCTGCAGTGGGGACACCTGGGGACACCTGGAGAGGGCTGGACCCCAAATTCATCCTGGGAAAATACAAGTGGCTTGTGCTTCCTCGGTTCCAGAGGGCTCTGGGATGGGTTCCTTTATCCAGCAGCAGCTGGGACAGGATTTTAGCAAAGCAGGAATGAGCCAGCCACAAATGCCAGGTCTCAGGGGTGCTTTGAGTGGGGATTTTTTGTGTAATTTACCCTGGTGTAAATCAGGCAAAACTCAGCATTAAACAGAAAACCATCTCGAGCTGTTTGCTTTAGAACATATATATGACATCAGGAGAGCTTTTGAAATGAAGGAATTAATTAACAGAAATAAAACTTCAAGATGATCTAGGAAAAAGCAAATAAAAACTGCCAGTGCCTGAGAGATATTGGGGAGTTTTCCTGACATCCATTTCTTTGCAAACCACAGAAGGGGAATCGTTGTGCAAAATCAGGGTTGGAATGGAAATTCCTGCTCCATCCAGCCTGAATTCCCCTGTGTGCTCCCTGCACATCTTGATCAATATTTCCCTGCTGTTCCAGCAACTGTAAACTGTCATTCCCTGAGCCCACAAGTTACAACATCCAATCATGTTTCCAGATATACTTCTGTTGTTTATTTTAAGGCTATGTCTAAATGTAGCCTTCTAATTGCTTCATGGAAAAACAAGTTTACTTTATGGTTTGAGGGTGTAAGGCTGGGGATCATATTACTCTGTATTTGTCTTACAGTGACTATTTAAATGGTCCTGATAAGCTACCAAACCTGCAGAGCTGCAATTAAGATGTTTCCAGAAGCTGTGCCCTGTCAGTCAGCACAAGGTGCAACAGATTTTTGTGAAAACGCTGCGCTGAGATATTGGGAAATTTCCAAAAAATTAAATATTTTCTTTTAAGAATCCATTTTTTTCCCCAGCATCGCAATATCAGGGGTTGGGTTTGGTTGTTTTGTGGGTATTTTATTTTATTTTTTAATATATTTTTATTTTTAATTTTATTTTCTTTTTTAATATATTTTAGTCTCTGTTTTGAATAAAAATATGTTTGGAAATGTGATTGAAAGTTTGGCACTTTAAAAATAAGTTTTAAAGAAGTGCAGTGCTTGTTGAATTGTGCGTTTGAATCCATATCTATAATAATAATAATCTATATTATAATCATATCTGTAATAATAATCCATGCATATTACTATAATAAATATAAATTTATATATATTATATATTTTTACATAATATATATAAATTTATAAAGCGAGAAAAATATAAAGTGAGGAAAATAAATAAAAACTGATTAAAAGAAATATTAAATTATGAAAAATACTAATTTTTAAGCAGAATAGAGTCAGTGAAGCAAACGGATATAGGGGTATTGACTGATTCTGTTTCTAAAAATTGCAAAATTTAAAAGGAAAACTGGTTTTCAGCTTTTCCAGAGTTTGGAGTCCCGGTGCCAGCCTGCTCCGCTCGGCTCTCCCAGCGCTGCAGATGAAGATGTTTATTCCACCTCGCCAGGACCATCCTCTTGGCGTTGCCTACAAAGCCATTAGGCAGGTGATTAACTCATTTATTTTCAAATGCGTGCCTTGTCGAACGCGAGGGGATGAAAGCAGAGTTCCCCATTCCTGGATTTCCCTTTCTTTTCCCCTTTGGGGGAATTTCGCTGCAATTGCAGCGAGGAATTTGCCACATCTGCTGCAGCTTTCTGCAGGCTCCGAGCGCAGAAATTAACCCAGCTACAACTGAAATGGAGGTTTCCAATTGAAATATTGCATTTCCTCGGATTTAAAATGCAAATTGCAGCCGGCTTTGGACAGATCCAGCTTTGGATGTGGGATCTGCGATTCCAAAGTGATTCCATCAAGTGGGAGTCAGGGATGCGCGGCTCAGTTTCTGTTTCAGCCGCTGGTTGTGGCACTAAGGGGAGGCAATAATCTTTTTATTCTCCTGGCATTGTGTTAGCCGGCTTTTCATTGCAGGGGTGGTTGGAGATCTCAGTTGCTGGAAATAGCTGGGCGCAGAGAGATGTACACACACTTTTAAAGATGTGTCTGCAATCAGCTCTCAGGGCTGACTCTGCTGCTGTTTGATGAAGATATAATTGGGAGAATATAAAGAGAGATTGTTTGGAGGTAACCAAAGAAACCCTGGCATCACCCGTCTTTTAAATCATCAGCTACCTTGAACAGGGGTAATAAAACACACTCTAACACGTATTTTCAGAGTGCAGCAAATGGTTTTAAAGACATCGCTCCCAACAAACAAAACTCTGGATACCCAGAGTGAATTTTAGGGCTGAAAAAAGTTGTTATCAGCTTCCAGTGCTCCTCTTTAACCACAGGTATGTTTTTCCCATTTAATCGCAGATTGGATAGTTTTCAGTTCTGTTTTAACAGTCCAGAAGCTTCAGTGGAAAACAGCAATCTAAAAACGAAAAACATTTTCTCTTGTGCCATTACGAACACCTGCACTCAATAAAACAGAATTTCAATCATCACTCTTTTTTTTTTTCTTTTTTTTTTTTTTTCTTGTATCAAGACATTCATTTCACTTGAACTGTGGAAGGGAAAAACTCACTGTCGACTGCATTTATATTTTTTTCATTCCTGACACCACAAAATCTGGGAGGTGGTGGCTGGGAATTTTTTTTAAGTGCTGCTTGTTTGTTTTATAAAATTCAAGTTTGGCCTGAACAAGCCCCTAGAAGAGACAGTCAATAAAATTGCTCAGTATTTATGCTTCTCCCTAAAGACTGCACAGAGCAGGCAGGAGAATACACAGATTAAGGAGTGTCTGACTCTCAAATCCAACACTGGATGATCCCATGTTTCTCCTGTTTGCCTAAAAAATCATAAATAAATAAAAGAGGAGACAAGAATTGATTTGCCTTTCCGACAGAGACACAGAACCTGTGGTGGCTGGAAAATGCTGCTGTCCCCTCGCACCTGTGGGGTCTGTGCCAGTGTCACCCCTCCGCCCCAAGAGAGGAGAACCTGCAGCACTCACAGAGCCAGGGAGGGGATGAAGGGAAACTGTTGGAGGGGGAAGAGGTGGAATTGACTCTTGGAAAGAACTTTTTGCTGCCCACTCTGTCAGAGCAGTCCTTGAGTGAAAGTCAAGCGCAGGATTGAGAGGAGCAGGGAGCTGCTTGCCCTGGCAGCAGGCACGGGGGTGAGATGGAAGCTCCCAGCTGTCAGAATCTGTGCCATTGATGATTCTGAGATGTAAAAAGTCTCTGTCTTTCTGCCCCGCTGCCAAAGAAGAAGTTGTAATTAATCTGTGCTGGTTTCAAGGGTGTTTATTCTGTTTATCTCTAACATGTTCTGCTGCCCTGCCGCAGCTCTGTCCTGCAGGGCAGCGTGTGGGGCTCTGCCCTCAGTGGGATGGTACAAACATTAAATACCACAAACTACCTGTGCTGGATTTACAATAACGTGCCAATATCTGTCACCTACGTTGGACAGTGTGTCCCCAGCCTGAACCAACAGAAAAATGCCAACACCACAGTGAAACATGGAGGGCATGAAGAAGGAGAAAAAGGACAAGGCACACCCAATTTCCTCCATCTTGTCCCCTTTGGACCCCTAATCTAGAATCCTAAAATTTTACTTTTGCACCCGTACCACTCTTAATTATTACTCATATCAAACACTCAGAGCTGGTAATTGATCCTGTAAGATTGAAAACTCTTTTCCATGGACAGAGATCACAGCCAGTGTCTCTGGGGGCTCTGTCCAGGGGGGTTCCTGACCCCTGCCAGGGCAGCCAGAGGGATGCTCTGGACTCCCACACCTCTACCCTCTCACCTGGGCAGGGCTGAGGGCAGAGTTTAAAGCCATGTGGGGGCACCGAGGGTGCTGGGGCAGCTGGAGGTGCTGCTCTTCACCCCCTGGCACCCCTCTGCTGCCCTGCCTGGCCTTGGGGCAGCTGCCAGGCCGAGGGAGCAGCTCTGCAGCAGGGCCAGGCTGTGCGACAGCCGCAGAGCGTCCCCAGCACCCCCAGCGCCCAGGGAAGGGCAGCAGAGGATGCTTTAGACAAACATCATCCACCAGGGCGCTCAGACCTCATCCCAAACTGCTTTTCCTCCCTAATTCATGGCTGAGAAGGAGCCCTTTGGCTCCCTCAGGACCCTCTGGCCCAAGCTGCACCTGCGGGATTCCTGCGCTGGATCCAAGCCCGGCGGGGATATGGGGGTGACTCGGGGACAGCGAATGCCCACGATTTGCTCGCTGCTGTTTGCATCCTGCAGGAGCTGCTTTTCTTGGCATTCAGCGACCTGAAAGGTTTGCTGCGAAGCCAGCTGCAGAACACAAATACACACAAGGAGAAATAGGGGTTTGCATGCTGGTTTTTCTGCCAGGAAGGAAAAAGCAAATGGATAACCACCAACAATAATGTTACACTTGCAAGAAACAGTTGCTAGGGAGAAAAGCTCCTTGTGTTTCCCAGAAGGCTTCAGCCACTTTCATATTTATTGAGTATAATCTGCCTTTTGCATGATCCTCTTTGAATTCTACCACACCAATAATTCCTCTAATCGTGCCATTAGCAACTCTCTCCTGTCACTTTTTCCTTCATTATTAACAGGTAGATGCTCATGGCAAAGAATTTTCCTTCTTTTCCAATAATCATAGATACACTTGATCTTTACCTATTTGAAACATTACCAAAATCCAAAAATCTGTCTGAATAAACGAAGAATTTCTACTTGTGAATCATGGATTTCCACATAGAAAAAATGAATTCTTTAAAGCCCAAATGGAAGTGCAGAAGGAACGAAGGGTGGTTTATCTCTCTGCCACCATTTGCACTGGTTTTTGTGGGTTTAGGTGGTACTGGTCATGCTCCAGTAGGTCTAGTGGGAATTTTGGATCGTGCAAAGCCTTTGTTACCATATTAGAGCTTGGGCTGATTAGGCCGGGTGTAATTGGAGTTAGGTCAGTGCGAGGTTGGCTTTGTTGGCCCTGCCCCAGCGGTGATGGAGAAGCAGAGCCGCTGTTGGCACTGCAGACCAGGGCTGCCCGAACTTCCCTGCTTGCTTAAGCTGGAGATTTATCCCTCCACAAAAAAACTGTTAAGGCAATTTTAAGATGATTTTCTTGGCTCTGATTGTGCTGTAAGGAGCAGCAGCCACCTCCCGAGCCCTGTCCTGCTCCCCCTGTGCAGAGCAGCCTCTGGAATCCAAATTTCTGCCGATCCAAGCCTTGCCCGGCTCTTATCTGCTGTGGGCCAAATGAAAATTCATTTCTTGGAGCCTCCTGCACGCCGGAGCTCTGGTTGCTGTCTCAGCCCCTGTGTTGTGGCTGAGAACCATCTGGAGCAAATCAAATGAAATAAAACCTCTATTAACTGAACCTTAAATATCCAGAGCTCGCCGTTATCACGGTCAAACACCCTGACACGGCAAAAACTTCTGTGCTGGGTACAAATTTCTGTCTCCCACTTTTCCTCCTCGTTGTCACTGCCCTGGGGAAGGGACACCCAGCTGATTCCAGCCCGAAATATTCCGCAGCACCTTTGGATGCAGCTCATTGGGGAAGTTGACCAAAGCTCAGCCACTGGCAGGGTCAGGGTCCAGCTACAAAGCAAAAACCCTAAAATCCCAAAAGCATCAGCGGGCATCGTGGTCTTGTTAGCAGCACTTTCAAAAAAAACGAAAACAAACAGTGAAAAAACGATTTGATTTGTCTATAGAATAACCGAGATTTTTGCAGATGACGAGCAGTGGGGAGCTACTGTCCAAGGAGCATTTCAATTGAATTAATTCGGCTTGTCAGAGGAAAATGCGGATTTTTAATAAAAGTCAATCTTTTACATGGCACAAAATCCCTTTATAACAGACAACAGAAAAATCTCTGCAAGCAGCCACCTCAGAGTTTCAGACTTTTAATTTTTTAATATATTTTAGAGACTACAAATGAAGTTGCTTAAAATGTATTTTGTAAGTGAATAGGCAAAGGTAATTCTGATATTAGAATGAGGGTTATTTTCCGGGGGGGAATTACGGAAACAAGGCGGTGTTGGATATTTGTAACGACCTTATATGTGTAGAAAGATGGAAAGTTATGTTAACAGGGATGGAGGAGCTGGACATTCTTCTCCCCTCTTATTTCTGAGAGTCTGTGCTAAATAAATCTGTAAAAGAAGCCAAATGGATTTAATTTCATCATTTTCTAAACGAGCATCTTTCCACCATCTGTTACGTTCTAAACTATGATTTATTCTGCTTGTTTCAGCTCTCCGTGCAAAAACATTTATACACAGAAATAAAAATTGGTGCCCTGCTTAAAACGACTTGGAACCCATAGAATCGACAGAGGAATTAGGAGCATCCAAATAAATTCCCCACCCCTGCGGACCATGGCGGGGACGGCGGTGGCGTTCACTCCTGGGCTAATATCAGCTCGAAATGCAATCAGAGGAATTGCGAACGCCCTGAAAGAACCCTGAATGTAATTAAATAAAAGGAAAAAAAAAAATCGCTGTAACCTTGGAGGGCTGGCTGGAATCCGGGGTGGAATGTGCTCCCCACTCACGCTCCACGCCGTGGGTGAGAGCACAGGGATGGAAAAATCACGTTGGGGGTGAGGATTTTCGCTGTCTCCAGATTCCTGCGGGGGTGGCCGCAGCCAGCCCGGAGCTCCCGGCCGGGGATGGGGGATGCGGGGGCAGCTCCGGCTGTCCCTGCCTGGAGCTCCGGGGCGCCGCATCCCAACCAGAGCATCCCCAGAGGGCTCAACCGAGCCCCAAAGGGCTGCAGAGTCACTCCCCGCCTTCCTTCTACCGCGGCAAAATCATAAAAGTCCCCAGTCTCCAACTTTTTTTTTTTTTTTTCCCAAAGAAAAAAATACGAAAAATTAAATTTTCTTTGAAGAAATGGGGTTCGAGAAGTAAAGAAATCAGCCGGCTGATCTCACGGAGTCTGGCACCCTCACAATCAATTTGTACCAAGTCTGAGCCTGTAACTCAAAAGCTGTTTATTGATCGGTTTATTACAGTGCGGGATAATAAAAAAGAGATGGGAAATTACGGGAGGCAAACGGCAGTGGCGGGGCTGCAATCGTTCAGGGGGCTCGGGATAGATTTGGAAAATAAAAAGCTGAACAGGAAAAAATAAGTGACAGAAGAGAATTGCAATTGTGGAATTGCATCCAGCAATGGCCACATCTCCACAGTGCAAATGCACTGCATAAAAACCGGGATATTTCTATATATTTCTATATATTTCTATATATTTCTATATATTTCTATATATTTCTACATATTTCTATATATTTCTATATATTTCTATAGGAGCTGCCTTTGGGCACGGGGCAATTCCGTGTATTGCGTGTATCCCTCGTTCCTTCTGCATTTCCAAGACTGATGGAAGGCAGCGGGCGAAACACCGAAAACGAATATAACTGAAAATTGATACATAAAAACAAAACGCGCCCCTGAAAATAAATCTCTCCACTTGTTTGTGCGGGAAGTTGGGGACACTCTGGGAATAATCGGGTGCTCCAATCTAAGTCAAAGCAGGAGCTTTGAGTCTCTCACTATGCACACATTATTTGCCCGGCCGAGGTGAATCATGTTGCTTTATTCATCGCCCAGACAGGCAGGAAGGTGTGTGCGATTATTTGGAATCCCTGCAACAAGTTCGATGGAAACCATTTGCAAACTGAAAGAAAGAGTCCGAAAGAGAGGGAGGGGGAGAAAAATAATAAAAATAAAAATAATTAAGGACATGGATCATATTTTTCCCTTTCTCTGCCTCGTAAAAATAAATAAATAAATAAGTAAATAAATGTCACTCCTGACGTTCTCCCTCTCTGGGGAGTCTCGGGGGTTCGTCCCTCTGCCCTCGGGACATGGGGGACGGCGGGACGGTGGCACCGGGGCCAAACTCTAAATTGTTTTGCCCACATCTTTTCCAGTGGTGGATTTGGGGGGGTCCTGTGGCGGCTCCAGCAGGTGCCCGGGGGTTCTCTCGGCTGGGCCCGATCCCGCGATTTGGGGGGAACAGCTTTGGGGGGGGCAGGGTCCAGCCCTGGCCTCCAGGACACAGCGGGACCCTCTGCAAGGCAGCCCCAAAATCCCGCAATTCTTATCAGCCAGGGGCCGTGCATCACCTCCGAAATGCCGCCTATAAATTTAACCTCTCTACAGCGCTTTCCTCCCTTGTGTTTATTTAAAAAGCCATTACCTTGGGGGTAAAAAAAAAAAAAAAATAAAAATTGTTTTCAATCCTTACGGGCAAAACTGTTAATTGCTTTGGGCAGGAAGACATCTGATCTCTCCCAGCTATCCCCTGCCTCTTGCCAAGCAGGATAAATATCTGCTGGTAAATCAAATACCTGCGCAGAGAGAGAGGGAGAGCACAGACGGGAGACGCCGGCGTTGTGCAACCGGCGCTGTTCGTTGTGCGCTCCCTGTCCCAGAGAGCGGATGGCACCGCTGCTGTCACTGGGGACCACTGTCGGGTGACACAGGGGACAATTACAACGCCTGGTTGCGCTCGGTGCAGCTCGGCTCCATCGCTTCCACCTTCCCCGCGCCCCGGGAGCCGGCACGGAGCCCCCGGCCCTGCCCGGGGGATGCTCGGGGGAGGAGGGGTCCCCTCGCACGCCGCTCGGAGCTGGCAGCCAAAACGGCTTCGGGAATCCAGAGGTGCATCTAGATGGAGGCGTCGGTAACCAGCCCTGATCCCTCGGAAGTTCTGACCTTCAGCTCGCTTTAATTCCTTTTTGCGTCTGGAGATAAACGCGTGTTACTGTTAATGCAACGCCTTTCTCTTGGCTCCGGGTCTCATCTTGGGCAAGGCGATGAAACCTTCATCTCCCAGCCTCTGACACATCAAACATTCCCTCGGTGTCCACCTCGTTTCATGGCAAAACTTACACTTGATGCGCACTCTGATTCCATGTCCCTGCCTTTCTTTTTCCAGTCAAATCGGGAGCCTTATCTTCCTTCCCTGAAGGATGTCCACACGCCAGCCTCGCGGGTCGTTAAAAAAAAAAAAAAAAAAAAAAAAAAAAAAACCCTTCCTGCCTCTAGAAAACGGATTATTAACCAAATCGATCGTAAAAGGAGGGGAAATGCTTGTGAGGTTTTCCCTCACAGAGAATAAACTCGCTCCCCACTGCCCACGGGCGTTTTGTCCTCCCGAAGTGTCTGTGAGGGACAGGGGCCGGTGCTTTACGGGGACTGGGGACACGGACATGGCTCGTGTAATGATCCCAGTGAGTTCCCTCCTGATTTACACCGAGAAGGGCAGGGAGGGGGGTGTTGGACAGCCTCCTCCCCCAAATCCAGCATCCCCGGCTATCCCAGCCTAGCGATGCTGTGGAATTCCGTGGCGGGGATGCTGCTCCCGGTTTGATGGATACGGGAGCGAGGATGCTGCGGGCAGATGTGCCCGCCCGACACCTCCCTCCGCCTCCAGGCTGGGAAAAGCGAGGCGGAGGTGGGCTCAGGGGCAAACTGGAGCCCGGGGGAGGCGGAGGGGGAGGCGGAGCTGGTCGGGACGGACCGTCGCTGCTGCTGCTGCTGCTGCTGCTGTTGCTGCTGCTGCCGCTGCTGCTGCTGTTGGAGCCGGTCAAACTGCACAACCACTTCCCCCAGGAGCTTCCCTTTCATCTCCCCGCTCCTGGCGCCTGCAAAACAGCCTCAGTTTGGCTGCAGAGTCTCTTTTCCCCCTGCGCTCCCTCCCTCCCCGCCCCGCTCCAGATGAGACCCCCAGCACCGGGGAGCCCGGAGCCCGCCCCGCCTCACGGGGCTGATGCTGCGGGAGGCCGGGGGAGAGGCAGAGGGTCACAGGGGGCTGGGGGCTTTTTGGGCATCCCTGGGACACGGCCCGATCCCGGCCGAGTCCCGGGGACCGCCCGCCCCACGCCTGGGGTCTCAGGTAAACCCCCCGGATTAAAGCCCCCGGATTAAAGACCCCGGATTAAAGCCCCCGGATTAAAGACCCCGGATTAAAACCCCCGGATTAAAGCCCCCGGATTCACCTCCTTTCCTCGGGCTGGGAGAATTCCCTGCTAGTCTGAGGCTGGGCGGCCTCTCTGGGATCCTGGATAGGGGGCAAAGCTTTCATTCCTAAAAATGTCTCTCTCCAAACCCCGTCTCGGCGAGGTTTCCGTGCGGACATTCGGTACCGTGAGGGGTTTCAGCCTCTGATGTTTGACTGACAGCAGGAGGATGAAGGAGGGCAGCGGTGAGAGAGAAGAGAAATCTCTAAATTCAGCCTTTAGACAGAAAATGCTCCAATTTCGCGATGGAGTGGAGCTGAAGAGGGAAAACACCGTGAGCAAACCCTGCCATGCTTTTTCCCAGGCGCCCCTGTGGCACCCAAAATTCATCCAAACCAGACTGAAGGAGCCAAACTCCGCTCAGTGCTTAACAGCACGACAGCTGCTTGTCCCTTGGTCCCCTTTTCCCCTCCGGTCTCCCGAGGGATGGCAGCGCAGCGGAGCCTCTCCAAACCCACGGGGACCACAACCGGGCACCCGGGGAGAGAAGCTGCACCCAAGGGACGCGCTCGGTGTCACCGTGACCCCGAGCTGCCGGTCCCCGGGCGCCCTTCCAGCGGGCATTGTCTTTGGGGGCGCGGTGTAATTATCTGCGGCGTTTTCAGCAGCCCCACAATGGCTTTCCACGGGCGCTGCATTGTCCCTGGCACACCGGCATTGTTCCTGCGTGTCCATCAATTCTCATTTACTTGTCACGGTGCAGGAAGCATGGAGAAGGGAAAGGAAGGGAAAGGAGGGGGAGAAGAGGGACAAACCCCAGCGCAGCAGCTGAGCTTTGCAAGGCCGGGGCTGCCTGGCTGCTGTCTCTTGAATGTCTCCCAGCAAAGAGATGGATTTTGTGGGGAAGGAGAAGTGGCAAACTGAGGGTAGCAAGAGCAGCTGGAGAGGCATCAGTTAGTGGCATTATTTTCATCCTCGGAGAAAAGCCCGGATCGGGGCTCTGCCGGCTGAAATGTTGCAGGCTGGACTGAGGCAGAGGAAAGCATCGCTTCTCTTGGCAGATCTTTAACCCTTAACGCATCGAGGTGCGCAGTAACACTGCCAGCCATCAGCCATGAGTGTGCAAACCCTGCTATTAGTGCCGCTGCTGAGTGGGGTTTTGTAACGCGGCTCCTCGTACACGTCCTCCCACGCTCCTTCCCACACGGCAATCCCGTGCCCCGATCCCAATTTGCTCTCCCTGGCACCAGGCGCGATCTTATCCGGGCTGGGACCGCTCGGGAGGGATGAGCAGGGCCGTAAGGGGTCGGGAGCACCCCTGGGCCATAAAAAAAAGAGATATTTGTCTGATATGTACATCAAGTATGGGTGGGAGAAATAATGGGGATAACTCATTCAGCATCCTTTGAATCCCCTTGGCTTTGGGACAGAGCCCAGCACAGGGCGATCCCTACACCCTATCCTCGGGCTGGGAATTCGCAATTTGCAGGGCTGGGGACTTCCAAACCTGGTCCGTGAGCTGGAAGAGAAATCAAGTGTTCAAACGGAGCAAAAGGTGGTTAAACCCGCCGTGTTTTATGGAAGGGATATATCCGAACGTTGGTGGTCAGAGCCCTGCAGCCGTGCAGGACCGAGCCCGCAGCTTCGAGCTGCCCCTGAATTCGGGGAGAGGAGTTGTGCTTGTCGTCTTCTCAGTGATTTTTAGTGGCTCTAAAAATGGCCCTCACTTAGAAATTGTAACACCAAAACAGCTCCCAAATCCAAAAAAAAAAAACAAACACCAAACCAACAAAACCAAACAAACTAAACACCTGAGAAAGTTGCGGGCACAGCATGAAATAACGCCCGGCGCAATATTAAAATAATTATGAAAAGAACAATATGTATTCGCTTTTATCCGTGCTGTAATTATAAAAGCTTTTTAAAGGACACTCTTTATTCATACCACTGGTAGGAAGTCAAAAAGTGAGAGAATCGCTTTCATAGTACTGGTTTGATAGGACTTTTAATTAAGGGCTGCGTGCTCCTAATTTATTAAAGCTCATCTTTTCATCACGTGTATAATTGACGCTGAAATAATAATAATAATAATTACAGATCTAAACTCTGCAGAGTGGTTTTGCCCGACTTGGGTCCTGCTGCCGTGGAAACGCAAACAACACAAAAAAAATTTGGGATGAAAAAAACAGCGGCGCTCGTTTCTCCGGGGGTCTGCACCCCGAATCCCGAATGCCACATCTCGAATCCCACATCCCGAATCCCAAATCCCCAGACCCCTCTCCTCCGGGAATGGGACTCGTTTTTTGGGGAGATGGAGGGAAGGGACGGACAGACCCCGCTCCGGGAGGGTCGGCGGGGTGGGGGACCGGGATGAGCCTGAGGGTGCTGGGATGAGCTCGGGGGTGCTGGGATGAGCCTGGGGGTGCCGGGATGAGCCTGGGAATGCCGGGATGAGCTCGGGGGTGCCGGGATGAGCTCGGGAATGCCGGGATGAGCCTGGGGGTGCTGGGATGAGCTCGGGGGTGCTGGGATGAGCTCGGGAATGCCGGGATGAGCCTGGGGGTGCTGGGATGAGCTCGGGGGTGCCGGGATGAGCTCGGGAATGCCGGGATGAGCCTGGGGGTGCCGGGATGAGCTCGGGGGTGCCGTGATGATTCCAGGGTGCCCCGGGATGAGCTCGGGGGTGCCGGGATGAGCTCGGGGTGCCGGGATGAGCTCGGGGGTGCCGGGATGATTCCGGGGTGCCCCGGGATGAGCCGAGCCGGCGGCGAGGAGGAGGGGGAGTTGAGGCGGGGGGGGCAGAGCCGCGTTCCTCTGAAGTTCCCTCTTCGCCTCATCATCAGCCTTAATTACCGCGGCGGGTTTTTTTTATTTTCCCCCCCTGGCTTTGCTGTGATTACAGCCCTGCACGGCTCCTCGGGTGTCATTAACCCCGTGTCGTTAATTGGGACCGGGGAGGGGATTGGGGGGGGGGGGCGGCGCGGGAACTCCCCGCGAGAGGCGCCGGCTGGTCCCGCCCCCCTCCGCTGGCTCAGCCAATGGGAGGCGGGCGTGCGGCACGTCACGCGGCAGGGCGGGCGCTGATTGGACGGCGGGGCGGCTCCCCCGCTCGGGCAGGGAGGACAGCGGCGGGGAGCCGCTGAGGGGGAAAAGGGGGGCGGCCGGGCCCGCTGGCCGCACTCGCCGGGCAGCGCCAGCCCCGCCGCACCGCCATGGCCTCCCCGCACAAAGCCAAGGACGCCTTCTCCTCCGACGAGGAGGGCGCGGCGGCCGGCGCCGAGGAGCACCACAAAGTCAAGGTGTCGAGCCTGCCGTTCAGCGTGGAAGCGCTCATGTCCGACAAGAAGCCGCCCCCCAAGGAGCCGCCGCTGCCCGCGGCCGCCGATGGGGCAGCCGTGGGCACCTCCAGGAACCTGCTGCTGGCGGGCCACGGCTCCCGAGAGGCGCACAGCCCGCCCGGGCCGCTTACAAAAACCTTCGACACCGCCTCGGTCAAGTCGGAGAACTCGGAGGACGGCTCGTCCTGGATCCCCTCGGAGGCCGGGAGATATTCCCCGCCGCCAAGTGAGTGCTCCGGGGGCGGGCGGGATGCGCTGCGGCGCGGAGATGCACCCGCGGAGATGCTGGGCTTTATAGGCTTTATATCCCAAATTCCCGTCCGAGGGCTCCAGGCCCGCTTGGATGGGCTCTGAGCGAGCTGGTCTAGGGGAATGTGTCGCTGTCGATGGAAGGAGATGATTTGAAGGTCCTTTCCAACCTAAAACATTCTGCGATTCCGCTGTGCTTTTATAGGTATTCATATGTGTGTCGTATACCCATATGTTACCTATACATTACATATTTTTATTCTATATTTATATTATTATGCATTTCTAGAGTTAAATGTTTCTAGACGTGACTACACGGATATATATGAATATAGACCGTTCCCAAAACCTCAGAAAGATCAGGAATAGCCAGGGAGCAGCTCCTGTCCCGACTCACGGCCCCCTGGCAGCCACTTGGTCCATTTATGTCATCCCGTGGTGACAACCTCGGCGATCTCTCCCTGTGCCTTTCTCCCACCCGCGGTGCGCTGCAATCTCTTAAACTCGGGAATTGTCCCTCCATCGCTGCTGCCGGAGCCTGACAAAGTTCCCCGAAGTGTTCCTGACCCCCTCGGTCCCCCCGATCCCTCCCGACGCCGTCCCCCGCCTTAGGGACGCCCGGTGCGGAGGTGACAGGTCCCTTCTGAAACTCCCTGGCAGCCCGAGCCGCCTTTCTCTTCCAGGGCGATCCCTTATTAAAATAAAAATTTAAAAAAAAAAAAAAAAAAGGGGAAAATTTGCTTTTTAATAATTAAAAGCCCCCAAACATCCTTGAGGAGAAGGGGAAGGAGCATCCCGGCCGAGCCGAGCCTCACACCTGTGTCAGGGTTTGTCCGCTCTCCTCCGCGCATCCCAAACTTGCCTGGTGGAAGTTAAATACTCCGCTTTATTGAAAGTTAGAGACTTTACAGGCGTGAACTGTCTCAAGGAATTTACTCCTCAATCTAATATTGCGAAAGTTTAGTGTTGTTACAGTTGTCCTTTTTATACATTTTTTTTCCTTTAACAATAATTTCGATTTGGCTTTCATCCACTTCCTTTCTTCTATGATAACGCCGAATTAATTTGATTTCTATCGTGCTGGGAGAGGGCAGAAGGAAGGCATTCCCTATGTAGCTCCAGTTTTTAATTTCCCTGTACCCTCAAATGTGCTGGAAAAAAACATGGAAAAAAGCGTGTGCCCCTACTTGGACCCCTTCTCTAAATCTGCCCAAAACCCCAGTCTTAGACACGGCCTAATAATCTCCCTCTACATTTTTTCCCCTTCGAAATTCCTCCTTCTTCTCTTTGAAAATTGTTCTCGGGATCGGCAAAAGAGTTTTGTAGAGGACTCCGGTAGTGGGAACTTCCTGTGACTTCAGAGGAATTTGGGGAGAAAATTGAGGATCAGGGAGGGGAAGGTCCTTCGGCCTCGACCATTTTCCTCCTTTCCCACCTCAGCAGGAGGCAATGACCGATTCTCCCGCAGGAAAACCGCCTGTCCAGGGGAATTTTGACATTAAAAACAGCCCCTCGATTTATTATTATTAATATTAATATTACAGGTGGGATGAGCTGTGGGAAAAGCAGTAAAAGTTCGACCTTTGAGGAACACGGAGAGGGAACCTTCTCCAAATGATGTTTTTTTTGTCCGATATTGACCAGGAAAAGGAGGATAAAAATAAAAACCAGCGAAACAAATGAGTGAGGGGAAACGAATCAGTTTGGGGACTGGCCCGGGATAAACGCAATTTCGGGGGCTGCGGTCCCTGCTGCTCCTGGGGGGGCAGCAGGGAAGGAGTCTGGAAATTCTTGGAGGGAATATTCCCCGGCATTTCATGGGATATTTCCCGGGATTTCATGGAATATTTCCCGGGGTTTCACGGGATATTTCTCGGGATTTCATGGAAAAGCGCGTTTCTGTTCCGTGCGCGGCCGGAGCCGGGCGGGTCGGGCTCACCCAGAGCCGGGCAGGGCGCTGGCACAGGGGGCACGGGCACCCCCAAAACCTGTCCCAGTCCTTCACTTTGGGAAGAGAAAGGAGCTGGGTTTAAAACTAGCACAGCACGGAACAACGCGGGGAGCGGCAGGGAGTCAGGGTCGCTTTGCTGTAGTTTTAATTTAGTGCAGTTTTAGAAGTGAATCAGCTGGCACGGTGAGCACCTGAATTATTAAAATGCCCTGCTAGGATTACAGGCCAGTATTTGAAAAGTTGTTTCCTAGAAGAGCTTTATTTTTTTGTTGCTTTCAGTATTTTGTATTCTAGAGGAAGAGCAATAAGACAAGTTAAACTTTTTCTGCTGTGTTTTCTCCCTCCCCTTTCTGAACTTTAGAACAATTCCCTCGTGGAATTTTTTAAAATTGCATGATACATGCTTAAACAGCTTCTTAGTCTGGCTTATTAAAAAAAAAAATAAATAAAAGAGAAAAGCGAAAAGAGTACAGAAAACCCAAAGTGAAAATCCTGACAAGCACTTGAAGCAGACACCACAGTGTGAACCAAATTCAGCAGCCTGGCTGTCACTTGCTGTGTCCAGCCAGGGTGACTTGTCCTGTGCCTCGGGAGTGAGCAAATCACAGCCAAATTACCGAGCTTTTGAAGTCAGCTGCCTGCTTTTTAGTTATTCTTTAGATTGCAAAATTATTAGTGAAGTGCTAAATTAATCTAAAGGCAAGTCAGCTCTCTGCCGTTCCGGGAATATTGCCTAACCTGGCTGGGGTTTAAGGCAGGCACAAAAGGTGGTGGATTTTTTAGCTTTTATTGGCTACAAAATGCTGAAGTTTTGTCTGGGTTTTGGTTTCTTTTTTAACTGGCAAATGTTATAAAAGTTGAATGTTGAATTAAAAGAGCGCTGCTTTCTTTTTTGAGCTTGTTGGGTTATACTGGTTGATAATCAGAAAACACCTACTGAAAACAAAAATTAATAATCAGAGGAAAAATTTGATTTAAAAAAAAATAGCAAGAAAAAAGGTCCAGTTAGTGAGACCACAAAAACTGTCAGACCTTCTTCAGCTGTCACTTGTTGTGCTTAGTGGGAAAATCCTGGAGCAGGGCTGGGCTCTCCTCTTGCCTCACTGTCCTTTTGGGCATCTCCTGCTTTTGTGGCGTTTGTGCTTTCCTGGAGCTGTGCAGCAGCCCAGGCAGTTGTTCTGTGTGCTCTGTACCCCTGTGAAGTGACTCCCAAAGCGACCTGTGAATTCTCTGTCCCTTTGGAAATCGCTGAGGCAAAATTTCCCTCCCATCAGCTGAAGCGCTGCGAATTTAAGTTTGGGCAGGAAAAGATTTCCAGAGCCCCTTGCCGTGTTTGGGGGGGATCCTTGGGACACCCAGCAGAGCTCGGGGGTGTCCCTGCTGCTGTGCTAACCCCTGTCCCTCCCTTGCAGGACACCTGAGCCCCACTGCCTGCACCCTGAGGAAGCACAAGACGAACAGGAAGCCCCGCACCCCGTTCACCACTTCCCAGCTGCTGGCCCTGGAGCGCAAGTTCCGCCAGAAGCAGTACCTGTCCATCGCCGAGAGAGCCGAGTTCTCCAGCTCCCTCAACCTCACAGAGACCCAGGTCAAAATCTGGTTCCAGAATCGGAGGGCCAAGGCCAAGAGACTGCAGGAGGCCGAGCTGGAGAAGCTGAAAATGGCAGCGAAGCCAATGTTGCCGTCGGGGTTCAGCCTCCCTTTCCCCATCAACTCCCCCATCCAGGCTGCCTCCCTGTATGGCACATCCTACCCTTTTCACAGACCTGTGCTTCCCATCCCGCCCGTTGGACTCTACGCCACTCCCGTTGGATACAGCATGTACCACTTATCCTAAGAAGATCTGACAGACAAAGCTCAGACAGACAGACAGACAGACTTCCTGGTGGATCCTGTCCAGCCCTGAGAAGGCAGAACCCCAACCAGTGCTGGCCATTCCTTCTGCACGCTTCTATCTGGCATCCTGAGTTGTCTGGGAGTTTGCTACGGGTTGGGCGTCTCCTGAGAGTGCTCTGAGCACTCAGAGTCTGCTCCTCAAAGCAAAAAAAAAAAAAAAAATTTAAAAAAAAGTCACAAAAACCAACAAAAAAAAGTATCTGTGAGTAAATGTAGGGGTTTTATCCAGTGCAAGTAGGTTTAAAAAGAGTGGGTGAAAAAGCAAAGTTATTATACAGGGGCAGAAATTCCCTGAAACCTTCCTGGCGGGGCCCAACACGGGTTTAAAATAAGAAAATAAGAGGGGTGAGTGCCCTCGAGCCACGCTCTAAGTTACCATCACTCCACGTGGGGACAGGGGGGAGGGAAATAAAAAGGTCTAATCGAAGTTTTGTTGTTCGGTTGTTTTTTCAAAGACAGCAGAGCCCGTAGCTAGAGACGTGTAAATAGAAACTAGAGCCGGTAGAGTCTCAGTGAAGTTCAGAGCCAGCAAATTCCTGCATTTCTGGGGGGAGGGCAAAGTTTTGGATCCCGAACCTCGGCAAGATGAGCAGCAGGGCCCCTAAATGTAGAGCCCAGCTTTCCCCAGCGTGGCTCCTGTAATGCCTTTCTGTGTATAAATAGCTTCAGCCTTTGTAAAGCACTGGCAGGGGAGGTGAAGAGCAAGGGAGGGTTCTTAGGCAGGCTGGTTTTTATCTCTTCCTATTGGCATGCTTAGAAATTTTTGGCTGCAGCCAGGTAATCTTGGCTCTGCAATGCTCTTGGAAAAGCGGGAGAAAGGGGAGAAAGGCGTGGGTTGTTCCCATAAAGGATTGTTGAATCCTTCTGGGGGATGTTGTGGGGTTTTTATTATTTGTATTTGCCACAGCCTGTGTTAAA
This sequence comes from Taeniopygia guttata, assembly GCF_048771995.1. Classification (NCBI taxonomy): domain Eukaryota; kingdom Metazoa; phylum Chordata; class Aves; order Passeriformes; family Estrildidae; genus Taeniopygia; species Taeniopygia guttata. The sequence continues at coordinate 8,180,149 of NC_133038.1, read as the reverse complement.
GAGAAGAGCCCCCTGAGTTTTCTTCCATTCTAAGGATGCCAATAGAAGTGAGTCGTGCTTTAAGCCCTTCTAAAGAGAGATCCGGGTGTCACAACCAGCCCCACGAGCAGGACAGAGAGGTGATAGAGACTGTGTGACCTGCCTGTCCCCGTGGGAGCTCTGGCAGCAGCTTCCCCAGGCTTCTCCTTGTAACTCTTGTATTATTTGTATTACTCTTGCTAAACTTTATGAGGAAGTTACTCCCAAGGCTGTGGAGCACTGAAGTCAGAGCTTCTCCTGGATTTATTTTCTTAGCATGCTGTTGTGGAGGAAAGAAATGAAACAAAAAAAACAAAATCAGAAAAAAAAAATGGAAAGAAAAAAAGAAAGCCACGAGGTTTTGCTGGTTTTGGTTTATTTTGACCCAGGCATTGATGGTGCCTGGGACCCACTATAGGTGAACTTCCTCTTTCCCTTCCCCTCACCCCCGATCTCCCATTATAGGAGAATCCCTTTGAAAGGGATGCCTTGTACAATTTTATATATTTTATTGAAGATTTATTATTTCTTATCTCTTATTTCGAATTAAATTAAAAAAGAAAAAACATGTTTAATCGCGTGTGGGTCTGTTAGTGTTTGGAGTCCTTTGAAAGGTGCCTTCTCTCCGTGTGTGTTTTGCACCGCTGGGTCAAGTTCAAAGGAATGTTTGGGTTGCCTTTATGATTATTTCCCCTTTCTCGATCTGATTTAAAGCCAAATTTGCAGCGCACGAAGGTGAATTGCAAGTCAACATTTCGGAGTCAAAAGCCAAAGCTTTTATGAGGTTTCCTTGTTTTTAACAACCGCTTTTAGGCGCCTCTGTTCTTTACAACACCATGCTCGGCTGATGTTTCCATCACTTCGAGCTCGAGTGCCTTTCCCTTTCCTCGGGGACTCTCCCCTGGACTCCACCTCAGCTCTGTGCTTTAGAGCGAGACGGGTCTCGACTCCCGAAGGATTTGGGGGAAATTTGGGACAGGCAAAACCTGGCGGGGCCCTGCAGTGCTCCAGCTGCCTTTCAGGGCACCGGGGTGCTGCGCTGTCCTGCAGTTTTGGGGCCAGGCTGGGAGAGCAGGTGCTGGGCCACCCTCCCGTGGCGAGGGGGGCTCGGATAAGAGGGGCCGAGGGCACCTTGGCCCACCCGGCATGGAAATGTCACAGGAGGGCTGTTGGGGTTAGGCTTTTCCCCCTGACCAGCTGTTTTCCCCCCTGACCAGCTGTTTCCCCCCTGACCAGCTGTTTCCCCCCATACCAGCTGTTTTCCCCCCTGACCAGCTGTTTTCCCCCCTGACCAGCTGTTTTTCCCCCTGACCAGCTGTGTTTTCCCCCTGACCAGCTGTTTTCCCCCTGACCAGCTGTTTCCCCCCCTTACCAGCTGTTTTCCCCCCTGACCAGCAGTTTCACCCCTGACCGGCTGTTTTCCCCCCTGACCAGGTGTGTTTTTCCCCCTGACCAGCAGTTTCCCTCCCTGACCAGCTGTTTTCCCCCCCTGACCAGCTGTTTTCCCCCGACCAGCTGTTTTCCCCCCTGACCAGCTGTTTTCCCTCCTGACCAGCTGTTTTTCCCCCTGACCAGCTGTTTTCCCCCTGACCAGGTGTGTTTTCCCCCCTGACCAGCTGTTTTCCCCCCTGACCAGCTGTCTTTGCCCCCTCTGGGGCTTCCCCCCGGTGCTCTCTCCCCGCTCCGGCCGTGCGGCTCCCGCGGGCACAGCGCTCCCGGCAGCGCCGCTGGAAAATCGGGATTTCTCCCGTCCCATCCCAGCCCCATCCCGGCTGCCCGAGCATCCCTCCGGATCGGGATGGAAGGCTCGGGGAATGAAATGAGGCACTGCCAGGCGGGCTGTGGGGAGGGGGTGCGGGCTTGCTCTCCCGGCTCCCAGAAAAACCCCCGGGGACCCTCCCGCTTCGTACACGCAGGGAACAAAGCTGGGGGAGAGCCCAGTCTCCACGCAGGCTCTTCAAATTAGAATTTACCGCCGCATAAAAACGGGAGTAAACCGCTTCTTTCCCCGATTCCCTTTTCCCGAAGCATCATCCCCCCAAAATGCAGGAGAAGGCGAAGTCCCCTCGGCCCTGCCCTTTCCCGGCCGCTTGTCCCGAGTGCTTCCTTTAGCCGGGCTGGGCTATAAATAAACCGGCGGTGTTTTTGAACCCTGGGTATAAATCAGCTGTGTCAGGGATTACAGCTAAATCTTTTTGCTGGAAATTCTTTGAGCGCGGGAGCTTTGCGTGTGTTATGATAGATCCCTAAATGGATACAGATTTATTGCGGCACACAAGAGTGTTGAAGGAAAAGCTTCCAAATCTCGGTTACAACCTCGGCTATGGGAAAGGCAAGAGGGATCCGTGACACCTTCTCGGAGCCTGCGGATGGCATGACAATTCACCCTGCGCCCATTATTAACTTGTTCCAATTAAAGCCTTCAGAAAGGCCGAGTTAATTGAGTATTATATTTTATTAGGAGGGAGGTGTCAAGCTTTACTCATGAGACTTCATCATCGTCCTAATGGGAGCTGCCCCGCAGGCAGATCTGTAACAGAATAAATTACAGCGAGGCAGGGAAATCAGAATGCTATCATTAAAAGCGATGCACTTACTGAAATTCCTCCCCCACTTTCGCAAGAGGCTGGGGAGGTGTGGCTTTAATTAGTTATTTTAATGCAAAGTTAAATTGTTCCCAAACTATTTTCTGACACAAAGCAGATGCGATGATTAGAAGTTGAGTGAGACTGAAAGGAGTTGGCACATGTTCCAGGTACATCTATATATTTCAAATTCCCAATAGAAAGTGAAAAATAATTAGAGCAATAAATAATAAACATTAAAAACAACGCGATAAATTATCCCGATCCTTAAAATCTGGACTTGCTGAGCGGCGGCTCAGGCCAGCCGGGCACAGCGCGGCTCTCTCAGTCACCGGGGATGGATTTGTTGACATCAGCATTTGGGATTTTGCTTTTCTGCCTCGCTCCGGCCGAGCGCTCATTACCTAAAGGCAGGGGCGCTCCGAGCCTGCAGTTCGTGTTGTCACGTCGCCTTGTCAAAGCCCGGAATTCCTGAGTTTTATGGAGAAGCAGGAAAACCGGACGGGGATGGGGATGGGGATGGGGATGGGGATGGGGATGGGGATGGGGATGGGAATGGGAACGGGGACGGGGATGGGGATGGGGATGGGGATGGGGATGGGGATGGGAATGAGAATGGGGATGGGAACGGGGACGGGGATGGGGATGGGATGAGGATGGGAATGGGATGAGGATGAGGATGAGGATGAGGACGAGGATGAGGATGAGGATGAGGATGAGGATGAGGATGAGGATGAGGATGAGGTGAGGATGAGGATGGGACCAGAATGTTCTCTGCACCTGCCCCGTGGAGCCCACCGGGGGGCTCAGGTCCCCTCCAGGCCGGGCAAAGCTGGGCAGCGAGCAGAGCCCCGCAGCAGCAGCAGCAGCAGCATCCCGGCTCCCAGCCCTGTCCCGAGTTCTTGGGGGTTCACACGCACCCCCAAATCCAGCACGGAGTGGATATTGCACATCCCCACACTGCCCGTGCCTCTCACACCCCCATGTCCCCCGTTCGCGCACACCTGCGGGGTTTTGGGGTGAGTGCTGGACATGAACTGCGGGAGGAGGAGAGCCCACGGAGGGGATGGATGAGGAAGAACGACCAGAAAGGGCCAAACTCTGGGGCCCTGAGCCTTCAGAAAGCGCTCTGAGGCACCCACTCGTGCCCTGGCTGTGCACCAGGAGCCAGAGGGTCCGCGGGGGATCCACTCCCCCTCTCTGGGGGCTGCTCTGGGAGACAAGGGAGCATTTTGCTTTCTCTAAAGTACATTTCCCCTTTCTATTTCAGTTTAGTATCCCCAAGGACTAATGTATGTCTTTATTTTTAAAAATAAAATTAAAATCATTAAAAGAAAAAAAAAAAAATAACAACCAACAAAACCTCTCCAAACAAATGACACCCAACATTCCGGCAGCGTGACCGTGTTCCTCCCGTTCCTGCTCTCACTGTCAGCCAAGGAAACTCCAAAATGCCTTTTCTGGGGGTCACTTTTGGAAGTTAACCTACTTTCGGCAGCGCCCACATTCTTGGCGTAGGAAACCTCTCTCTCAAAATAAAAACAAAGAGGTTATTCCAATTTTTTTTTTCTTTTCCCTTTTTCCATTCCAGAGCAGAGGGGGTATATTTTTCCAGTGAAAAGCATGAGGGATCTCAGGCAAACCGCTCAGCTCATCCCAACGCTGCGAAACGCAGGAGGAGCCGCTCCACGGCTCCCGCTCCTTTTCGCTGCCGCAGAAAAAGGCAGAGGGGAAATTTGGGGCTCTTTTGTCGCTGTTGTTGTTGACTTTTTTAATTTTGGTTCGTGTTTGGCTCCCCTCGCCCCTCGCCGTGCGTTTCCCACCGTAATCCACGAGGCTTTTGGCGGGTGCAACCAGCAGCTCCCAACTGGCTGCACGCAAGGAATAAAAATCTTTCCGTCCATTATATTTCAGTCTTTTAACACCCGAGCAATTCTGTCCCTGCTGTTTTAGTGGAAAGACCGGTCTATAAAGCTGCAACTGCAGTATATTTTAAAATGCTACCATTTTTAAAGGGGGTTGGAATAATTCTGCTTTGCTTGGGAAGAAAAAGTCTCGAGCAATGTATGCGCGATTAAGGTTTTATAACACTGTTCAAGGAAATTAAAAACATTCTGTGATGTTCTTGCTGCAAAGGCAGGTCTCTTTTTTTTTTTTTTTTTTTGGCGAAATGTTTTGTATATGTATTTCTTAGATTGCTGTGTTTTGAATAAGCAAGAATCTCGTAAAGAGGAAAAAAACCCCACGTTCTTTAAAAGTACGCTCTACCCATTTCATTAAACTGATTATGCCAGCGTTCAGCTCAAAAGTTTGTTTTAAGTAGGAATATTTTCCCAGACGTGTAATGGATTGCTTGAAAACAGAATTCTTTGCTTTTTAATGACCTGTAATGGCCAATTCATTTCGACTGCGCTTATCAAGGTGCTGTGTTAAATAACAAACCGGTTCTTGAAAACAAAAAAGTCATAATGAAAAATAAGCAGTCAGAATAATCTCCCATCTCCGAGCCAAAAAAATGCAATAAAATTAATTTAAGACTGTCAAAACATCAAAGCTGAGAAAAGGAGCTGCTAAAATAATGTCTCTTGATAAGGAAATAATAAAAACACACCAAAAAATGTCTACTCAATAAACTCCACTGGATTTGGGGGTCTGTGCTATATTTTATTTGGTGATGAAAGCACTTTGATGTCACTGTATTCCAAACAATTATTATTATAATTTTAAACAACCTGGTGTTTTCCATTACTAACGGCTTACGCTTTGAAGTTACACCTCATAATTTCTTAAATTAAATAAATCATTTTAAGTTTGCACTGGGAGCCTTTTAATAGCAGAGAAAGGAATATCATTATCTTATTGAGAGGCAATTGCAGTGGCTCCAGTTTGGCTGTAGCTGGGGGCAAAGTGGTGCACTATAACAGACATACTTTATTAGCCTCCCATAACTCTTGAAAGAACATTTTTATATTTTCTTTGATTCCCCCCCTCCCCCTCTTGTTTTAAAGCTGTCCCAACCTTTAATTACTGCCTAATATGAAAAGCATTATTTTTTAATGCTGTGTAATTTACCAGAGGCAATAGGCCAAGTTAACAATTGTTTATTAGGGTTGCCGTTTCACACAGGGCAAAGAATGCTGTTCCAAACCCAGCTTTTCATGGGTGGTTGCACTAATTAATACAGTGTCTGAGGCTCCTAGGGGGTTTTTAATATTAAAGCCTATGGGGCGGAACGGTTTTTAGAAGTCCAGCTCCTGCTGACGTTCCTCCTCCCCTCCCCGGTGATTTCTGGGCCTTTCAAGGCTGTTTTGATCCGAGGCAAAAGTCGGCAGCGGGAGGGGAGAGCCCGGGGAGCCGCCCCGGCCCCGCGGTGCCCGGCGGGGGTGGCACCCCCTGCCCCGAGCCCGGCCGGCCGCTTCCCCCGAGCCTCCCCCGAGTTCTCCCGAGTTCTCCCGAGCCTCCCCCGAGCCTCCCCCGAGTTCTCCTGAGCTTCCCCCGAGTTTCCCCCGAGTTTCCCCCGAGTTTCCTCCGAGTTTCCCCCGAGCTTCCCCCGAGCCTCCTCTAAGTTCTCCCGAGCTTCCCCCGAGTTTCCCCTGAGCTTCCCCCGAGTTCTCCCGAGTTTCCCCCGAGTTTCCCCCGAGCCTCCCCCGAGTTCTCCCGAGCCTCCTCTGAGTTCTCCCGAGCTTTCCCCGAGTTTTCCCCGAGTTTCCCCCAAATTTCCCCCGAGTTTCCCCCGAGCCTCCCCCGAGCCTCCCCCGAGTTTCCCCCGAGTTTTCCCCGAGCTTCCCCCGAGCCTCCTCTGAGTTCTCCCGAGTTTTCCCCGAGCTTCCCCTGAATTTCCCCCGAGTTTCCCCCGAGCTTCTCCTGAGTTTCTCCCGAATTTCCCCCGAGTTTCCCCCGAGCTTCCCCCGAGTTCTCCCGAGTTTCCCCCGAGTTTCCCCCGAGTTTCCCTCGAGCTTCTCCTGAGTTTCCCCCGAGTTTCCCCCTGCCCCGGCTTTGATTTCTTTCCCCCTTCGCTGCCTTTCAGGCTGATGCGGGCGCTGCCTGCGCGGTGGCTGCGGGAGCGCCGTGGGACCCCCGGGACTGGCACCATGGGACCCCCGGGATTGACACGGCCAGGATCGGGGCCGGCACGGACCCCCGGGACTGGCACCGCAGGACCCCCGGAGCTGGCACGGCCGGGACCCCCGGGATTGGCACGGTGGATTTGGAGCGACCCCGCAGCCCCCCGTCTGCTCCGGATTCGGGCAGGAAAACGCCCTGAGGACAGCGGGATGTGTGACAGGGACATGTGTGACACAGGGATGTGTGACAGGGACATGTGCGACACAGGGATGTGTGACCCGGCAGCGCCGCTCCCCAAAACTCCGCACGGTTGATCCGTGAGGTCTCCCCGGAGCATCAGCTCTGACCGGGACCTCAGAGCATCCCTGGCCCCCAAATCTCCCAGCGGGCACTCGGCTGTCCCCGGTGCCCGGGGATGCTGCCGTGGCTGTGCCCGGGGATGCTGCCGTGGCTGTCCCCTGTGCCCGGGGATGCTGCCGTGGCTGTCCCCGGTGCCCGGGGATGCTGCCGTGGCTGTCCCCTGTGCCCGGGGATGCTGCCGTGGCTGTCCCCGGTGCCCGGGGATGCTGCCGTGGCTGCCCCCGGTGCCCGGGGATGCTGCCGTGGCTGTGCCCGGGGATGCTGCCGTGGCTGTCCCCGGTGCCCGGGGATGCTGCCGTGGCTGTCCCCGCGCTGGTCCCGTCCCCTTCCCGGGGGAGCCGCGGACATCCATCAGCTTGATCGATGGGGGTTACTCGCTCCTGTTCTCCCCGCCAGTTTATTTTCTTAAACTACCGGGCAAAAAGCGTAATGACGGAGCAGACAAACACCCTAACAAACAGACGACAGCTTTATGGATGGAGCCGCGCTCCGAGGGCTGAGCGGCGTTAAAATCCGAGCTCCAGCTCGGGTCACTTCAGCCTCTTCAAACATAAAAACCAAACCAAACCAAACCAAAAAAAAAATAAAAAAAAAAAATCCAGCCTCGGCTGAGTTTTAGAGGAGGAGACAGGGATTTATTTTATGGGCTGAGCAGGACTGTTCTCCCCGCTCCCTTCGCCGTTAGCTCAGCTCCTTTGCAAATCTAATCTGCTCGGCTCCTTTGCTATTTTTCATGTTGGACCCATGCGTTTCTCCTCTAAGCCTTTCTCCTTTTTGATGTAGCGAGTCAATTGAAGAATGTTGGTCTCGGTTATCAATCACCCAGCTGGGGCTTAAAGGGCTCGGGCTAATCAGATTTAATTGCTCATGTAGCGCCACTCCTGCCCTGGGCCACGACCGACTTGCTCAATTAAACCCCAAATACCTGCAATCAATAAATAAGGAATGACAACACGTTTAAGGGATTTATCCAGCAAAGGAATTGAGCTGGAAAGAGATTACAACAGAAAAAGGCCCTTTTATAATTAAACGTACACCTCTCACGGAGGGAAAAGCTATGTTTAGGGAAAGGAAGAAAAGATAAAAAAGAGATCTTGTTCCTTTTGCAAAGGCGTGATGCGGGCTCTGCCTTCCTCGAGGCCATTCCGATCCCTTATTCTCTTATTTTTAGCCCAGGAAAATCCGGGATCTGCAGCGCCCGCCCCGCGTCCCCTCCCGGACGGACGGGTCCCCTCTTTTCCCGTCCTTTCCCAGCACCACTGCCTCGGCTTTCCTCTCAAATCCGTGTTTGTTGTTTAAATCCCCTGGCTAACGGAGTGAGGCATCATCGTTTCTGAACGGGGAAATCTTAGTCCCGATTTCCTGGGAGAAAAAAAAAAAAAAAAAAAAAAAAAAAGTAAAGAGATTTCTTTTTGCAGCTTCTTGTTTGGAACACGGTAGTAATTGGCCGAGATCAAATAACGCTGAACGAGCATAAATAATCGGTTTTGGCATTTTTGCAAATTTTTTTTTTTTTTTAAGAACATCCCTGAAAGTGGGAGATGAAAAAGCAGCTCGCAATTAATACCAAAATATGTTACTTTAGATCATCCGGGAACACTCTTGTCCATGATTTCCGCACCGGCAGCCGCTGTCTTTGATTGGGATTTGGTTGTGAAATCTCCCCTGCAGCAGATCTGCTGTCAGTGCCCATGGAAAGAGCCCCAAGGAAAAGGGAACGAGGGAGGAGAAGCTGCTGGCCAGCCTGGAGGGGTCTGGGCACGGTGCCCTTGCTCGGCAGCCCTGCTGCACCCGGGAGGATGTGCCAAGGATTTGGGGTTTTGGGGCCCTTCGTGTCTCAGAGCTCTCTGCACCCCTGGGGGAAGCCAACCCCAGCGAGCTGCAGGAGCCCAGAGGGACCAGGGCGAGCTGGGGTTGTGTTCCCCCAGTCCCAGGAGCCTCGAGGAGGAGCTGGAACCACCCAGCAGGATCTGAGCTGGGTCAGCAGCTCAGGGGAATTGTCCAGCTGGGGAATTGTCTCCCTCTGCACGTCCCATGCACTGGAAGCTCAGCTCTGAGCTTTGCTGCAGTGGAACCTGTCTGCTGGTGGCTCAGCAGGGCTCATCCCTGCACTGGGGGCTGCTGGCAGGACACTGGGATCCACTGGGATCCACTGGGATCCACTGGGATCCAGCCTGTCCCTAATGCAGCAACAGAGCCACATTTGGTGGCTGCTCTGTAAGAAAATCTTTGTGGGAAGTGAAGGTAAAAATCTTCATAGAAGTCAAGGTGTTGATTAAAAAAACTCCTCAACTGTCCAGGGAGTATTTCTGTAAGGACTTGTGTTTGTTTGTTCCTTAGCTTGGTTTCCTAAGGAAGCCAGGATTATATGATCAAACTGTTACAGCCTTTTGAACTCCTGGGCCAACTCCAATCAAAATTGACAAGGGGGCAGAGGTCTCAGAAATAATCAGGTTGCTGTGATTTTCCTGAAAATAGACTGCTGGATAGCAAGGAGACAGATCCTGTTAAATCCCTGCTAAGGCTGCAAACAGAGCTCAGCTCTTAAGAAACACCAGAGAAGCTAAGTGGGAGTGAGCAGGACATCCCAAATATCCCAGCAGCTTTCACCTTGGCTCCCAGGGACCAGCAGCTCTGAGACACAAGGACCAAAAGTAACGTGGCTTGTGCTTGAGGGGATTCTTATGGGTTGCATTTATTCATCTCTGCCCCTTTCTGGACCAGTCTGCCCTCTGACTTGGAGAGCAGCAGAACATCAGAGGAGGGATTGAGGCACTGGCAGAGTTTTTGGGGCAGTTTCTGTGCTGTGGGATGGCATCACCCACAGCAAAAACACATCTCAGGGCCTTTGGAGGGAGACTGAGGCTTGGTCCTGGCCCAGGAGCTTGGGGGATGAGTGGTCCATGAGTTTGTACAACAGAGCTTTGCCCTCATTGCTGTCTGGGGTCTCTTTTTCTGAGTGGAAAGCCACACTGTATTCTTAACAGTTTGATCCAAATCCCCTCAAGTAGTGAGGAGAAGAATAATGAAAATCCTCCCAGGTTCTTTGATGAGTCTCAAAGCAGGCTCTAGATTTTTTTTTAAAGTAGCCAAATAGCTCAAGGAACAAATTAAACAGTTTTACTCAAACTCTGAACCTCAAGCTGATAGCTTTGCCTGAGACTTAATCCAGCCTGAAAATCAAATCTATTAATTCACATTTGTCATAACAAATATCCAGCTGGATGCTGCATGGCATCCTCTCTTCTGAGGTTGGGATGTGCTGCCACATTTCACATTCAGGCAGAGGATGGGAAGGGGGGTGCACTGGGCAAACAGACCCATCCCTGGGAGATATTTGACTTCCTAATCCAGAGAGAATCATCCTCCACTGCTCCAAGAGCAATGAGGCCTTCCCTGGCGAGCCCAGTGTGGAATGAGACATTTCCTCCCTGCTGATGCCAAGTCCAACTGGGCCAGTTTGGAATCAGCCACGTTGCCAGCTCAGGGCTGTGTCAGAATCTGAGCTGTCATTTGTTAAAATAAATGGGGTTGTTGTCATTGAAAATGCTCCTAAAACAACAGATTTTGTGAGCTGGACAAAACTTAGGTCTTACAGTGCCCTGGGGAGAGAGAGGTTTTTCATCCCACATCATTGCACTGTTAACTCTGAAGCCTAAGGAAGGATTTCACCGGCCACAGGTGCTCGAGAGATGAAGAATCTCATGGAATGGCACCTCCCTTTGGCATCAGACACAGCCAAATTGGGCATAAGCAGAAGGAAAATACAGGAAAAATAGAACAAGGGAAAACAAATCTGACTGGATTCCTTCCAGCTGCCTACATGTACTGCAGTAATACCTTCTGGCTGATCCTTTTTTTCCCAGATTGGACCATTTTCCTTCGTTTCAGACTTTCTGCTATTGAGGTGAGTGGGGAAAGTGAAGGAGAAGGGGTGAAAACAGGGAATGTCACGGAAATCTGTTGTAGGCAAGATTGGAATCATCTAGGAGCATTGCAAATGCAGAAAATGTATGGATGAGAGAGATGGAAATGCCACATGGAGCTAGCCAAGGGCTTCCCCCACCAGGACATGCAGAAATTGGAGTGGGAACAAGTTTGTGAAGGAGTGACAATGGCCAAAGGTCAAATTGCACAATGTGAAGGGGAGTCACCCATAAATTCGAACATGAAAATTCCCATCAATTCCTGAAGTAGCCAATTTATACCTAATTTCTGTCCTCCAGGGCACACAGATGAGAAATCCTGAACATATTAAGCAGTTTTGGTACATTCTAACGTGGACTTCACACAAGTCAGTGAGTGATGAGGGAAGGCCCAGTCCTCCCTCTCATTTAAATCCCAGTTGGGTTTATGTGCCGTGGCCTCTGACTGAGAGATTTTGCACATTTTAGAAGAGAAGAAACTCTCCATAAAGCTGCTTCCCAGCGAGATTTGGTCTGTCCAGGGCAGCCAGAACATAAAGAACAGCTACTGGGAAGCACCACGTGCTGATGTTGTCATAGAGGAAAAAACATCTGTGTAGAAATCCCAATCCACTCTCTTGAAGGGATGTAAGTTACTTGTGGGAGCTGGAAGCATGTTTTCTGCTCTGTAGGAGGACAGATCCCTGGAATCAAGTCAGGAGGAATGAGGCTCTTGTATTCCTTCAAGCTCTGGGGATCTCACTTTCAGCAGCCTGTCTGAGGGACCAGGTGGTTCCTTCCCATTTTGGGAATAACAGCAAGGTGGATCCAAATTCCCATGAGCTGCTCAAACCCAGTGTCGGAATCCAGGGCATCCCTCTGGCTGCCCTGGCAGGTCTGGGACCCTGGCAGGGGTCAGGAACCCCCCTGGACAGAGCCCCCAGAGACACTGGCTGTGATCTCTGTCCATGGAAAAGAGTTTTCAGTCTTACAGGAGGAATTACCAGCTCTGAGTGTTTGATATCAGTAATAATTAAGTGTGGCACGGGTGCAAAAGTAAAATTTTAGGATTCTAGGTTAGGGGTCCAAAGGGGACAAGATGGAGGAAATTGGGTGTGCCTTGTCCTTTTTCTCCTTCTTCATGCCCTCCACGTTTCACTGCGGTGTTGGCATTTTTCTGTTGGTTCAGGCTGGGGACACAGTGTCCAACGTAGGTGACAGATATTGGCATGTTATTGTAAATCCAGCACAGGTAGTTTGTGGTATTTAATGTTTGTACCATCCCACTGAGGGCAGAGCCCCACACGCTGCCCTGCAGGACAGAGCTGCGGCAGGGCAGCAGAACATGTTAGAGATAAACAGAATAAACACCCTTGAAACCAGCAGATTAATTACAACTTCTTCTTTGGCAGAGGGGCAGAAAGACAGAGACTTTCTACAATCTCAGAATCCTCAATACCTCAGATTCCGACAGCCCAGGAAACAGAATCCATTACCAGGGAGAGGCAGAAACACTGGATTCATTTTCAGTGTGGTCCTGGTCTCACCCTGCTCTCCCCTGTGCCCTGGGAGTGCCGTGATGGAGCTGCTGGGAGACGTTACAGCCTCCAGCCGTCTGCCCCACCCCACTCCCAAAATTTGGCAGGAGGCAGGAGTGGCTGTGCCTCAGCTGCTGCAGCTCACGGGCTGGCTCCTCGCTGCAGGCTGGGGAGAACACCAAAAGTCAATTTAGCATCGCCTCCAGGAGGGAAAGCACCAAAGGGAGACTCGAGTTGTTCCTTTGGTGTTTTGAAGAGAACAGATTTCTGTGTGTGTGTGTGTACGTTTACTTTGCTCTTTGTGAACTGAAATGCTTTAACCTTGGGAAATGCAAAGGGGTTTTCACCCATCCAGGCTTCAGCTGGTGCTGCTGAGCTTTTCTTCCTGCTGGCACAAGAGCATGGAGTCACTGAGGGTGCTGAAATGGCACAGGGTATCAAACATTCCTGATGTGGAATTCTCTGGACTGATGTGATTGTGCTTTATGGAAAAAAAGGGATGAAATTCTAGAAATGACCAGTGGATCACTGATCTCTCTGCTATTTCTCAGAGAGCATCCTCCCACCCCAAACAGAGCTCTTTTGGACTGGATTTCAAGGTATTATCAGCCAAGTGACAGAGATAGATTCAGCAGAAAGGAAAGAATATCTTCTTTTTTCCAGAAGGCAGCTCAAGCACAAAAAGATTAAAGAGTTCATCCCAGTCCCCTGGAAAGGTCTGGCAGAGTCCCACCAGCTCAGTCCTTGCTGGGCTGAACCTTTTGAGGGCCAAGCAGACACGCAGGACTCTGGGTGTGCAAGTTCCTGCATTCTACTGCATGTGAAGAAAACCTCATCTCTTCTGCCCTCGTTTACTTTCTGCAGATATTTAACAGCTGAAAAGCTGTTGTGAGCCCTCACATTAATTAGAGCTCATTACTTTTGCTGTAATATGCACCAGCATAACACCAAAACCTAATAATCCAAACAAAAATCAGTCCATGGCATAAAATACAATCCCCCTCTGGTGTCTGAGGAGAGCTATCAATTCAGGGGCTCAATCTGGTTCTGCCTGAAGTCAACAGCAAAGCTATTAATAATGGCAGGATCAAGTCAGTTCACTAATTTGCCAAATTCCCCATCATTAGTGTGAATTAATGAGATCCTACTGGAGCTGCCTGTTGGCTGTGGGTGAAACAGAACACGCCTGGCAGCACATCAGCGGCAGGGGGGAGGCTGGGGAGGAGCAGGAGTGCTTTGGGGGGAGGGAGATGAGCAAATGGAAGAGTCCTAATGCAGTCCAGATGGAAAAAATTGACCCTGACTTCACCAGGCAGGCAATGGCCATAGCCAAGCTGTTTCCTAGTGAGGAGGAAAACGAGAGAGGCTCAAGTAGCAGATGAGAAGTCAGATCAGATAAAATAAGACAGCCATTCCCTTTGCCCCCCAAATGATCTTTTGCCCAAAACATGAAGAAAAATGTGTGTTTTCCTGCCCCTTCTCAAAGCTGTCTCGTGGTTTTCCTCCTCTTGCTTGCTTTAAAGCTCCTAGAGGCTGCAGTGCCAGTGCATGGAGTGGAAGGTTGTGCTCACTCTCACAGCCAGTCCCATCCAGAACTAAAATTATAACAAAAATCTCATGAAGAAAACAGCTCCGTGAGGTTTACAGTGCCAAGAGGGTCATATAAAGTTTGGAAAAGCGTCCAAAGAGATGTCAAATGGAACTTAATTGAATTTGGCTGTCATCACTAAATTGGACACATCACTTTGAGCTTAATGGATGCTGCCAAGTCCAACAACAGATATTGTTGCTGTGTTCCTTGAGCTGGTGATGGGGGTTGAAGTGTCCATGAGTCACTGGGATTGCAGTTATTGCCTGAAAAGAATGTGCAGAGGGGAAAGGATGTTCTTGTCTGCCCCTGTGTCTGCTTTTGCTGCCATTGCACAGACAATGCCAGGCTAATGCTGCACTCTGATCTTTTAATGGCAGCGGCCCTGCAGAAGCAATTGGGGAAATCAGAATATTTGCTTTTAAAAAATCTGTTTGATTTGTGGTGGCCGAAGAGGCAAATGCAGACACGTCCATTTGTGGCAGCTGGGAAGCCTGAAATTAATGGTTCAAATGAAAGGCACAACAACAAACCTGGCTTGTTTCTTTTGGTGGCCTGATGAGAGTGGTGCAGCAGCTTTGATAACACCCTTGCCTTGTTCAGAAGGGACTTTGGGGGCAGCTCTGAGCTGGGTGCTCATTGCTGACCAGTAAAACCCCTGGGGGTATTTTTGCACCTTCTTTGGCCAGGAATTCTCTGAGCTTCAGGCTTTGGAGCAGAAATCCCCTCCTGAGCCAGGCCTTACATCCAACAGCTTCCAGCAGGGTGGGAGCTCTGGGATCCCTGGGCAGTGCAGATGAACTCTGCAGCCCCCAAAGGCAGCTCAGCCCCCTCAGCAGCTCCCACTGGTGACATCAGCCAGCCAAAGGGGAAACACTTTGGAATATTTCATGATGGCAAAATACCAATAAAAAATGGACTGTCATAATCCACTCCTAACTAAATACTGATTGCCTGGGCTGTGCTCAGCAAGAGAAAACCTGCTTAAATACGATCCAGACCCTCCAAATCTTGAAATACTCAGTGAATTCCCTTGAAAGTACCAGGGTCTGATCAGCCATGCCAAGGATAAGCAAACACACTCTTTTCCAGTTGTCCCACATTATAGAGCATTAATTATCTTATAGTCAAACAGTGCAGCAGGATGAGGTACCTAACTGGGAATCTCACCCATTGTTTTAAGCATAATTTGTACATCTGTGCCTGTAGCCATCAGATGACCCTTGTTTGAATTGTTAGTCAAAATAAAACAAGTTAATTTTATCAGGATTTTAAAAGGTGTCATTAAATGTCCTCTACTTAAAAGAAAAAAGAAATAAAGAAAGGAAAAAAGTCTCTGCAGGCGATGAGCTGCACTCCCAGAGATAAGAAAAGCTTCCCATACACAAGCGTTTTACTTTGTAGTTCACTTCTAATGGGCAGTTTGGTGAAAGGTACTTTCCAACAGCATTTAAAGCGATCCATTCCAAAGATAAGTAAAGCACAGCTGTTCATTAAACCCAGGGCTCCATGTGCTGCTGGAACGTATATTTAACCAGGAAATGCTACTGTAGGCTCTCAGCGTTTGGGGTTTTTGTCCTTGTGATTCATCATCATTTACAGAAGTGGCTGAAAATTACAGGAGAGCAGAGCAGGAGGTGCTGGGGAAGTGAACACCCCGAGATCACCGAGGGTTTTCCACACAGCTCCTCTTGCTTGTTGTTCCTTTTGATCCTTGTTTACAACACAAGCTCCCTTTCAGAGGGAACAAAGCTCCTGCAGTGAAGTTATTGTACAGCTCGTGTGCTGTAGCAGAATTACAGACTTTCTAGGAAGGGTTAAAGTCAGGGCCAAACACCCAAGTGTGAGCACACACAGACCCACAGAAAGGCAGAGCTCACCACTGCTTCTTCACACTCTGCAAGTGCCAGAGGCAATTCACACATGCAGAATTCTGCAGGCATTTTTTGGGTTTAGTCCCATTTTCATATTCATGGAAACTCTCCTCGTCTTGTCCTGAATGGGATGCTCAGGTTCCTGATAGGACTTCTGGGGCAAATCAGTCAGATTCTCTATGCCAAGAAGGAGATGCTTCCTCTTGCCTTACAAAATCCAGCGAGTGTCAGTGTCCTCAGAGGTGATGTAACCTGTCTGGGGAGATGCTGTGAGGGAAAGGAAACATTTTTCAAGTTATTCCAACCTCAAATCTTGTCCTTCACGACAGCAAAGACCAATTTGTCCCACAGGAAGAGGCACGTTCTGTGCTTTGCACACACTGCTCAGGCCTTTAGGATGTGGGAATCACAGCCCCATGGCAGAAACTTGATTTTATGGCAAAATCCACTCAGTGAGAGCTGCAGTAATGCTGGATACCCCAGCATAGGACTGGGATTGTGCCTGTGCAGGTGGAGAAAAATGAGTGTGTGGGCTCTAAGCAGAGGCCAGCAAGGATCTCAGCCCCAAAACAGAAACTCCACATTTCCTTCACTATTTCTTTCCCCTCCCAACATTAACAGCAGTTATCTGTGTTTCTGTGGGTAGTCCCATCCATTCACTTCTCCTTCCCTAAGCACAGGGGGTGTCACATTCTGGGAGGTGCAAATATTGATTTGCCTGTCATAACTGTGGGTTTATTCCATAAAGCTTGAGCTTTTGTTCAGAGCTTCAATCAAACCTGGGCATTTTATAGATAATTTATCATTTTGGAAACCCCCAATTTTCCGTGGTGTTAGGAGTTAAACCTGACTAATTTCAAACCACATTGTATTCATTTGAAGGATACCTCCGAGAAAGAAGTGGGGTTTGTCTTGCCTTATAAGCTTCCTTCTAAAATTCTCAATATTTTTATTTCTTGACCTTGAAATACACTAAGAATCAAAGCAATACAACACTTTTCTGAGGACACTGCAGCATTTCCTATTTCCTGTGCAAGAGAGAATATGCAGAGACAGAATAAATATGGGAAGTCAGCGAGAGAAAACCAAACAAAAAAAAAAATTAGCCAAACTCTTATGGAACATTTCAGAGGCACTGGGTGCCAGTTCTGGGTACAGATGGCTCCAGCCCAAAACGCTGCAGACTGCTCTGAATGAGGTTTTCATCAGGCAGACTTTGGCGTGGGCTCACAGCTGCCCTGTGTTCTGTGCAGCTTCCAAAACCAGAACCCGGCCCTGAACAGCCCAGGGCTGCTGGGGGAGGCTGCAGGCTCAGGGGAGATCTCAGCCAGGCTCTGTCTCAGGTGTCTCATGAAACATGAAGGTCCACACTGAGTCCCTGCCTCAGCCTCCCAGATTCACCTATTTTTTTAACAGCAGTGAATCAGTGAAAACTTGGTGAGAAGAAAGCCCTTCATTTCTGCTGTTCAGTTATTAATGCTGTCTGCAGAACAACCTCCACAGCCACCAGTTCTGTGTGACGTCTCCTATCAGGAATGAATTATTCCCTGTGCAGATATTGTCTGCATTCGTCTCACTTTTTCTGCCTGGGTTTTGAACGTTTAAGGAGGTGCAGATCTGGAGGAAAGATGCTACATCACATTTGGGTTGCATTTAATCTGGCCACAATCCCCCACAAGTCCAGCTCTGCCTCAGAGAGCAGCAGTGGAGAGTAGGGCAGAGCCCACAGCTGACATTTATGGGAATCATTTGCCCTGCAGAAAACAGGATTAGCAATGCAGGACGCAGAATTAGGGAGGCACATAGGAACCCACAGGGTTCGTGGCAGGGAAAACCCCTCGGGTTCATCTGCAGCTCTGAAAATGATGAAGCAGTTTAGGAGAACAATTGGGTGATGCAAGAGCAGATCTTGGGAGGTCAGGGTGTCTGGGGCAAAGGAGAGAGAGACAGCAAAGTCTTGTTCCTCAGCGACACTTTCCTGCCACAGTTTGGCCAACAATTTGGGCAGGACATGGAGGAGAGAGAGGAGATTTCACAGTAACAGAGGCTACGAGAAATTTCTTTAGCTGAGCATTCAGTCATGGGGCACTCACCTGGAGTTGGGGTTTTGTTGTGAGTGTTAAGTAAGCCTGAGCTGGTTGACAGGTTCACTGTGATCTGCAGAGTCTGACTGATGATTTTGGTGAGCTTTGATCTCAACAGCTCTGAAGGTTCACCACGAGGACAGCACTCGTGAGGGAGGAAGAAGAGAAATAAAAGACAACTCCCAGTTACTCCTTGCTCATTGAGGAGAATTAAACCGATATGCCCGATTTTGCTTTCCAAGTGTCAACATAGCTCTAATTACTGCATCTTCTGTAGGCTCAGTGGGCTTTTGTCACTTTGTTCTTCACCATCAAAAGCCCCAGCAGTCACTACTGGATGGAAAAAAATCCCGTGAGGAGCAATGAAGAAGGAACAAATAGACTGGAAATCAAAAGGCTTCCTTTGGTTCCAGTAAACCATGATTGCCATGAGCCCTCATGCCAGTTAAAACACCAGGCAGAGTATCAGCCACACCTCAGCTGGAGGGGTATAATGTTATTATTAACAAGATTCTTGCCATCACCTGTAGTTCATGTTTATTCCCTTTAAAACTCTTCCATAGTTTGCTCCATTCAGGATGAACTCTCAGAGCTTTGGCTCCATGAAATGCCAGCAGCAGGTGATAAACAGGCTGAACACTTGGTCCCAGGAATGATCCCTTCCATCCCTCCACGTTCTGGGCCAAGCCTGCTCCTGCCTGTTTGCATCTCTAATTGATTGTGGGAGCTGTTAATCATAGGTGCCTGTGATAAACTTTAGACATCTCTTTGATGCAAAGATGCTATTAAGGAATTAGGCAGCAGCAGGGGCAGAGTTTGTCTCTGCAATTAATTGCTCCCGGGGTTTTGCAATCCGGGGATCAAATTGTGGTGCAAAAATCAAAGACTGGATTAAAAAAACCCAAAGAAGAAGAAGAAGAAGAAGAAGAAGAAGAAGAAGAAGAAGAAGAAGAAGAAGAAGAAGAAGAGGAAGAAGAAGAAGAAGAAGAAGAGGAAGAAGAAGAAGAAGAAGAAGAGGAAGAAGAAGAAGAAGAAGAAGAAGAGGAAGAAGAAGAAGAAGAAGAGGAAGAAGAAGAAGAAGAAGAAGAAGAAGAAGAAGAAGAAGAAGAAGAAGAAGAAGAAGAAGAAGAAGAAGAAGAAGAAGAAGAAGAAGAAGAAGAAGAAGAAGAAGAAGAAGAAGAAGAAGAAGAAGAAGAAGAAGAAGAAGAAGAAGAAGAAGAAGAAGAAGAAGAAGAAGAAGAAGAAGAAGAAGAAGAAGAAGAAGAAGAAGAAGAAGAAGAAGAAGAAGAAGAAAGAAGAAGAAGAAGAGAAGAAGAAGAAGAAGAAGAAGAAGAAGAAGCAGCCCCAGCTCAGGGTGCTGTGTTCTGTTCCTCATCCCCATTTTGGTGGGGGCTGTGGACATTCCTGCTCCATGGCTGCAATTTGGAAACAAATGCTCAGCACTCGTTTCAGCTCCTGAGCTGCTACTGGAGCTTATAGGAGATCTGATGGAGAAGGGATAAGGTAAGCAGGAGGATAATTAAATTTCCCTCCAAGTTCCACTCCAACAAGGACTGGAGAATGACTGCACTCTCTGCTAGCTTTGACCCTGTTGTGATTAGGATCCTGAATTGCCTGATCCTATTAAAATTCACCATAAATTTGGGATCTTGTTCTAATCATAAATCATCCCTTCAGGCCTGGTATTTCCTCATTTCCTAAGAGCTGCTATTAAGGATGTTTGGGTTGAATTTGTTTTGTAGTCAAAAACTGGGTGAAGAAAATGTCAGAAGAAAATATTTTTGAGTCTTTAGAGGTGGCTTTTCATCTGGAATTAAACTCCAGGAACTGGACTGGGACCTGCTTTGGTTGTAAATGAGAGGTAAAACAAAACTCTTCTCCAGGTGCACTGCATTGTTTAAAGCTCTTCTAATGTTGGTCATGAGAAAGCATGAAGTGCAGCAAGACAAGACAATTCTAATTCAGACAATTACTTTTCACTTAGGCCAAGCTCCTCCCAGTTACTTAAAGTGAATTTCCAGACTGGAAGGTCTCTGAGGCAGGAGATTGCTGCAATAGTGGGAACTAATTTAATCTGAGTTTTCTCATGCCTTGTGCTGGTTTCTATACAAGGTGGCTGCCATTAACCAACTATTACCTTCCACCCCAGAAACAGATGCGTTCCAGCCCAATATAAAATAATTTGCCTTTTTTTTTGCCGAGTTCATTGAAATCAAATCCTAACATGTAATGTTGTTGTTGTTCTTGTTATGGGAAATGATCCTGCCCTTTGAATGCCTTCTCTTCCCTCTGGGGACGTTGCCATCCAGGTGACTGTACCTGCTCCCAGCACCAGCTTGAAAGCAGTGGGGAAATGGAACACTGAGGTTTTCAAATTCCATTCTGGTGTCTCGCTGCCAAGGGAGCCTGCTGAGCTCAATTCAAGGGCTAATCCATGACCATCACTCCACTTCAATAATTGCAGAACATTAATGAGTCTGTTTCCTTATTACAGAGCTCAAAATAAGAGCATTGGCATTCCGATTTAGCAGGGAACTTTTAAAGTCTTAGCCCAAGGATTGTAAGAGGAATGGATTTTTTTTTAATTAACTTTGCATTCAAAACTTGTGTTAAACCATCTGTTCTCATGCAAGGGGTGAGGGAGGGGGACTATAGCCACAGATTTTCATCAGCGAGCTGTTAAATTAGTCCCTTTACTTCACAGAGCTTGTTTTATTCAATCTGCCTTTATTAAGAACACAGGTTTGATTCTGCAAAGAACAAATTCTTCTGGTTCTTTAAGGAAAATGGTTTTAAGCAGGGTTTTATTAGCTTGCATTACTGGATAAGCGATACAACATGTTACCAGCGTGAATCATCTGATTTAGAGTGACAAGAAAGGAACTTAAAAATACCCAGAGCCAAAACATTGCCTGGCAAGGGCTGACAGGGCCAGATTGGATCTACTTCTGCAAAGTTTTGCTGTTGCAATTGGTAGTAACTGTCTAGATATTGTAGATATTTTGGCTAACTCTCTTTGCCATCCCTCAATTAAGAAGGAGAAATTAGGGCCAGACCAAACCTAACCAGACTGAGCAGTCCCAGGGCAGTCAGCAGGGCTGCTGATGGAGTGGAGCACGATCTGGGAGAAGGTCCAGCAGGATTTCATCCCAAGACACATCCATGGGTCACTTTTCCTTCACTCTACAGCACACTGGTCTTCTTTCCCTCCTCAGCCCAGCCAGAACAGCCCCTGTGAAACCCCTGTCTACTTTGTCTGATTTACAAACCTCTGCCTTTGGAATTCCACAGCCCTCAGCCACACCAGGGGAGACAGAACCTACCTGAGAGGCAGCCCTAAAATTCCTCAGCCTGTTTCCACTGCCTGCATTCAGAGCCTCGCTGCTGCAAACCTCCAAGATTCTGGTGAGAGACCTGACAGATAACAGGGAAGAGGCACAGAGTATATGGACAGAAACAGAAATGGGGTTTCTTAATGAGAAACACCAGCAGAAACTTGAGTCAAATATTCAACGACCATGAGGTCAAAGAGCATTTTCTACTTGCGCTGAAGACAGAGGGAAAGTGGCATGTGAAGATCTGCAGGTTCAAAGATATCTCAGGTAACCAAAAAGGGAAACGGAATATTCTCACTAAAAATGTCATAACAAAATAGAATCATTTCAGCTGCCAAACTTGACAGCTTTCAGTGTAAGGATGTGTCTTAATCATGTTGAGAGATCTCTGTCAGGATTGGGGTCCAGCCTAGAATTAGCTCCTTTCCTGTACTGAGGTCCTGAGATTGAAAGGAGCTTTTACACCTGAAGTAAATTTCTAAAAGGACTCCTAGGAGGAATTGGTATCTAGAATTTCTAAGCCAAAATTCCCAACTAAACCAAAATTCCTATGTTTTTAAGATGCACAATCCCCTCTGTTGAATTTTTAAAGTGTGTTCCAGACTGTATGGAGAACCCAATACCTCTGTGGTTTCAGTCTCCAAACTGAACTATGGCAGTAGAAGGAAGGTGACTCCCTAAAAATCAATTTATAACCTCCCTGCTGTCCTCCTCAGCAGGTTTTCCCCAGTTGGTTCCCCCTATTTATCCCAACTGAGTCTTTCTGCCAAGAACCTACAGACTGCTGGAGCTGTAAAGAAAACTCCAGAAATGTTTTGTTCCTCCTTCCACAGCAGGGAGAAGAGTAAAAGGAGAACCAAGTTTTGCAGCAGGACTGTTCCTTTGGGATGCAATGATGGATGTGCATACCACTAACAAGTGTCACTTGTTTAATCCCCTCAGAACCTATTCCCACTTTGAGGCTTGGATTTTATTTGTGGAACAAAACCATGGTCAAGCTATGGGCTGAGGACTTATTACTGAAATGATGTTGGGACCTGCCTGGGCAAAAATAAAAAGTCTCAGTATCATCTTTTAGTTGGAGAACTCACCCAAAATATTGGTTC
Organism: Taeniopygia guttata; assembly: GCF_048771995.1. Taxonomy (NCBI): domain Eukaryota; kingdom Metazoa; phylum Chordata; class Aves; order Passeriformes; family Estrildidae; genus Taeniopygia; species Taeniopygia guttata. Next base: position 8,157,691 of record NC_133038.1, on the reverse strand, counting down.
AAATTAAATCAAAGCAAGCACTTTTTAAATGATTTATTTTGCATTCCTGTTGAGAAAATAACCCTTGGAGTGAGATTTTTACACGGAGTTACATATAGAATATGATATATATATATTCATATTTCAGACTCCATAAGAGAAAGAAAAAAGGATAAAAAAAGCCAGAGTGCTCCAAGCACAGGGCTTGGATTGTAAATCTGAACTCAGGACCTCAGATTTCTCACACACAGTGGACAGCTGCTGCCTCAGTTCCATGAGTAACCATCGGGTTTTCCTTTTTGGTGGCTGTTAGTCATTTGGGATGCTCGCCTCTGCTGCATCCGTGTCCCCAGAGGGAGCAGAGGAATCCCATTACTGCCCTTGGAGTCTGTGCCAGGAGTGGCTTGGGAATGAGAGGCTGTTATTAAAGGAGTGATGACTCCTAATTCTGAGAAGCCCTGGACGTTTGACCGCACTTGGGAACGAATCTGCTCCTCTTTTCTGCAGAGCGTGTCGTCCCTCTCAGCCCAGGGAAAAACCCTGAGAGCAGCAGGGCTGAGCAGCTCCAGCCTGCCACAGCAGGTTGGACTGGAACCTCCATTTTGGTGGCCGTGGGATTCCAGGGAATCTGATGAGCTGGGAATCCTGTGTAAGACCACAAATCATCCCAAACGCTGCTCCTTTAGCCTCTCCCTCTGCTCCATCCACATCCAGTGCCACCCCCTCGTTACAATACAGAATAAGGAAGGCTGAGAAACCCCTGGGTTTTATTTAAACCTCTGTTCAGGTGGAATTTGAACCTTGCTGTGAATAAACCATTAAAATGACATTAATAAACACCGGAAAGCAGTAATGATGTGTTACTGCCAGAGGAGGGCCAGTCAAACGAGTTGAAGGCTGACACAGTTTTCCAGGCTCAGGGTTGCACAATGTGCTTGTTTACCCGGAACATTTCTTCTTTCCCTTTCCCTCCTCAGACATGGGGGATCAAGGGACAACAGTGAACGGGACTCAGAAATTCCAAATATAGGCTACAATCTCAATTCCTGACAATTTTATCTGTAAGATCACTACTGTAAATATACTTTATTTGTAAAACCTCAAATATTTGACAAATGAGATTTGTCTCTTGCCTAGAGTTCCAGTCCTCTGGGTTTATCTTCTTTGTGCATATATATTCAGTTTATTTCTCCATTCTAAGACTCATTCCTGTGCTATCCCATGAACCATGAAAGCTGAAAACAAGTTTTTCTCCCCTTGACTTTGTAAATCTATCCAGAGTTCTTTGCTCCTCTTCCCACTGAGTCATTTTAGCCCTTTAAATTTTACCTTGGAAGCTTTCCTTTCCCTTTACTTCATGATGATGACTTCTGCTCTTTAGTTGTGCAACACAGCCCAATGTTGAAAGTCAGGAATTACCCTAAAAACACAGCTGGAATCAGGAATAAAGTTTAGGATGCCTGAAGAGAGCAACAGCAGGGTTATGTCTGATTGATCTGATGATCCTTATTAATGACAATTCCTACAGTGCTCTGGAATCACCTGCTCAGAGAAATTCTCCCTGAATTTCCCCTGTGTTTGGGAAGCAGATCCCACAGGGTGCTGAAATCACACAGGTGGATTGGAGCTAAACTGGTGTTAAAGCTCTTTTTGACAAATTGAAAATCTCCACACTTCCTTTTCCAAAGCTTTCCCACCATTCTGATGTGGAAGGGACAAAATGAACATTGCAGAAGTAAAATAATGCACTTCAAAAAGAGCATTTGGCAAATGGCTTACCCTGGCCATCACCTCACACACCTAAACCAAGACAATTCCCAGGGTTCACATCCATCCATACTTTCATATCTTGCCAATTCCAATGAAATGAGGATAATTTAGAAAAGTGTAATTATGTTTTAACAGATCAAAGATGAGTGTATTAAGTTGAACTAATTGCAGTGAGGAATTTTGACCTATTCTCTTTGAAGTCTTACAAAAAATGAATTAGGTGAGCCAGTCCCTTTTGCACAGGTCAAGTTCAAGAAACTTCATAACATTTTTGCTGCCAATTTATGATTTTGCTATGGACACCGAATAAATTCATTTTCATTTCAGGATCAAACACATAATCATACAAGGGGATATGAGTCCAAATAATAAATATCTTCTGGTGATTGCCTGAATCCAACTATTCCTTTCTGCTACTGTTGCTTCATGCTTTTTCCCACTGAAATCCATCTTGAGGTGGATGTAGATTCACACCAATTTATTTACTTATTTACTGGTTAGGATCACAGAAGGCTTCTCTCCAATGAAAAAGTGCTAAAGAATATTTTATAGCTTATAAGATACAGCTTGGACCTAGAAGACAAATTTTATCTTTGCCTCCACAGACTCAAATGCAAAGATGCTGAAAAGCAAAGGTGATTCCGTGCTTGGGCCCCCTCAGCTCTGTGCCAAAAAATGGGCAAGAAGCTCAGAGGCGAAGAAGAAGAGGAACAATGAGGCTGTGGCATGGTTTGTTTCTGTCTTGTGGATTTGAAAGGAGATTGGATTTATCAATGTGAACTCTGTTCACAGCTTTCTGACATGGCAGTTGCTGAGTACAGGAGTAAAACTCTGCTGTGCAATTTCTTCCCATCTTTTGTGGCAGCTGGTTTTGGAGATTTCTCTTCTTCCTTCACCAAAACTTCCTCCTAAATCTTAGAAGCAAAAATCAGGCTTAAGCTCAGAAAGTGCCTCTTTTTTTTCTTGAGGCAGCATGGAAGTGGGAAAGGAGAATGGATGCAGTGATTTACCTGGGCTGTAATTGGCCATATCTCATATCAAGAGGCCTGGCCTGGATCTTCTCGCACATTTATACCAGGGATAGATTTGTCTTTAGCCATGAGCACAAACCATTAAAGTGACACAACTCCAAATTCTGTCCAGTCACACAGAGGGACCATTTCTATCTCTCTCTCTCTCTGTTTCTACCTCACCCAAAAGACTCCAAACCTTTCTACTCCCATTTCCTTCCTCACCTTCCTTGTCTCCATTCCCTTAGGGTCCTACCTTCTACGGACTGACCTCTACCAACAGCAACAACAATAATTATCCTATAATTAGACACTCTGTTCCTAAAGCTGTCAGTGTGGGAAGGAAGTGAGAAGTGCTCAAGGTAAGAGTTTGAAGGCTCCTTCTTCATTGTATCACCAGAGGTATTTGTGCCAAGTCCTTGGCACTTCATTAAGTGGCTGTTGGGGTTCTCTTCTAATTGCATCTCCTAAGTAGCTGATTGCAACTCATGACTCAGTGGTTGTGTCTCCAGACCACAGAGATAGAGAGTGAAGGGCACTCAGGGATTCAGATTTCAAGTTCCTGCTGCCAATTAGGGCCAAATTAAACCCTCCAAGCCCATCATGCCACCCACGCAGCGTTAGGGGCGCACCTCAGTCTTGTGGGTGTCACCCCGGAGCCTGGAATGCACAGCTTTGGTTCAGGTAGATATGTGCAGCTTGTGTGAAATCCAAATAGCCAGCAAATCCTCCCTGGTGCTAGAGATCCCCCTGAAACCACAGTTCTCACCGTCCCATCAAAGCAGGTGGGACTTTGAGATGTTCTTGTCGAAATGTCCCGGCTCTGCCAAGGTTTGGAAGCACAGCCCAGCATTAAAGACACAGGGTTTGTTTTGTCCCCTCTCTGTGACATGAGCACTCCACTTACATTCCTTAGCAAGACATTGCATATAAATGCAAAGAAATACATTAATTCCTTACAGCTGGGATGAGGGGTATGCCCACATTTTACTACTTCTCCTTGTCTTTAGCGTCCTCTGGGATCATCTATTGCAGAATAACAAATCCTTCAACTCTGGCTCTAACTTGAAATGTGTACCAGGATTTCCCTTCTCACTCACTCCATGGCTTTTTCTACTTTCTCAATTTGACTAGTAAAAAAAATTGTTTCTTTTTATTCCTGCAATTCAACTTTCCCTGGCCACAGAACATCAAGCAGTGCCTGCAGAAATACACAGGGTGGAATATCTGACTTTCCCTCTTTGTTGTCCACATTTCACTGTCTTGCTGCTTGGATTGGTTATCGAAACCTCAGTGCAAATAATACTAATAAAATCACACTTTTCCCATAATACTCTGCCTCGGTACCGAATTTCTCCTGACTCTTACTCAGGCTTGGTTATTGATAAGCATCAGGCAAAAGAAGGGTCTCTAGGTTAAATCTATATTGCTTTGAATTTCCCTTCCATGCTTAACATCAGACGCCACCAACACATCTTGAACTGATTTAAGGCCCTGGGGTGTTGCTCGGTGCCATTCAAAACACAGCAAGCCACTTTCCATGTGCTGGGGCCACTAGGGCTCGTTAGAATGGCATTTTTAATAAAACTTAAGTGTAACTACAACATTTTGCGGCTCCACTCTCCAGATAAACCACTACAGACGTCATTCCCCACCTCACCTCCCCGTTTACATGCCCACCAGACTTTTGACCAGCCGGCCAAATTCATTCTGGGTGTAAATCTATGGCAATCAATAACATTCCTTCTGCTTGACACTTCTTGTGGGCAAAAGTTTCCATAGGCTTGTTTGCGTATGTGTCTTTTTTTCACTTCCTATAACAAATTAAGTCTTGAAACAAAGCCCTGAATGTTATTATTCAGGTGAGGCAATTCAGGAGCATTAAAAACACTTTGGGTTGAGATGCAGCTGGTCTATGTTAGAGTTGTTTTCTGGTCCAGAAAAGGCTGGGCTGTTATGAATACTTGAAGATTTTTCCTTTTGTTGCCTAGAATAAAAAAATAAAATAAATAAATACATTTATCCAGTGCAATTTCTTCTAGGCAAGAATATCTTCAGGGTTCACAAAAGAGCTCTCTGATGCTGGATAGGATGTGACAAGCAAAATAAAGCATCAAGCCAAAGGATGAACGCATTATCTGTGGCATGGGCCAAAATCAGATTCTGAAAGGATCATCTACAACTCACCAAGACAATCCTCACCAGCTCAGTCAGGGCAGAGTTTCTTGGGAAGCTTCTTCATGGGAACTGGGGGGAACTGGAGGGGAGTGACTCCACCAGGAGCTGCAGGTGCTGGAGCAGGAGCCTTTCCAGCAGAGAGTTTTGCACTGGTTGTTGCAGAGGGCAAAGCTCTGCATCTCCTCAGCAGCTTTGCTCCTCTGTTGGCTCCTCATAATAAATCCCATTGTGCTTCTGCTTTTATTTTCCTGTCACATTCTGGGTGTCACACCCGGGACAGAGAGTCAATACACGGATTCCCTGGAAGTGAATTCCCGTGTAGTCTGTGGCATTTGATTAAATAGCCTGAATCACACTTTCTTCCCTCTGCAAACTCCCATTTCAAACTCTACAGCCCCTGAGGACAGAATTCTGCTGTTCCCAAGTGCAGCAAAGACCTCTGCGAGATATTTTTCATCCAAGTACCACCTTTTGCTCCCTGATGGAAGGAAGGAACATTCCTTTACCTTCATCAGCTCCTGGCAAATCCTTGGAGTTGTTTTTTGGCAAGGACTGCGTGTGAGCACACAGACAGCTCCAGATGCACAGCTCCTAGCAGGGCTTTAAACATTACAGGGATGGATAAATGAGGCTGATTGTGTGGTGGATGTGCTGTTCCCACCTCTTTCCCATCACAAGCCTGTCTCAGCTGAAGGGAAGGGAGGTGTGAAGTGTGTGGCAGTGCACACCCCAGGGCAGCAGCCAGCATCACCATTCCCAGCTCCCAGATCTCCACGCGATGCTGTTTAATACCAGACCAATGAGGTGAATAAAACCTACAAAAGTTTATAGTGTGTAAATTACTGTTGCACCCTGCCCTCTGCCTCTGCGCTGAACTGAGAGGGATAAATGGAAACAGCCCCCTTCCCTGCCATGGCAGGAGGACTTCCAGGAGCTGGAGAAATTCCTGGGCACTTATATAGGGGTGGAAAGCAGCAGGAAACATCCCAAGCAGATCTGGCTCTCCACACCTCATCCTCTGAACATCCCATTTGTGGAAAGAGGCTGTGCTGGAGAGCCTTGGCTGGAGGCCACAACTCTCCAGCACCCAGAGCCACAGGGCTGAGCAAAACCCTGGCCTTTGCGGGCCAGCAAGGAGGCAAAGCAGCAAATAGGGGCAATAAGCAGCTAATTTGGGGTTTGAGCAGGGTACAGAGGGAGGAAAACAAAGCTCTTTGGAGTGGGGCTCTGCTGGAGGCTGGGTACCACCAGGGCTGTTGTTTTGCGTCTTCTTGGCTTTCAAAAATGTCCCTGTTGTGTAACCTGAATAGCTGCTGGCCATCCTGTATCTCACATATTTGGGAAGACTGGAAAATTCTGTTCCAGAGGATCTGAAAGTGCTGAGGGAATGTGCCATTGCAGGCAGGCATCTACAACTCAGCTCAGCACATGAGCTGCCCTGGCAGCTGCCGTGTTATCTTTGGAGCCACTGCTCACTCTGTCAAACTGAAAACACGACAAAACATTTGAGCAAATGCTGAAACTTTTATGATCTCTTGGGGGGGGGGGGGGGAAAGAAGTTTCAGATAGTGTAATCTGATGAGTGTGGTACAGATGGAGAGATAGACAATGCCTGTTAGAAGATGCATCTGCATGTTATAAAATGGGGAGGGAGAGATCTGGCTGCCTGTTTTACACTCAGATCTTCGAGCATGGATTCCTCTAACCATTCCTTTAACCATTCCTTTAACCATTCCTTTAACCATTCCTTTAACTATTCCTTTAACCATTCCAAACCTGCTGCTGGAAACAGGGCCTGAGCAAGGGGCAGAGGCACTTCTTGAAGCAGCTGCTCATTCTCCACCTGTGTGGGAGAAGCACAAAGTTGACACTGGGTGCTCAATCTGGTTTAGCAAATTATTGCTTTTGCACACATGATTTCATTTTCTGTGCCTCAGTTTCCCTGTTTGTAAGACAGCAAAATCAGTTGCATCATCGAGTGCTTTGGTATTGAAAAAATGTTCTATCTAGGGAAAGGTTTCGCTGTTCTCATATTTCTGGGTGCACAAGAGGTCACTGGAAGTTTAAGGAAGCTTACTGAGGTGTTAGTTAAAAATAGTTAATGATGCAAAAAAAAAAAAAAAGAAAAAAGAAAAAAGTAACTTGGAAGCATCCAGGGGCTATGTTTTAAAAACAAACTAACGCACAGCCATCGCAAGCAGCAAGTTTTGCCAATACTTGCTGAAGCGAGGTGTTTCAAGTGCTGCAGTTGGGGCTGCTCCTGCTGAATCCAGGGGAATTGTGAAAGCTCAGAATGTTCCAGGATCAGACCTGGATCCATTTATTTCAGTGCAAAGGGAAGGGGAGCAGGAGCAGCTCCAGCAATGGGGGCTGCGTGCAAACACAATCTCGCACACAATCCGAGGGTTGTTCTGATAAAAACGGGCACAGAAAAACACCAAGTTAAAGGTCATCGCTGAGCCTTTCATTTCCCTCCTCTGCTCTGCCCGGGGTTTGTCTCCAGATTTTTGGGAACCGCTCTGGTCGTGTGCCGCAGCGTTTCGCTGATGAGCAGAGAGCTCCTCGCGTACTTTGCGCAGCCAATTAGCAAAGTAATTGAGAACTCCTCGGGATGAAAGGTGTAACACACACATACACACACACACACACACACACACACACACACACACACACACACACACGATTATTCACATTTTCATTACACGCCGTATCCGGGAAGCTGCTGGAATGGAATGCAGCGAGGCACTCCGTGATGAGGTAACTGGGAATGACCTGCTTTTCCTCATTTACATCTGACTCAGAGCCATTTGAATACTCTGCTTTATGTGTGATATTGCCTTATTACTTTTACAACACCCCGCCGAAGACGAGGAGAGCCAGCAGGTCTCTGCCCTCCAGAGGTTGTTTTATCAGAGAGAAAATGAGTGGAAGGTAATGCACAATAGGGAGGAGATGGGTGGAGAGCTTGAGATGGTTGGACTGCAGCATAATCATTATTATTAAAGTCCTCATGGATATCATGGGAGAAATTAGTCTTAGGTAAGGATTTAAATGGAATGAGACCAGCTGCTCAGCAGGCCAGAGGCTGTTTGAGCAGAGAAGGGTGGTGTAGAGAAAAGATTGGATATACTTACTAATATATATATATATATATGAACACATTTTAATATGGCTATATCCAGATTTTATATATAAGGTTATATAGAAGATGATGATAATACCCAGCCGAGGCTGTAAAGACAGGGCTAAAAAGGATGTCACACCTTCATTTTGGAAACAGCCCATCAAACCTATCTTCTTGAGGTTGCTTGTTAATTTTTAGGGTCAGGTTTTCAGTGCAACTGGGTTAAACCTAGCTGGATCTGAACAGCACCGTTTTGAAAACCTGCCTGTCAAACTCTCATGTTTCAGGAGGTTGCCTGGATTGTGGAAAATGGGGAATTGTTTTGCTGCCTGTATTAGATGTTTTGTTTTGGTATCCTCATCCTGCTTTAAAAATGCCAGTTAAAAACACTGAGCTCCCCAGCTGCTGAATCCTTCCCTCGGCAGAGCATGACATCCAACACTAAAGCTCTCTCTTGTGGTCCTGCTATGCAAACACAAGTCCTTCGTCAGAGGCGAACTCGGCTCAGAAACTACTTCAGCAAAACACCAAGCTCGTCAAAAGTTGAGAAATCACGTCTTAATTTTCTGTTAATTAAACTGACAGTTTCTATTCCTAATTTTAAATGGAGGATGTTTATTATGGAAATTATTGGCAGCTCTTACTCTTCTCACACCAAATGCATTACCAGAAAAAAAAATCCCTTCTTTTAAATAAGAGGTTGAACTTTTTGCTGGTATTGCCGAAATATTAAAAAGGCTGATTCAGGTGCTTACAAACACAACCTTCCCATGGTGCTGGAATATCCAGCTTCCACTTCCAAGAGTCATTTTGCCCTGGCTACCTTTGATTTCCCAGGCTGAAACCTCTCCTTTGCATTTACGTGCGGAGCCACGAGAGCCTGGGAAGGGCAGGGACAGGGAAAACAGCTGGGCACCCTTTGGGTTTGCAAAAGCAGAACCTGTTCCCCGCAGATGAAAGCTGATTCACGGGACATTTTTCTGACAGGCAGCACTGTCTGTGCTGATTAAGGAGTTGTGTGATCAGATAGAGAAAGTGGCAGGGAGCTGCTGTGTCATCTCCTGGCGGGGCTGCTGCCGCTGGGCATCGGCCTCATCTCAGCCACTTTGTTCTGGCACCAAGCTGGGCTCACGTTTGGCCTTTCCTTGTCCTTGGCCAGAGGGGAACCCTGAGCAAAACTCCAGGAGGAAATCTGGATTAGTTTACAGATGCTCCCTAAATGCCTGGGGGTGGACAGAAATTCTCATTTCCCAGCTGATCGGGAGGGTGGAGGTGAAAGGATGGAGCTGGCTGGCCTCACAGCAGGCAATGTCTCACCTGAGGAACCTTTTTGGGCAGGGCTGAGGTGCTGCTGGATTTGTTTTAACTCCTAAAAAATGAAGGGGTGAAAAAAAAATCTTCCAAAGTGACAGAGCCACGAGGAAAATGTGAATGTTTCCTTGCAGTAAAACAACTAACAGGACCTTGAATCTGCAGGATGAGCTACAAGATCTGAGGAAATCTGACCAAAGGGGTAGGAAAAGGTCTGAAAATGGCACATGAGGCAAGTTTTGGGAGGGTTCAGCCTTTTAAGATGGATGGGGGGAAGCAGGGTTGCATTTCTTTGCTGTCATCTGGAATCAAAACCACCCACCAGTGTCCCTGTTGCTGTCCCAGGAGCTGCTGGAAGTCACCCTATGGGCTTCAGTGACTGCTTTAGAATCCCCACAGGGGCTCTCATCCCAGACCAAGCAGCCTCAGCAATGATGGTTTTGTCCCTTCCTGTTCAACAGAGAAAAAATCCACCTTTATGATGCACTCAAACACAGGATTCTCTCCTTCTGAGAGAGTATTTTAATTGACTACATAAAATCACATTTGTGTTATGACCCCAGCAGCTCTCAAACAGAAAATTTCATGGGAAGTTTTGAAAATTCCTTGTTTTCTGGAGAGTTCAGGAAAAAAAATGTTTTCAATGTATATTTTTCAAGAGCTTTCTGAGAACTGGAGTGCTGTGGATTTACTGCTTTGTCTTCCTTTGTACTTTTTTGTTATTGCACATCACAAAATGAATGGTGTTTACATACTTTCCCTTTTTCTATTTAGTGTTTACTGCATATTCTAAACATGGAAAATTTTGGAAAGTTAGTGACCAAGTAAACAACATGTCAATAAATACTACGGTTATTTTCTCTCCTGATAACAGCAATGCTAAAAAAAAAAACTGTGCAGGTTAGTTTTTGACAAAGAAAATCCAAATCTTCTAAGGCTAGTTAGTTTGTTTTCCAAACAAAATGTGTAAAATAGAAATAAAAGCCTTTAAAGTGGAAAATTCCAACCAGCTCTCATTGTCTAACCTATGGAGAGTCACCTAGAGATGAACAGAGTTGATTTTTTAATGTAAACCCAGGCAGGACCAGGCTGCACTTTGCCTTACTGCAAAGCTGGTCATTAAAACTCATTTGATTTTGAACGAGGCTTTTTTCCCCCCGTCATTGTTTCAAAAGAAACAATCAATTTTCCTGGACAATTAGAAAATGACAATCCTAAAGGACTGGAAGAACGGGTCTGCTGAATGAATCCAGGCATACCTGTGACTGCCTTGGTAGAAAGGAACTATTCTAAAAAACAACATTTTTGCAGGGCTTCATCCTCTGAATCATCGGTTGGTTTTAATGGCAACTTACACCAAATTGGGCTTATTAAGGGTGAGGAAGGCCTGAGCCTCTGCCAGGGCTGGATTCTTTTTCTTGTGTGGATGCAAAATGCAGTGGAGGTGTTTGGGAATGGCTTAACATGCAGGAGCTTGATAGTGGGGATACAAAACCAGAGCTAACAGGCACACCAAAGGAAAACTGGGAACGCTGCTGACTCCTTGGGAAAATCAAGGCAGAATCAAGGCTTTCTTGATGAAGTTTCTTTAGAAGTTAATTTACCAAAACACCCAGTTAAGAAAAGAAATGTGGAAAAATGTGAGCATCCCCCATTATTGTGACAGGGTTTTTCTTCCCTGAGCTGGGAGCTGAAATTCTCAAACCTCGCCAAGAAAGCATCACACCCAGACACGAGTGGACAGCCAAGTCACTAGGGCTGTAACCCTCTGAGGGCTCCAGAGCAAGTTCTCTGATTTAAAGTGGGGATTTTCAGGAGAAAAGGAAAAAGTAGGCTTTGAATTTCTCAAATGCCAAATGTGTCTGTGAGCAGGTTGGGTCTGTGCTGCTGTCACCACCTGGCTGCTCCTTTGGGGAGCCAGGCTGGGACTGGCAGGCACAGAGCAGGCACAGAACCCTCATGGCTGCTGAACTCTGCTGAAAATGCTCAAAACCTACCCAGGGCATGAAGAAATGGGCAGATTTTTTTCCTGTTATGGGTTAAATGTGTTCAGGTCCCAGTCTGTCAACTGGAGCTGGCTTCAAGTCTTCTTTCTGCAGTCACACATGTACGTGAAAAATATATGTTGTGCCCACAAAAACCCCTAAACAAAACAAAGGAATATCAAATCAAAACTAAACCATGCTATTATAATCCATCCAGTCATTGTCTATTTGTAAATATGCCTCCCTGCCCTCAGTTAAAGCAT